>NW_026892584.1:42262500-42949467 GCF_033815535.1 Pezoporus flaviventris | reverse complement strand
TGACATATTTATATATGTAATATATACATATATACAGTCCATACTCTTGGCATTATATTATGGCAGCTCTGCTTCTGTGTGATCTGATTCTAGAGGTCATGCTGTGCTCTAAACCTTGAAGATGTACTCAGCCTGCAAGCTGTGCTTAATCATGGACTTTCCAAATGTGGGAGCTGGTCAACATGTTCCTTCCAATAGAGTACCAGGTACCTGACTTCCACTGACCTTGAGACAGGCCAAATTTCAGCTGTTTTTCATAATGCCACATGCCCACAGAACAACAGGGGTGCAGAATTAAAGTCTAACCTGCAAGCAAGTAATCTTGTTTCTGCAGAAAGTTTTTTCACTGGAGTAGAATTGAAGAAAAGCTCCATAGCTTTCCACACTCTTTTCACCATGTGATTTCAGGAAACTGCTTCCTCATGATGAAAAGTTCCTGCAATAACGCACCCTGAGGTGTTGGGTTTTAAACTTTTCCAGTGAACAAGATGTGTCCTGCTTAGAGAAGTGCACTCACCAGGGCGCAGCTTGCCAAGTGCTAGGGTTCAGAGAACTGATTTTTTTTCTTTTTCTAAATTGAGCTGGATCGAGTCTTTGTAAGAAAAGAGTATCTTGGCACAGACTGGATAGAAAACAGAGTTAATGCCAGTTGCGTGTTAACTTTTCAACTGGCATGTATTTTGTTGTTTAGAGCTGGTATTAGTGGGATGTGATCTCCCTGGTGCCAGAGAGGTTAATGTAACTGTCACTACAATCATTTGGGTTAGGCAATACATATCTCAGTTTAAATCATGCTTCACATGTGGACTTAGAGTATTGAAAGCATTTAGGATTTCAATCCACACTTCCTCTTCCAAGTCAAGGCTTCTTTCAGCTTCTCTGAATCCTTTTAAAGAAAATGAACCAAGTGAATGGAATGCTCGGTACAATTTTCAGCACGTAGAGCAGTGCAATCTCTACACTGCTCTGAGCATCATGGCCAGCAAGCCTTGCTCTGAGCATGGTCTGAGTGCTGTCATTCCCTAAATCCTCAGTGCCACAAGAGATGGTTTGGAGGAGCTTCTGCTCCATTTCACTGCATCTTCTAGAAAGGTTTTCTGGGCCCAGGTGCCTGTAGTCTGCTTGATCTGAAAAAAAATGTGAGGTGTCTTCTCATGTTCTGGTTGCTGGTGTATGAGACACGATCAGGAAAGGAGCATCGCATCAGGGAAAGCTCCTATCAGAAAGCCCTGCTCAGAATAAACACCAGGCAGTGAAAGGTCCGTTTTGTTGGGCCACATGGTTCTCCTGGTTTCTGCTGGATGGAGTAATGTGAATCTCCCACATTTTCAGCAACAGGATAGGCTTTTTTCCCAGCTATTGAAATGTTCCGCTTAAATAAATGGGCTCGTGAGAGGGTTGCCTCCCTGCTACAAGAGTGAGACGTAGTAGGGCCTATCTGAAGTGAACTGCCTGCAATCATGTTTCTCTTTGAGAAAAATCTCATTTTTTCCAGAGGGCTCCCCTAGCCTGGAAGCCTGGAGATAAGGAAGTGAAGATAAAAGCTGCACTGTGGGGCTGTTTGCATTAGAAGAGACAATAAAGTTGATAATAGTAAATGCTGAGTGTATGAGACTGGATGGATGTATGGAAAATCACTGAGATATTATATGCTGCTTTATCCTGGGAACTCAGCAAGCAAATGCGATTTCTAGCCCAGCATGATATGATACTAGCCTAGCTGCATCCTAAGATATACGGGAGAATGGCTGACCTCTCCTGCATGTCAGCCCACTGCTCTTCTTGGAGCTCTTTCCTGAGCACTTCATGCCATGGACAGCGGGTGGCCTGGGGACTGGTTCATCCTCCATGGACCACCAGGCTGTCAGGAATTGTGTCCTACCAGCGCCACCCCTGGGAAAGTCACACAGCCTTGTTCCTCACCTCCCTTGGATTTTTATCTCAGCTCCTTTGGGGTTCTGAGCCTTCACCTGCCTGTCAGTCACTCTACATTAATTTATTTTTCTTTAAGGCCTAACAGCACTTCCCTTCCCACAGCCCTGTTGTGTAGATAAATAGGTAGTGCCTGAGGGTGTATACTACAAGCCTTTCTGACACAGTAAACCTGAGGCCAGCACTGGGAGTTGGCTGCTGGGGCAGCAGAAAAGGAGACCATGACGGTCTTAAAACATCCAAACCAACCAACAAATGAGTGAGATGCTCACCTACCCTCTGAAGCCTTCTTCATCATCACTCAGTGCTCATGGCTGCCAGAGGAAGTCTTCATGGAACACTGAGCTGATTGAATGGAGGCATAGGACTTTCTTTCCTCCAGCTTGTGGGTTGCTGTGTTGCACCAGTAATCTCTGAGACAGAGAGGAATTCTTAAATTCAAGATCCATGAAAACAGAAGGCTGTTGTAGCTGAGTGGAAACTTCATCATTCTTTAATGTTTTTCTCTTTCCTCTCTTGTCTCCTCCCCCCATTTCAGTGATTCCAAGCAGATTGTAGGGCAGGAGTAGGACCAGTTTGCACGTGGGGAAGCACATGCAAAGTCCAAAGGATGCACCCAGGGCCTTTCTAGGGAACTGATTGCAGCCTGTGGGTCATCTTTACCCAACCAGGAGCCAGATCTCCTCTCAGCCCCTATGCAGGGCTCAGCCTCATGCATCCAGATCGGAAATGGAGAAACAGCCTGTGACCAGCTCAACAACAACCTGCATGCTTCTCCCTTACAAATTTCCTGCAGAAACATGTCAAGCACTGCAGGGACTACAGTTCTGGTTTGCTCTAGACATGATATTTCCAAAGGAAAGATACTAGCCTTTACAGGGCAGGGAGAATAGGAAGGGTGGAAATAAATGCATGGGCTACATTCCTTCTGGATATAAAGCAACTGGGCCACCAGGAATTGACTTACCCTACTGCCTTCTAATTTGAATCAGAATCTTTTTTCTTTATTCTTATCTTTTTTTCCACAGAAAGGCACATCCTTTCCAGAGGTAAGAGCAGAGGTTTTCAGATGTTAGCCTCAGAGATTCAGGTGGGATTCCTAGTTTAACCTCTGGGGCTGTAGAAAAAAAGCCCCTGTTTCCAGGCTTCACTGAAAAATGGAGACAATTTAGTATCTCCCAGCAGCATGCTGACCCTCTCTTTGCTTTGTTCGATGGTGCAGAGTTTTTCTGTCCAACATACTGTTTCTTCACAAGCCTGGAATCTGACGGGGCCTAAAAAAGGGCAAAATCTATACAGATATGCATTCCAGGCAGCATTCCCACATGAACTAGTGGAGCCCAAATTAGCCTGGATTTACCCCAGCACAGTAGCTCAGCCCAGATGTGGGAACAGAGCTAAGTGTACACCCAGGAGCCCAGGTGCACTGCCCCGATATCTCTGCATGTCTTGGACCATCTCAGTATGAAAGGGATGTGTTCACAGAGTCTTTCTGCAGCAGCTGCTGCCTCAGTTTCCCCATTCCCAGGGCAGTCTGGAAGAAATCTTTGGCAGGGGTTGGTTAGTCCAGTGGTGTGTCCATGGGGAGGTTATCCTGCCACATCTCACAGGTAACTGGAAGGCTGGGAGAGGGTCCCAAAACTTTGGCTATTACCCAAGGGGCAGTACTTGTACTCTAAACACTCACACCACAGTTTCATGACCCATATGAGGGTGCTTGTCATTACAAGCTGCCCTGCATATTGATCCTGCAAACTGGAGATATGCCTAACAGCTTTGTGATTGATACTCATTCATATATACACATAAATTTTACAGAGGTTACTGGGCCAGAGCCTTATCAGGCCATCAAAGCCAGCTGGTGTATGCCAGAAAATATGGCTATGTGAGACTAAGGCTGAAAATGTTACTGGGATCGAATTGTCTGTGACATTTTGTTGCATGCCGCATTGTTCCTAAAGCTGAGCAAACAACTGACTCTAAATCACCCCATCAACAGATGCAGTCACATCATTGCTAACAAAGTCAACAAGGGAACGGCAAGTGCTCTCCTGCTGAGCCCCATATTAGTGCCAGGACAAGGACTGGCCATGCACAATTCCCCCTCCCAACACCTTGAGGAAGGACTGCCTCCATGAGGCTGGAGAGGAGGCAAGCTCTGCCTTGCAGTTCACATACCCCCTAGTCTGGGCATGACCAAATTATCCAGGAGCAATGTCCAGTACTCACAGATTAATTTCCGGTGACTCACGATACAATAATTCCTGCCGTAATTCATGGTATGACTCCTAGAGTTGTGCTTCTAGGATTCACCATCTGAACTCTGAGGAGAAATGCGAGGGCTTGATTGGATGTGTGTATTACAGGGCGTCTCCCAGGAATCTCATGGCCCAAGCATAGAAAGTGCTTGGTTCTCAACTACAAATATTCTCAGCCCAGGAGTGTGGTGGATTTCCTGTTTGCAGAGATCCCAGATGTTTGCTTTAAAATTTACTCCAGCCCAAATGTTCAACTGATGAACTTGTTTGCTGGACTGTTTCCAGAAAATGGATGCAAAAATGGGGTTGGGACACAGGGAGGGAGTGACAGGCAATGGTGTGTTAGTCCACCATGGGTGAAAAAAATGCACACAGACACTGTCTGGGACTTGAGCAGCCATGACTGGAAAACTTGTAGGAATCAAGTAATGGAGATGGTAGAGGAAATCCTGTCATTCATTGTTTTAGTCTTACTGATGTCACTTTTATGTCCCTTTTATCCCTTGTCTCATCGAAGGCTTCCAGAGGGAAAGTTGTGACTGACAGTCTTGGTCAGACAACCAGACATGACATGCAAGAGGTCAATTCCTTCTCTGTTTGTCAGAAAGGAAGAGATTTATTTGCTGTAGGTACATCCGGCTTTGACTTCTTTGCGATGCTCTTTGTTTATGCAAACCAGTCAGCTGAGGGCATGGAAGTCAAGATCTACATCCCAAGAAGGAAATCAGTGCTCAGAAATAGCAGCTCTGGGAGTTCACAAGATGAAGGTCCCTCCAGGCTCCCTCTCAAATGCACCCTGTGGAAGGGAAAACAAAACCCCTGTATAGAAATACAGGAGGGTGTATTTACAGCTTTAAATTGCAAAGCCAAACTTTATCAAAATGCAACCAAATGATTTCAGGGCAGATACACAAAGGAGCTGATTGGGAACTATTAGTTACCCACATTTTTCAAATGGAAATTCCAAGCACTTTAGAACATGTTGTGTGTTTTGATAAATTTTGCCATACCAGCCCTTTTTGCAAAAACATTTGGGGATCAACATGAGTCCCTGTTTGCTACTTAAACACAGAATAAAGGTCAGGTTTGTGCCCAAATGAACACAGACTCTTAATAAATCTATTCAGGTGGCTTTCTTCTCTTGATCTGCAGTTATGTGGTAACCATCAGAGGTTTTTATGAGATGAAGGCTATCTCTACGTGACATAGGACTGCTCCTTCTTTGCAAGTTACTTTTACTAGTTGTTTGCAGCTGTGGCTTCTTTCTTGTTTTCCTAACCCATTGCTGTTAAAAATTGAAAGTGGTTCAAGTCTCAGGTGAAATAACTCCCTCGGTTGACCCTGTTAATGACAGACCTATGTACTTGCCTTGCACTGAGTTCACGATTGGTTTCCTTGTGCTGCCATCTACAGAGCAAGCAACAGGTCGTGCCTGGGGATTATTAGCAGCCAGTTAATTCCAAATCCTCCTCTTAAATCTCCATGATCAGTACGTTCTCCAGCTCTGATAAACACTGGGGGCAGCTGGGACTGCTGGTTTTCTGTCCCAAGACTGTCCTTGAACTCACCACCATAAGACTGTCAATCAAGATGGCTTTGCTGCAGGTCTGTGTCATGAGCTGCCTCAATGTCAGGGAGGTTCAAGTCTCCAGCCATCTGACCAGAGATCAAGAGAGAGGTCTAAGCTCTAGGAGCTTCAGGCTATCCAGCAAGTGATCTCTTCCTGCCTCATTCTTACATCATGCTTTGATTCTTCATCCTTGTCTGCACGAGACTTTTGTCTCTCCTTCAGCCCCGTGAGGCTCTGAAATACTCATGTGACATCAACAGTGATGATCTGTCTGGGATATTTTTATGCACATCAGTACTCCTGTTGTACAAGGCACAAGGGAGCTAGAGTCTCTGCAACCGAGCTGCTTCACGCCCTTAGTCACATCATTTTACCCCAGTGGCTGTCTAAGACAGAGCAGAGCTGTGAAGTGCTCCTTTAAGGGAGGAAAAAGGTTGCCTGGGTTGATCCTAAATCTTTCTGTTGATTTCAGTAGGTTCACAGTTAAGTGTCCAGAGCCAAGTACTGTTCCTGCCAGAGCCCAAGAAGTGGACAAAGAAATACCTTGAGACAACCAGGCTGATAGGAACCCATTTGCTTCTGGTGATACAGACATTGTGAAAAAAGTCCTTTAACTAATCCTGGTGGTACTTAAACTGTCTGGGACCTCAAGATGCTGGGTGGGCCTTCTCTTTCAACAGAAGAGAAGAAAGTAGGCAGGGAATGTATAGATTTATAATGTGCTAACATCTTTAAAAACCTGATCCATCCTGAATGCTCTGAGGATCTTTATACAAAACCCTACCCTGGATGACTCCATTTAGGTTAAAAATAAATGCTGTGTTTCTGTATGTGGTGCAAGCAAGCTGCAGTTGGAAAGTCTGGATGCAAAGTGTATGCACTGGCCTGCAGAAGGGATTGCAGAGCAGGAAGCTTGTCACTGGGATGGGGCTGGTGCCGGGTGTTCCCCTGTGGCAGTGAGAAGGAAGTGCTCCAGCGTGATGGCCTTCTTCCTGTTGTGTTTGCTCCCTGGGATGGCAGTGGGCAGGAAAGACCAAGGTCTGGTGCAAGGTTATAGGTTCAGCATGCAGATCAGCCGCAGGGCACACAGTAAAGACGTCTGCAGACATGGAAAAGCCAGATTCTTTGGAAACTGCAGCAAGCACTGCCCATGATTTCTCCAGACCTGTGGGAAACTGGGGGATTAACATGTGCCAGCCCTCCTGGGGGTCTGCATGGGTCTGGAGGACAGCTAGACACTGCAGAGACAAGGGAAACATGCTGCTCCTGCTGATTTGCGTCATGTTGGAGGATCCTGTCCCTCTTCATGACTCTCCTGCTCAAAATGGCAGCCAGCAGCCTCCCTGCACTTTGGCCTTTCAGGAACCAAAGAAGGGTAGGGTTGAGCTACAACTAATGGAACTGCACCGGGGAAAAAAAAAGTACATGTCAGCATCCGTAGACCAGGCACTGCTTGGGCCAGAGGTAGCTCCTGGGACCTGATGTGAGGCAGAGCTTTCACCCAGCTAATGGCCAAACTGAGCTTGCCAAAGCAGGCAAAGATACAACCTGCAGCTCCCTCAACGTGTTTGTGCAGCTCTTTGTGTCTCAGAGAGGAAAGAGGGCACTAGGCAATAACTCACATACCTGCACTGGATTGTGTAAAATGTGGCTGTGAGCACCCGCCTGCCATGTTGCTGCATGTGCATTGGTTTTATTACTCTCTGCCCCAACAGCGTGTATACTGGTATTTTCAGGGTGGGGTTCATCACAGGTTTCCATGATTTGTTTCCTTTCTCTTTGCTGGGGTTTCTGAAGCTTCTGAAGAGGCTTTTGGGACTGTTAGAAGGAATCATAGTTTTGTGCCTCTGCCTGTTTTTCTAGATGAGGCTGTGTCCTAAGAATCTTTGGCTTCAGGATAACTATCCACAAGGAAGAAGATTGTAAACAGGGAATTTTTATGCTGCTGAGGCAAGGTCTGTATTAGATCAGAAGCCCTGTATTAGATCAGAAGCTACACTTGAATAGGATAGGAATTTGTTTTATTCCCAGTGGCTGACATCTAGTACTTTGCAGAAGCCAGCACTGGCCAAGGACTTATGGCCACCACACAGGTTTTGCTGAAAGCCTTACTTGTGCTGCATAGACAGCCTGCTGGCCTCTTGTGTGGGATCCAAATCCATTGCAAAGGAGAGCCTAATGAGTTACAAAAGCCACTCTGACTCTTCAGTCTCAGTTCCCAGGGTGCTTGCTCCTCCCTGTACATCACACATAGGGCCTTAATTCCCCTGTGCCATCTCCATTTCCCCGGGGTGATGGGGAGGCACCAAATCACCTGCGGCACTGAGTCAGCAACAGGCACTCATTGCTGCCTGTGGCTGGGGATAAAGGCAAACACTCCCCTTTTCCTGCAGAGGACATTCAGATTTACTGAAAAGACGTGATTAACATTAACAGCATGCACAGCTACCTGGGGGCTGCAATAACCTGTAGGAAAAGATGCGAAGTGGCCTGCAGTGGAGGAAGCATCGCGTTGAGCTACTGCCCTCTGCTGCTGCACTGCCCGACCGAGGGAGATGTTAGTCGGGGTGTGCACCTATTTCCAGCAAAACTCCTCACTGGAGGCTCCCAGGGGCTGCGGAGCCAATGCTGCTGGAGTCTGCCATCCTGCCTTGCCTAAGGACTGGGAAGCTTCTCCCAGGTTTTTACTCAGGATCAAAGTAAACTGATTTGTTCAGCTTGTCCTGAACATTCATTGTCAATGTAGGTAGCCTACAAGGAAGTAACTGTCATTTACCAAGATAAAAGGTTGCAATTTAATCCCAATTATCTCTTATCATGCTTTGCTGGCCTGACACGAGGCAAAATGAGTGCAGTGCTGCCAATAGGTGCTGTGCTGGTGCCCAGGGAGATGGAGTATCTGGGCTCATCTGCAGTGTGGGCAGACAGGGTCTGGTGTTTCAGTGTCCTCAAAGCCTTGTCATATGCATGGTACCCCTGCACACTACACACCATCCCTGTCAGTCATATATTAGTGTAACACTATATTTTAAACAGATCTTTGATCTGTTCTGTTGTACTGATGAGTGTCTAAACGCTGCTTAAAAGCAGGAGGTATTTGTAAGAATTAGTAGCACTAGGAATGAACTGCTTGATGAACACACAGAACAGGCAAAGGAGGTGCCACTTGGGTGCCTTCAGGCCAAATGCATAGAGACAGATGACATAGAGAAGCTATTTCAGGGTGGGGATATAGGCAGTCCTGAATGACAGCAGGGTCTAGAGAGCAGTGTTGGAAACAAAAGTTCTTCAAGTTTTTTCAGGAGGCACCTGAAGCACAACATGGCTCCCTGGCTCCTGATTTTGTCCCTGATGATGGTAGGAAGTAGCATTTGTTTGGTTATACCTAGTTCCAGCTGAGCCGATTGAAACACGGAAAGCAACATTATAAAAGTAGGTGGCAAATAGATGACACTTCCCTGCTGCCACAACTTCTCTTACTGCTGTCCATACCAAGGGGTGTGATGACACTTTATACCCCTCCTTCCTTGAGTAAACAAAACAGGCCATGAGACCAGCTCAAGAAAATAAAACTAATGCAGTCTCTCGCATTTGACAATGTGCTTTAAGAGAAATGGTCTCTGCTCTGCCCTGTTCTAAACTGCACCTCCACCTCTAACAGACAAAATGATTTTTCATATGTTTTTTAGTAAACTATAACCCTAGGTTCACATTTTCCTCTCTTTCTTGAGAGAAATGCTTAGGAATTTTACAAGCCATCTGTAAAAATGTGTCATCTTCAATGAGAATAACCTACTTAAATAGCAAATAGGTTTGGTAGAATAGAATAATTCAATTGAAAGGGACCAACAACAATCATCCAGTCCAACCACGTGTTAGATAGATAAGCAAGTATTTTTACAGAGTTGTGTATAAATTCTTAAAATTACACAAAAATACATAAAGTAGGATGGTTCTTTAGCAACACTGGATGAAATTCCTGTCACTGCATCTTGAACAGAGTGTACGATTATGATCAGCACCCAAAACAAAGATCACAGACTACATGCCTGATGCTGCTGCTCTTCTCACTCCAGAAACATAGTGTCATAGATATACCATAATATTTTTTCAGCAAATTAGAAAAAAAAAAAAAGTTTGTTTTAGTTAGCATATGAAATGCATTCTGTGCACTGCTACTGTCAAAACTGTAACTGCATAATGAAACATAATGTGGGATGTAAAAATGGCGTTATAATATGCTCTACTCAGGGAGCAGAGTTTGATATGTCATGCTGGCTTACTGGTAATAAACATTTCCCATTGGGCAAATTAAGAGACAAGTAGTCGTGTTATCCAGAAAGGTGTCAAGTCATACCCAGTCAAGAATATGCTTTTCAGGCCATACAGAAAAATGTTATATTTTGAAGTACATGTTTTAATTCAGAGAAGATAACAGGAGTCACATGCTTTAGAGTAAAATTACAGTAGCTGGGTGATTGCTAGAGGAGGCAGTCACAATCACATCAAATTGTAAACAAGCAGATATTGCCTGGCGTTACACATCCTAAACCTTGCTCTGCTCTGCTGCTTGAGGTGCTGCAATTCAGGGGTTAGCTTGGCCAAAGGCTGCTGTTGGAGCCAGGTATAGTAACTGGAGTTGCCCAAGGTGTGAGACGTTAGGAGCTGAAGTTCTTGACTGATAGCTTTAACCAGCCTTCCTTTTTGGCTAAAATCTGGGGAAATGGTTTCTCAGATATATGACTTAAAACCAGAACTTCTGTTGACCACTGCACAGAGGAACACACCAGTTACACCTCAGAGCATGTGCTAAAAAAGACCAAAAGAGCTGAGCTTGTGATTAAAAACTATTTCCATTAGAAACAGTCTGGTTTCTGAATCAGGACCCTCCTGCTTTAGAAAAGAGATGCTGTGCATGGTGGCAGATGTGCAGATGAGCCTGCAGACCCAGTCACTACTACCACCATCCACAACAACAAGCTGCAGAAAAGGGGTTTTTCTTACGGACAGCAGGAATCTGAAAGTGGAGCTGCTCTGCACCCAAAAATGCCCCTTCACCTTCTGCAGTGATCCCAAGCACAGTGACATGCCTGAGCCTCTCCTCAGCCATACATCATGCACCAGGGAAAGTCAAGGTGCAAGTCGGGACTTGTCTGTGCCAACAGCAGCCACTACAAACCCCATACCCTGGACACCAGAGATGCCTCCTACCCACAGTGCAGGCCACCTTCGGTGGTGGTGTTTCCAATGCCAAAATCCACTCATAGTGCTTCATCCTGAGTGCTCCTTGACCAATTAGCGAGCTTCCCAACAGGATGTCATGTCACGTTATCTTTATTTGCACAGTGCTTCAAGTGCCAGAGAGCTAGTTGGGCAAAGCCAGATGCTGACTTAAAGGAACATTGGACAGTTTATCATCTGATCTCTTAATATCCAGTTGCTTCATGGGGCATTATCTGACCTCTCAGAGCCTGGACTCACGGGCAACCCCTTCACACCTCCTTTTCTGTATTTTTTTTTATAGCTGTGGGTTTTTTTTCCTTCTTTCTGTTTTATTTTTGTGTGAGGGGCAAAAAAAAAAGCCCAGCCCTTCCTATAGCTCTAACTGCTTCAGGCCAGGTTCATCCTGAATGTCCAAGCGGAAGCACTTCCCAGGCTTCTGCACCCACCTTTCTGGTTCCACAGTGCTGGAGGAAATTTCTGCCAAGGGAAACAAACTTTCAAATCTCACGAGAGCATCTTGCTTGGGAAAAGGGAGTCACTGAGTCACAACACAGCTCCTTCTTCCCCTTTCCACAATATCCCACCAAAAATGTTGGTTCTCACTGCTTGCACCAGGCAACGTCAGTAAGGAGACACAAGTACTGCAGTAACTGGCTCCCACCATCCACCAGTATAAAGTTGCTGTCCAGCAAGAGGAGTTTGTCCATTGACTGCTTACAGAGCCCAGTATCCAGTGCTGTAGAACTAGCAGACCAGGAAATCTGCCGTAGGATGAGCCCACCTTGTCTCTGACTTACCCCAGCCACAGACAGACAATAATGCATGCAGTAGTATATAATCTTGCTTTTGGAAGCAGCGTGTGAACAGTCAGCAGCTTGTTATCCTGATTGGTTTAGCATTGCATTTTGGCTGATGCACAAAAGCCTTAGAGTCACACAAAGGAGCCAGTGTCACACTAGCTGCAGCTGAGCAACGTTATAGAAGGCTAACGAAGGTAGAAGAGAGCATGGATTCCCATGAAGGCTGGGACTGTCACCCCAGGGAGTCTGTTAATGCTGCAGCTTCACTTTAGCATCGTGAATGATTCGGGATCATTTTCTTGGCCCAACAGTCTCCACAAACTACAGTGTTTGCTGAAGGATGGCCCACATGACTGACAGGGTGTTACAAACATGGGGGAAATGGCATGCACACCAAGTATGTAATGAAATGTGTGTGTGCACATTCATTAAAGACACAGAAAAAGGGGTGAGACTCAGAAGTCAGGACAAAATGGAAGAGACTTTTTGAACTGGTGACCCTTGGTCGCCTATTTCTGCACTGCAGTAGGGCAGATATAGTTGTAGCAGCCATCTCCGGCTCCACCAGCATCTGAATTATCTGGGATTCCCTGGTGTACCATCTCCACTAAAGCCTTTCCTTATCATTCCTGTTACCACTGGCTGTACTTTTTGAAGTCAATTTAACTGACCATTTGTTGAACTTCATCTTCTCCAACTGGACCAGAAACATCGTGTGTAGGTGCAGGAAACATGGAGAAACAGTTCAAATTACGTTGTTTAACTCTGCTAGAGAAAGGAACCTGGCTGGTGTTACATGGGGCAAAACAATGCAGATGAGGCTTTCTAATTTTCTCTAGGAGTATAATTTCAGGGACACTAATCCTGGCCCTGAGTTGGTGTCCAGAGTTGGGAGAAGCAGAGAAGCATCTTGCAGGCATCCTGTGCTCCTCTTCTAGGCTTTCTGCAGAGTACAAGGGTTTCCGTGCAGTTTTCCCGGAGACCAGGTTTGAGCCAATGCATCAGTGCTCAGTGAAAGGATTTCTTCACAAGCACGTGTCTTTCTCCACACTTCAGTTCCTGGAACCTGACAGCAAATTGTGAAACAACTGCATATAAAACAGGTCACCTCTGGGAAGAGAAGGGGAAATGAATTGTCACAAAATATATGTAAGAAAAGGAAGTCATTGCTCTTAGAAAATGGGGTATGTTGTCCCTCTGAAAGCCCAAATGTGCCCTTTCAGTTAGGGCACTTTAATAGCAATGGGGAATTGTCCTGTCCCATCTGCAGAGCAGCACCTTTGGGCTTCTTCGTTAATGGAGCTGAGATTTCCCCATCCCCCAGTGATGACTGGAGTAGGTGGCCCGAGGAAAAATTCTTTATTCATTTGAAGACAACCCATCAGGTTCATTAAACTGCAGATTACATAGGCTGATGACAGAAAGAAATTAAATAAGGTTTTGTCTCTTTACTTCCTTATTTTTAATTGAATAATAGACTATTAATTTGATTGAAGCTAGTGATGTTACACAGTTTCTTAGGACATCATATTGAGAAATGTCTCATCCTGCAGGCTGTCCTGTCACTTCCTTGGCAATGATTTTGTGGCAGTGATTTTGAGGTGCCCATGAGGTGTTGCTCCTAGATTGCTACATCTTTCATTTTTTTGGAGGAGGTGGTGGAAAGTAGGCTTATTATCATTATTCCGTATTTAAACCAGACCCAAGGGTGGTGAAAAAACAAGCTAGTGTGAAACTGGGACAACTCCAGTGGAAGTAGGAGGGCAGACCTGGACTGTAGAAATGGAGAAGGTTCAGAATGAGCATTGGCCTGTTCCTTGCACTCATGTCTATGTCAGCACTAGTGCATCTGTCGGGAAGTTTTCCTGGAGACATGAAGGGCTGCTTGAAGGAAAACAGGCTGAGCACTTTCCAGCCCACATCTGCAAAGCCCATGGGGGTGGGCAGATCCTCAAGGAAGACTGCCCAGTAAGTTATGGATGGGCAAAGCCACTTCCTTACCTCAGTGGCTCTGCCAGCACCATGCAGATGCCCAGGCTGATCAAATCTGGTATGGAAAAGAAGCACGAGCTCAGTGGAGAAGAAGCATGGCAAGGTAGCTGCCCCTCAACAAGTCTGGCTCTCTCCCCACCGCAGAATGTGGAATACTGTTTTGCTCCAAGCACACATAGTTTGTGTGGGTGTAGATTTACATTTTGTTAAGGAAAATGAAATAAGGGGACCAGTTTCAACTGGCCTGCAGTTTTATTATTTGTAAGAGCCCTTGCCTTCATGTGATGCTTTACGTAACAGACTTACACATCTGCAAAGTATGTAAAGCATTTCCACTGTTGGGGAAAAAGAAAAGAGGGGAGGAGATTTCTGAAAGGTACTGTATCTTCTGGGAGGATTTGAGGAGGAATTCTTAGCTCCCACTAGGCCAGAAAACAGCAAGGATCATGAGTCTGTTCTCTAGAGCCAACTTTTCCTAGGTTTGTGAGAGAGTAGACTGTATTTCTAGGGATGACCACAAATCATACTTGGGAACATATTTGATAATAGCTTCAGTTCAGAAATAAAGTGCTAAAATGATGTGGCTGAGTGGGAATAAAAGGAAACTGGGACAGGCATCCTGACCTCAGGGAGAAACAATGGTACCAGGAAGAACATGAAATTAAGAAACAGAGCTCAGGGAGCAGGAGATGTTGCCATGAGCAGTCTCTGAGTGGCTGCAGAGCTACAGAGAGCTGAGGGCTACACTTCTATCTTACATCACCTTGAAGACGTGAACAAGCATACTCCTTTAATGCTTATTAGCACCCTATCTGATAGCATGATGTATATACATGTAAGGCTGTGGAAAGAAAAAAAAAGACAAAAAATGTTATGAATGCCTCCAAGGAGAATTGGAATGAATGAAAAATGTCTGAAGCTGTTCAAGTGCAAAGTCTAGTGAATCAGCCCATCCACTTTTCTTTGGCTTCTGAGCTTGGGTGGACCCAAACCACAAAGAAAAGAGGAAACAAAGGTGGAGTAGACATCGAGAAAGATCTTTCTGAAACTTGGCATTAAAATGTAAGAGCTCCCAATCACTGCTCAGCCCACGCAATGTGAAGCAATTGGAAAGGACTGGAAAATCCCTGCACAGTGCCCTGAGATACAGGAGGTGTTTGTTTGTTTCTTTTTCCCAGGGGCTGCTTAAGACGTATATGACTTCTGAAGAACTTTTCCTCTTCCACTGAGATCTCCCTTAAAATGACCTGGAAAAAACACAAGAAACATAAAAGTTTGGTTCAATTCAGTAGTTCTGCTTCTGCTTGGCACTTAGTTGTGCCAACAGTCTTTCCCATTTTTATGGAGTAAGTCTCAGGCTGCTAGACTCCTTCAAAACAGAAACTTGTAACCATGTTATACAGTTTCTATGTGCCCATCTTTTGGGCATAATTCTGCAGGTACTTCTTATAATCAGCATGGCTTACAGCTGAAAGCAGATCATCATATGGGTCTATCTTGGTTCAGCAGATCGCAGGAGCAGAAGACATCCAGCACCTTTCTGCCAGTTTCCGTTCTAAAATCCTACTATAAATGTTAAAAAAGCAGTGTTATTCATGCCATGTATCACCTACACCCACAATCCCACTTGGAACTCATCTTAGAAAAGTCAGATAGATAGACAAATATGAAGTTGTAAATTAGCTTAGTTAGACATTCCTGCCTTCAAAAAAAGGATTGGATACAGTATAGTCCTACCTCCTTTACCAAATCAGCAAAAGGCAAGAAAAAATGGTACACTATGCCTGTTGTGCATAAGCCAGCGGTGGGGCAAAAGAACCCTGCTTGAAGAGATGGGAGGACAGCCACCAGCCTCTGAAATTCCTGCCGAGGGAGCCATAGAATAGAATCATAGAATCATAGAATAGTTAGGGTTGGAAAGGACCTTAAGATCATCAAGTTCCAACCCCCCTGCCATGGGCAGGAACATCTCACACTAAACCATGTCACCCAAGGCTCTGTCCAACCTGGACTTGATCACCGCCAGGGATGGAGCATTCACAACTTCCTTGGGCAACCCATTCCAGTGCCTCACCACCCTTACAGTAAAGAACTTCTTCCTTATATCTGATCTAAACTTCCCCTCTTTAAGTTCTAACCCGTTAGTTAAAAATTTATCCCATTAGTCTCTCAGATGTGGTGAAGATGGAAGAGTTCATTCCCCTGTTCCCTACCAGGGTTGTAGCCATCTGAGGAAGACAGACATTGCATTTTCCAGCCCATGAAGAGGGTAATGCTTCCTTCATGGACTTCTTTAGATCCTCAATTCTGTCATATAAAATGCACGTCAAAACACCTTGCACTGCTGCCCCCATGACTGAATGTTGCTCTCTTCCTTTGTTTGCCTAAACATCTTCTTGGCAGGGATTCATTTACCAGGACCCTATCCTTCTCTTAGTTGTGTACTTATTCATTCTCCTGTTTTATACTCTCCTCCTTCCTTCTGAAAAGTTTACCACTCGATAGAAACATTTGCTAATCTCAGGTCTTTTTAGTGTTGCACATCCCCACAGCATCTGATCCTCTTCCTTCTTACTTTTCATTACTTATTAATATTTTTATACAATTCAGGACTGAGAGATCACTGCCAGAATCATATCCCAGTTGTGCCAGGCCCACAGGGAAAACTGCTCCATTCCTGGAAGTCTTCAAGGCCAGGCTGGACAGGGCTTTGAGCAACCTGGTCTAGTGGAAGGTGTCCCTGCGTGTGGCAGGGGGTTGGAACTGGATGATCTTTAAGGTCCTTTCCAAACAAAACCATTCTATCATTCTGTTGTTCTATCTGAGAAGTTTACAATTGAAATGGCCAAGACAGAAGGACACCTGGTGTGCAGAAGGACTGACCACTATGCTTGCACCCCTCATCAGGACCACACAAGTGTCTTTTTTGCCCCTGACTGTGGTTTCCCCTGCCTGCCACACTGTAACAAAGTGTGACATGAACAATACCTCTTGCTTCACAAGCAAGCACCAAGGAGCTGGCAGGAGATCTCTCCCTCCACTGAACCACCATGCAGTACTGTCCTGGCCTGGAGCTGTGTCAGGTCCTTCTCCATGGGAGTTCCATCCCAGCATGACAATGGTGCCACCTATCCAGCTTTTGAAAATGATTTGTAGGGCATGGTTTTTACCATTTGACCCCTGAGTTGCAGCCTTTCCCCACTGTGTTTATATTATTCTTTTGCCAAATGAATGTCAATTTTTCTTCACTGAAAGGATAAAGACAAAAATTTGCCCCCGGACAGAAAGGGGAACTTTTCTTGTCCTTTTTTTGCCCCTTTCTGTAATGCTGGCACCAAGCCTGTTCTCTGCGTTTTACTTTCTTTCCTCTGTATGTGTGATTTTTTTTTATTTTTATTTCTTTTTTTCACAGTTCCAGAGGAAAAGGATTTCTCAGACTTAACATCCTGTTCACTTCTGCATACTTTTGAATGCACGTTAATAAAAGCTAGTTATTTATACACAGGAACAAAGTACATTCCACTAACCCCTTGTGGCATAACTCTGCATGGTAACTGCTAAACTCTAGCAAGGTGAATCAAATGTATAATAGAGAGCTTTTATAGGGATTGAATACCCACTGTACATCAACACAGTCATACCCTTTCAAAATTCCCTTTGCTATCATGTCTTTGGGAATATGAAAGGAAAATCTTTCAACAGCCTCATTCCCTCTGACTCATCTTGACTGTGTTGAGAGGGATAGGTGCCAGATAACTGTATCAGTGGAAACAAAGATAAGAAGGCTATGCATACCATAAACAGTTATATTGCTTGAATTATGTTCTTGGACAGATGCAGTGACAATAGCAGGACAGCTTTACAGCTTTAATAGGGTGAGTGGTTAATTTACCTGCTTGGTGTCTTTCAAAGAGATCAAGTTCCATTTCATTACTGGAAAATTCCTAAGGACCTAAAATGAATTAAGAACAAGTGCATTATCCCGAAATCACCCATCTGACAATACAACACAGTGGGGATCTCACAAGAAAAGTTTAATTTAAATGATCCCTCCGTGCAGCTGACAAAAGGGACTGGGGTGAAAACAAGATGTCAAAGCAACTTCTCACCTGAAGAACAGAAGGATCCTTCAGAGAGGGTTTGGACGGTTGGGATCTATCTACTCTTGGAATATCTTTAAGACAAAAGATTGGTGCCCAAAGTGTAATTCAACATTTTTGCTTTGATTTTCACCTTTTTTATATTCCCATCAAAGAATACATGGTGCCTCTCCAGTTCACAGCTGATACATTGGTTTCAAAACCCACTGAACTACACTTTTAATCTTAATGGAAGCTTCTTCCACCTGCATGCCCAAAAAGTGCTTTACTGTATGCACAGCTGTGACTGCAGTTCCATCTGCTGTTCACCCACATAAATGCTTGCTCCAGGCCTTCATAAGAAAAAATCTACCCACAGAGCAGCATCTTCAGAGAGCACCAGGCCCCAGGTTTCCTGGAGCAGATTCTGGTGAGACCAGGTCATGGCTTCCAACTAGTATATTGTGGAAGTGGAGCAAGTACAGCACTTCAAAGTCCCAGCCTCTCAAGAGGACAGAGTCTGTAACGCCATCCCACCTCATCTGTAGACGTTCCGATCACCCAGATTTTTGTAGATCCCCTTTCTTTTACTATGCTGGTACAAAATGTGTCAGAAAGCCCTGTCAAAAAAGAGCAAAAAAAGTAGCCTTTCTTAACCTAGTTTACTTGACAGTTTCCATAACAACTTGACACAGCTATTTATATAGCAGGAGAATATAATTTGCGTTTCATCATTTTAGAACCTTTGTTGCCATATCAACCTCAGTGTCATGTAGCAGAGCACAGCCCCATTCAATTCTCTCTTGCTTGCTCAGAAAGAAACTTACCTCTCAATGAACTGAAATTCAGTTGGTCTCACAAGGACCCATGAGAGGCCTACATGTCACTTAAAGTACTGTTCCAGTCCCAAGTTAAATGGGCTTGTGCCTATTGATCTATCTGCACCAGATGGGTGAGATCATCTGCAGTGAGAAACAAAGATGAGGACAGGGTGGGCAAGCAGACCAGCAGTGCCAGCAGATTGCTTATCTTTCTTGAAAAGAGAATAATCAGAGGGACATAGCAGCTACTGACTCTCCCTGCAATGGCTGCAGAAGCAAAAACTAAATTTGAAATGTCAGAATTTCAAAAGCTTTCTGTTAGCATTCCTGGGTGTGCATTTTGGGAGGGAGATTGATTGTCAAGGAGTTCCAGTAAAAAGCAAGGTTAGGGTGCAGTGAAAGTCAAGATGGGCAGAAGACAACTGCCAGGGGAAAGACCGTGCTTTGAAAGGAACTTTCCATGTGCACTCTCATGTTCTGCTCAGTCCTGGATTCATTCCCTGCAATGCCAAGCATTAAAAGGCAACCCACAAGGAGACAGATATCATAAAAGGACTGCTCAGATGGGGATTAGGTGTCTCCCAATACCTCTCTCTGGAGGAAGCCACAGTGCTTGGACACCTAGTAAAGTCTTTACATCCAGGTGAAATGAATCTGGGCCTCAGTTCTCACTGATGCTTTTTTTTCTGGTTCCTTGCTGGCTGGTCCAGCTAATACTCATCAGTTGCATAGCTATGGTCTGTCTGGGGGGATTTCAGCCTTGCAGACTCATGGCACCAAATCTTCCCTTCCAAGTCAGAATACAATTAATTTTAAAATACACAATGTGCAATCACAATTATCTATAATCCCCCTGACACCTTTGGCTGAATAAACAGCATTCAAACAACCCTTTGGCTGCTCTGCAGTTTTGTCACTCACACTTCCTCCTCCTGCTGGCAGTTGGCAGGACTGCTGTCCGTGCCCTAACGCCCCACTGTCTCAAACTGCTGTGGTTTCTACTTTCCCAAGACACTCCTGCTCAAAATAGGTGTCCCCTGTCTCTCTTCCGTCTGAGAGCTGAAGGTGTCTACATATTCCCTGGAGCAGGCATCCATGTGGCACAGCAAATTTCATACAGACAAGCGGACCAGTTGACATAGTGCCAGTGATTTAGCTTGGCTTCCACCAGCAGAAATGCACAAAACAGCATTTCTAAGAAGCAGCATCAGTACCAGATTTGTGTAAGTTGTATTGTTGTATTAGTTGTATTGTTCTATCTTGTCTTAATCATCTCACTATTTCTACAGGGTCTCCAGTGAGACTGGGAAGCACGTTCACAGCTCCAGCATGGCTGGGTTTAGCTGCCTATGTCAGCAGATGAGAGCCTCTGCCTCATGGATGTGTTTTGTCAAGCAGCTGTGCTGAATACAGACTCTGTCAGCTTTGTTAGTAGCAGACCTGTTATTTTAACTTGATGTTACACCCACCCCTTGGACTGGGGACAATGGAACTTACATGTTTAAATCTGCAGCACACTGAACTGTTTGGATCTGTATGATTCATTGTCAGACAGTACTATATCAGGCACTGCAGGCAAAATAAAATAGACTGCATATACATGATCTATAAGTGTTTTACACATAAGCTGTATGAAATGCATCCTGCCCAACCACTGCTTGCAGAAACCATAAATGAACTCCATGTATCATTTAAAGCATTATTGGTAGGATCTTGAGAAGTGCCAACCTGGTGCTTTTATCCACAACCCCAAATGGTACTAGGAGCTCTCCTCTTGTCTGCAGACTCTTGGAGGATGTCTGGCTGGCTACTGGAAGGAAATGGCTTTAGGTATGTTCTGGAAGAGGTCATTTGTATTAGTTTAGCCCTGAGAAATCTGGTAAGCCCTCAAAGTTTGAAACTTGCACCATATTCCTCCAGCATCTGCCTTGACTGGCTGGTATCTCTGGGTTTCATTTCACTCCCCTCTCCCCTGACCCCTGCTTGATTTGCAGAATTCAAGAGGAAACTTCACATTTGGAAAACTGTATCCTGAAAACACTAGTCTTTGCAAGAAAACAATAATTCTGAAAGCTGCGACATATCCTAAAATCTTGTGTCTCACCACACAAGTGGACCAATGTAAGACTTTCCTAGAATGATTTGCACTATTCAGACTGCATCTCCAGTCCTGGAAAAGAAATAGCCCTAAGCAACATGTATGTGATTCTTCCTTTAGGATTCTCAGCCCAAATCAAATACCTCTTTCTTGAGACCAACCTGTCCTAGGAAAAGACTGAGGCAGTGACAAGCTACGCTGCTAACACCCCTTTGAAAGACTGAAATTCTCATTTCCAAAATAGGATTTTTTCAAAAGCTGAGCAATGCCTGCAAACTAAACAAAAGATGTCTGATAAAACCTTTAAGAGTTCCCTGGTAATTCCCAGCCCATAAACATGCTCCATCTCTACTGCTG
This sequence comes from Pezoporus flaviventris, assembly GCF_033815535.1. Taxonomy (NCBI): domain Eukaryota; kingdom Metazoa; phylum Chordata; class Aves; order Psittaciformes; family Psittacidae; genus Pezoporus; species Pezoporus flaviventris. Next base: position 42,928,337 of record NW_026892584.1, on the reverse strand, counting down.
TTAAAACAGTGTCTTTCTCTCTGCTGGTTGCTTTAAGTATGAAATTAGAACGTACACATGGTACCTTTTTTTGTACTTGTCTGAAGAAAATAATTCTCAATTTGCATTCATATGACAGTGATAGTCACCATTTTAAAGAAAAGCCCATTTGTCTGAAAGCTGCAGCAAAATCACTGCGTTACCCCATCCCAGAGGTTTCTGCTCTGAGCATCTCTCATCACCACAATTTAATCAGCTCCTCCCTTCTCCCAGCCCTGCTCCAGCAGCTGTCCAGCCTGACCTGCCTGGCCCTGATAGGAACTAAAAGCCACCTCAGAGAAACTTTTCTTTGAAATCTAGCAGGACTGTAGCCCCTCTAACACCACAGACATACACAACATGTGTTGTGCCACCTTTGCTGTGATAAGCCACCATATAGGACTTTCCAGAAACATCAAGCCCTCCTTCTGTTGCTGATCCAAAATCTTGTGCATAAACCTCCCAGAGCTTGAGACAACCAAGGCAATTTTCTCACTGTCCTCCTTGGCCCTTTGGTGTCTGCCCTCCTGCTGCACATCATCCCCAGCCCATGCAAGAGGCAGAGATCTGTGGGCATCATCTCCCAGTGAGATCTGCACAGCTTTCACCAGCCAAAAGCATAACCTGCTCTTTGCCCTTCATATGTCAGGTGGAATCTGTATCTTTGGTTTTTCTACACATAAAACAAAAAAAGGGAAAATAAAATCCACACTCCAAATGCTGAGCCAGAGTCTGGTACTCTATAATGTGATCTATCCCATTTCTTTTATAACACTTTAATGCCTCTCTCAGTTGTCTCACTGCACAGACTTCAGGCAGAGTGGAGCCATGTTACTTAGCAACTCACAGTACACATGACAAAATTAACCCAAACAGTTTTGTTTATTAACTCTTAATAAGGAGCAAACAAAACAGCAACCTGAGAGTTTCACAACAAGAATGTTTTCCACTTTGGGTGCATTATTAATATTACAGACAACAATGTTATCTTGGGTGCTCTGTAGGATTTTTCTTAGCTCTTTTGTCAAGACCTATTTGAAGCACAAAAGTCTTCCCCACACTCCCTGATGCCTGATGTTTCTATAATAGAAAAAGTATATGTAATAATAGAAAAAATAAAAGACTACTGGAGCTAACAAGCTCTAGCTGGTGCCTGCTTGGCCCTGTGAATTCCAGGTTTGGAGGCTGGAGATGTGAATGTACCCCCAGACTCTCTCCGAGTTTGGACAAGTTGCAGGGGTGCGGTTTTCAAACTGCTGTGATTTACTCCAGGCTCTTCAGAAAGTGTCACCACATGTTATGCTGCCCCTGTACCCCAACCCTTGAAATACAGTCCTGTTTCATAGAGATTTCATGAGGATACATGTATTAATGCATGCAAGGCAGTACAGTCTTGATTTGAAAAGATACTTAAGTAGTTAATTCACGCTGATTTCAGCAGCAATTAGACATCTAAAGATCTGGTCTTCAGGTGTTCTGGAGATGTAAGCTAAACCTGTTCCTATGACGAATATTGAGGATGCCACTCGTGGAATATGTTGGCTTATGTTCACCATAAAAAGGGACTAGATGTATTCTTTCTATGGTTCCTGTTATATGTAGTTAAAAAACAAACAAACAAACAAACCAAACAAAAATAAAAACCCCACAAAAAAACTTTACTTTTCGAAACCATGTAAAACTTGCCAGGCTTTACCAAAGGATGAAAGCCCATTGCCTTGCTGTCTCAGGGGATTTGGATAAAAGGCTCCTGCCAAGAATTTCAGCCCTAGGAGAGACTTCTGCAAGATTATTTCCAGATATGAAACCCTTTTCCTGCTGTGCTGCTGAGCCCTCCCTGTCCAACACTTCATGGTGACTCCTGATAATGAAAGTGCAGAGGCCTCCCTCCCAACCATTAACCACAACAGCTGATCCAGGCAGTCTTTTCCGGCTTTTATGGAAAAGAATGAGTGACTTGTATGTTCTTGTGAGAAACTACTTAAACACCAGATACAGCATCTATAGGTTTTTATGGAAACAGAATGCAGATTCTTATCAGACTCCATTTATTTTGCAAGCGATGACAAATGAATTCCTTGGAAACTTACTCCCAGTAATCCCAGGGCACTGAGTGCTCGGCATTGAAACAACTTGGAGGCAGGATGGTCAGAGGCACGTACTCTAAGGGTCATGCTCTGGCTGGTGCCAGCTGGTGGAAGAGTGGCAGGGACGTGAGAGGAGAAGGAGGGGGAAGTAGGAGGTGAGGGAGGAGGTTCACACGTGCATTTAGCTCTGCAGCTGAGCTCAGCCTCTTTGACAGGTTTCTGCCCAGATGCAAGTGAGGAGGTATGGGCTGAAAAGATGCCAATATACCCTCGTTTGATGCAATATAGTGTAAGTAAACAGAAAGGTTCTGAGAGCCTGACAAGATCTTTTATCTTACCCAGGCCATCCTCTGTCCTACACAAGAATTTTTCTGGTTTTGTACATTTTCCAGTATGCTAAACCTCAGTCAATGTAAGCATTTCCCTTAGGAAGTCTTTCACAAGTGACTTGCTTTCCCTGCCAGGAGGTTTTGCACAGACTGCAGCTAGAGCCCTGTTGCCAGGGGTTATCGGCAGAAAAGGAAAAGGGGGAAGGTTCAAATATATAGGGGATTCCTGCTAAAACTAACTTGCAGCCTTGCTCACCTCCCCACCCAAAATTTTGGCTATCAACTTCTGAGGTTCCCTGAGCATAGTATATTTCCCCTTACATGAGCACTCAGTGCAGAGGGGAAATAGTCTGGGAAGGCATGGAAGCAGTAAGTCAGCCTATGCATGCATACCAAGAATAAGGCAGATTCCCCTCCTATGCTGCCTACTCAGATTCTTTTGCTGCACAGCCCATGGGCTCTTCACACTCTGCCTCAGCCCTTTCTGTGCACCCCCTTACAATCTTATTACTTGTAAAGACCCTAGAGCATATCAGGAAAAATCATCCTATCCTGCCATATGGAATGAGCAAGGGCTTCCCCATTTCCCTGCCCTGATCTGCCATCTTTATTCCACTATGGCCTTGGCACAGTCTTGTGCTTTGTTTTATCCTCCATGGAAAGCCAGGCCAGCTTTGTTCCTACACCTCAGGTAAGAATACAAACCTTCTTCCCCCCCATATTCTGTCTATGCTCCACAGCCTTTGTGATCCTTGACATCAGAATGAAGACAACTAAGTCTTCATAGTCAGGTCTGCTGCCTTTCAATAATAAAATGTTGGTAAAATCATTGAACCTCAAAAATCAGAAAGGGGGAGGATTCCAGCTTATTCTTTCTAGGATTGACATGACAATGATGGCACAACATAGCACTGGTAACAACTGAAGAGTACACACTGACTTATTATCAAGAAGGTTGAGATTTTGACTCTGCTGAGGACAGCAAGCAGACATCTCAACTGGTACCCACTTAGCCTTCAGTGCTGATGCTGGAATATAGCAGGAGCATCAAATCCTAGAAATTATGGACCAAACCAAGGACTGAAATTTCAACTTCTCCTGGCCTCCATGGCATACAAATGTGATCAACTGAGCCTTATGGAGCTATCCATCCATCCATTGCTAAAGCTCTAGGAACAAGAAAGGGGCAAGCATGAGGCTCAGGACCTCAGCCCTGAGATCTGCTTCTGCTGGCTCCAGTGGGAACAGACTCTGAGAAGAGAAAGCTGAATGGATAATTCATACCTGATCCTCTTAATATGCCTGGTCTGTTTTCTTGCTCATCTCCTTCACCATCCCCAGCAGAAGGGAGGAGGAGCAAAATATCCAGCTGCTGTTCTGCCCCCTCAATCAGCGTCTGAGAAAAGGAGATGCAAGCTTTATCTAAAGTGTTGCTGAAGAAAAGGACAGCATACCCTGGGGAAAGGAGTGGAATTTCCCCAGGGTCCAAAATGCCTTGCCCTCAACTAGTCACCAAGGTGTCTTTCCTTTCTATGTTTATTTTTCCCCTTTTCTCTGTGCACTTTCTCTGAAAGGAAATCTGAAAGCTGACATTGCCTCAAAAGCTCATTTTAAACTTTCTCCATTCCCTATTTCTACTGTTTTTCATCCACAGCTCCCTCAGTCACACCCATCTAACTCTGTGCCTTGCAGCAAGAAGACTTGGATACACATGAAAGTAGATTTGAACTATTGCCTTTGATAGTTACAGGGTCTGCTTGTGAAAATAAGGCTTAATACAAAGGTTTCCAAAGAAAGTTCATACAATCCAGGTCTCTCAAGGCTTAGACAGCAGCTACAGATGTGCCTCTCAGCCCAGCTCAGAGGGACATTTGCAAGTTTGGTTCACATTCTTCTGTCAAACTTGTCTTATAGAATTTGGGGAGTACTCGGATGTTCAAGCCACCCTGAGCCCTTTTATGCCTCTGTTCATCACTAACCTGTTTAGGTGAAAGTGCCCTAGTGAAAAAGGCACCTCGGGAGTCTGGGTAGATTATTCTCCTCCACCCCTTCCCCTACTTTTCCTTTCTTTGTTCCAGGGCACTGGTCAGCTCCAGGCTCACCACCCTCAGCCACGTGCACACATAGCTGGTCCAAGAGGGGAAATGAATCATTTGCAGTGGGAGATCATGATTGCAGGATTCTTATCTTGAAAACGAATGTGCACGTCTTCAGGAGCCTGGTGGAGCAAAAAACTCTTGGTCAACTCAAGGACTCCCAAACAAGATTTCCTTGGGTTCAGGAGCAAGTTTAGTTTCTTATTCATCATGATCTTCTTCACCAAAAAAATACCAACCCAAACAGTCTATATACCAATCTTTTCAACTGCAAAATATGCACCCTGGGAACAGGGAGATGGGAAAATCCCTACCAGATCAGTAGCTCCAGGCAGGATGTCCTCTGTGTTGTGAGCTTCAAGGGTTTTTCAGATTCCCCAAAGCTGGCAGGCTGCGGCCATTGTATGAAATTGGATTACATGGGTAAGAATTCCTGATCTGGATGTCATTTGGCTGTGGCTGTTGCATACAAGCCAATGTTATGTAGACAACACTCTGAAAATCCAACTGGTTCTCTGAGAACTTAGAGCTTCTCCAGGCAAAATTAATTAAGAAGTAATGAACTGAGCTTTTGATACCACAGTGGAAGTGTTGCTGCAGGCAAAAACATGAAGAGAAGGGTGCTTCTGACTGATTTTTAATTAGAATTTAATAGTGCCCTGAAGTCACATCTCTCATTAAAAGAAAAAGAAAGCTTACCTATGTGATGAACAACTCAAATTAGATTATATGCAAATAACTGGTCTGAGAGTTCTTTGTGGGGGTAATAGAAACAGGACAGGTTAAATCCTTGACCCTTTACAGTTGATTTTTCTTTAACTGATCCATCAGTCAGTCTGTTTGCAATTAAACATTAGAATTAATAGAGTTTAAAGGAAGTACTGAAAAGCCATGTAAAATGCAGACACCAAGGTCTTCAGCTGAGGTAAATTAACACAGCCCATTGATTTTAACTGCATTAACTACATTAACCATCTTGCTGGAGTGTGCAGATCTTAACTGTATGTGGTATTTCCAAGTCCCGCCCAGTCCCGAGTCCTTACAGTGAATAACCTCTTACTCTCCAAGTTGTTCCATTAGTTACATACAGCTCAGCATGTGTAAGCCTGAGGAAATCTGTCCATAGAGTCATCCATATCGCTCAAAAGACCTAGCTGGATGACAGTGTGTGCTAGGGTAACTCTAAGGGTTCCTAGGGTGGCTTAGCCAAGGAGGTTTATATTTCTAAAACCTTTGCAGGTATGTTGCCACTACTGATAGCATCAAGAAACCCTTCTGAGAGTGAGTCCACAGGGTCTGGTCTGGTCTAAGTTGACATTACAGGAGGCCAGCAAACGCTTTAGCTCATCCTGAAAAACAGCTTTTTTGATGCATGAAATAGAATATTTGTATAATGTAAATATAACTCACCTTCTCTGTCTGGAATGCTGTGCTTTCGTTGCATTTCTTTTAATGTCCACCTCAGGATGAACATTATGCAATGTCAAATAACAAAATTAAATAAGGAATATGATACTTTTCAAACAATCCTGCCTACGAGAGATTACCACTTAGCTGCTTTTCAAATGCATCTCAAACTCATCTCATTCAGAGGCACGATAAAGCTGCTTAGCTATTTAAAAAAAAAGATAAGACTCCATCCTCATCCTATGTCTGGTGGAGATGGAGCTTTTCATGCAGTTAAGCAGAAGGGAGAGCACCTGACAAGACACACAAAATCACACCTCCTGCTTGAGACAAAGGGCACTGGGGTACCTAATGTAGGTGGCACATGTTGTTCTTTTCCACTCACTGTAGCAAAGCCTTGCAGTCCTGGATAATAAGTGACCTGAACCACTTACAGATCTCTTGCGGTCACATGCTACAGCAGTTGGCTGTGAGCAGTGCCAGCAACAGACTGGATACAACCCATAAGCTCTGGTCTGCCATGCTCAGGAGTCTTGTCTGTACAGTTCTCTAGTCTTTAGGACTTCATTGAGCACAGGGGAACAATAAAGAATTGGCTCTTGTTGTGGTTTGGGTTTTTTTTCCTTGCTTCTTTTTAATTACACAAGAATTTAAAGCTAGTGTAGAAAGACCATGCCAAGAAACTATATCTTTCCTAGCCGTGTTAGTTAAGCACTGATTCTGTGACTACTGAAAACCAAGTTTGCACCTTCTCTTTAATAGGACCATGACTTTCTGGGAAGTCATATTTACACACAGGAGGAAAATTCCTATTGCCATCCTACCTGTCTATGGGACACAGCACAAGGACAGTGAAAATTCTAGGCCACAATAACCTGTTCATGTGACCCATAGCAGGTTGTGTTCAAAATGACAATGGCTCTTAAGGGGTGACAGGATGGGCAGGAAGAGAGTTTCAGGTCATGGGCAGGTAACCCATGCAGCACTGGTGAAGGTGCTGAAGGTTTACTATGTTTGATGGGATGCTGTGCATTTGGTTTGCTTCTGAAGCAGTGTGGTAGTAGGGGATCATGCTTCATCTGGATGTGCAATATATGAAGTCTTTCCCCGCTTTGAGTCCTGTTATATTAGTACCATTTACCATCTGTAGTGAACACCCTACAAATGCATCTCTAGAGACATATTTCGCTATTGCAGCCATGGACTTTTCCAATTTGCATTCAGATTTGGTGCCAAAATAGAGGCACTGACTTTCCTTCAGACTAGCTCTGTCATCTCATGGAATCACAGAATCATAGAATCAACTAGGGTGGAAAAGACCTTTAAGGTCATCAAGTCCAACCATTACCCCAATGCCTGATCACCATCTCTGTGAAGGAATTTTTCCTAATATCCAACCTAAACCTCACCTGGCCCATCTTGAGGCTGTTACCTCTTGTTCTGTTGCTTGTTACCTGGCACAAGAGACCAACCCCCACCTCACTACAACCTCCTTTCAGGCAGTTGTAGAGAGCAATAAGGTCCCCCCTGAGCCTTCTCTTCTCCAGACTAAACAGCCCCAGTTCCCCCAGCCGTTTCTCATGGGACTTGTTCTCCAGACCCTTCACCAGATTTGTTGCCCTTTTCTGGACTCACTCCAGCACCTCAATGTCTTGTAGTGGGGGGCCCAGAACTGAAGGATTTAAGGTGCGGCCTCACCAGTGCTTAAACTGTCTCATATCAGCCCCAAACTTTGCTTGATTGGCTGCTCATTTTAACCTTTGAGATCCCAGATCACTCCAGTCTTTGACTGTTTTGCTCCTTATTCAAAACCTTATTCACAGCTCCTTATTCACAACCCCTGATATTTACCAAGGAAATATAGGGCATCTCAACAAGCAGCACTGAGAGCATCAACATCTAAATGCCCAGGGTAGCTGAACTATCAAAGTGAGCTCTTTGGGTATGGAGGACACAGGCATAAATTTATGGGCTTGGGATGCTTTTATGTGGCAAGAACAGCTGGGAAAGCTCATGGGTAAATCATTCTCTTTTGGTGTTTATTGGGACTTCTCATTACTGGTTCGTACTTTCTCCTTAGCTCAGACGTGATCCCAGACAGAATGTATGGGGGCTTGATAGGTAGATAATGATAGCAGCTCCTTGGCAATTACTCTTCGCTACCCCCAACTTGATGTGTTTAGAAAGTGTCTAAAGTGGGTGTTGTTTCAAAGGGACAAAGCAGCTCCTCAAGCAGTTTTATGGCTTCGTAATTTATTTACCAAGGCAAACTCGGGTCAGTCACACTATCTATTTCTTTTTTAATGTGGTGCTGTTTATATTTCACTCTCATGTTCTGGATGGATTTGGACACAAGGAGGTCAAACGACTTCTCCCTGAAGTCTCCAGGGCTTCCAAAGCTAAGTCATTCCACCTTTTAATGTGCTAAGCGTGGGGCTTGACTTGAAGTCAGGAGAACTGCAAACACATTTATAGATGCTTAAAAGCCTTCCTAACAAGGAGGCTACATGACAGCCTTGGTCTTCTGTGTACTAGTGAGTTTTAATACCCATGCAGCTCCATTCGCTTCAGCTGAGTCTCACTGCCAACTGAGGTGATGTAAGGATATCCTTTGGGAAACATTTGCAGAGGAATATTCTTCATTAGCTCAATACTGACCTGGACAAGTTCAGATACTCCCACTATTTTTCAGGCCTGAAATAGAAGCTCCTAAACTTAGCCTGGAGTTTTCTGTTTCAGACCAGTCACTTATGGTGGTAAAACACAAAAACAGCACTCGGTGTGTGCTCTGGTGGTGCATGTGGCCTTCAGACATGCATGATGCTTGGTGCTGCACAACAATAAACCAGCACAGCTCAGAGGCACACTGAAGGGATCTCCCAGCTCAGATTTGGGTGTCCAGCCCTCTGTCATAGGGTATAATTAAAATGAGGGGCTTAAGGTCATAAGAAATGAGCTAAGGCACAAGAATAACCCATGGGAAACCCAGAAGTTGTGACCATGTGTTTATATGCATTTGGGAAAAACATCACTTCTGGTGGCCCAGTGTGTGTCCTGCGAAGGTATCATGAAGGATTTACCCCATGGCTTTGCTCTTTCACCAGCACCTGCCTTCAGCCAAGGCTGGAGACAGACATGGGCCTGGATGGACCCTTCTGACCCAGCTCGTGTTTCAGACTTTCTGTGGGGTAGCCCAGGTTCTTCCCACAAAGACATCTCTGCTCTTATATCAGCAGTTAAGACACTCGCAGGTTTTGCAGGTGGCTTTTCTTTTCTCCTCCTATTTCAAGAAAATGCCCAAATGAGCAGGCCCTGGATGGTCTTTGGGAAGGGGAGTCTGAGCCTCTCCTGTTGGAGCTGGTCCAGTTTGTTCTGCTAGTTAGCTGTTCACTGGCGCAGAAACCTATAATGTGATTTTCCCACATCACCCACATAAGTGTCCTGACTTTAGGGCTGGAGAGTCCATCTTCTACTTCTTCTCTTGGTCCAGTGAATGTTTAATTATTTATACAATATGGAAGAGTTTCAGCAGGAGACTTTGAGACCAAACCCCAGAGGATCTGTCAGTTGGATGCTCACAGCACTTTTTCAGGACGTGGGAGCTTCTGTATAAACCATAGGAAATAGATGTTCACTCAGTCATTTCCAACAGCCTGGGAGAGGGTTTAAACCAGTGGCATCTGTTTTCAGTGGAGATTACTGGTGTGCTAGGAAAGCTTATGGGATATAGCAATTTACAGAGCATCTTTTGCCCTGTAAATTCAGAGGATGAACTCTTAGTCAAATCAGGAGAAAGGATGGACTTCCTGATTGTTTCCATGGGATGGGAAGTCATCAAGCAGGATTCAGGCACAATCATTTCAGCCAAGCCAAGATTTAGGCAGGTTTGCATATATCAGCATGTCAGAAATGTAAACACTGCAATTAGGAGGGGCCGATGTCCCTGTGTGAAGAGTTAGGCTCGAAGTGGAAACAAGTTACCTACCTTTATGGAGTTAATCTGCAACAACTCCCCAACATAAAGCTGCAGAAATATTATTTAAGTGATTGTGAAAATATAGTTAAAACAGAGAAGATGGAAAGACACAAAGGCATACACAATTATGACGTTCCTGCAGCACAGCCTTGGCTTAGGCTGTGTATCACAGGGAGAGATTTTATTAGAGCTCATTAAATTTTAAAGCCTTAATGGTCGCTTCTGTACCGCGTGGTTGGTACAAAAAGGAGAGCTTGACAAAGCATTAATGCAGCAGGAGGAAAGGCATCTTCCACTGCAGTGTCTGTGGCTGGGAGGTAAGCGCCCCGCAGCAGAGCATCTGCGGGATTAGCATGACATCGTCTGGTGAAAGCTGGTATGAGTCCTCCAGCTCAAGGCCGGAGCATCCGTGGGCTGGCAGGAGCAGAGCGGGGAAGCAGAAAAGGTTTGTGAGGTGAATGAGCTGGTCCTGATGCCTTTCAGGAGAGCGTGGGAGTGTGATGGTCAGGAGCATAGGCAGGGCTGCAACTCAAATGGCCAGATTTACAGTTTGTATTAGTTGGTTCTGCTGAGACTAAACCTCCCTACTGCATCTAATGTTGTTTTCTCTTATTTCTTTTCCCTCATTTTCCCCACTCTTGGCTTTTTTTCAGACTTCAAAACTTTAGCAACTAGTTGACATATTTTTTCTTTCCACTCATCTGACACCTCCAGCCATGCTACACAGACCAGATGGAATATACACAATCATGGGACAGTCCTGCTGGCTGTAAAAGGAATGGCCAGGAGCAGGAGGAGTGAGTCACAGCAGAGCAATAAGGTTACTTTCAGGTGGATGCTCTGTGCGCGACTTGAACTTTTGCCTTTAGAAACAAAGAATGCATCTGTATTATAGGATCCTGCTATATTATAGGGGCAGCAGGACTGAAATTTTCACAAAAACCCTAAGAATGTTGCATATCTGAACCTCAGTCTCCTTGGATGCTGAAGGCCTGAACACACTTGGGTCTCTGCCTGTCTGAGCTGTACACCCACAGCAGTAATCTGAAACTGTGTATGTTTGTATCCAGGTCAGGGAGACGGCATAAGAGCTCATTTGCCTGACTCACCAACTTGCTTGCCAAGTGAGCGTGAAATTTTCATGACACTGCAAAGTAGCTGATCCACAGCCTCCTAAATGTTGCTTCTCCAGAGATTTTATACCCAGGAAGTACCCTGAATAATTGATTTGTTTTTGGGATGTGGGATTATTTATTTATTTGTTAATTGGTGGTGGTGGTAGTGCTAGTGGTTTAGGAAAAACATGTTGACCGAGTTGGGGAAAACAAAGTCTCTATAAAATCTTGTGTGGGACGAGACCACCTACCAGTTCTGTATAGAAAAAAACAGGAAAAAACATGGGAATACAATCAAGGGTTGTGATTTTAAGCTTGTGCCTGGGCTAGGGGAGCAGTCTCCTACCTTGGAGATGGAGTCCCCCACCAGTCCAAATTTGGTATAGAACTAGTGTCAATCACTCAGATGAAGCTACTGCTCTTCAGGGGTGCTGAACATCTGTCTGAAAACCTTTTAATGGCAGCTGAAAGTGGCCTCCCAGAATCATTCATGGGTTTGTGGGGCGCTTTAAGTTTCTGTCCAGAGTGCTCTGGTATTTTCCAAAGGCTAATGAAAAAGGCGAATGTCCCAAGCAGTGAATCTGAGTGTTATACATCATTTTCAATGCACCTGGGGAGAAAAACTAATGGCCTTGAAGTCCAAATGCTGGCACTGCACTCTCCAATGTTTTTTCACCATTGTCTCAAGTGACAGCCACAAAGGCACACAAAACCTTTCTCTGTATCTCACTTTTGTCCTCTGATGCTAACAGGAGCCTTCCTGGCTTTGCTAATTGTACCCACAGTGTCTCAGATATTTTCCCTGCCAAGACTGAGCAGTTACCAAGACCAAAGTCATCCAGCCAAGCATTGCCAAGGGGAGCTCTAGCTGTGGGGAGCAGGGGGACAGACTGACAACTCAGTGAGAACAGTCATGCCCCATGCCCTAAGGATGATGTCTATTCTGCTGAACCAGAACTCTACAAGAGTCAGCCTGGGCCATTCCTGAATTCCTCTGGTATGAAAGGTTCAGACAAAAAATCACCTATCAGTTAGAAGTACAAGGTACTTTGAAGCCACACGTTACAAGCTGAGTCTTGCTTTAGCACTCAGTGAGGCCCAGACTGGGTTGCTTTATTATTCAAATACACTACATCTTAGTCACATTATTTTTTCAAGGTGGAAACAGTTACATTCTTTCTGTGAGCAGAAAGGCTGGATGTGCAGCCTGCACAGCCAAGGCATGTCTGAATTTGCCTCTTTTAAAGTCTTTGATAGTTTTCCCTATCCCTGAGTAACTCAAATAGTTTTACAATGAGTGAGGCAGGAGAAAAAAAGAAGCTATCCCTGACTGCTTTGAAATGTTCCCTCCAGATGACTGAAATGTGCCACCTCTGAGTCCTCAGCATGAAAGTGTGTGAGCTCCCTTCAGTCATGCAAGAACAAGAAGATCTCTGCATGAGCAGCAGGCATTTGAGGATATTTAATGAGGCAGCCAGCCTAACACAACACAGGCAAAACATAAATGAGCACCATCTAAGTGCTCTCACACTGAGAGCATGCACAGGCTCCTCACCACTGCTGCAGGGTCTCTTAGTAAACAGCGAAGTAGAAAATTAAAAGCAGCTTGGTGTCAGCAGCAGGCAGCTCTGCTGTGCTGCTCCTAGCCCAGCGGCTTCCGGGGTAAAGTCATGCTCCTCCAATGGTGGGGGTCCAGGCTCTGTCCTTTGGACACATGGAACCAAATACATGCCCAAGAGGAAAGAAAGTGCCTACATCTGAAAGGGGCTGCAGTCATTGTCCACTAGCATTAAAGAATGGAAGTAGCAAAGCAGTAAACAAGTAAAATTTTTATTTTTAGGGAGTAAAAATTAATTTTTTACATTTAAAAATTAGAAATTACATTTCCTGTCAAACAAAGTGCTGCATTCAGACCATATCTCATGTAGCCTTTCAGACCTGGAGCTGTGACCCTGGTGAGGCAGCCAGGTAGTGGCAGCTGTAGCAGTTAGGGTTCTGCACCTCCAACCACCCAGGAGGTCCCGCCTGGGGACAGACAAACAGACAGACACTTTTCCCGTAACATGTGCTTTCCCAGTGACTTACTCTGTTTCCGGGTAGACAGACAGTCAGAGAAGAGCTAAAAAGCTTTATTTGCATTTTAGCGCTCCCCAAAAAGCCACCACGAAACAGATTTGAGGCATGCAGAGAGAGGACTTCCATCACGGCCTCGGGAAATTTCCTGAGTCAGGGGAATGCACTGAAGTGCCATCAGCCAAACAGACAGGCAGAAAACCCGCAATGCCCCTGGCCATCACTAGGTCCCTCCTGGCTCGCTCCTGGAGGGACTCCTGGGTTCTCTTCCTTAAATCCCTGGAGTAGCTTCCCAGTGCCTTTCCCCACTTTGGGCAGTTGTTCTCAGCTCTCTAGTCGCCATGTCTCATTTCAGAAAACTAATGGCTTTGTGCTTCACCTCACAGGACAACTGATACTGCCTGCTCATCTGCCCATCGCTCCTCCTGAGCTTACCCCACCGCTGTCATCTCCAAGGAGAAACTAACAAAGCTGGCAGTGGGTACAGCTGACTTCATCCAGATCTTTCATGGTGAACCTTCAGCCCTGTACACTGCAGGAGCTGGACTTTAATCCCTTGGTGTCTGTCCCACAAGTCATCTCTGCAGCCCTTACTGGTGAAGGTGTTACCACCATTTCTAGTCCCTTCCTGGCAAACTTGTCCCTATTCCTTATCACAGCAACCATTTCTCTGATAAGAACAGCTTCATCTGCATTGTTAGTCTGAGCTCTCTGTTACTGTGAACTCTGACATGTCCCACCACCAGCTCAAAGATTGAGATTTCTACAATAAACATCTCTTTCAGATCCATTCCCATTCCTGCTAATTCCCTCTTCCACCCCCATGCCAAGTTCACTCTTCTTTTCTTCTTCAGTCTTCTTATTCTCTCCCTGCACTCAGATTCAGTAACTTCTGTCTTTGTTTATAGCATCAGCAAACTCTGGGGCTTTTCTCATCTTGCTCATAGTAAAATCTGCCCACATATTTCTCACCATCCCCACCTTCAGTAGCATAAATTCCTCTCCCCTGACTTCCCATCCAAAATGCCACTGCTACAGAAAACCCCCTTGCCCTCCCTGCACCATCCCACTCTGTCTTTTCTTTTTGTGCCTCCTGTGACTGTAATACCTTCAAGTCTTGTCCTGACTATCTAGACTTGGCAAAATGACAACTCTTTCCAATCCTTAGATTCCTTACTGCTCTCAGGAGGCTCCCTCCAGCCCACTACACTACCTAATGCAGCATCCATACTATGGGTCATGGGATCTTAGCATCCATCTGCCTTGGCAGCCTTCTGCCTTTAAGCAGAAGGTGCCTTCATCTGGCCCATGATTTCCATTATGTCCCTCCAGCCCATTCTAAGCTCTGCAGCTGGAAGCAAGCTCATCTCCTCTACTTGGACAAGTTTTGGGTGGATTTGTCTCTCTTGCTATGGTGTGGGAGCTGGGAGACAGAAGCTGGGACAGTGCTGCTGGGCATTGTGCTGCAATGCAGTACTGCTTGCAGCAGCTTGCAGCAGCTCTCAAAGTGGGTGGCTGTCTGGCTCACGATGCTTCTCACTTTCTTGAATACACATTCACTTGCTGTTACTGTCTGACACCCTCAATAAAAAAATGGTAACCTGTAGTCATTTATATTGGTGTTAAAAAGGTCAGTAACAAATGAGAAGAACAAGGAGCTATGTTATGTGTGAAGGAATCTAACATAACTGACGCCGCAGAAGCCTGGTTAGATAACTTTTCTGGTTACTGTAATAAAACTGTAATAACTTTTCTGGTTACTGTTACTGTAATAAAACTGTAATAAAGTCAGAAAGTCAAAAAAACTAGCTGTTGCTTAAACTCATTATTCATTAAACCTTCATCCAATCTGTGGAAAGAAAAGTTCTGTATGCATGGAGGACTTCAAAGTAGGAGACATATGCTAATGATGTACGCAGCCAATAGCAAAATAGCATTTAGGTGATCCAGGTGACTTCTCTAACCTATCAGGTACTACACCCAAGGAGAGATCATTCATTATACCACACCGTGGTCAACTCATTATTGGTTACTCTCTGAAGACCAGCAATCATGATTATTTGTAGCATAGTCTGCCCTAAGCACTCAGCATTAAAAAGATAAGTTCTCTAACTCAAGGAAAGTTACTATGCAGATTCATTTATAGAAAAAATGCAGGTAGAAGAATCTGAATGAAAGTTCAGTCCTTTGGTGAAGTTATCAGGCTTATCAGGTGGTCAGAAAGTCAGGATTTCCAAGTCAAGAGGTCAAACAGATCATGCCAAAAATCTCATCCTGGTTCAGTGAAAAAGTGAGGTAAACAATGTGGAATAGAAAAGCAATCTATTGCAAATGTGAAAAAGGGAAATGGCTGACAATTAGTAAAAGATAGAAGTAACTAAGTATGAGAAATGTATAAGTGAAATTAGAACCATCTGGAAACACTTTATAACAGAGCAAAGAAAGTATTTTAACATTTGCTAAGAACAAAAGTAGCTTAACGATAGTGCAGGAATATCACTCGAGAGATAGTAAAATGAATAGTAATGTAAAAAAGAGAGTACTTAGCTATTTGGCTATATTCAGGAAGAAGTCAGATTGTGTACATGTATAACATGGGGCTGTTGATGGATGTTTTTGCTCAGTAATATCAAGCAGATGATAAAAAAGTTCTAGTAGGGAAAATATTTAAGATGAGCTCTCTGGCTAATTAGCATTCCTGAAAGACATGACAGAATGTCTCTCCTGCTCCCATTTGAAGAAGTGCTCATAGTGTCAATACTCTAAAAGGGGAAAGAGGATGAACTGGGTAAATACGGTTAAATAGAAGTCACAGATGCAAAAACTGTGACCTAAGGGTGGGAGCATAGCAAATGCCAATAGGTATCTCGCAAAGAACAACATGGTTTATCTGCCAAACTGAGTTCCAGCTTTTGTGACCACCTTCCCACCAAGTCTGGCCCAGACATGATGGATTCAGAATTTTCCAAGGCATTGGATGCTGTACCAGGAAACAAAAACGTGTCCTGTGAAACACTTGAAGTTATCCTATAACTGACGTGAGAGCTGGAGAAGTGAGAGATTTCAAATACACATGAATGACCACAGCATGGGCTCCAAGTATAGCACTATAACATAAGGAAATACAGCAACTATGAGTGTGTATATGGTGCTACATGTAGGCAGAAAAGCAGGGAAATTATTTTATCTTTGCACATTTATGCATAGCAGTAGAAAGATCAATGCTGAAATAGTCCTGACTTATGGCGTCAGGGAGAGGTTTTGGGGGGACAATACTGTGTGCTGCCTCTATTACACTTCTTTTCCACAGAGACTGTTTTTAGCCACCATGGGAGACTGGATCTTGAGCTAGACAGACCTTTGATCCCCCAGTAAAGCCACTCTTGTTGTCTTATGTTGTCCACACACTTCCCATGTGTGCATTCTTCAGAGCAATCTCAGAAAAGGAAATTGTGAACTATCTGCAACAGCAACCTATAAAGACCAGAGCAAACACCATCCTGTTTGAAGTTCAGGACTCACTCTGCTTTTTGTTTTTTTACTTGCTTTAGATGTTATTCATCGTGTTAAATCACTCCTCAGTCTCCTGTGACCGTGTGCAGGTTAATTGCACAAACAAACCATTTTGGTGAGTCCCTAGCTATCACCACAGCTTTTTGGCCTTGCCAGCTCCTGTGTGGCCTTGAGCATGACCTGTGGCAGGGTGCATGGCAGCAGTTGTATGTTGGGCCCCATGTCAGAGTCTTCTCTCTGTTTGACCCACTACTACAGCTGCCAGTTAAAAGACAAAAATAGCCCTGGCATCGGGGACTGGGACTTCCTGCTGAGAGCCAAGTTCCCCATGGCCAGCCCAGTTCCTCAATTGCTTTCCTTTTGATATGTAACTGTATTTTCCATATACTCAGCATGCTTTCAGTGGGAGTACAGACCTCACCCTCTTCCACCCCTCCTCTCTTTATCACATCTTTTCTCCAAAGCAACCAAGATGCTCACAGGAACTGACAAGGACAGACCAGATGGGGAGTCAAGGACTACAGCTGCTGGATTGACATCTAATAGCAAAAAAGATAACAGCAAAGATAAAAAAAAATAAAATATAAAAGCAAATCTTGGGTACAGCAGCATTTTCTGGAAGGTCTTGTTGACATGACATGGCTGTCCCCAGTGTAGATCTGCTGTGCTGAGACTCTTGGGAGAGTCTCCATGGGGGACCATGGTTTTAGCACATGGTTTTAGCACATGGTTTTAGCCACACTAGTATTAGGTGCCTTGCTGCTCAGCACTGGGCACATGGGAAGACTCAGCTGAAGGTATCTACAGGCCACAGATGATAAAAATCATGATTTCTAAGGGAAGGAAACAGATTGTGGGTTAGATGTGGGCTTAATAGAAAGGGGGATTTATGTTATGTGTCTGTTATTTCATGTTATGTGTCTGTTATTCTACTAAGAATGGTTTCCGGGAGTTACGCCTTTTTTGTGCCCTGAATTCACACGGAAAAAAAAATACCAGGAACTAAAGATTGCTTTACTTTAGGTGAGAAGGTTGAAATAGGTGTTTCTTATGTATTAGATAGGTGTATTCCCTGTATATAATTGATGCGCTAGCTTCTGCTGAGTCCAGACACACTGAGAGTGGAAGAAAGGAGAGAGTTTTCAGCAGGGCTCTGATAACTGGGACAGAATACCATGGGAAGTGACCAAACATAGCTGGTGGGGTCTCGGTTCCTTGCATCTCCAGAGCAAGTCTGCGCATCTCCGCAGGATGTGCTTTAGCCCGGTGATAAGTCTTCAGACTCAATGCAGAGCAATGGGGTGAAAAGAGGGTGAGACGCAGAGCTCAGTCTCAGCAACCATACACCAATGCCATCAGAAACCTCCACAGCCGAAGACCTGGCCCACTTTTACACTTACTGGAAATATAGAGGAGGTTTTGTGAGAAGGGGTTTCTTTGGGCTGGTTTTTCTTTTGAACTCTATAATAACACTACCCATGTCTAGTTGTGCACGCTCTTTAAAGATCTGGGATTCCCCCTCCTGATAGAAGTTACACAGCAGTCATACTTCCTTTAATCTCTATCAAACTATTATTTCAACATACCGCCTACACAGACAGATGAAAAAGCACCAGTAAAAGGGAATGGTTGTTGTTTTGGGGTTTTTTCCTTCTCAGAAAAAAAAACAACCACCCAAAAACAAAACTTAAAAACAAAGCTCGCAGTTCAGCTTCATACGTAATAACTTTTCCATCTGGAAATTCCCTTTAGTTAGACCATAAACCCCCCTCAATTATGCTATAATAAAGTGAACTGAAATTCAGTAGCAGACATGGAAGTAGGGAGTATTTGCAATCTGGTGGTTACCAAAAAAAAAGGCCAAGAGCAGATAGAATCTGATTTTTCATTTTAGATTATTTAGAATTTCTTATTCAATGAAGTAATAACTCACCTTATAAAGTAAATTGCATTTGAATATAGTTTTCATTTGATTTTGTGATTGAGCTTGATAAGGTTTTTAACTGCAAGAGGCTCCTTCTCTTCATTCAAATTAATGGATTAGACTTTGAAGAGTAAATACCACCTTTCTTCAAAAGGATTTTGGCATCACAAGGTGATTATTTATTGTTTTCTTGTCCTACCAGCAGTGCTTCTAGTAAGACCTCTTCTAACAAGGAGATAAAAGATGGTGTCCTAACAGAAAACATTGTTTCTAGGAGGAAGTGCCCAAATTTTAGATCCCCATGGCACGTAATTTGTTACAACAAACCACTATCAGGGAACCATAGAAAAATCAGAAAACACCAGATGTCCCTTTCAGAAATACGTCAGCCTTCTCCTGTTTTTATACCTTTGGGTTGCTAAGAAGCTTTCTAAGGAAACAGGCCTGGTATATACCATGCCCTTTTTCTTATTTTATTTTATTTCTTTTTAATAAAATTTCAAAGCAAAAGAATTACCTGACTCATCCCCAGCCTGTCATTCCACCAGCCAGCAGACAGAAGCAAAGCACTTTTTAAGTTGTGTTCCTACATGCTAATAGGAACAGCTATTGGGAGCCTGATGCTAATAAAGATCCGCCTACTAAAGTGGGCCAGATCTAACTCCGTAGCTCTTCTCCAGTAATGACCTTGATTCATAAAGCATTTTAAGCACATGCTTCAGACTGGTACAAGCTGCAGTTCCGCAGGCAGCTGAGCCAACAAAGCAATTTGCCGCCAACCGCCTTTGTACCATCTCTGGCATTTGTTAGAGCCTTGGTTGGGCCAATTTTCCTCACTAAAGTGGCAGAAATGTATCACATTGTTTGTTTTTCAAAGGATGTTACACCTTCCCCTCTGGATAGAAGCAGACAGAGAGATGTTGGCTAGGCCTGCCTCCTGGAGCAGTGCCCTCAAGCAGTTATTGAGATGCCATGTTAAATTGCAGCTCACAGTGTTCTGGTTTCCATTCCTGCTGCTTTTGCACAGTGCTTTTGAGAAAGGGGGTCTGGTCCACAAAGCAAGGTGCCAACTGCAACAGTACAAATAGAAAATACTGCAAACTGGACTCAATAGAAACTGCTGGGGGGCAAACTGAGAGCACAAGTGGCTGTTTTCATATGGAGCAAAACGTATGAAGCGTGAATCACCTGAGGTGGGTAACAGGAGGCTGATGACCAACCCTGTGGCTGCTGCTTTCTTGGTCTTTAAAGACATCCTGAGCAAAGGGACTGCCTGGATGTATGTAGTTTATACAATGTCATAGAATCATAGATTCATACAATGGTTTGGGTTGGAAAGGACCTTAGAGGTCATATAGTTCCAACCCCCCCACCTAGTCAAGGCAGTAGGAGTCTTGGCATTTATTTCTGTAGAATTGTGTGAATTTCACTATGTTCATTATGTGTAGGTATCTCTATTTAATTTGTAATAATACATGAGTCTCACACAGGATGTTTTTGTCACTTCATTTCAAAATACCTTTAAAGGAAGTAGACATCACAGATGTGTTTTAAATGGTGAACACAAAGATCAAGGCAGAAATGAAATTAATGAAAAGAACCCACAGGATCAGTCCAGAACTGAGTTGTGTCTGTTTCCTTCCCAATGTTTGGACACATACCTTACCAAAGCTGGGGGAGAATTATCAAATATTTGCATTTCTCAAAATGTTGAAGCCTGCAGGTTTGCCTGCACTGAAGTTTCATTCAAAAACACCCTACATCTGGGTAACCTGGAGTACACAGAACTTTGTGGTGTCAAGGTCCACCTGCTTCCACTCAGCAAACTCGCTCTAGAAAAGCTATCACTCTCACGCACTACAGACTGCAGGGCAGACAGACTTCCCATATATAGTCTCACGTGTTAAAATATGCCTGTACTACACCAGCACCAGGTGAAGCTACACCATTTATCTTTCCATGGCTAGCTCTGTTTCCAAAACGATCAAAGCTTCTAGTGTCAGGAGGAAAGACAATGAAAGGGATGTCTTTTAATGTTAAAGAATCTTTCCAATTCATATGGTTGCTTCAAAAATGTATTTTCAAAAAATACATTCCTGGCACCAAGTAGAGCATGGAGAGCATGGAAATAGTGTTTGGAAAATGAGGCTGCAAATGCATTGTTTAAGTGAATGGAAGCTGCTGAACACAAGCCAAAATCCCAGGTGTCTATAGGAAGACCAATTTATAGGAAGATCTATTTATACTGAGAAAATTGTGCCAGACCTCAAATATAAGTGTTTTCACGGTGATTTCCAGTAGATTTTTCTGTTGTCTGTCCCATCTTTATGCTGCAATAAGAGGATCTGGAAAACTGGCAGGAAAGGATGGGGGAAAGCTTGGATTTTTTTCCTTCAGTGTGTATACATACCTGGAAATCTCAAGGAGCTCCACACTTCAGTTTTCAGAGTGTATCAGGGAATTTATTTGAAAAAAGGTGAAGCATAAAAGGAGCCCACTAAATATTTCACTTTAATTGAAGGCTGAATGTCATGCCTTCATCAGGCACTTTCCTTTCTCCAAAACATTAAGCTGCTTGTGACAACACAGCAGCAGAGACTGAAAGGGGCCTTTTACACCTACCGGCATCCCTCAAGACTCAGAGAAGATGCTTCAAGAAAAGTATCAGAGGTAACCATCTAACTCTGCAGAAAGTGGTTCCATGGCCTGGCCACTGCAGAGTGGTATCATCACCCAGATCATCACCCACGTACGAACCTCAGTTTCCCCAGTAGAGGCTAGTGACACAAGGAAAGTAGAGCAAAATGAAGAAATACGTAATTGTAAGGTAGAGCTGGTGCAGCCCTGTGCGCTCCCCCATTGAGATACAGTCAGGTAGATCACAGAATGTCTAGCAAGGGCTCAAAACCTCAGTTGTGCAGAGAGGTTCTCCCTGATGCTTTTATAGAGACACATCCTGCTGGCAGGAAGCGCGTCTCCCCTTGCTTGCTGAGGTTCATATCATGGCTGGGGTTCGGCTCACGTGAAGTCATGCAGACCTCTGAGACCTTCTTGCAAAAGGGGCTTTTGAGAAAACCTGAGAAATGGAGCACAGGGGTGACAACTCTACCATCACACACCTGCTCTGCACTCACTTCATTACACAGAGATGTTGAAGTTCAGAGCAGTGGCTCAGGGTCCCAGTTTTCTCTAGGTTAGGTCTAGCATGCCCAGGATGATTCCAGCTGCATACAAGAGGGAATTCCCAGTGCAGGAGAATCTCAAGATTACACAAGTTGCCCATCTTGTTAAATAAATATAGGCATTTTGTTCTGAATAAGAGAATTCACATCCTAAGTGTCCATGTGTGATCACAGACCTCTATGACACAGAAAACCCAGGACATCGTGTCCTGTCCCAAATAAAATCTGCCAACCTGTTTTCTTGTCCTGTTGCCTTTTTCCTCCCCCTCCTCCTCCAGCCTATTTCCTTTTCCTGAGATGCTTACATGGCAGGTCCTGTTCATGCAATCAGTAAATCAAACCATTTACAGAGTATTATTTTCAATGTTATCTCTGCTTGCAAAACATTTCCTGCTTTCCTGTCTGCAGCATTTCTCTAAGGTGCCCCTCAGCAATGAAGTCCCAGCGCAGATGTGCCAGGGCGCCTGCCGGTTCAGCAGCAGTTTCCCCTAGCATCATACAAGCTTCCTAGCACCTCTCACCCTCCAAGGACTTGGTGCAGCTCTCCAAAGTAGACGGTCTCTGCTGCTAAGACCTGTCAATGAGGCTCCCTGACTACAGCAGGAGCTCATACAATGTAAACACCAGAGCCCCTTGAATCTCTGCTGCATCAGCTTGGCCAAGCATAGCTGCAGGGCAAACTGTTGGAGGTTAAAGGAAAAAAAAAAAAAAAGAGTAAAAAAATATTTTGGATATGTGGCAGAGGTCTTTGAGTGGGATCTGGCTAGTCAGAAATCCAGGTTTGTCCAAGGCACGCACTCTGTGCATGCCAATTCCCTGTCCTTCAGCCACACACCTTATTGGGGATTTTGAACAAGAGGAGAAATTTAATGACTGTTTCCATGGTTTGACACAGTTTTTGTATTAATCTGAAATATAATAACCAAAAAAAAATAAAAGAGCAATGCAAGTAGCAAAGAGGTCTGTGTAGCCATATTAAAAAGTCATGCCTTCTCAGTAAATCATCCCCTTAATGTGTATGAAATACTGAATTTCATCAGCTTTTGGCTCTCTCACAGAAGCCTCCCTAGTTAAAAGTGAACTAAGGCTTGAAATTACAGCGCAGCGTGTAGAAGGTGCAAAACCAGCTTAAATTCCTGTATGTTTGCACCATAAGACAAATCTTGTTGCTCAGGAGCATAGAGCACGCTATAGATGTGCAATTGGTTCTTCCTTATGAGCTTGCTAAGGTTAAACCACTTTAGGTGTTGGCCCAGCACTGCTGCTACTTTTGAGGTTGGCAAAAAAAAAAAATCAGAAACGGGTATTCTTTGAACCACACCTTTTCTTCCACTACGCACTAACAACTGTAACCTCTGTAACAATGTGGGTGTTAGTTTCTTAGTATAAGAGAGGTATTTATAAAAAGAAAGCCAGACCTATCTGTCAAAAGGCTGTGACTGGGGCAAGCATGGCGCAAGTGCCAGAGAGGTTCCAGGGGTGCAGAGTGGCAGCCGGGGTGGCCACGTAGTGATTGGCATCTGCCATCCAACTTCACAGTTTTCAGTTGCCTTTTATTCTGACCGTTCAGGAGGAACAAAAGAAAGACGTGGATGGGCTGGGATGTTTAGGGACTGTGCATGTGCAGAGGTGGAGTTTGAAGCACAGAGCCAAATCCACTGTGGCTGCAGCACACTCCCTCAGCTTCTGCTGTGGGTGTATCACTGGCAGCAGGCTTCCCAGAGAGGCTGTTGGATATGACATAGCTGTGTATCCCACTTTGCCCCAAGGACCCCAGCATACAGAATGGCACCTTACCATACAGACTCTTCCCATACAGAAGACAAATCTGTTGTTGCCCCACAGAAGTCAAATAGTCAAAGATCTCTCAGATGCACTGTGTGAACAGCTGCACTATGCCAGGGAGTTCCTGCCAGAGCACATATTAATCCCAGTGCATGAAGCGGTAGGACTGTCACACATGATAGGACTTTTCTCTTTGGGGTGGGAGATGTTTCTCTGAAGAGGGCATGATCAATTACATATTTGACTTAACAGGTTTCCACCCCTGAGCAGACAGAACATCACCAGATAGTGAAAACTGAGGATGACCAAATTTCTACATACTACTCACAAACACAGGCACATTGAAAGCAGGACTTTAAAGCACAGATGTGAGATGCACGCATCTATGCAGCCTAACAAGCCAGAAGGAATCTATGTCATTCCACACTGCACAGCATGCATCACATTATAGAAAAGCCGGTGCATCAAATATCTTAGCAGCTGCATTTCTGCATTTGATTTCCAGCAGCAGAACAGGAAGGTTTCTGCATTCCCTGCAGATGGTGTGCTGTAAACTGGATATGCATGTGAAGCCAAAAAGCTGCATGAGATCTGTGCTGGGCTCAGCTCAATGGTTTTGCCACCCAGCTGGCTTGATTGCCAGGGAGAGGTGGAACTACATTACACGTGTAGCAGGAAGACTCTGCAGGTAAGTGGTTGCTGGGAGGAAGCTGAGCTTCAGTTTTAGCACAGATCTCAACCCACACTATCTGGCTTGAGGGATCTAACCTGTGACTGATCCTGATATCAACTGCAAAAAACACCATGGCTGGTTTTTGTCCCTGCCCCAAATCAACACCATCACAGCCAGTCACAGATAAACCAAGTCTGAACCACAAGCTACTGAGGCTCTCTCTTAGCCAGAGTTGTATATCATACCAGTGCAGGGGCACTTGTATAGTGCTTGGCCAGAAAAGCACAGAGCTGAGCAGACTCCAGCCCTCAGCACTTCTTAGCTGCTGGTCACTGCTGTCCTAGGCAAACTCTTTAGCACTTTCCTGCCTTGCTTTTATCATTAAGCATCCTATACATGCAGCATAGAATCACAGAATAGTTAGGGTTGGAAAGGACCTTAAGATCATCTAGTTCCAACCCCGCTGCCATGGGCAGGGACACCTCACACTGAACCATGTCACCCAAGGCTCTGTCCAGCCTGGCCTTGAACACTGCCAGGGATGGAGCATTCCCCAGACGTGTCTGCTGCTCAGTCCCGTTCAGTGTGCTGACAGGTGACAAGAGAAGAGCCAGATATTTGGCTTTTTCCTACCAAAACCCATACTTTCAAGGCCCTCTTTTCATTTGCTCATTTTCCACACTGCAAAATTTAAAGCAAATAATTTTCCAAGAAAAATGGGCTTTAGTTGCTTACAAAAAAATAAGACACACAATTGTGCAAAAATTGTCTTCTTGGGTAAACTTTTGCAGAGCTGTTATGGGAGTGTGACTTTGTTCATTTGTACATGGACATAGAAGAGGCAGATGATCTGAGGTTTCTGCCATTCACAGATTCTTGGTGGTCACGACCACAGGAAGACAGCATTAATGGTATTTTCATGTGCAGTGGAACGGAGAAATGCCAAATATCCTACCAGCTTTTCCCTTAACTGTTTTTAAATTAAAAAGGAGAGTGAAAAACTCAGTCTGAAAGTCTTTCAAAGACATTGGACCCCATCAGTCTTCCACAGGTATTTCTGTTTACTGCCCAGTGGTGCACAAGCATTTTTACTCTCATAGTGCTGTGAAAATCCCCCCAAAAGATGTGTGTTATGCAGCAGGGAGTTAAAGAAATTTGGACTCTTTCCTCCCCTATTCTTTAGATGGTCTCTGAACCCCAGTAGGAAAATGACAAAGAGTGCAGAGAATATATCTCATATGCAGCTTACCTTGCTTAAATGTACCACACTGAAGGCAACTATCTAAACAGAGCCCAGCAGTTAAAAAGCAGAAGGAAAAATGCTCAAAATTACCCAATCTAAACTCATGGATGCTCAAAGAAACATTTCCATTTACTTCAACTGGATTTAGACAAAGGCCAGAGGGTTTCTGCCTTCTGCTATAAATGGTTCTTTACCTGATTTTTTTTTTTCTCCTTGGGCATGACATCAGTAAAATACAATTCAGGCCAAAATTTATATTGCTGTACTGCTTGTATTATCTCTACTGAATGCAGACTAAACTTACTTGAAATGTTTGGTTTATTTTTGCCACCCACGGAAGCGCTAACTCTGTTTTTATCTCCAGTCACAGAAGATCTTGTCAAAAGTTTCTGAAAGCATCTTCCAATGTGAAATCTTGGCATCAGTCTTCAGCTTGCTAGGGCAATGATTGTGGGTGATGCTGACTGAGGCCGTATTACTAACAGAAGCATGAAGCAGCAGTGACTCTAAATAGTAATGCTTTTTCAGGTCTGTCTGGAAGATTCAAGGGCTCAGAGATGTGTTGTCTTCCATTTCTCTATGGAGGACCACACAATTTTCAGTATTTCATCATAAAATCTAGTTGGCAAATGCATACATGTCTCTGAATATCCTAACCCTGTATGAGTGTGAGCAAGTAAGCATCACAGAGGGCATAATCTGGCATTGTACAACTGACTACACCCAAATGAGAACTGTGATCTGGTACATTAGAAATACCACAGAGGAGCTCACTGGTCCCTATGAAAGCTCCAGTTCTACAGGATGGACAGCACTCTGCTCTTTTCTGTCTCACATCTCTGAATGAAGATTGGCCATCTACACAGAGAAATAAGTCCTATTCATCTCAGAAACATTATTCCCACCCTTGTTTACAGTTTCCTTTTAGTTTTATATTGATGCAGAGGAGTATAATGATGAAATCATGAGTTTAGGGCAGTGCACAGACTGGGTCCAGCACTATGTCCAGCCAGGCTGAGCTTGTGCAGACAGAAATTTCACCTGTTCTTCTCTGCAAATGGAGCCTACTAAGCTGCCTCCAGGCTCTTTTTTCCCAGTTCCTTATGGCTCTGAGAATGATTTTATCTTCACAGACTCTTCCCCTGAAACCCTCTCTAGCAGAACTGGAACAAAGTGACTTTTTCACCCCAGAATGAAAGTACACACTAAGCATTTCTTTAATTTTACAAAAGAAATATTTCACTTTCAATACAGTTATTAAACGCAAATTCAGTTATCTGCTTGCCTTAGACTGCCACCCAGTTCCTCACTGTCCTACCTCAGCCCCCCAGCAATCTTCAAGCACTGACAGACCCTCATGGGGTGCTGCAAGCACCTTACCAGAGGTGGAATTAGTAGAAGTTGACCAGCAAGTTGCCTTCATAAATCTGTTCATAAGTGACTTTCACAGAGTCATACATAGCATCTGCAATGATGCATGGAACAGGTCTCACAAACAAGGTCTAGGCTGGCAACATAACATTGGGATCTTCTTCCTCCTTTGCCTAAAGCCTGAGCTAGGGCACTTGCTAAAGCTCACAGGCTCCTTCATATCAGTGCTCTTTGCCATTAATAAGCTCCTGCAAATGAACTCTTCCTCTCAAAGCTGTCAAAACACTATCTTATCTTCTTTAGCATTCTCAGCCTTTTCTAGCAAACTGGCACCAGAATGGTCTTTTCTTCATATCACCACCCCCTTCTATTGGGCTTTAATACCGTTCTGCATCCATTTAAATACCTAGCCATTTCATACATATTCAAGTGAATATATGTGTAGCACCCAGAGCAGGTATCTCCACTGTACAAAGAACAAGCATCTAAAGTGGGCATCCTGTTCTTGACAGGGCCTGGCAGCCCAAGTTCCTTGGTCTCTTGTTCCTCCAGGGCACATTAGCACACTGATGAAGGAGTACACCTGGAATAGGAGCCCAAGAGATGAAAATTCTGGTCACAAATGGAGTCTGGCAGTTACAAGAGTTGAACCTACATTTTCTCACCCCTGCCACAAGTGACAGAATTTGAAAGGAATCGCTCCCCTTGTTAAGGCTTTCTTTTCTCTTAGCTAATCTTCTGACTGCACTGCTCAGCCTCGGCAGCCAGCCATAGCAGCTCATTTTGCCAAGGCTACACATACCCAGCAAATAGCCCAAGCATACCTATGCATGTCTCCCACCTCTGCTGGCACAGCAAGAAAGATAGATTAAACAGAAGCTGAAGTCAAACAGCAACAGCCCAAAGTCCCCCCAGCCAGGCTGTGTTATCTGGGTTGACACAGAGAGGCAGGAAGCATTGCTCTTCTCATGGGCCACCTCCTAAATGCAGCTGTGGTTGCCAAGCCACTGACTTGTGAAAAGCAGCAGCCACATACGGCTGCTCAAGCCCACTGTGCAGGAGCATGGGTGCTATTTCATATCTGAAAGCAGTACAGGGAACAGCATGGGAGCAGGTTGTTTTAGAGACTTCTCAAAAGCTTTGACTTTGCAGAAATGTTGAATAAACTCTGATACCCTGTGTGCTCTGCTTGGTAGTAACATCTCAGTGCCTGGTCTGCATTTACACACAGATCCACCATCACAATGCATTTCTCCCTTCTGTCTTCCTGATAATTCCATATTTTCCTGTTCTGACCATTTGGTTTTTCACTTTTCTTACTATCCTTCACGTTGAGTAACTAGTAAATAATTTCTTCTGCCTCTTTTCACTCTTTCAG
The DNA here is from genome assembly GCF_033815535.1 of Pezoporus flaviventris. Lineage (NCBI taxonomy): Eukaryota > Metazoa > Chordata > Aves > Psittaciformes > Psittacidae > Pezoporus > Pezoporus flaviventris. Next base: position 42,900,167 of record NW_026892584.1, on the reverse strand, counting down.
TATATTTTCAGGTGCAGATCTTCCCCAAAGATATTCTTTACCATAGATGTCTTTATCCAGTCACTTTCTCAAATGGTGGCAGGACTAAGATTTCCAAGGCTGGGGTATTCCAATCACAACCCTATCTACAACTGTGCACCTAACTACAAGTGACACACTTTGGGAGCCTGATGAAGTCATCAGCAGACCACTTTCTTTCAGCTCACACTGCTTATGACTGTTCACGGTATCATTAGTAACTTCCTGCAGTGTTTACAGAGCAGCCTGTGGGTACAGCATGAGTTGGAGCCCTTCATCGACTCCTCTGCAAAAGCCAGATTAAAAATAGGTAAGAGATTTCTGTCCCTGAGGCAAGGCATTATTTCTACTAAGCACTATTCTGCTTTGTTCTGCTTGATTACTACTTCTCTGTGCTGTGCTTTTGTGCTTCAGAAATGTAGGCTCTGTTGATATTTCACCATAGTCTAAACCTCCTGTGATTGATACAACAGACATAAAGCGTTGTTGGGTCTGTATTAATTAGAGTTCATTGCAGTTGATGGAATCCTTGCTACCTGTTTTCCTTACGAATTCCCTTTCCTATAAAAAATATGTTTCTCTCTTACAAATCAATTTTAGTTCCTGTAAGGGATAGATGATAATTAGGACTGAAGGATTTTGGCAGGATACAGGTGGCTGTTAGGTCAGATTTAACCATCCCTGCAAAGCATGAGACGTGCTATGTTAGAAACACAAATGCTGGGCTTCCTTCTCTCCATAAGGAGAATTCGCAACCAGCCTTTCCTCTCATCTTTAATCTGCTGGAAAAGCAAGACAGGTATTTTACTATGATGTTTACCTGCTGGCCTATAGTGACTAAGTGGATACACTACATTTCTTCTTTTTCTCAGTCTTTTTTTACACGCCACTGCTGAACTTTGGCACTCAGAAATGTGGAGTCTAAGTTAAGATTATTCTTTTTTGTCAAATGTTTTGGGAGTCAACTTGTTTCTCTGAGACTTCAAAATACTGGGACGATGCCTGATGCTCTCCTCTGTAATCCAAAGACCTTGCTTTTAAATGAAAGCTGATACTTCTTTGCATTTAGTGTAGCTGTTATTTCATGTAGTAGCTGCAGCTTTAAGGAGACCACAAGTCTTGTCATAAAGTCACAGGCTGGTAACAGCAATCACACCACACTGGTAGGTGGTGAAAATGAATTAGTTTGAGTTCTTTCCTCTAAGACTTTAAAGAAGCCTACTTTTGCTTTGAGACATTCTGAGATCGGAGAGGATCCTTCCTATGCCAAATAAGATTTAGCAAAGGGTAAACAGCCAGGGTGACTAGTCGGCTTGATCAAACTTAATTTAGTTTTTCATAGGGTCTTCTTAGATGGTTTTCTTTTCCTTGTTACCTTCCTGTCCTGGGTTCAGCAGTAGCACTCATGTTTCTCCTTCTTGGTAGCTGGTGCAGTGCAGTGTTTTGACTTTCATCTTGGGAACAGAGCTGATAGCGATGTTTTGGTTTGGCCAAGGACTTTGTGAGCCTCATGCTCTGCCAGGGAGGAGGAGAAGGCGGGAGGAAGCAGAGACAGGACACCTGACCCAAACTGACCAAAGAGGTATTCCATACCACAGCACGTCATGCCCAGGATGTAACTGGGAGTTAGCCGGAAGGGCTGGGAGACTGCAGGGTTGGAGGAGGTATGGGTCGGTGCTTGGTCAGGCTGGGGGGGGGGCAAGTTATTGGTTGGCTGGTGGTGAGGTGTTGTATTCTCTTCCCTTGTTATTTCCTTTATCATTATTATCATTGGTGGTAGCAGCAGTGATTTGTGTTATACCTTAGTTACTAAACTGTTCTTATCTCAGCCCGTGGGAGTTGCATTCTTTTTGACTCTCCTCTCCGTCCCTCCGGGAGCAGGGGGAGGGCAAGAAGGGGGGAAGTGAGTGAACGAATTGCCTGACTGGGTTTAAACCATGACACTTCCCCATTTGTTTGAGTTTGTGTTGCAACAGAAAGCACTACAGATGATGGCTACTGACTTCTCTTGAATTTTTAACATAAAGTTTGCTACTCTGGCAAAGACCAAGGAGCATCTAGGCTTGGTTTTAACCCCCTCTTCCCATAATCCCATTTATATTGGCTGCTGCCCATAAACCAGCAGTTCCTTAATTTCCAGCAACCTCATATGGGAAGGGGGAAGGGGAGGGAAAAAAAACGCCACACACTAGTTCTGCTCTTTAGCACTCAATGGGCAAGGCTAATTTTCTTCTGAGGGCTCTCCCAGAGTTCTGTACACAGGACACTATTTTTAAACAAATACTCAGTCTGAATTGAGCACCCCCTCTGTACAGCTTTCTGCCTGAAACTGCAGACAGCTCTTTCAAGCTCAGCATTTCCCATGTCTCTTTGGGAGACACTGATCTTGTAGCCTCATCATGATCACATAAACAGCATTGCCATCAAACTAGAAGTGCCTGAAGGCAGCATTTCACCTGTCTCAGGCTGCCCTGACAATGCTCAGCTCCACTTTGGAACAGAAATGGAAATTTCACAGCTCTGTACAGAATTTTTTGGCTATCCCATCCAGGTTCCTTTATTTCTGTATACAAGAGGCTATAAAAGTGCATGTAAGCCAGTGGTTTTCAAACCAGAAAAGCTGGGAGTGGGGAAGTGGACAGCAGTATTGCTGCAGTTACAAAGAGGGTCATGCCACTGCTCACATTAGCAGTGGCTGCTCCCAGTGCAGCAGGAATGTGGCTGGAGTGGCAGCTTCAGTAACTGCTGTGCCAGACAGTATGAAGACAAGTTTCTGTGGCTGCTTTCTGACTTAGTGCCTGTGCATCTGGCCTGAGTTCAGCACAAGCTCAGGTTTGGCTTGCTTGCTTTCTTTTTGTTGATCCTCAGTGCAAGCCTAATGTGCTTTCAGTGTGCCATGGGTTACAATTAGCAATGAGCAGTTCAGTGTAGCTCCACCTGGCATTTGTTTTATCTCCTTTGACCCTTTTCCACCCCTGCATAGACTCAAATGCCTGTCCAAAAGCTGCTGTCCCGACCGCTGCTGGCTCCAGGGTTGCTGTGCATGTCTCACACATAGAGCTAGGACAGGTCTGGCAGGGTTTAGCAGACAGAACACCTTCTCGCATCCTTCTGCCACATTATTGCCTCCTGAGTGAGATATGCCTCCCTGGGTGAAAACCACTGCTTTAAACTGAACCGCTGGAGGAACACTATTTTGACTTAGCTCTCCCTCTTATACTGGACCTACAACAGAGCACTGGAGGAGAAGGAGGTGGTCAAGGATCCTACCATACTGACAGAAATCCCATCATCCTTACAGCTACCTCCTGTAGAGCACATCAGACTTGACAGAGTCTGTCTCAGACTACAGCTACTTTGATCTCATCCACCTTCATGAATGAAGGCTATTTTTAAAGCAGGGTATTTAGTGCAGATAGATACTACCAAACACATCTGAAGTTCAGACCTGGCTATTGGTGATGCAGAGCATGTGACAAAAACATTCTACAAGAAACAAATATCCTGCTGTGGATCTGGAGTCCATAAACACCAAAGGTCCAGTACTAAAACTGAAGTGGAAAGTGAAGTGGGTTGTATCACTGCACAGTCGAGCAGAGGCTGACTGCAGCAGAAAGCTCTGAGAGGAGTGAGAAATTCAGAAGAGGGTCTATCAGAAACAACATATGATTCCGATATTCCTAAAGAAACACTCCTTGAGGAATAGCTGATAGCTGGGATTTTTACGTTAATGTCTTCCAGGGTAGACTCTAAGAGTACCAATGAAGAACGAGCTGCCCATTGAGATACATGTACTAATAGCTGGAAGAGATTGCAGCTGAGGATTCAGAGAAGACACTACAGGAGACTTAGCATTTATGAGTGGGCTTGCAGAGATGTCAGAAACATGTAAGGTCAAAGAGGAATCTTTGAGCATCACAGTTTTTGCTGGTATAACTAAGATCTTGAGGGGAAAACCCTGCCACTATGTGAACTGGCTAGCTATAGAAGGTGACCTAGATGGCAAAAAAAGGAAAACTTTTAGTTCTTAGTTCTCCAACTGAGAACAAAACATAGGACAAGAAGGAACAAAGAAGTTTTCCATTTCATGGTAAATGGAAAAGAGGAAACATTGGTGTCTGAGTTCAGAGCACTTGTAAAGGCCGTCTTTAACTGCTCTGTTAAAAACAGGATTCTTTCACGTGCAGAAGTGTCATGGGTGCATTGTGGTTTTCACAAGACTTTGCAGATCTCATTTGCTGAGACACATTCACTTTAGAGGCGAAACTAACTAGACCTCTCAGTGACAAACAATATGTCAGTGAGGCCAAGTCTGGCAGGTCACAAAATTATTTTGGGCCTCTTTTTGCTCTGCTTTTCCCCAGCAATCTGTTTAGTATTGACGATGCTACCGGCAGCCATGCAGCTCCCATGTCACAGCAGCTCCTGCACAGACTCACAAAGGCAGTGCCAAGACTAGTAGGTCCCTTGTAGGAGAGAGATCATTAAGGCTCTTTCCAACCCAAGAATTCTATGAATCTATGATTTGTGGATCTCCTGGGACAGCAGTGGTTTGAAAAACACTGACTGACTTGGGACAGAGGGAGAGAAAGCATCAGTATGAAGGCAAAAGGCAGGAGTGAACCATGGCAGTGCAGAGACCACATATTGGGAAAGACAGGAGATGATAGGCTGGCAAGATGTGACCAAGCCAGCAATGGAGGACAGAGCCTGGTCAGGGCGCAGCAGCATCAGGCCAACCACATGCAGGACACAGCCCTTGACCATTATAAAAACAAACCAATATAGGGAAACAAACAGAACCATTGGCCAGCCACAATCCACAACCAACTTAGAAACAAGTGAAGAAACTTACCACGAGGTAGGATAACTGCATGTTCACTAAAACATATACCCTTAACCCAGCTCTGATACAATGACATTGCTCTGTTCATGTGCGGCAGCGATCGCCTGAGCTCCCCAGAGCTCTGTGGGTCCAGGAGCATAGAGGTGCTGGGCACCACTGAAGGGCTATGGCAAGCCACAGGCATGGCTGTGCCATTCCCACTCTGACCATCTGGCTTACCTGAGACGTGATAAAACCGAATGTTCACACCTCTGGACATGACATTCCTCCTAGCAGGAACAAGTGTCTCTCTTGGATACAGGGTGTCTGTGGCTATCCTTCACCTGCTCATACATGGACTCGAAGGCTCTACTTAGGCCTTGCATTGGTTCAAGTGTCACACGTAGCCAGCTGCTGGCATTCACCAAAGGGAGAGAAGAGATGTATGGCCTCAGTCCGGAAATCTCTAGCAACCCCAGGTAGACAGTTGCTGCCCTGGAGACGCTTTTGAGTCATGACAGTCTGGGGTGAAAACAGCTCTAGTACAGGCCATTCTGTGGCTCCTAGTGTGTTTCTAACTGCAGGTGCCAGAGGTTTGGCAGGAGTCTCTTGTCTGAAGGCCTGGATGGCTAAGGCCAAGAAGAAGGAGGAAACATGTCCACAGGTAGGTGCTGGGGAGATCCTGATCCTGAAATCTAAAGGATGACTTTTTAAGGGTTGCACCTGTGGGTTTGAATATAGGTCTCAGTGCTTCTTTGTTTAGCCACTTGAGGTCAGATTTCCCTTAAATCTACCAATTAGACACCCTGAGCTCTAGCAGTGCTCCAGCATGGCCAGATCTCCTTGCTTTGTAAAACCAGCCTGCTCCCTGATACCCCAGTCTGCTCTTTCAGGAGTCCAGAGCAGTGTCAAACCTTGGTGTCAAATATGCTGGCATTCAGCTATGCTCTGACCTCCAGAAGCATCCTGGGATGGGTCAGAGAAACTGTGCATCAGAATCCCTCCGCTCATCTCCTTCTTCCAAGACTTCATAGTTCCAACATAAGCCAGCAAGAAAGTCTGTTAGCTTTCCAAATGAGCCAGTCAAGTAACAGAAGACTTATTTTAATAGCCCCCACTGCCAAAGCTGCCAGTCCAGCTGTGACAGCTTTAGGGAGGCATCAAGCATGAAGGCCTGTTGGTTGTGTCTGTGAAGAAGGAGTGTGAAGAAGAGGAAGTGAATCAGCACAAAAGTCTCCAGTCTTGGGGTTGCTCTTAGGTGTTCACTTTCACTGCTGCTGCTCCAAACCCTATGCTTTCCTCAGCCTCAGACTTGACAGGCTTTATAGTTAGCCCCAAATTTATGATGGCCTTTCGGGCGTTCCTGATAGCTTCCTGGCCATGAAGCCATTCCTTTGGCTCCAGGACCTTTTCTAGACAAGCTGGTAGGTACCAGGGAGTAAATCTGCCCTACAACAGCCACTCTCTGATGCTCTCAGACTAAAAAACTTTGCTATGTCCAAAAGTCCCGAAATCATGAGTCACAGCCTCTGAAGCATAAGACTAAGGAAAAAAGTCCACTGGTACAGGGTGATTTTGCAGTCTATCTTTCACCTGTGAATTTCCTTTATCTACTGTATCTGACAGGAAGTTTACCTGCTTTTAGATGTGTTGAATAAGATTGTTTTAAACCCTGCAGCAGGACCTTTCTTTTACACATTTCTCTCTTACCCATCTGTCATTCTTGTCTTCTGAGCAGTCTCTCACCAGGTACTATAACACACACAATTTATGGAAGGACCACTATTTTAAGTCGGGTCCTTTGTCAACCCTGAATTATAACAATTCATTGCTCATTTTAGCAAAATAGTACATTTAGTTGTACATTGTGGGAAGGGGAAAGTGGATGTGTGGATCTACATAAATGCCCACACATGGGTATTTAAAATCTCTAGTTGCTGAGAGATCTTCTCTATGAATCAGAAGATTAATCAAACACCTTCCTCTCATCAGAAATGATTGCTGACTTCCCCTCCTGAAAGGCAGATGATGAATATATTCTATCTCCCAGCAGATATGTTTTTATGTAAGATTTATTGTATCTGCAGTATAGAGTTAAATATTAAAGCTGTATACCTAATCCCAAGGTCTTGCTGCTTCCTTACAGCAGCTAATTTCAGCCTACAAATGCTCCATAACTTGTTTTAAGCAGGAGGCTGCCTAGATGTCTTTCTTGTTTCTTGAGAGTCTTCTCCACTGCTGCAGCAGCCAGGGAGCATTCAAAAGAGGATAAAACTCAAGCAGAAGTCTAGCAAATACAAGAAACTTACCACTCTCAGGAATCATGTGGAATTTTTGTTTTTCCTGACTAAGCATTTAATCTGCTTTGTACCATGTTTATTTGTCTCTACATTCAAATCCCATCAGCGGTTTGTTTCCAATCACGCTAGCATGAAGGTAGATATTTTAAGATGGAGTTGTGCTCAGGCTGGATTCCCAGTATAGTTCTATAACTTTAATCTACCCTTTTTTCTCTACAGAGTTTAGAAACAAAATATTTTCAAAATTATATATTGTATTCTATTATTCGAGTTTCAAAATGCATTGCTTCAAATCCCACTATCTTTTGTGTGTCTGCTGGGTAGACTAAGAAGAGCCATTGTTGCTTTTCCTTTGTATGCTGAGACTTCCTTATAGGAGTGGCTTCATCTACTAATTTGTTTATTTCTAATGGAAAAACAAACAATTTCAATCACAGAAACAAAAAAGCCAATTCACTGACTTGCTGGGCTAACGGGTCATAATCTATTTTTATTCACAAAGATACCACAAATATTTTTCATACATTCAAGATCAGCAGAGCAAATAATCCACAGCAAATTTCTCACTTTCTATTAAAGTTAACAGACACAAGTGCTAGTGGCCAGAAAGTTTAATTGTCCATAAATTTCACAGGCAAGTAATGTAGGTTCTGCATAAGAAGAAAATCCCAGGTTCATAAGAGGGGTGATATTGCTGGTGATGAGTACTTTGTAGGTGGTGTATCTCTCATATCTGGGAATTGATGTCTTACAGTACTAGATTTGAGGGGTCAGACTGACATCATGTTAGCACTCGTGTGAAATACTTACAATACTGCATGCTACTAAGGAAAGCACACAAAACCCCTAGGGAGAAACTCAGATCTAGTTTCATTGTGGGTTAATTTATGCTTCAAAATATGTAAATTGTTGCCCTTTCCAAACACTGGGGATGGAAGGAAGGTGTGAAAATATGGTTCATTTTTATCTTAACCATTATAAGCATGGAGCTTTTAAAAATTATTCCTAATACCCACACAAACCTCTCAAAACTTTCAGCTCTAACAATAATCCTTGGCATAGAAGGATGATCAGAAAATTATAGGAGGATGAAAAATATATTAAATAATATGTTGCACTGATGTAGTTACACTCATGTTATGGATTTCACTGTATCTTTTTTCTCTTCTGTCCCCCTGTATCTCAGGTGAATCCACCCAAAGACTTTCAACCAGCTCTCTGTTCAGATACTGTTCTTTTTTTGATTTCTCCCTCTTTTCCATGCAACTATATCTTCAGTTTTCTACTTCTCCTAATAGGGGTAGTTTTATCACTGCAACTTCTCTATTGGAAATTGAAACAGTTTTTCATTAGCAGTTTATAGACAAATGAAGGCAAAAAAACCAAACAAAAAAAACCAAAAAAAGCCTTTTGCTTTCCCCCTTGTTTTCACTTCCCTTTTTACCCCTCAGTGTTAGTGAAAACACTTCAGCCTCTTGAGGGAAGACCAGATATTATTGCAATTGGCCCAAATGAGCAGCAAGACCCATCAGTCAAGTCTCTGCACCTCCCAGGACCCTTTTCTGCTTCATTTAGGGACCAGACTCCAGGAAAGATCTTTACATTCACTCTGAAGTTATAAGCTCTAAGCTGACACACTCACGAAAGTCCACAGACTTTTCAAACTTAGCAGTGGCATTTCAAGGCAAAAGAACTGAAGAGAGTGATGTGGCTAGAGCTGCTGCCCACCTCCATGTGACCCAAATGGCCAGCTGCTTCAACCAATCACTAAAACTGCTCATCACAAATATTAGCAGAAAATGAACCCTGAAATGGTAGGTCGTTGTTGTTTTAATTAGCTGTGTAATTATTATTATTATTTATTTGAATGAGTATCTCAGACGCAGGATAGCCTTCTCCAGTCCTGCACCAGTGTGGGTGCAACCAACGACAGAGTGCTCACAGATAACCAGCTGCCTCTTTAGATAAAGCAGTTATGAATGCTTAGATAAAACAGTTACGAATGCTCTATTTGAGAGATGTGGGAATACATCCATCATGGCCCAGCCACCACAGAAGACAGAACTTGCAATCTTCTGATCTGAGCCAAATATCAACACAGCAAACTCTAAAGGCCTGAGGAGAAGATAAAAGTGTGTGTTCAGTCACAGAGTGGTAACGTCACAGGGAGAAGTTTCATAAACAGTCAGCTGAGTGCCGCTTTCTGGTATTTAGTTTGATGAGGAAACCTCCTGCAGGCCTCAGGAGCTGAGCAGAGAGAAGTGAAGCTCAGAAGTCGGGCTAGATGCAGTGGCCAGGGCCAGAAGACTCTTCACTGGGCAGGGAGAGAGCTAGGAGAAGGTGTGATAGGGGAGCAAATGGATGACCCCCTCTCCCCCTTCCAGATACGAGGCTGGGACATATTCCTGGATCCTTCCCAGGCTCCGGAGCTGACAGGCCAGACCTTCAGGAGAGTCATTCAGCTCATGCTTTTTTTCTCCAAGTGTAAATTCACACCTATGGCTGCACTTTGTCAGCTGGGGCTTTGAGCTTCGCAGCCAACAATCATTTAAGCATGAAGGTCTCTGCAGCTCAGCCTCTGCCATGTGCCTTAGGCTGTATGCCAAAAGCCAAGGAAAGAAGAGCATGCTCCAAGCAGGCAGCTTAAAAAGCCACAAGCATCTCCTTCCTGACGCTCACTCATGGGTGCTAAGCACAGGAAGGAGACTTGGAGCAAAGATGGAAGGAAGGAGGTAACAGAAGGAGGCAAGAGAAAGAAACATTGGGAACCATGTGTCTACAGAAAAACTTTTCTACCACTTCCTTCCTGCCCCGCACCATTGTCAGCTGCACTGGGGGAAGCATGCCTTCACACAACAAGCACAAACAGCAGGCACAGGCACTGCAGAAAAGAGAATATGAAGACAAACACAGGGTTAAGGGACATATGCAAAGCCTGGGAGAGGGGGAAAAAACAAACCTTCAACCACTCTTGACGGCTTTTTTCTTAAGGTGCCTGGCATAGACAGCCGCTGAGATGGCGTGTAACTGTGCGGTGTCCCTGACACCAGCTGCCTCATGTACAAGTTGTAGTCACCTGCTGTGCTTTACCATAGAAGAGGTCTTCAAGACCTCTATGGTATGCAGGTGTACAGCAGCTCTCACATTGGTCAAGCTCTCACATGCCACATCCCAGAAGATGTTTGGGCAGAGAACTACTGCTGGCCCTGAAATCAAGAACCCTTTTTTATCCCCCCTACACAGTAGCTCAGTAGGTGGCCCGGAGCGCCTGTCCCCAAGACAAGCATCCCACTTGTTCCCCTGGTGCCCTGTTGGCACCTAAGGGACTGTAACCTTTATTGACATACTTTTACCTGATGCAAATGCTAACTTTTCGTCTTGTCTTCTGATTCTCAGGAAACACCAGCCAGAAAAAGAATAATGGAAAATTGTACAGACACAAATAAGAGCTCCATTTGCACAGGAATTCCCTACAAAGACAGCAAGACACTTCTGGTTGCTGTTTACAGCATTGTTTTTGCCATAGGCCTTCCAGCAAATTGCTTAACTTCCCTGCTTACATTCATACAAATCCAAAGGAATAAAGTAATTGCCATCTACATTTTCAGTTTATCATTGTCTGAGCTGACGTATTTAAGTACCTTGCCTCTCTGGATTCTCTATGTGCAAGATGATCACCAGTGGACTATGGGTGAAAAAGCTTGCAGAGTAACAGGATTCATCTTTTTCTGCAACATATACATCAGCATTCTGCTTTTGTGCTGCATTTCTGTGGATCGTTATGTGGCACTGGTGTATGCTCTGGAATCAAGGGGGAGAAGAGGACAGAAAAAGGCAATCATAATAGTGTTTTTTCTCTTTGCTGTGGTTACAATAATCTATGTTCCAGTATTTTACATGGAAGATAATCCAGGTAGTAAGACCTGCTTTGAGACTTTGCCCCTTGACATAAAACTGGCTTCTTTCAGCTTTGCTAGATTCTTATTTGGATTTGCCATACCTTTCACAATCCTCATTTTCACAAACTATAAAATTTTCCAAAGTACTAAAACAAGCAGCAGCTTGACTTGTCGGCAAAAAGCCAAAGTGAAGTATCTGGCTATTGCCATCATTATCATTTTCCTGATGTGTTTTGCTCCCTACCATGTGGTACTGATAATAAGATCCATATACTTCATGTTTCATCAAAATTGCTCATGTCCATTTGAAGAAGACATCTATTCAGTTTTTACAGTATTTCTGTGTTTAGCCACTGCAAACAGCATTGCTGATCCAATCATCTATGTGCTGGTTAGTGAAAACGTCAGAAAAGACTTTTATAGGAGTCTGAGAAGATGGAGATTGAACTCATCCAGGCTAAATTCATCCATTAATCACAAGAGCGACAGCATAAAATGGAAAATGTCAAAAGAATCACAGGAAGGAGGGGTAAGAGAAGAAAAAAACAAAGAAATAACAGATTCATCTGACATTCAGAAAACCTGCAATAGTGGCAAAGACCAAGAAGGTGGAAGCTAGCAGTTAGCTCCTGGCACAAATAAGTTGTTCCCAACACCAGCTGCAGGATGCACACTGCAACACGCAACTTACATGCTGATGTCCGTAGGAAGTTTTGCCACAGCACATAGACTAGCAGCTCCTTGAGGATGCTATGGAAGAGATACTTCTTATTTCTGCTTGTCTCCTACAATAAGGTTTGCCCACCAGTATCATTGGTGAAAACATTGCTTTGCTAAGGACATGTGGAATAAACAACATAATTTACTTTGACTCACACTGAAATCTTAAAAACTTATTTTGGGTCTGGTTCTTATTCATATGAATACAGAACCAGTTTTATCTTCTCAGCTGGACCAAAAAATATACCTGCTGAGGAGAACATGTAAGGCCCATTTCTGTGGTTGAAATGTTTAGTTCTTGAGGAGGTACATATTCAGATTCTCGTACACATACTCTGTTGTTAACGTTTGTGGTTAACCAGTGGAAAATATTAAAACTGAGGAAGTCTTTCAACAAGAGCCTTGAAAACATTCCTAATACTTCAGTAGGCAGCTTTATCTACCTTGCACATTCTGGGAAGAATTAGAGGGCAAAACAGTGGCCTGGTAACACAGAACAACAGTACTTCTGTATTAGTCAAGATCCTGCACTGTCCTGAAAGTCTTAAAATGTACAGTTCTAATGCTTGATATTTTATGATTAGTAAACTTTTTGCAGTTAAATCTAGAATGCACAGAAGTACATAGAAAATTTTCACATTTCTAAGTGGAGTCAGGGACTTTTTACGTCAGTTCCAAACATTTGTTGAACTTGTGTTTCATTTCTGCTTAATCTTTCATTTCTGGCTTCCCTTTTGGTATTGATCCAACTTTTGCTGTGTAGAAGTCTGCACAAGAGTTAAGTGCCTTACTGACAAGGAAGGGCTGGCAGCATGGAGAACAGTCCCATTGCCCCAGAGAGGGAACTCCCTCAAACACACTGCTGGTGCACACATGACACTATGCTGGGGCAGATTGTGTTGTTGCTGCTGTCACTTTCACCATGAATAAATTATTGATAGTAGTTTCCTGTGCCTTGAAACCACAATTTAAAAAATAGGAATGATACAAAACTGGCAAGATCCATCTAAACAGCTTCTTCATATTTTCATGACATCAAAGTAAAACAGACAAAAATCATGAATCAATTGCATGTTTATTTGAGTACAAGTTTGTAAAGTGTTTTACAGCATCATTCTATCTGTAATGTTTTATTTCTGTAATATTTTAAAATTCTTATTAGTGTTCAAACTTCTGCATTAATATTAACCAATGTTAATGTAAACAGAATACTTGTTAATATGTTAAAATTGTCATAGATATTTCTATAGATTATGCTTTATTCTTATACACTTTTGGGAAAAAGCATTGTGCTAAAATGGCATTTCCTCCAGTTATTATATTTATGACATGTTTAATTTTTGCATTATTTAATTACTCCTCTTGCATCTACCTACGAAATTCTTGTGTCCGCAGATGTAGTTCACATAATATTTACTAAGAGATTGTTTCTTGGAAAAATGTAAAATTCTGCTGTGATGCTAATTAACGAATTCAGTTTTTCTCTTTTCACATGCATCCCAGAGATCAAACTCTCTAAGGTATCAAGGAGAGATCTACAAAGTGCTGAATAGCTGCAACTTTTCTGAAAATCAAACTTTCCGTTGCTGAAAATCAAACTTTTTTTTGTTAAAAAATTCAGCAGCAAGCATTGCTTGTAACAGCTCCAGTGAGCTCTGGTGATTAATCTTTGGAGACACATATGCAAACTGCCTTAACCTCTGGATTTTCATAGTCAAAATGTAAACTTTGATGAATAATAGTGGTGAATTTACAAGAAACCAAAGGTACAGACTTCTGAACTAATTGAAATGATGCACATTGAATATTCACCTCAATTAATTTAGAAATCTCTGTGATGTTTTTCCTCTGATATAAAATGAGTATCTTCAGAGTAATCACTATTGGAGCCCCAGGCCAGAGATGCGGGGGACAGGGATTAGAAGGGCCTGATGCAGAGTCTGTAATTCTTTTGTGTTGCCTAATTTATACGCTGTTCTCAATTACTATGTCATTATGCATCTTCTCTTAACAAAAATCCTTGGAGCTTGTTTGTTCAGATGCACTCTGAAACAAAATTCTTAGAAGTGACAAAGCCCTGAGCAGCCTGATCTAACTTGGATCATCTAATTAGATGATCTCCAGAGGTGCTTTCTAAAGTAAAATATTCTGTGTCAGGTTACTGCAGGGATTAGGAGTCAGGTACCAAGCAATGTATCCACAAGGGAAAGCTCCAAATCCTCACTTTTTTGGATAGACGGAAAAGCAGCTTTACATCTGAGTGATGACATTGAGAAATGCTATTGCATTGTTAAAATATCCCATCAGATGAACCAACTGTTTCTCATCTGATGAATTCAAACATGTGATCTGTTCTGTCACATAGTATCTGACTGTGCCTTACTGGCAAAGGAAAGGCCTCAGCACAGGGACACATGCTAGAGACGCAGCAAAGGACACTACTCAGGTCTGAGCAGATCTGAAGGGTGGATTGATCGTGTGGGTCTTTCCATCCTTTTCTCCTGCAGAACATTACCAGTGAGAATGCAAGGACTCCTTTGTGCTATAAAGAAAGGTTCACCTACTACATCATATCTGCAGTTTTCAACACAGCTACTTGGATCTGTCCCCTGACTTACTCATAGAATCAAAGAATAGTTAGGGTTGGAAAGGGCCTTACCATCATCCAGTTCCAACCCCCCTGCCATGGGTAGAGACACCTCCCACTGCACCCTGCTACCCGAGGCTCTGTCCAAACTGGTCCGGAATACCACCAGGGATGGAGCATTCACAACCTCCCTGGGCAACCTATTCCAGTGCCTCGCCACCCTTACAGTAAAGAATTTCCTCATTATGTCCAATCTAAACTTCCCCTGTTTAAGTTTTAACCCGTTACCCCTTGTCCTATCACTACAGTCCCTAATGAAGAGTCCTTCCCCAGCGTCCCTATAAACCCCCTTCAGATACTGGAAGGCTGCTATGAGCCCCTCGGTGGCTGCAGGGCACCTGGTCTGGTGCTGCAATCAGGCACAGCCTTAGCTTTCCTAATCTGGTCCCTAGCTTCCCGAACAACATCCCTTTATTCTTCCCAAGCCACCTGTCCTTACTTCCACCTTTTATAAGCCTCTTTTTTCCTTCAAATTTTCCTCAGCAGCTCCTTATCCACCCAGGGAGGTCTCCTGGCCCTCCTGCTGCACTTCCTTCTGGTTGGGATGCGACACTCCTGAGCTTGCAGTAGGTGATCCCTGAGTATCAGAAAACATTCTTGGGCCCCCCTGCCCTCTAGGGCTATATCCCATGGAACCTTCCTAAGCAGGTTCCTGAAGAGGCCAAAGTCTGCTCTCTTGAAGCCCAGGGCAGTGAGCTTGCTGCACGCTCTTCTCACCGTCCTGAGGATCTCGAATTCGATCATCTCGTGATCGCTGCAATCAAGGTGCGGAGCTGTTGCAGACCCCTCCTGAAGCAGGCAGCCCTGGACACACGCTGCTGGCACCACATCTTGTGCTGCCCTCGCAGCCTTCGCTGCGCATGGGGCGCAGGTTCTCGCACGGGCTCACCCGTGATGGGCACGGCTGGAGGACGTGGCTGGGCAGGGCTGAATCCCAGCCCCATGGACACATCCCAACTGCAGCACATGAGCACTGCTCAGGTCGCTCACTGACTGCTTGTGCGACAGGGAGGGAGCACAGGAGATGGCCCTGGCACATCTGGAGTTGGCCAGCGCAGCATTCAAACATTTTATTGATTATTTAAGCACCAAAGTGTGTCTCTGTCGTCTCAGGGGGTCACGTAACGATTGCCCAATGTCCCCCGTGAAGCTGCAGCCCCTTCAGGGCTCGTCCCCATCCCCTGCTCACAGCAGTCCTGGAATTCTGGGGTGATGTCACAGCCCACGTCACAGCGGCAACTGCCCGTGTCCAGACAACAGCACAAACCTTCACCCCTGACCCCACACTTTTCCCCTGCGCGCTCCATCCCTTCTGCCCTGTTCCTGCTCTGCCCTTCTGCCCTACTCCCAGCCCTTTTCATTTGTTCCCATCCCTACTGCCCTGTTCCCTGCCCCTCGGGCACTGTATCTGAGCCAGCAAATGCAGACCCAAGTGGGGCTGGGCGAGGAGGCAATGGATGTGGACATGAAGGGGAGGAACCAATGGATGTGGACATGAAGGTGGAGGAGGACAAACTGATGGAGGTGGACGAACTGATGGAGGTGGATGTGGAGGGGATGGATACCAGCTGACGAGTGGCAAGGCAGCACGTGCCCCCCATCCACTGCTGGCAGTCAGGGTGGGCTGGCTGCTGCCGCGCTGGGGCTGGGGCTGTGTGTGACGTCCCCGCCGCAGGGACACGGTGCCCGGTGGCCTCATCCTGGCGGCACAAGCGCCACCACCGCGCTGCCCTGCGCTGCCTTCGGGACACTGGAGCCGAGTGTGATCACGTAGGGGCTGGCTCCCAGCCCCCCGCGGCAGAGTCCCGCTCTCCCCAGCGCGTGGCAAACACAATGACCATCAGTAGCCTCACTGAAATGACCTTGTGCTGCTTGTTTCCAGGGCTGGCTGACAGGGGAGTTTTCATGCTGTTTGAAGTTTTCCTTCAAAGAGTTCCTGTTTTCCTTGAAGATTGCTGTTTTTTAAGAAGATTGTTCGTTTTCCATTAGGAGTTGTAGGTTTAGGTAGAATAGGTGTAGTTTTAGGAATAAGAGTTGTTCTTTTAGGTAGAATAGTTGTAGTTTTAGGCAGAAGAGTTGTGTCAGACATTCATAACATACCTGGGAGATAACTGGATTGCTGGTTATTTTAAGTGTGACTATGAAGCATGAAGTGAATAATTTCTGCCAATGAACTACAGCTGGCCAAACTAGGTTTTGCAGACAATATATCTGCTTTATTTGTTTATTCATCAATTTTATATTATTTCTAAAGAATCCATTTTTTAAGTAATTGTTTTGAATAACTCACTTATAAAACTCTATTCCTGCCTAAGAAATGTTTTCGTGTTCAGCACTGAATTCTACTTAAGGAGGATAGTTACACAAAACAGGCAAAACCAGATACAAATGAACTAAGGCTCTCTATGCATGACAAAGTTTCTTCTACAGTTGGTGGCCCTGTAGCTGATCTTGTTTATTCTCTGATATCGTGTACAACCCCATGCCAAATTTCTGTTGGCTGGTGAGTGATGAAACCTAACTCAGAATGAGGCTTTCAAAAACATCCACAGTCTAAAGGCTTTTCTTTGTGAGCATGCTGCCATCCTACAGGTCACCCTGGGAAATAATCTTTTAGGAAACATCCTTTATATAATGAAATTATGCCAAAGTTGTCTCACAGGCCAGAATACCTGTCCTGTTTTCAAACCAGCACAAGCCAAAGGTAGCAAATAAGGGTAGGGGGGATTGCATCAGAGAGGTGAAATCATGTTTTTAACCTCTTTGCTGCGCAGGCAAGCATACAGGTGGCAGCATCCCCAGAGATGGATCTTCCAGCATGCCTTCTGCAACTAGTGTCTAGAGGATGTGATACCTACCAGTGCTCTCTCCATCTCATCCCGCGGTGCTCCTTTTCTCCTGCACAATTAACCTTTCCACAGGAGAGGGCGCTTCTCACGATCTATTTCCACCAGGGGTGACGCATGGCCTAATCATGCAATCTTCAAGTGAAAGGAAAATGAACCATAAAAAAGAGAAATCTGTTACCCCAGATTAGACTATTATTAATAACAGATGTTAGTTGCTGTCATTATGAGCCATTGGTAAGAAAAAGTAGGACTCTAAATTCACTGTCTCATCAGTAATTCAGATCACTGAAAAAACTTTTAGGGTTTTAACCCTCCTATTCCTGTAAGAAATGCTCAGAGATAACAAATCAAAAACCAGCCTTGCAGACAGATGGAAAGTCTGCTGAGGAGAGATGATAAGCTATGTGGTAAGAAATTCACGAAACATCACATGAAAATCATCTACATGAGCAGCCTCAAAATAAGCCTTCTCGGTACGCCAAGAAATGATCCATCCTGTTCCACAGCCTCAGTCTGTGACAGGGCCCATGCATTTCAGCCCATGATCACAGAGAATCCCCTGCATGTTCAAAGGTCTGTCTTGAAATATTTTGATGAGGGAGGTGAAGAATCAAATTGAAGAGAGGTACTGTGGGAAAAGCATGTTGTATGATACACAAAGTTCTGAAAAGCCTTGTAAACACTAAGTTGCAGATGTTCTGAATGAGTGTGCAAATATTCGAGTGTTCAGAAAGTTACTTAGAAATGCCCCAGCTGTATCACAGTTCCCCATCTGTAAAATGGGACACTTCCTCCCTTGAGCATTGTCTGTCTTCTCGGTTTAAAATACAAGCCTTTGCAGAAGATACTAGAAAGAGTGAGCAGGTGTGTCATGTGCATATTCAGAGCTTACTGCAATGGAGCAATGAATGGCATGGAGGCAAATAGTACTAAACCTCAAATTCTAATGCGTCTGCACTTTCAGGGGCAGATTCAAAGTACTTTAATTTTTTCCCCTTTACCCTGAGGTATCACAAAGAAAAAAAAAAAAAAAAAAAGAAAAGAAAAAAAAGGCAAGTTTTCATTTTAACTTTGGGTCTCCTTTTGTTAACATGAGCTCTAAGCCTCTGTGGACTTCACTGGGATTTTTCCTCACTGGGATATTTTGGTGTTTGGAGGTGTTTTGTTGCTCACAAAAGGTAAAAGTAACAGCGATTCATACTTAGAAACGCTCAGGGTCAAGTGCACACAAGGTTCATAGGACCTCTCCAGGTACAGGAGAGGTTACAGTTAGTAACACTAATAGCATTTGTTGTTGCAACTTGGGTACACAGTAAGCCATCGGTAATAATCTCTAAAATCCTTAGTGCTTTGAGATGTAACCATGCAGACACTGCCTCTCAGGCTCCTCCCTTCCTGGCACTATTTACATGTGCTGGGAAGCACTTTCTTAGCACCAGGTTTCTGGAATGGTTTTCTGACAGTCTGAGCCTGATAGGCTTGAGGCAACAGCACTATTGCTTACTTATTTGATTAATTTCAGGGGGTAGGGGGCCTTTCTTAAATGTAGTCTAGAAGAGTAGGCTCACACTACCCACTACAGGTAGTTTTTATTATTGTATGTTTGACATTTATAGGTGACTTGACAAAATGCTGGGTAAAGGACATTTAATGAGGTAATAAAAAAAAAAATCCTGTAATTTTCTGTTTAGCTGCATGTATGGTTCCTGCCTACCTCTTTCATTCAAATCTTTCCTAAAATAACGCTTAGGAAAACAGCCAGTCTATAGCTGTCAGTGAAATGGTGCACTTAACTGCACTGTTTGCAGTAATAGCTGTGTCTGGAAGATAACAAATGCACAACCCTCAAACTAAACTCAAGACTAGATGCGGCAATATGCAAAATAGAAGGAAAATGTACATTAAATAACAAGGGAACTCAGGAGTATGGCTGACTTCTTGCTGTCTTGATTATTACTGTGGGAATGGCCTGTCAACAAAAGGCAGGAGATTCCACACAGGCCAAGTACAAATCTGAAGTTTCTATCAGAAACAAGTAAAAAGAGGGCAAATGTGGAACTTCCTTTGTACACACCAGTATGAAGCAGATACTGACAGTCTGTAACGTAATAATAGAAAGGGAAACTAAAGGTCAGCAGGTAACTTCAGTATCCACAAAAGCAGAATTCAAAGGCATGTGTGATTTTACAACTCAGCAAGGGGCTTTCCCTAATAGGAGGCTGAGTGGACTCTGCATGCTTCATCCAAGGATGATTCACTCCCTCTTCTGACCAGAAACGATCCCCTCTAATGAGAGGGGGAAAGCTGGAAATTATATTAAATATTTGTCTTTTTGTTTCTTAGCATTCAATTTCAGATACTAGAACAGTTTCTTAGTCAAATTCCAAGATTAAAAATAACACTCTGCAAGGATAAAAAACTCCCTGGAGTTACTGAATACCATTACAAATAAATCTACATGAAGTTAAACCAGAGCTGTGAAACTAGCTGTGGAAAATGAAATATGAATCTGAATTTTTTTTGCTGTTCCATAGTTTCAGATCATAATGACTTCAAACCTCCACAGTTTGGAGAAAAAAATCTCTTTTATTTTTATGTAGAAGTGTAGCTTGGACATATTCTTCCATGATGTAAAGCAATCCTAATGTATCATCCTGATTTGTCCATGCTTCAGTATCATGTCTAATTGACTAGCATGAAGAAAAGCTTTCACGAAAGCAACAAATCAATGAAACATTCAACACATCAGTCAACTATGGGTTGTGAGTCTTCTGCCTCTATTCTGAATCATGCAGCAGAAGTTTCATTTCAGAAATTATCCTGAGAGATCAATTCCCTTTTGCTATACTTCCAGCTTTTGTTTTGGATAAATTTCTTTGTGCTTTCCAGTGTAATTCAATCTCGATCACATTTAATTCAGGGGATGATGTTTTCTCCACGAGTTTAATGTAGTCACAAGAGGGCACCAGACTCTACCGTATTTCTCCTGCTGCCAATGGACTTCACAATGGAAGAAAAAAAAAACAGTATCTCTTGTATCTCTTAAGTGCACAGCCTGTAATCATAAATTTGTAAGACATTGTGCTGCTAGGTAAATCAGTCCGTACGGATGATTTGTGTGTATTTATGCTCATGCTTACCATACAGACAGCTGCTGAGGCAGACACAAGGTTGGGTTATAATATCTATCCAACTGTGAAAGAAATATGCAACTTTTTTCAAAAGGCAGCTACAAACACAGAAAAACAAGAAGCAAAAAACAGAAGTGAAAGCAAGCAAGAAGAATCATGGAAAGAAAAAGAGAGAGAGAATACCCTTGCATTACATAATAAAAAATAGAGGATGATGGAACTTGCAGGGATCTGTCCATGATTCCCTGGAGAGGATGCAAGTGCCAGGACTGCATAAACATAACACCGAAGGCATTCAGCCCCTGCAGTAACTAAACACCCAGCAAATTCTAAACAATTCTTTCAGGAGTCCCACTTTGCCTCCCTGTCTCAGCTAACCACTCTCCACATGGTGCTACAACACTGCTCACTGCAGCACAGGTGACTTTCTCCCAAGTCTATTGGCATTTAGTGCTATTTGTTAGCCAGATTAAGTAAGGCAAATTAAACATTTATTATTCCATTAACATTAGACATGTCGAAATGATTGCTGGGAAACCACTGGCTACTGACAGAGCACCAGGAGACATGAGTTAACATTCATTTATTGCTATAAAAGTCAAAGCTGTCATTCCCATCATGGGACAGGATGAGAACGAGAACAAGATCAGCTCACAGTCTGTTATGTATGTTCATATTCATGCTTTTAATTGGGCTAACCCTTTAACCAGATCAGGTAGGCAACCATTAGCAATCATCCTCTTAGGAAAAAATAGGGTAAAAAAATCACATTTTTAATATTCTTTTTTGCATCTTGTTTACCCAATTAAGCTCACTTTTTTATACCCTCATTAAACTATAATTGTGATGTTCCTACTATAATTTATGACTTCTTTTCTTAAGGAATGTGTAATTCAGATAAGCCACCATGAAATGAAAGACAGCAATAATTTTTGGACGTTTTCCAGTTTAACCTATCAATTCACCAGACTCTAAAACATAATTTGGAAACAATCCAAACACTCCAACAAGCCATCACAGCCTTCACTTATTCTTCCATGGAGCACAGAGGGTCATTTTAACTTGCAGATAAAGAGTTAACTTCTATAACCAGCATATTTCTCTTACTAATGCTCAATTTTATTCAATAGAAAATCACATTTCTGTTTTGGAAAGTGTAGAACAACTAACGCTGTCAACAGCTGTTACTAAAGTCACAACCACCAGGATTAAACTACTGCATACTCAGTGTTTTTATTTTTCTACTTTTTCCTTCTATTTTTCATGGTCCAAATGATTAAGGCAAACCTAAAAATAAGTAACTGACCTACATACTCCTAAAAGTTTTGTTAGCTTTAACTGTGCTTTTGAATTATAACTCTCCAGTTTGCCACTACAGCAGAGATTTGTTTCCCACTGCTATTGTAATTTTCAGCAACACAGCTTCTCGAAAAAGCACAGTGCCTTCCAAAAGGCTGATTTTAAGAGTCAAACACTGCAATATGAAAAGATGCAAAACAGCAAAGGTGTAAGCCTCAAATCTGGCCTAAAAAATCTGAAAGCCACACTCTAATGTATGTTCAAGGATATACGAAACAGGAATTATTCATTAACCTCTTCAGCTTGCAACTGCTTCAGGCTATTTTGTTCTTCCAGTATCTGCAGTTTTCAAAGAAAGGCAGAGGTGGTGGGGGGGAAAGGATCTTCACATGCACAGCACAAACATATTCATCAGAAACAGACTATGCTGAGATGAAAATATGGTACTTAGCTTGCTGCAAAGAAAGGAATACCTTGTGTAGTGACAGGGTGCACATGTTTTTTGAGCTTGTGGGTGCTATTTAACAGTAGATGCTTAGTTGCTATAGCAACTGTCATACCCTATGGTATTTATGCTTAGATATGGAACACGTATTTTAAGCAGCATCAGACAACATGGCATTCAAGTGTCCAAAATGTATGTTTAAAAGAAAATCCTTGTTATGAAGGAAGTAGGTGTGTTCCTCTAGTTATTAGAAAACCATTATAATAATGCAACACTTTTGCAACAACAAAACAATCCTGCCCCTTATAAACATAAACAGAACTACCATGATGATCCAGAAGAGGGCTTAGAAGCCTTAAAATAAACCCCCAAACAACATTCAGCGCTTTAAAATCCCTTTGCTGACCGCTACTGCATAATCTGAAGACTCCTCCTGTCTAGTACAGTGCATGGTGCTTTGCCACTGGAGATTTCTATTGTAGTTTAGCATCTCACTAGGTCCACTTGGAAAGTCTTCCTCTCATCTGGGCTTTGTTACTACCGCAGATGTTCACTACCAACACAAATGCACGTACTGGCTGTTGGCCCCTGCCTGCCAGTGCACATACACATTATGTGGTTTCATGGCTGGAATTTCTCAAGGATGCTTTGTGCCCCTTTGGCTTGTGTATCAGCTACCATGCAGAACACTTACTTCAATTTATCTGGCAACCGTAAATCTTGCTGAAAATGCTCCTTCTATTTTTATTTTGCACATCTCAGTGGTTGAGGAGCATAAATAAATATTGTAATATGAGGGCACTCTTTCTTTCCAGTTCTTGCCACCATAAGAGGAAATATGGTCAGCAGCTTCTACAGCTGCCTGTGAAGGGTCCTTAACTCCAACACATCCACTTTAGCCAGGCAGGCTAAAATTTTTCAGACTAGTACAAGTCTAATAGCTTTCCTGTGTCGTTTTTCCACTCTATTTCCTCTAGTCAAAACGTATTAATACTTCTTAGCAATTTATTATCGGTTCCATAAAGTTAGTAGCTGACTTAGACAAACACAGTGTTGGTGGTTTTAGCTCACAGAGTTTCTTGATCTGTACAAGTTCTTAAAGAAAACTTGTTTCTTAGCTCATGTCACTTTCAATCCCTTTGGCCTCCTACCAGATAATTCAGATAACCACAGCCATAAAACCTAGGGCCTGAGGCTGGTGGCCTGAGGCAGACAGATTTCTGCCTAAGAACAGATTTTCTTTGCCACTGCTGTACTGACAGCCACACACACTCCCTCCATCACCTCTTTACTGCTGCTCTTAGGTTTTTCACTAGCACAAACACCCAGCTCAGCCAACACAGCCAGCCAACTGCTGCCACATTCAGACATGTATTATCTGGTGTGTGGATTAGTTGGAGTAATGACTGCTCTGACTATGCTATTCTCATTTTGCAAGCCATTAACATCTGATGCCAGCATCATTCTCATCCAACATCAAGCTACAGTTAGCCCACAAATGCTCACTCTTAGTATGAATGCTTTGGTTTGTTTTACAGGCACCAGATGCCTGCTGTTCTTTGTCCAACCCCCTCCTACAGGTAGAGCAACAGCCTTCCCAGGCTCAGAACAGTGAAGGAGAAGCTTATCCTCACTGAATGCTGAGCAGAACTTCCAGCTATCTTTGGTGGTCCACACATTAACAAGCTGTAATATAAACTCACTTAAACCCAATGCACCATGACTGCAGACCTCACACAATTAAGTTGTATCCTGTACCTGCCTTACAGGGCCCACCTGAGCTGCTACAACAGGCTTACTTCTTAGGGAACAGCCACATTTAATTACCCTCCTTAGCCTTTCTTCCATCTGCTCCTGGATTTTTTAGGCTAGCTCTGCTTGCAGGAATGTGCTTGTCTGCAGAAGCACTCAGGCCTGTTTCATAATGCTGCCTATCTCACAAGTAATCAGAATTTGCCAGGTTGGGCTCAAAGGAAATGGTACATTATGAGTGGGCCTCCTGCCCTACTCTGGAGCCAAATTAAAAAGACAAACATATCTTAAGTGCTTTAATCAAACTGTAATTATGAGAGAAACAATACAGACTCAGAGCAAGTCCACATTGTCTTTAGCAGGCAGAGGCAAGCAAGCTCTGTTCCTGCTCTGAACCAGCGGGATCAGAGCCAAAACTTCCAAATCTCATGCAGTCACGCCGGTACAGCACAGAGCTTGAGCTAACACACCTTGCCTTTCAGTAAGACTCGCTACCCAGAGTACAGCACTGCACTGACGACAGCTCATGGCTTCCAGTTCAGGGCTGAGTCATGTCTGGTTATTTCTGTCTTTCAAAAGAATAGTTCCAGCCCTGCTCCTGGCCATCGAGTTTGTATTCATTTCTGTGGATTTATAAACACTGTCCAACTCTGAACCAGCCTTCCCGACACTGCCGATGTGCGAAAGTCTGGCCAGCTCAGCGGGGGCTGAGCAGCTCTGAGAAAGGAGCAGCAAAGCTCCAAAGGCATCAAGCACAGCCCAGCACAGGCTTGCGCCAGAAGGGAAGGAAGGGGGCTGGGAGGACTGGCTGCTTTCCAATGAGCATGGCACGCAGGTCACACCACCCAGTACCAGCCACTGCTGGACGAAGAGGCAGTCAGGGACTCCCGGCGAGGAGGCTCTGCCGGCACAGGCGGGCTGTGGGATGGGGAGAGCCCGAGCTGGCTGCCACCACAGCTTGCACGGAGCCCGTGTGCACATGCAGCTCTCACAGATTGAAGCTGGATCTGTCCCTCATCCACCCCGAGCACAAGCTAACCACGGCCTGCCAAGAGAAAGGGCTCGGGGTAGCTGTTCCACTTCAATCAGTCCTCTAGCTATGCAGCAGCGGCTCCAGCTCAAATAAGCCCCACCGTGTGCTAAGGATGGAGCTGCACCTCGGACCCTCTCAGAGAGGTCAAGGCAATGTCTGCTCCTGTTAAACTAGCCCTGTACCTCCTGTTTTCAGACAACAAAGACATCCCATTCACCCCTCTTTGACAATCACACCTTTATAAAGGCTGCCAGTCCTTCTGAATCCCCTTGGGATTGCCACTTGCTCTGGAGGTTTTGCTAGGTGCCCACTAGTGACCCATCTTCCTATGAGATCTGCTGAGCTGATTTACATCATTTTCTTCCCCGTCACCTGTATTACTCATTTCATCAGCAAGCAGGTTGCTCTGCACTGTCTTACTAGGTACAGTGCTTCTCAGTTGTCTAGAAGCTTTGAATACACATTTGGAATCACTTTTCGATTTAAAAGTCTCCTGCCATTTCTGACCAGTAATTTCCCTTCTTGTGTGTGTGTGTGTGTATGCAGCTATTGTCTTCATTTCAGTTTCCCCTATAAAGTTGCTTGGCAGACGTTTCTTTTCAGTTCTGCTCCATGCTTTGTCTCTAGAACTTCAACACAGGCATTGGTTCTGCTTTTGCTTGCAGTGAGTTTCATGCACTGAGGTAGCTTTGTCAAAATATAAATGTTTAGGAAATTACCAGGTTTTCACCTGTTTTAACTCTGGTGTTAGAACCGTTTACCAAAACCAGTAGGAGGATGAAAAATTTTAGTGCATAGCTAAAATTTGATCTTTGTCACATTGTGTTTACAATTAGATTAAATTATTTATAACACTTTTAGTCTTACCAGGGATTGTTTGCTTTCTAGGGCTGCATTGTTTTGCATAGGTCTGCCCAGATTTTTCCATTTTGACTTTGCAAGTTTTGTTTGTCACATGTGATATGTGGGAGTTTTTTCCTCCTGAGAATAATCAAATCATACCTCGACAAGACAGTTCTGCAGCTTTTCAAAGAAGACAGAGTGCTGAGAACCTTTCACAATTTTTCTTTCAGTGGTTTAATCAGAAACATAGATGATACAGGTTTTAAGCAATCAGAGATCCTCTTGTTTCACTGGAGAATTTATTGGAAGAAAAAAAAAACAACAACCCACAACACAAAAATTACAAGACCCCCTCACTGTGTGTGTTTATATATATATATACATATATATATAAAGAAAGGGTAATTATATACCTTACTATATAGATGATGCTATCACTAGAAAGAGCAATACCAATGAATTATTCTAGCTGAGCACCTCCAGTGAACACCCCCCACACTACCTCAAAAGGGAAGTCCAGAAAGGCTAAAGGTCCTTGCAGGATTTGTTGTGGGATTACCTCTTTGTATTATCTCTCTGTATCTTGCAACGAAACTAGAAGCCAGTATCAAGCTGAATAGAGCATGGGAACATCTCTTTGTGGTATTGTTCTTTCAAAGTTTTGACTCATATTTTTACACCATGACGCCATAAGCCCACTGCAAGAAACCGTGAGGGGAACTTACCCAAGGGGAAAACACTGCACTTCATAACCTGTTATTGTCCCAAAAGCAGATCTCGCTTTGCTATGGAAGGGTTAATCTCCTCCTGCTATCCCGTATCACGCTACTGCTGTTTACAGCCTTTCCTACTGAACCTCACCCCCAGGACCAGTTGATGACACACACACACACGGACACAGACTACCTGCCCTCCTTTTTCCCCATTTTCTTTCTCTCCCCGCCCACCGCGGGCAGCAGCCCCCCTGGCCTGAGGCTGCTGCAGCAGCTGCCGTGTTCCTGCGACTATCTCCCGGTCCCCCTCCTTTCTGGCTACTTCGGAGACAGCGGCACGTAGCTGCAAGACCGCGAATGTGACGGAGAAACGCTCGCTCAGACTAAGTACTTGCAGATATGCAGCAGCCGCGAGCTGGAGGTCACAGCAGTGTCCAAAGCATTTGAGGGGTGGAGGGGATGTTCTGGGGTTTTTTTTTTCGGTTTGGTTTTGATTTGGTTTGTTATGTTTGATTGGGTTTTTTTCGTTCAGCAGAGCGGTTGAAAGAACAGCTTCCTGAAGGGTGCGAAGCCTTAGCCTTTCCCTTTGCCCCAAGGAAGCGCTTCCCCGTGCTCTGGCCCCGAGACCTGAGTCTGGGAGGCCAGGCCCAAACAGGAAATGCCACAAGCCTTGCTAATGGAGTCATGAGGCTTGGCACCCCCCGCAGGGCGGGAGCTCCAGGGGCGGAGGCGGCCGCGGTTGGAGCTGGGGGCTCCCGCCCTGGAAGGAAGCGGCGCCCGACAGCAGAAGGCAGCCGGGCCCAGCGGGTAAGACGGCCCCCCCCCGCCTTCGCGTCACGC
Source organism: Pezoporus flaviventris (assembly GCF_033815535.1). NCBI lineage: Eukaryota > Metazoa > Chordata > Aves > Psittaciformes > Psittacidae > Pezoporus > Pezoporus flaviventris. Next base: position 42,872,853 of record NW_026892584.1, on the reverse strand, counting down.
CTGCAGCTCCCTGGGCGCCCCGTGGGCTGCAGCAGAGCCAGGCCTGAACCTGTTCCCGCCGAAGCCCGTGGCCTGGAGCCCAGACACGCCGCAGGCCCTTGGGCGCCGTTTGAAATCGAGGCGGTTCTGCCTCACTCCCCGCCTCCGCCTGCCGCCAGCCTCTCACGGCCGAGGGGAAGAGCTCGGGCGCCATGGCAACCCGCAACCTCCCGTAGGCGGGGCCTGGGGGCGGGAAAGCCCGGGAGCCATGGCAACCGCTTCGCCAATCGCAGTGCCGAACGGCGGCTGCGTGGTTTGGCGACAGCCAATAGGAACCGCCGTTTCCTTGCAGGCGTGGCTTCCGGGGAAGGCCCGCCCCCCAGCGGGTGGACGGGGGAAGAAACGAGTTCCTTTGTGGGCTTCGACAATAAAATGGCGGGCGGGGGGAGGCGGGGCGGATCTCCACGGTTGGCCCCGCCTTTCCCCCCCGAAGCGCGGAGCGGCGGGAGAGGGGGTTTCTGCGCTGGTAGGCGACGGCGACAGCAGTGGCAAGGAGGTGAGTAGAATAGACTGGGCTGGGTAGGGTGCGGCGCGGTGCCCTCGGCCTGCCCGCCTTTCCCAGGGCTCGGTGTGGGGCCTTCGCGGATGGGGAGCCGGTGCCGACGGAACCCGCGGAGGAGGGAGTCGATTCAAAATGGCGGCGGGCCGTTTGCCGGGAGCGCGGGACGATGAGTAACCGCCACCTGTGGCCGTTCGCGGCCGGGGCTGGTGGGCCAAGGGAGCCTGTCTCCTCTCGGGCGCTGGGCACCCCTCTTCTCTACTCGGACTCTTCCTAAGCCGCTGCATCCGCACAGCCCGCGCCTCCACGTTCGGGTGCCCGCCCGGCGCCGCTGCCCGCCCACCGCTGGTGTGCTGTGACTGCGGACTTCCCTCAGCATCCTGGGCGACCGCATCGCATCTTCATCCCGCCACGGCCTCTGCTGCGTCCCCTCCCCAGCCTGTGTGCGCTGGGGCTCGCTCCCCGTCTCGGCTGCGCCCGCCGGTCACGCCTCTCCCCTCCGGCTCTGGCGAGCAGTCCTCCCCCCCCCCCGCCGCTCAGCCGCCACGGCCTCGGGCGCCTGCATTTCCACGAGGTTTCTGCCCGGCGCACCGTCTGCCGTTGCCCCAGCTTCCTAGCCTGCCCTTCCTCTGGAGCTAGTGCTCCTTCCCGAAGCCCTTGGGTCCTGCATAGGTACCTGCTAGCCCCCTGTACTGGGGTTGGAGAGAGACACCCAAGCCCCGTGCCTTATAGGAGCTATAGGTGCTTTTGTCCAGGCCCGAATAGGGATGTTTCTGGCCCTATCAGCCCTCTGCTGTGTCTGTAGCCTAACTTAGAGCTGAACATCACTGTACATACACATGCCTAAAGAGGAGTACCTGGCCTTCCATCTTCTTTTTGCTATTCCATGTAGCTTTGACTTTTTCCTAAAATTGTTATAAAGGCTCAGTTTTGGACTAGGATTAGAGTGGTAGACAGGAGATGGAACACCTTGTGTTCCCTTGTTAACTACCATCATGGTATTTATGGCTGTACAAAAAGAAACAGCACTCTGCTTAAGTGAGCCTCCAGCACTAGCCAAGGTAGCTCTTGTCTGCTTTCTCATAAAGATGAACAGTGTAAAATTTCCTGTTACCCCCACTATTGGAAAGTTACTTTTTCCATTCAACACTCAAGTATGTCTTTGGCAGCATATTACCACATGACTCTGAATTGAGTGCAAATCTGGAATGTTTAAGTTGATGCTTTAGTAAGAATTGGATCAAATTTCAAGCAGCTTCTTTGTAAAGCAGACTGGGAAATTGTCAATTCCAAAAAGCAGTGCTTTTAGTGAATTCCATAATACTATGCTCCCAAAACTCATTTTTCCTACCTTATTATGCTTTGGATAGCTGTTGTCTCCTTGACAGCTTTTTTTTTTGTACAGATATTTCAAACAGTGGTCAAGTTTAACACACTTGATTTGGGCTCTTGACATTCTGATAATAGTGGAAGAAGGGAGATGATATAGCTAGTCTAGACAGAGTGTCCAAGTGCCTCTTGGACAGAGACAGATGCTGCTTGAAATTAGCAGTTGATTTTGAATACTGTGACTCTAAAGCAGCAGCGGTCTTGCTGGCATGTACCAAGAAGCTTTACACAATAGCTAATGCCTTTTTGAGTATGTTAATATATAAATCAATAGAGAAATGTACTTAAATTCTAATTAATTAGGCTTTAAATTTAGCATTCTCTTGAGATGAGTGCTTGTTGGCGATAGTGCAGCAATGTCCGGGGGAGGTCATTTATTTGCAAGGTTTTAATTACATCTTATAATGGCTATGAAGTTAATATTATTTTTTTTTAACTGTGAACGTAGGTTCTGAGGTACACTGGTATGCCAGTTAATAGAATCTGAGGAGATAATTGCTGTGATGGGAATATTCTTTATGCTAACAGAATTCCACATGGTTCATTTATTGCTCTAGGGATGAACCTCGAATCACATGCAGCAGGCCTTACATGTTATTTAATTCCATGGGAAAACCGTTTCCTCCTTTAGTGTGTTAATAGACTACAAACTGATCTGGACTGCCAACATCCACTATGTCTTCAAGTTTGTGGATGTGATAATGGCTCTTTTACCAATAACTCCTGTGTTCCATCAGCAGTCCCCACCTGTCTCAGTCTGCTATTCTGGGAGGCGAACAGCTAAAGCCTCTTCCTCTAAAATCATCAGATATACAAAATAGCATCAGAAGATATTTTTAAGTTATTTTTCTCATGACTGCATCATCTTTATCTGTACTTGTGGGAGGGAGAGGAGGTTGTTGGGTTGAGCTTTTTTAAGCAAAGCTTATTCCCATGTCACCTACCCTAAAGTAGAAAATGGGGATTCAGTTACAGTGTAGAGGCTCTCAAAGAGATTGCCCTTCAGGTATAGGATGTTCTGAAAGCATAACCAGAACTTTTATAACGTCATCAAGGTGAAATACTTTATTGCTTTGATATCTTGGTGTCTCACTAGAGAGTGGTGGTTCAGATGCCTCATGACTCTGTCTTGAATATTGCTGTGAGTTTCTTTGCAAATGAGGATGAGACTATGGGTTGGTTAAAATACAGTTTCCATGACATAACAGCATTTCAGTCTGAATATTTTGGGATTAAATAAAAATATTTTGGCTGGTTTGTTTTTTTTATTTTATGAGGGGTTTTTCATTTGTTTGTTTTGTGGCAGGTGGTGTTGTTGTGGTATTTTAACAAGTGTGCAGCTTCTTGAAAAAAAAACACGTTTTCTGTGCCTGCCCACCCCCCTGCCCCGTCCTTTGTCAACCTTTTACTCCACTCAGATCTGAGAGCACTCACTCTTCAAAAACAATTTACTACTAGCCACAATAGAAAAAGAAGTGCAAGGCCCTACACCTGGGTTGGGGCAATCCCACAATTTACTACTAGCCACAATAGAAAAAGAAGTGCAAGGCCCTACACCTGGGTTGGGGCAATCCCAGGCACAGCTACAGTTGGGCAGAAAAAAGACTCAGCAACCCTGCAGAGAAGGACTTAGGGGTATTGGTGGATGAGAAAATGAACATGAGTCAGCAGTGTATGCTCGCAGCCCAGAAAACCAGCCATATCCTGGGCGGCATCAAAAGGAGTGTGACCAGCAGGTCCAAGGAGGTGATCCTGCCCCTCTACTCTGCTCTTGTGAGACCTCACTTGGAGTATTGTGTACAGTTCTGGTGTCCTCAACAGAAGAAGGACATGGAACTGTTGGAACAAGTCCAGAGGAGGGCCACGAGGATGATCAGGGGACTGGAGCACCTCCTGTATGAAGACAGGCTGAGAAAGTTGGGGCTGTTCAGCCTGGAGAAGAGAAGGCTGTGTGGAGTCCTCATAGCAGCCTTCCAGTATCTGAAGAGGGCCTATAAGGATGCTGGGGAGGGACTATTCATTAGGACTGTTGTGACAGGACAAGGGGTAACGGGTTCAAACTTAAACAGGGCAAATTTAGATTGGATATAAGGAAGAAGCTCTTTACTGTAAGGGTGGTGAGGCACTGGAATGGGTTGCCCAGGGAAGTTGTGAATGCTCCAACCCTGGCAGTGTTCAAGGCCAGGCTGGACAGAGCCTTGGGTGAGATGGTTAAGTGTGAGGTGTCCCTGCCCATGGTAGGGGGGTTGGAACTGGATAATCTTAAGGTCCTTTCCACCCCTAACTGTTCTAAGAGTCTATGTCTATATGCATCCTCTTTTTTTTTTTCTAGGTATGTACTTCAGTTGCAGATGCTGAACTGTCTTGTACTGTGCAGACACACCTAGAAAAGTATCTAAATTGTTATATTTTATTGTATAAGCTTTTGTAGCCTGTTGAAACAGCTTTTTTTTGTTTGTTTCAGTATTTAAAGGAATTGTTGCATGTGTTTGGTAGTTTTAGTTGGTATATCAAATCTTATTTTATCTTAAATGTGTTTTAAAAACTCAGCCTTCATAGTTACAATATTTTAATTACTGTCATTACTTTCATTATTGTCATCCTGCAAAGTAAATCTTAGTCATAAAGTTTCTGTGCTGGTAAAGGAAAATTCTCCCTGGTTTTACTCTGTTTCAGTTTTGTATTTGTGCGTGCTTGCTGTTTTTCTTTAGATGCAACAGAGAGACATGGTTTTGTACAACAGAGATGAATCCTGCATGCCTTGGGTGATATGATTTAGTGTAAGGTGTCCCTGCCCATGGCAGGGGGGTTGGAACTAGATGATCTTAAGGTCCTTTCCAACCCTAACTATTCTATGATTCTATAGTTTTGTGATGAAAGTAATGAGGACTTGCTTTCAAGTATGCTTTTGAGCGTGTTTCAATTTTTCAGATGATCTCTCAAGATTTTGTTTGCTCTTTAAATAGCAAAGGTGTAGGGATAAGGGAGAGGCCAGTCCGAAGGTCAGGGTAATAACCTGGGACTAGACAAGCAGTTTCCTTCTCCTATTGCAAATTTTTGGAATATTGTTGGGCAAACCACCTCTGTGCTCTAGCTGTAAATTTGGTTTAATAGTACTATTCAAGTTTATAGGAGTGTTGTGAAGATAGAGCTGTTGAAGGAAGGTGTGTAAGATCTGGAAATGGGAAACTATTTTGTCCTGCATCTCCTGTACTTGCCTGACATCTTGCTTCCCGGTACTTGGTAGGTGGTGCTCTAACTTTTACTGTATGGACTCTTGCTCAGTAGCATGGGAGAAGAGGAAGGACTACATCAAACGCAATTACTGGTATGTAATACTTTGCTTCTTAAATGAAGCTGTAATATTTTGTGTGGTCTTAGGAACAGGGTGACAGCTGTTTTTATGATGTGAGTTATTGACTGCAAGTGTTACAGCAAAAAAAATCCAGTGAGTCCTGTGGCAGGAGTATCTTTCAGAATCCATAAACATTTTTTCCCTCCTCGTACACACCCAAATGTGTGTTATGTGTTAGGTTTTTAAATTTTCTGCTGTGTTCTGTTCTTCTGTTGGTGTGTCTTAGAAGGCATTTAAATGCCAAATAGTAGATGTATGAGAATCAGCTTAACATTCAAAGTGCTAATTATTCTTCACAAGAATGTAAGTTACAATAAAAGAAGCTTCGAACTCTGCACAAAGTGTTTAATTTTTGATGATATAATCATGCACAGTCAATTAGTAGTGCCAAAAGATGTCTCTAAAGTTTTACATGGGGGAAGGTCTGTGTGTTTAGAAATTACTGTATGTATGACTTTGGGAAAATTAAATGGGATGTCCTCTAGTAGGAGGTTAGCTGGAAAAGGCACTAATTTGGGTTGTATTTAATGGGAGTAATGCAAATAGGTTAGGTTACAGAAGAAAAAATGAAAAGAAACATCCAAAGCATTTAATATATTGGTAAATCAGGGATAGGTTTTGAAAAGTCTATGAAAAATGACCATAAGACCAAGTCTGTATTGTAGTATCTGCATATTACAATGTCTGCATATTATGATTTCTAAGGAGTTTTGTACCTTTAGTAGAAAGAATCTTCAAGAGTCAGAAAATCCAAACAAAGGTTTATCCATGGATATATACAGCAATATAAGAAGCATTGTACAGAGTCAAACCAAATGTTTATCTAGCTGCTGTGCTATCACCAGGTTTTCAGAGTAGATATGTAATATATTTTGAAAGGAACGATGTTGTTGCACTTTGCTGGATTTTCAGTGACTGAAAAAGCTCTCTGAAAATATGTGGAACATACCATAGCAACCAGAAAAGCAAAGCAGAGGTTAGGGCTTACCGAGGGAAATGGAAAATTATACAGAAAGACACTGCAATAGTATTTTGGGTTTATCAGCTTTTAGTTGAAAAACTTTGTTTTGTTTGGGTCACTGCATTTAAAAAAAAAATAAATCCCCAAATACTGGCCAAAGAGGAATTCTAAGCAGGGAAGACTTACAAGGGACATAACAAAGGTGAGAAAATGTAAAGATCAACTCCTAGCTTCATTTTCCGCCTAATTTTTAGAAGACTAAAAGAAGTGAGGTCTACTACATAAAAAAAAAAAATGGAACTTGCTCTATTTCAAGACATCATCTGCTGTATGTGCATGGGGCAGTGTTGTCAAAGTTAGTGCAGATCAGAACAAGACTTGGAGGCTATTGCTTCACAGTCATACCTTGGGCAATTCAGCAAGTGATTTTTAGGTGAGGTGTAAATAATGAGAAGCCTGCATGCACCCCACCTTCTAGCTGATGAACTTAAAACCAGGATTACAGGATTTTTGCTTTATTATAGTCAACTGTGAAAGAAGTACAGAAGCCCATAGAGAGGATGGCTGTGCCTATCTCTACGCACTTGCACAATTCATGTTCGAATTACACAGTTAATTTACTCGCCTGAGTAAGGGAACCGGAAGGACTGCTTTAGGCACCTCAGTTGAATGTCTCAAGTTCTATGGAACAAATCTCAATCTTACTCTCTCTGTAGAGAAAATAAGCTAACCTTTTCAAGTATGCTGCACATGCTGTTTTTTTCATGTTCCTCTGTTAGGCATGTTGATGTTCTGGAGAGGTCAAATCTTTTGAAGATCGTGTGCCAGGCTATATTTTTATTTCCAAAATTAGCGGTTAAGCATGCCAGTAGAAACTCAGGAGGAGGAAGGAGAAGCTGCCTCTCCAGTAAGTGAAATACAGCTGTTGAGATGTTTGCTTCTGTGCGAAGCAGTGGCTCCTGACTTCCATCAAGTGTGGAGCTTAATGGGAGCCAGGAGCTGGGAGCCCTTGCCACTCTCTGATGCCATGACTTATGGACCTGCTCACCCTTGGTTCCCGAGTGCCGTCTTTGGGACCCAGTCTTGACCCCTGTTGTACCACACTGGCCATTCTGTAACCTGGTATGACAATTCTGATGTTTCTATCTTTAAGAAATTTGCTGTTTAAGATAAGATTTTTATGTTTTGTTTTTCAGTCCTTCCTTACCCCCTCTTGAGCTGTTGGCTTTGTACAATAAATTTTTTATTTTTTTTTTAAACAGGACACAATGTTTGTGCGAGGATTAAAGAGAAAATGTTTTGATGGCGAAGAAGACATTGAAGGAACTCTGGCTGGTATTAAGGCTATTCCTTCATATAATCTTCAGCGGCAGTCACTTTTAGATATGTCCTTGGTTAAACTTCAGCTGTGTCACATGCTGGTTGAACCTAACCTTTGTCGTTCGGTACTTATAGCCAACACGGTACGGCAGATCCAAGAGGAAATGACTCAAGATGGGACTTGGCAGATGATAAACACACAGAGTACAGGGCAGGCATCCCTGGATCGTCTTGTTTCAACAGATATCCTTTGTCGTTCATCTAGGGAACAAGCTGAGGGAAAGCATGTTCCAGGCTATAGTACTTTCAGTAAGGACTTTGAAGGTGATCAGGCACAAGATAATTCAGAAACTATGTCAACAGTCTCTTCAGTGCAAGCTCCAAGAAACTTGCAAAGCAATGTGTGGGAAATGGAGAACCCACAAGAAAATAAAGGAAACTTTCAAAAATCATTAGATCAAATATTTGAGACACTGGAGAATAAAAATCCTAATTCTGTTGAAGATCTGTTTTCAGAAGTTGACAATTCTTACTATGATCTTGATACTGTGTTAACAGGCATGATGAGCAACACAAAAATGGGACATTGTGATGGGCTGGAAACATTTTCTTCTCCAACAACTACGGCTTCTAACTCTAATTGTAAATCTGATCTTAATGAGCTTGATCATATTGTGGAAATCCTTGTTGAATCCTGAAACTCCTTATCTAGGATATAAAGGTTTGTTAATGGGAAGAAAAGACTCAAAAGCTGTTTCCACAGTTCTGTCAGATCTGCACATGTATTTTACAAATATCTATATATTATATAGATACATATATTAAAAAGCACTTCATATTGCAAAATAGTGTTAACTCTTAAAGTTAACTTGCAACTTGTAGTGTAATAAGCCAATCTATTGTCCATTGAACCGTAAGTACATACGGTAAATGTGGTTTTAAGTTTTTGGTCCGAGGCTCTTGAAATTGGGATCCTTCTACCAATTGTTTTAGCCTTTGATGGAGGATATGCTCAGTGAGAGGGATTCTCTCATCTTTTTCTTACACTTCGTTCAGTAAAAATGGTAATAAATAGAGACAAGTTGGATAACTGGTTTCCTATTTTCTGCCAGTTTCCACTTTGTTATATCACAAAACTCCTACCGTATCTGCTGCTTCTGTTCTAAGTCGCTACATGGCTCTTAAAGAGCAGTATGCAATAGTTCCTGTTATCCTAGCTAGTTTACTCTGTTTTTTGCTACAATTTTTACTTCAGGAATAGTTTTAAAGTGTTTATTGGTGTTTAGATTTTTTCAGGTATTTTCCTAAAATATATTTTTACTACAGATGTTATGTCAGCTGCTAACTTAGTAACTTTTGATCATACCTGCAGTTGATGTATTTTTTGAAAGGTTTTCAAAAAGGGATTTTTTTTTTTACTGTGAACTACCCAGTGTAGTTCAGTAAAGTGTATATAGCTGTAAATACATGATTTTATACTTTACATTAAAATGTAAGAGCTGTTTTCATTATTCTGTTTTATAGAGTAGTACTTTACTAAATTGAGAATTGTACAATTATGCTTTTGACACCCCGTATGTGTCAGTATCGTTAGAAGAGCTTTGATCCAGCTAGATACAGTTAATTCACTTCAGACCATACTTTTTGTTAACTATAAACCTAAATTACATAGGTTTTTTTTATGTATATTTACATGTAAATGTCATCAAGTGAATTGTTTTAGCACTGAGGTCTACCATCAAATACTTGCTCATGGGTTAGCTCTCTTGCACTACTTACTACAAAAAGTATTACTAATGGCCTTTAGATCTCAACTGATATGTCATGATGTCTTGTCATAATTAATATGCTTCACTCTTACCAAGGGTTTCCTCTTGCCTTATTTTAATAACAAAAGATAATACAACATGGGCTGGTGTTCTTTTCTTCGTTCATTGTAAAGTGTATATAATTAAGCTAAAGCTTATGAGACCTTTTCAGGGGAAAGGGATAGGTCATTCACAGTGTATGGTTTTGTTCTAGAATGACAAATGTTTACCTTTGCAAATTGGTACTGGGGCAGAGCCCCAAAATAAAAGTGAGGTAGACAAGAAGGGGGAAAAGGATTCTTTTTTTCTGGAACGCGTTAGCGTTCACTGTGCTAATACAGGGGAAGACAACTGCTAGTAATTTAGTTGTTTTCTGTAGTCTTGAACCAAGCAAGTTGCAGAACATGGAGAGTACCTTTCTGCATCTGACAGGCTTTTCCTTCTCACAAGTGACCTTACCTCCTACCCATGATCCTCTTCTGATTCTCAAACCCCTAAAAAGGGAAGGGTGGGGACAAGGGGGCATTAAGGACATTTGGGACCCCCAGCATAAGAAGGATGTAGACCTGTTGGAGCATCTCCAAAGGGTGGTCATAAAAATGTGAGATATATATAGTATACTGGGCTGCATCAGACAAAGTGTGACCAGCAGGTCCAAGGAGGTAATCCTGCCCCTGTGCTCTCATGAGCCCCCCACTTGGAGTACTGTGTACAGTTCTACACAGTACTCAACCTAAGAAGGACATGGAGCTGTTGGAGCAAGTCCAGAAGAGGGCCACAAGCATGATCGGGGACTGGAGCACCTCCCGTATGAAGACAGGCTGAGAAAGTTGGGGCTGATCAGCCTGGAGAAGAGAAGGCTGCGTGGAGACCTCATAGCAGCCTTCCAGTAGCTGAAGGAGGGCTTTAGGGATGCTGGGGAGGGACTCTTCATTAGGGACTGTAGTGACAGGACAAGGGGTAACAGGTTCAAACTTAAACGGGGGGAAGATTAGGTTGGATATAAGAAAGAAATTCTTTATTGTGAGGGTGGTGAGACACTGGAATCTGTTGCTCAAAGAAATAAATGCTCCATCCCTGGCAGTGTTCAAGGCCAGGTTGGACAGGGCTTTGAGCAACCTGGTGTAATGGAACATGGTGGGTTGGAACTAGATGATCTTAAGGTCCCTTCCAACTCGGACCATTCTATGACTGTGACATTTCACTGTCACCTCCACAAAAGGAGACTGCTGAACTTAAGAGTTTCAACAAGAACTTCAGAAGCATCTGGTTTGGGAAAAAATGGTATAATTTTGCTAAATGTTTCAAACTCGCTAGTTGGATGCATATTGACTCAGTCGAATGACACCACGCAACTGGTGTGAGTCTTCAGTGAATTTGAACATGTTTCTTGTGTTACATCAGGTCATCCATAGTTGCTGTAGTAGTTGAGTGTTGCTTCCTCAATTAAAGCTTGATTAATAACTTCATATTAAAGGATGAAATACCATATAGACACTTGCCAGTTCAGTCCATATGATGTGGCTGGGACCAAAGAAACAAGACTATATTACATGTTTTAATTAATAGAGGTACCACATAACTGAAAGGTGCTGCAATCATGCATCCTGCTTCAGGAGGACACAAATATTAATGTGAACTGTCATATCTCACGGGAAAATAACAGTCTTTTATTTGGCAGTGTTTGTGGCAGCAACAGATATTCCTTCAAAATACTTTTCTTGATGCTTCTCTGTGTGTGAATAGGTCCTTTGAATTAGGCAGCAGATGCCTTAAGGTAAAGCAGAAAGCCAGGCAGTTTCAAGGTTTATAAAGGGAACATCAGTGTTGAGTTGAATAACTAAGTATCTTGTCACTCTGGGAAAGTTCCCAAAATCCACTCTGAAATGTGGTTGAAAATGCACAGGTCTGAACAGCTGTGGTGTTGCTCTCTGCCCCTCCTCACCCTCCATTTTCATTCAATGAGCAATTGCATGTTAAGGTATTTAAAAGGTGCTCTCCCCTGCTTTCTTAGCATGCATTAATTTCATGTTACAAGTAGGAATTTGTTTATGACTTTTAAATTATGTGGGAAATGCATGTGGGGGTGTGTGTATGTATCTTGTATCTTGCTGTATGAAGCATCTAGCCAGATGCATTTCTTTGCTGAGGAAGCTGTGCCTGGTTAGGGCAATTTGTAGAGACTACTTGGCTTAACAGGAAAAGGATTAGGTAAGTATGCATTTATGTAGTTAAGCATTTAAACAGAAATATATATCCTGTTTTATTACGTTCTTAAAACTTACGCCAAACCTTATGTGCTTTCACATGCCTGGTATCTTGGCTCAGGCCTTCAGCAGGTATAATAATTTGTATTGCTGGAACTTGCACTGTCACTGTTCAGAACTCATGTGTGCCTGGAACTGGTCTGACTTTGCAAGGACTGGTCAGTTTAAAATCGGCTAGTCTCCCTACAGCTTTCTTGGCATGCTTCAGTCTAATTCAGCTGTTCATGCTAGGTAACTGCACTTCTGTGTCGGTTTGGGGTTTTGTGTGTGCTTTGTGTGGGTTGTTTGGGGTTTTTTGGGGGAGGGGGAGGAGGGAGTAGGATATTTGTTTATTTAAAAAAAAAAAAAAAAAAAAAACACTTTATTTTTCTACCTTGCATTGTCATTTTTTTGCTAGTCCAAAGAGGTCTTAGTTACATATGCATCGCTTAAAGGTTAATATACTACACTTCCCATCTATGTATTCCTCTAAGATGCTGAAAGACATCAGAAATAACAGGATGTCTGTAAGATGGTGAATTTTAAATTACTTATTTTGTGAACTGTTACTACAGATGGTGAGAGATTATACTTGCTGGTGGTGATATAATTAATTTCTACATATAAATGGGCAATAATCTAACCTCTGCTAAATTAGGAAAGGCTTCTGTCAGATTTTGCTACCACTTCTAGTATCCTTTTTTCTTTTATGTGCTCCTAGAGAAAAGAATCATGAAACTTGCAGGGCACTTGGCACTGTGTCTGAAACAAGGCTGTTGGTCTGAATGACGTAACTCAGCTGCAGACTTGCACAAAAGAAAGTACTTTCAAGCAAATAGCTAACATCAAATCTGCTTCCTTTTCAGGTGACCTTGAATATTTGTCCCTTCTGCCTCTGTGCCTGTGGGTTTAGTTCCCCTTCTCCTTTGCCAGAATATGCAGAACACATCAAGCTTCTAAAGCTTGGGCTTTCTGCAAATGCAAAAACCGTGAGAACCAGGCTGCATTAACGCTTGTGCACATGAAAGCTTATCTGCTTATTGCTCCCCTGTTTCTTTGGTGTTTGCTGGTTGGCTTCTTTTAATCCCCACTCTCTTCCATAGCTCTGTGAGTTTATCTAGCAGATGTTGCCTGTGTCTATGAATGTAGCCTTATTTGCTTAAAGGACAGATTTGGTAAACAAGAAGAGGGAGTTCTTTCTCTGGATGAAAAGCTCCATTCCAGACTGCCTCAGAGGTACAGCAGTGAGAGGGTCCAGCCTTGAGCAGGTTAGGGATTCATGTGTGAGCCTTCACCCAAGCCAGGAATTACCTGTTTTCAAAGCTGTAGACTATTTCTGAAGTCTCAGGTATGTCTGGACTTCTTTAGTAAGCATTTTAAAAAACACTATTCCAAATTGACTGATAGTATAGTTTTATATTATAATTATCCAACTACTACAGATGTCTTTTGCGTCAGATTATTGATTTGAGGGTATGACTGCTTTACAGTTATGCAACTTACTACATGTACCCATCTAACTAAACAAACTTGTGTAAAAAGCTAGGATGAAAAAAAGAATCTATTTATTTACTGACATATAGGACAAGACAAATAAAAATGCTTTCAAAAGTGACTTCTGTTCAAAGTGGAAGTATGATTATGTCTCAGGCCTATGGTGTATAGTCCCTTATGCAAAAAATCATGACTGATCATGACAAAGTTTGATTGCTCATCAACTCAAATGAGTGTGATTTCACACTGTGTGACTAATACTAAACATACAAAACCACCGAGTTCCAAAGAAATGAAATACACATTTTAGGAACATATGTATTTTTGTTAATTTGGCTTATTCAGCTATAAGCTTTCACAAGGACTGTCTAAACTCCTTTGGTTTCTCTTGCAAAGTTGACAGTTAAGATAAATTTTCCTGTTTTTTCAAGGAACTTACACAAAGAGATGAAATCCTGCTGAATTATTTAAATTGTCAGAAAAGAGATTTACTTCAGATGCAGTGATTTGAGGGTTTCTTTAAGCCAGTGAAAAGTACTAAAAATTTCATTATCTGACATGGTTTTCGTAATTTTGTATGGTAGATTTAAAAAAAAAAAAATTACTCCTTTGCTTAACTAAGATTCCCCCAAAATTAGTGGTTTATGACCTGAAGAGTTACTGTGTTGATGCACAACCAGCGTTGTCAGCAGGAAAATATAAAGGTAGAGGCAACTTTCCATTGCAAGGAGAACATTCAGTAATTTCAGTGGTTATCTTTTTAGGGAAGAACAATTAAAGATGCAGGTAATTACGTGACTTCTTGCAAAAACAGAAATAAAAAGAAATGGTATCCACATATGTGCTGTGTTTGGAAGTCCCCTAAGAGTATGTGGGAAGTGGCAAGTACATACTGCAATAGTAAAATCCCACAACAAAGAAGCAGTATATTGTATTTTTCTTGTGCCAATTACAGATAAGTTTTGGAGATCAAGACAGTGTAATGTAACTCTAACCTCAGGTTGTGAAAGTTTCCAAAGCAGGACTTCTGAAGGGAAAAGCAGGTATGTTGCCAAAAAAAAAAAAGCGCCAAACAAAAAACCTGAAACAGTCCCCCAAAACCCCAAAAGTTTTAATACTCAGAGGAGAAAAACAGAAAAACAGTACTTACAACAAAGTTGCTTTTCAGAGTCAGAGATCATCACCGAGAGATGTGCTGCATATAAAAAGTACTGGATGTTGGGATTTTTTTTTGTTGACCTGTGAGCTCACTGAAGTTTAAGATAAAATGGCTGAATGGTTATTTGTTTTAATTGAAGCCTAGTAACATTTGGTTTGCTTGAAAGGTATAGGGAGAAAGTTCTTTTTCTTGTAAATTGCAATTCTTTTGACAAAATAGAATAATGGCTTATTTAGTGTCCTGAGAAATATCCAGTAATGTGGGCTTGTTTCTTTTCAAATTACCATCTTGAGTCATAGCTTTTTTTAAACTTGAGTAAATGTAGGATTAGTTAGTAGTTCACAAAAGCTTCACCACCAAAAAGAGGTGGAAAAACTACCCATGCTTTAGTGCAGCAGGTGCTACCCCTTTTGACTTCGCTGTCAAAGTATGGCATACATGATCGTTCTGTCATCCAGCTTCAAAGTAGCTAATCGCAACCAAATCTGGCAGATCTCACAGCAACTACATTTTTAGCTATTTTTTTGTTTGTTTAAGTGTGGAGATAGAAGAAAACTGCATTCTGTACTGATATCCAGTAATCCAGATAAGAGAGAGACATCTCTTAAGTTTCCAGGCATGAGACCAGCTTCAATTAGAGCTCATACCTTAGACACAGAGGCAATTAATCACAGGCATAAATCCATAGGAAAGAAGTATTCACTAGTTCCTGTGTTCCTGGAACTGTGTTTTTAAATAGATGCCTGCTATCAAGGTAAGTGGAAGTAAGAGACCTCTAGTAACCCTTTCAATGAGCTATATAGAGACCCTGATTGGTTTGGGGGTTCATTTTTTTCTGGTTCATGTGAAATTTGCTGCAAAAGCAAAAAATGCTGCTCATGAGAATGGTATGCTGGCCTGCTGTGGCAAGTATTGTCATACTGAAAGACCATGTTTAAATGATAAAAAAAATCATATTGTCAAGTCTGCTATTTGCCTCCAGGTTAGTTTCAGACAAAATGAGAAAGCATGAAAGACTCCTGGAACATGACCGCATTTGAGAAAGTAAGGGCCTTTTAAAGCAAGTTTTTGTCAGGGAAGACCTTATATGCGAGCTCAAACCTCTGAATTATTAAGCCTGTGAGACAGAATGTGGCTCCTGTAGCTTAAGATGCGAGTTGCATGGGACATAAACATTGCTAAACAGAACTAGATTCCAGTTATCTTCACAGACAGGGTGATCAGGCTTTGGAACAGTTTTCCAAAGGAAGTGGTGGAATCTGGAAGTGTTCAGAAGCCATGCAGAATCATAGAATCACAGAACAGTTAGGGTTGGAAAGGACCTTAAGATCATCTAGTTCCAACCCCCCTGCCGTGGGTAGGGACACCTCACACTAAACCATCTCACCCAAGGCTCTGTCCAACCTGGCCTTGAACACTGCCAGGGATGGAGCATTCACAACTTCCCTGGGCAACCCATTCCAGTGCCTCACCACCCTTACAGTAAAGAACTTCTTCCTTATATCCAATCTAAACTTCCCCTATGTAAGTTTTAACCTGTTACCCCTTGTCCTGTCACTACAGTCCCTAATGAAGAGTCCTTCCCCAGCATCCCTATAGGCCCCCTTCAGCTACTGGAAGGCTGCTTTGAGGTCTCCACACAGCCTTCTCTTCTCCAGGCTGAACAGCCCCAACTTCCTCAGCCTGTCTTCGTATGGGAGGTGCTCCAGTCCCCTGATCATCCTCGTGGCCCTCCTCTGGACTTGTTCCAACAGTTCCATGTCCTTTTTATGTTGAGGACACCGGAACTGCACACCATACTCCAAGTGAGGTCTCACAAGAGCAGAGTAGAGGGGCAGGATCACCTCCTTCGACCTCCTGGTCACACTCCTTTTGATGCAGCCCAGGATACGGTTGGCTTTCTGGGCTGCAAGCGCACACTGACAGCTCATGTTCATCTTCTCATCAACCAACACCCCCAAGTCCTTCTCCGCAGGGCTTTTCTGAATCTCTTCTTTGCCCAACCTGTAGCTGTGCCTGGGATTGCTCCAACCCAGGTACAGGACCTTGCGCTTAGTGTGGTTTAACTTCATAAGGTTGGCATCAGCCAACCTCACAAGCATGTCACGTCCCTCAGGATGGCATTCCTTCCCTCCAGCATGTAGATGAGGCCCTAAGCAATATGGTTTAGTGGTGGTCTTGGCAGTGTTGGGGTAATGGTTGGACTTGATGATCTTTAAGGTCTTTTCCAACCTAGTCAATTATGCAATTCTATTCTATGATTCTATGAATCCCACCATTGACACGAGCAAAAAAAGTGACAAAAACCTTTGCAAATAGCCAGTATACCTTCTGTTAACTTCTCAAAATGTTAAGCCATAAATCCTATGTTCTGATGTGTGTATTTAAACAAGTCAGTGTTTTTTCCATACATCTTGTCAGAGCATCTGTGAAATAGAACTAACATTTCTAGAAATCCCTGCTGTAGAAGAGAAAAGCCCCGATTTCTACTACACAAACAAAAAATTGGTTACAGAACAGCTGACCACGTTAGGTTAGTAACTTAAGGAAGGGCAGGGAAAGCAGGGTGATTGGTGTTGGTGTCTTTCTGTGAGGTCAGCTGAACAGGGGGAGAACAGCATGGTGGCTCTGGTACTGCATTAACCCACACTGAGGCTGTACAGAGGAACTAATTGCCCCTGTACCAGCACTATGGGGTTGATTGGAAATTGCGTGCTTTTGTCCAGCAGGGATCAACTCTAGAAAACCCAATTTTTGCTCAAGTTACTAAAATACTTTGTTGGTGCTGCTGGTTAAATTACCACTTTATATACTGCATTAGACATAATCATTCCATCTCTCCCTTCAACACCAGCTCCCTTTGTATGCCTCTCCTGTCTGTTCTTTGGAGATAATCCCTAGCATATGGCAGGGGTCGGTCCTATTGCATTCCTCCTGTTTGGCCCTGCTTGGCTTGAGCAGAGAGAATCCTGAACATCTTGGAGTTACTCTTCCACCTGCACCACAGCACATGGTGGGAAGGGAAGGGGTACAAGGGTAGGGATATTCGATTCACTCTTCCCCCGTAGCGCTGCCACCGGTCCCCTGCTCACATTTGCTGAGCAGATGGACCGTGGGGATAGGGGTGTCATCCTTCAGCCGTGCCGGGAGGCATCCTTCCCGCCGGCACAGCCCCGGCAGCGCGTCAAAAAGGATTCATTAATGCTTCTCATGGCAGCACTCGCTCCCCTCCTGCGCTTTGTGACCCCGGCAGCGCGGTCGAAGCACAACTGTGGCCAGGAACCGGCGGCGGGCGGCACACTGCAGCAGAAAGGAGGCCCCACAGAGATGGTCCCTTTCCTCCAGCTACGGATCCTGCGGGCTCGGCTGCGGCTTTCTGCGCCTCTGCATTTCGCCTCGTCCCGTGGGCTGAACACGCTCCTACATCTTCACAAGCCTCTCCTACCAGGACACAACGGTTGAAATCCGTTGAACCTGAAGGGTTTCAAAGTGGTATTTCATTGAAGTCGCAGTTTCTCTCCAGCAAACAACTGAAGTGTTCCTGTGGTACTTACAAGAACAGCGTGCGATCTGTGTGTGTGCGTTTGGCCTGTGCTCACATCAGGCGTAGGAAGGACGTGCCTGCACAAATGTGCCCCCGTTTTGTTTTCACTGTTTTACCGGTTAATCTAAGCTCGTCCCAGGGAGCCACGCAGGGTTTTCGGGACGCACCAGGCTGCCCGCGGCAGGCTCCGGCAAAGGCTCTGGATCGATCTTTACAAACGGTTCGTGTCAGATTTTGAAATCCGTTTGCACAAGCACTTGTGCCGATGTAACTCGCTTACGCAAATACCCGTGGAAAGCAAACACAGGAGGTTTGAACGTGGCCCAGACTGCCTCATCTTTAAAGGAAAAGGCGCTCTGGTGAGCGTGGAGGATTGTGCAATGTTTGAGGTGAGCCAGCTCCGGCTGACAGGCGTGTACGTGCGCCGTTTCCCGAACGCCCTGCACACGGCAGCAGCAGGGATGGCGCTTCACGGGACACGCTGTTTGAAATCCGGCAATTCCGGTCAGAGATCGACCCTGAGTTTAAGCCAAAACGAGGAAATGGGGTAGCCGGACGCGACCCCCGCCGCTCGCAGCAGCCCCTGTCCAGCGGACACCGTCTCCCATCCCCCGCCGCGCGGGCGGGGCCCCCTCCCGGAGCCAGAGCACCTCCACAGCGGTGCCCGTCTTCCGATTGGGCGAAGTCGGCGTGCGGCCCCGCCCGCTCTGGCTCTCCCGGCTTTCTCATTGGGGAGTGCCGCGGGGCCAGTCGGACCTCAACCCCCCTTCCCCGGCTGGCCTGCCAGTGAGAAAATGGTTGCTGGGCAGGTTGAAAGGGCCGCTGGCCAATGGGAAGGCGGCCAGCTGGCGGGCGCGGTGCACGCAGCGCCCCCTGCCCCCCGCCCCCTGCCGGCGCTGTGGGTTCCGCGGGCGGAGCGGACGCTGCCGGGGCCCGGCGGGGGTGGCGTTGCCTCCGCCTCCTCCCGGTCGGAGTGCCAGCCCCGCCGAAGGGAGCTTGGCCGGTTGGCTAAGGAGGGCGCAGCGGGCTGCGGAGGAACGGGGGGGCTCCACCGCTCCCAGGTGGGGGTGCCGGGCAGGGTCGGGCCAGGCTGGGCGGTGGCGCCGGAGGAGGTGCCGTGAGGGTCAGGGGGCGGGAGGGAAGTCACGACCCTCCGCGGCCGTGGAGCCGGCGAGCCTGCGTGCGGGGAGACGGCACGGTGTGCGGGGGAGGGCAGCAGCCGCCGAGGAGGGACCGCTGGACCGGGCGCGCGGGCGGGGCGGGGGGCGTCGGGAGCCCCCTGAGGGGGCAGGGGGCCCTGCCCGGGGTGGGGGCAGGGCGCGGGCGGGGGCCCGAAGGAGCGAGGGGACGGGGAGCGGAGGCAGGTGGGGAGGGACGGCGAGAGAGGGAGTGTGGCACGGCGGGCCAGGAGGAGGAGGGCGGCGGGGTGAGAAGTGTGGGGGGAGCGCGGCCGGGGCTGGGGAGGCTGGGGAGCAGGACGTTGGGAGCGGGGACTGCCGCAGAAGTTGTTATAATTAGCTTGGCCGGGGTCTCTGGTAAGCTGGGGAGGAGGAAGGGGGAGGAGTGTAACTTTTCGCAGCTCGGGAAACCCAAGGTTGTCTCTGGTTACTGCTGCCCGCTGCTGCGGGGGGGGAGGCGCGGGCGGCCGCTGCAGGAAGTACCAACTAGTCTCCTTCCACAAAGGCCAAATGGTGGCAGGCTCCCTTGGGCTTCATTAGTACGTGTGCACTCGCAGGAGTGGCTGCAGGAAGGGTGGCAGGAAGGAGGCTTTCCTTGAATCGCAGCTTTTTAATTTTGGCAGTCGTGACCGCTGCCTCTGTGGTAGCTACGATTTGTGTATTCGCTGCCGTCGGGTTTTTAATAGCTGGTTTTGTTCGACTGTGTACGTTAGTCTGGCCTGCAAGTAGGTGGGTAAGACTGGAAGTGCATAAGCTTGGCCTCTTCTATGCATGTTGTAAATTCATCTCACTAATAGATGCAGTTAATAATGTCTGCCCTAGATAGGCCTGGAATTTTTCAAACTGTGTTGGAACAGTTCATTTCCAGAAACAGAGGTAAGAGCCCTGAGCAGTAGTTTTCTGTTTTGTTTTTGATTCAGGTAATATTCTTTAGTTCAGACAGTGAACTGCAATGTGGAAAATAGCGTTAACATTGAAATAAATGCTATAATATCAGATTTCTGAAGTGACCCATAAAGAGGTAGTAAGAAACTCTGTGGGGAGATGTTCAAAGAAAAAGACAAAAAAGAATCTACTGAACATACAGTTTATAGTCATTTGCAGCTACCGTGTGTCTTGTGTAGTTTGGATTTGCTTGAGTTTTTTTAATCAGATTGTGAAAACTAAACCTTGTAACCTTACATCTGTAGCTCTTCCTGACACTCGTCCTAATGTCAGGACGAGTGAAAGCATAGTGGAAAAATCATAACCTCAACAGTTAATTTTGCAAGAGTCCTTTAAAGTATGTAATAAAGGAATTAAATTCAGGAACTTTTTGGACTTCTAGCAAAAGGTTGGACTTCTAACACAGTCAACACAATTAGAATGCTTGTTAGCTTCTCCAGGATTCTTTAGTACTAAAGAGAATTAATATTCTAAAGCATTTGATGGTTTATGTTCATTGGGTAGAAAATGCAGTGAATGTGCACCTCCCCCCGTGACCTAACAAGTACACTTTAATAAACCTCAGTAGTGACCTTCTGAAGTCCTGCTATTTCAAAGCAGATAGGTTGTGAATCTTCATTTGTGTATTTGGTTTTATTTTTTCATTCACAAATAACATGGATCTCCTCATGATGGGAAAAAAGTTAGCTTCTAGAAGGAGGGGGGGAGATATTACCGTGTTTATTGCTGTGGGTTAGATTTGGCATTCTTAGGTCATGGGCATTTTACTGCTGTTTACTGCATCTTTACAGTTCCAAGATTCTGTAAGCGGATGAACCCTTTGCTAGCATCAGGCTATGAGTTGCTATGTAAGATGAACTGTGTTCGTTTACTTGTCCATCAATTCAAATGTAAGACCGCCTTTCACTGTGTATTATGTTATGATCTGTAAAATAACTTAGGAACTCCTAATCCTTGATTGCGAAGGACTGTATTTATCTGGATAAGTAATGATCCTTGCTCTTGTGGTAAATTAGTGAAGTAATTGGTTTGTGGTAGTTGAGGGGCAGGGGTCTGTGTGTGTGTGTATTGTACACAAACAAACCTTACATATAGTCCAGACAGTAGGCCCTTAGTTTATATAAGGGCTTTAATTCTTGGAATTAAAAAACTTTGCTTCTTTAGGTGGAGTTGAGACCTCAAGAGCATGGATCATGCAATTCTCTCCGCATCTTGTAGTCAAGTCCATAGTTCACTGTCACTTCAGCCTTTTCACATTCTCTAGCATTTCCAGTGCCTTGATCTAATCCATGCAGTTTCTACCCAAACTGCAGATGCTGCTATATCAGGGTTTTGATGAAAATTACGTGACAATATTATATGCAATCATGGCATATCCTGCTAGCTGTCTTCTTATATTAGCTTTGTGTGCTGAAACTAGAAAAATTAGGGAATTTAAGAAAAATCAAACTCCTTTTGCAGCCTGTAAATGTTGGGGGTAATTCTAAGATGTATTTCTTTACAGTTCATGGTATTGTCTCTACTGGTATGTGATTACTGAGATGACTCCAACAGTAAATGGGTGTTCAGTAACCTGAAGAAGTATCAATGCAAGTTCTTATCCTAAAGCCTAACACTTAGAGGATGAGCATTCTATTCTGTAGTATTCATTTATGAAAGGTAATTTCCATGGTTTGTGTTCATAGGTGAAACTGTTAGGTCCTCTTATTTCTGTGTATTCATGAACTTCACTTTTTCTTACACAGTTTAACTGTTTTAATAGGATTTAACACAAATTGTTTTAAAAGTTTGCTTAATAGTTCTGATTAAAAAAAAATAAATCATATGGTAATGAAATACTGTTTTTTTTTATTCTTTTTCCCCTTAAGTCACATCATCCTGCCTCGGTAGGTGGCTTGGCCTTGTGGATAGTTCAAGACTATTGGATGACTACACTTTATGCAAAACCTGGAATCTTCCTGCCTGGACTCCTTTCTGTTTTCTAAGGGTAACTACTTGTATGTTCTTATGAAACAATACCTTATGTGCATAATGCAAGTTCTGATAATCAGCTGTAGATGTTATTTTTGTAGGTTAGGATGGTAAACTGAAAAATAAAAATGGAGTATGTAATATAAAGTGCTTTAGGCTTACTGAATAGGATAAGCTCTTTGATTTGTATATTCTGAATTTACCTTTCCCCCCCCCCCATTATAAAGTACTATTGTGTCACAAAGAGCATAACATTGCCATCATATCATATCATATCTGTTGGAAATTTGGTATCCAAGGCCTCAGTCTTACAGTGAAGTCCACTGCTCAGTTGCTGAAATTGAGTTTACAGGCCTGTCTTGTAAGGAGAAAGCACTTTGAATACTGAAGAAAAGTGGTGTGCTACTTTGTTAGAGAAAATTTAAAGTGATTTCTGATTTGGCTGTTGAAAATTATTTACCTAAATATCCCATACAGAGAGCTAGAGTAAATGCACAGTCCTTAATTACTGGTCTGATTTTTCTGTTACAGTATGGGCGTACTGATCTGATGAAGTTAATAAGTCAGAAGTTTTATCATTAATGGATCTTTATTCAGATCACTGTAACCCTAAAACACATGTCACTGTTATGTAGGTGAATACATCTAGTATCTCTGTATTTGAAGTAAATAGCTACTGTTAAGAAAAAGGGTTGAGAACTGTTCAGTTGAGTAGAACAAGCTTTGAAGAGGCATATCATCACTTTTGTAGTTTGTAGTTCTAGTGATCATTTCTCTCTCCAGTGAGATACTTCAGTGGAGCTGTGGTGGTTTGGTTCTTGTTGTTTGGGTTCCTTCATGTTCTCATTTAATTACAGTTTAGTTTTACTGTGGGAGTTCCTAGATTTAGCAACTCTTCATCATGTGTTGGCTTTTGCTAACTACGGTTGAACCTTGGTTTAAATGATTCTGGTCCCTTCTTCCACTAAAAAAAAGAAGAAAAAGAATCTGCTAAACAAACTCACATTAAAAATATATACCTGTGAGTTTTATTTGTAAATGTGGAACTAAATACGAAAGCGTAGAGGGGGAGGGGAAAGAGAAGAGTGATAGTGATTTTGTTTTCTTTCAAGGATGAAATTTTTTTTCTACCTAAGTAGGGAAAAAACTAAGGCTGGTGCTGCTTGAGCAGTGGTCTATATTAGCTGCTAGTGATAGATACTAGTGCTGAGAATATGGTTCGTTTACTGTTGTAAAGAGCCCACATCCACTTGTTTTAGTGTGTGGAAGTTCCACATCATAAAAGAGGAGTTTCTTCTCCGGATTGAAATGTTGCGGTCTGAAATCTAGCTGCGTTAGTGTGTAAAGCAGAGCTCTTACTACCAGTGCTTTATGAAGTAAAATGGGAGTAAGGAATTTAGGAAGATGTCCTTTAAGTGCAGGAATTTACCAGATCCCAGTAGACATAACATAAACAGGTTGGGAATGGGGGGTTTCAAACTAGCTTTTAAATCAAGGTAAAACTTAAACTGCAAATGCTTTGTAAACATCATTTCAGCTCCTACAATACCGGGCTGTGTGATACTTATTCTCTGCTTCCACAAATAGTGAAGTGGCAGTGGGAAGGTTATGAATTCCTGACTAATTCTGTTCTAGACTCACTCTTCCTCTCATTCTGCTTCTCTACTTAACAAATACTATTCAGCCTACATGTTGAGTACATCCATAGGTGTGGGGATTTTTTCTGTGTGGTTTTGGGGTTTGCTTTCTGTGGGCATATGTGGGTTATTCTGTTTTGCTGTGAAGTCTGAACAGTGTCATATCTTGATTCTGTGTCCCAGTTGCTTTATTAGTAACAGAGTTATATGTATTATAGGGTGGGATTTGGTGATCAAAAAGTTAATGTCAATTCTCCCTTCTTTGTGCAGCTGTTTTCTGGTCATTTGTGACCAGAAGAAGTTGTTACATAGGAGTTTAGGTATGGGAGTAAGCTGGTAGGACTGCACTCCTCCCTGTGTGCACACTTCTAGTCACTCATGCCTTCTTCAGCAGTTACTCATCTTGGCTAAACTGGGGCAGGGCTGAAGGGGGATGGGGAGGCAGTGGACTTAAACACTTTTTGGTGTGTTTTAAAGTGCCTTCGGGCCCAACTTCCTTACTTCCTTTTTTTTTTTTTTCTGTGGTGTTTTCTAAGGTGTTTAATCCTCCTTCTTTCACTTCCTCTTAATATTTGCGATGTCAAGATGTGATGTTATATGGGGATCCTCAGCACTTGCTGAGGACACCAGATCAGATGCACTGTTCTGTACAGTCTGACAGCTTACTGTGTTATGTAAGTCATATCTAAGTGATCAGTGCTAAGTCTGGATGGGAGGAAGGGATTTATACTGTCTCTGCTAACCATACCTTCAGCTGTACCCTTTTCTCGTGCAGCTGCTTATACATGGAAAATATATTATATACCTTATACTAGTCTAGAGCCTGTCCACAACTTAATAAAAAATACTAAAGAAGTTGTGCTGCCTAAACCAAAATCTGTGTCAGGTAGGGGAAAGATTATCATTAAAAATAGTATATGACATACATCAGGTAATTTTGAGAAATAACGATAACTATAAGGACATTTGTCTTCCTTTGCACTTCCTACAGATAGATGCATGCTTGTGAAATGTGTCTGTGGAAAAGAGGAGAGCAGTAAATCAGGTTTTCAGCAGGCTTTGGTCAGTCACTAACACAAGTGTATAATCTGAAGAGACTTCTGTTTGCTTTTACTGTTACGTGGCTTCTACAGTTAGGAGCCAAAGGAAACTTTGAAAGGGAATTACCCAAATTACAATAGCAAGGAGTCTTTAATACAGAAGTTGCATTACTGAAAACTAGACAGGCAGCTTTCACTCATGAAGTGCTTACACCTGTTCAAATCCGGTATTTCTGTTGTACAGGGAAAGTAAGTTTTCACTTTGAGGCAGTCTTAGGCTGGAAAATGCAACAGTGTGGCTGTATGAAAAGGATCAAGCAAGTCTGAATTTAATAACATATTAAACAGAAAAGTCAGAATGGACCACTATCAGTAAAATTATTTTGACCTGTGTAGTGCAGGCCAAGTACCTTACTGATAATCTTGCTATTTAAACATATTCTGTAATGGTAAATGAATCACTCTTGTGTAGTTGACTGCCTTGTTATGTGCACGAAAAGTTCGCTTTCAGACAGTGCTGTGCCAGTTAAATTTTTTATACTCATTACTTTTGAAGTTTTTCTCTACTGAAAATTAAAGCTCTGTGTGGTTCAGAGTTCTAAACATTGTTTAATTTGCTCTTAAAACCTTTTTTGGAAGGTGAGGAAGAGGAAAATAAGTAGTAGTTTGCCCAAATAGAAGTAAGTGAGGGGGTTCACATGCTGCATTCTTTTTTGTGACTGTTTCCAGATGTACTTCCTAACCATGTGTCAGTGGCAGCTGCACTGGACTTTCAGGCCCTATGACAGATGGAGCTGTGTTTTTCCCCTCTAAAATGGTGGCACGAGTCCTGTATTGTCCATAATGCACTTCTTGGTAGCGTGGAATGTTTCTTCTGAGTAACTGCATGCTCTGACCAGGCCTGTTTGGTATTGTGCGTGGATTTGCCAACCCAGGGACGTGCCTCTTCCCTCCAAGTTTTTTTAAACCCTGGTACGGTGTAGGATTACAGTGCATGGTGCTTCTTCCCATCTTAGCAGGGAGGAGTTTCTGTGAAATGTCCTCCATAGAACTGGAAGGAACTAGGAACATGGTGTCACGGGCAGAATTTCTGCGCACAGACTGCTTTGTAGTTCAGTGACATGAACTACATGAATTTGGTGCTCCTAAATGCTGAGTTCACTTTGCTTCCTTTTCTCTGTATCTGCAACATAATTGTAATTAAAAAAGTATTCTGCCATAAATGGTTTGTGGCTCAGTTTGCATTACTGTAACGAGAGAATATGAGAAAATGACAGAAAAAAATTATGGATATGTGGTGTTCCTCTTTGTTCTTGGGTTTTTAATGACTAAAGACTCTAAAATAAGAGCATCTGAACTCAAAAAAATTTGGTTGTTGAACTTTACGAAAGAGTTCAGGAGAAGGGTGACTTACAGCTTATGATTGAACAGCTGTGTATAGACCTCACATTTGAAGTTGGCATAAACTTTTAATTTTTATTGAGTTTATTTACTTACAAATTGCAGTTATCAGATTGGCATGTTCTGAAATCCTGTTACTTGATCCAGTTTTTTCTGGAGTAGGTTCCTGGAATTAGGCTGGAGTAAGGAGATTGCAGTTTCTAGATGCTCTTTGTGTTTTATTATGCCCAATTTATGCTTCTTTGAACTGGCTGTGCCGTTCTCTCAGCTGATTGGAAGGACTGACCACTGTGCAGCAGTCGTTTTGTCTGGGCATGCTACTGTGGATTTTTGTGTGGACTTGCTTTTGTTTTCCTTGGTACCAAAAA
This sequence comes from Pezoporus flaviventris, assembly GCF_033815535.1. Taxonomy (NCBI): domain Eukaryota; kingdom Metazoa; phylum Chordata; class Aves; order Psittaciformes; family Psittacidae; genus Pezoporus; species Pezoporus flaviventris. The sequence continues at coordinate 42,846,499 of NW_026892584.1, read as the reverse complement.
TTGGAGAAGCACTTTATAATAATGTGACCAACATCCTACATTGCAAAGTAATGCTATCAGAAGAGTGCATTTGACTGCTGTGTGAATTTTCAATTTGGGATGTGTGTGTTAATATGTAATGCTACAAAATGACAAGTTACTTAAAAAATATAGAGCAGATTGTTAAGGATATGACCCTGTCAGAAATTCTCGTGTTAGAAAATAAAGCAAAAGGCCTGATAAAATGTAGATTAGCTGGTAACAAAGGGGCTTTGTATCTTTTGTAGGTCAGCAGCTGAGTGTTAGACAAGAACAGAAATTTAATGTCTCCTGTAGCAACTATGACACTAGTAATTTTTAAATGCACTGTACCAGTGGTACTCTGGCTTTCATTAGCCTGTTCCAAATTTTTACGTAACTTCTGAAGTCATCTTGCTTCTGGAGGGAGACTTAGGGATCCTTGCAATTAGGCAGAAATCATACTAAACAGGCAGAATTTTTACAACATAAGCTAGGACTGTGTGTATTTAAAACAAAATATATCTTTTGACATTTAGAGTGGGAAGTCTGTTAAGTAAAAAATATCTGAAGTTGGAGCAAATAATGTTTCTTGCACTTCATTTTTATAGTTCAAAGTGCTGTCATGCTCAGGCTTTGTTACATGTTTCTAGAATGCTCTGGGACAAATTTTATGAAGAAACTCTAAGGAATGAAAAGGAGGGTGTCTGCATATGTGAGGATGAAATGTTTAGCTTGATTAGACTGCTGTATGAGTTTAAAAGTTAAGCATTTCATTTTAAGTTGTTTTTGTGCAATTATATATCCTTGCATATCATAGTTGCTTGCTTTATAAGCTTGCTGTAAAGAATTTAAATACTAGCACATTTTTGGGATGTTAGAAATTAACAGTATTTATATAATTAACATAGATAAGTCTGTTATTTCATATGTCTAACGAAGTGTAAATATATATTTTAAAATACATTAAAAGCAGTGAATTGTCAAAACCAGGCATTCTGAATGTATAACATGTCAGAATTGCTTTTTGCTGTACGGTGTTAATTTTGTTCCCTTATGAGTCTGAATTTTGGTCTGCTTAAAGTAGTGGAGGAAAAAGCAAAAAGCTAAAATAGAAAAAGCCAAATGCAGTATGTGGGAGCAATGATGCTTAGTGACCAAATAGCCATTGTGATGTATGTTTCTATTTGTTACAGTAATGGTATGGGGTGGTGCCTTGGGTAGTGCACAACATTTAAATGCTACTGAAAATGGAGAGTTGTTGATTTTATTGTTGTCTGTGATTTACAGACACTAATTGTCTTCATGATATGAGTTAGTATATTTAGCAACAGTTTTATTGTAAAATCCTGCATAATTGTGATTTTCCATAGATTGTTTCTAAAATTACCGGTTGCTGACAGTGTTGTCAATAGTTTGACTGACATGCCTGACACGCACTGCCCCCCAAAATACTTCCTGTTATTATATTTGTTGTCTGAACTTTGTGTTCAGCTTTCTGATTTTGTTTGAGTGCTCAGTACTGTCTGGTTCTGTTTGCTCTGAACGGGGTGCTGGAATGGGGGAGCAGTGTGTGGTAGGTGTAAGATCATCCAGGTAAATAGGCACACCCAGACACCACCTTATGATGTTTAAAAATGCAGCACTGGTAAAATTACAATGAAAGCTTTTTTATTTTGTTTTAACAGTGAACCTCTGGTAAACTGAACTATAGGCCAGACTGCTACTACCTGTTATATATAAATGCATTTTTATGACAAATTTAATTTTATCCAGCTATGTCTGTCTCCCCCTTTATTTCCCCTTTTCTCCACCCCCTTCCCCCCCCCCCCCGAAAGTGGGTACGCTCAAGAAGTCTTAAGCTTCTTTAGCAAGTGTCTGTTTTTTCTTGAATACTCTATGGAGCAGTATGCACTTTTCCTCCAGAGGAGCTGAGTTCTCCAGCAGTCTTGTCTAGGCAGATGGATGTAGCCATGGAGCCCTGCTGTGCTTCCTGCAAATCTGGAGAAATCCCAAAAGCAAAAGAGGCTTTATCCTGCTGCCTCCTCCTTGTCCCCAAAAGTGTAGCAACAGGCTAGCAGCTGGCAGCTGCAGCAATCAGCTGAGCTATTGCTGGCAGTATCCAGTGCTCACATGAAAAGGAAGTTGGGAGGCCCTCTGCAGCATGTAGGGTCTGGATCATTGTGTGTGAAGGATCTGCCCTTAATCTGCCATTGCGTGTCTGAGTTACGACTCCTTCATTTTTTTTCCATGTATTTTAGGTGTGCGTGCATATAGGTTTTTTGTACCAGTGTTCTAGACTTACCATATTTCAATGCAAAAGCACACAAAGCAGACTGAAAGCAGCTGCATTCTATTTCTTTTCTTTTAGCTATTTACCAGAATTGGTCACTTGTAAAATGCCATTTGATAGTCTGCTGTGGGATATCCTTAGCATTAAGTCAGTAGCAGGTTGTGAACCAGCAGCCGTGAGCACTGATCATCATTCTGGGAACTCTCTGGCCCAGACAAATTTCCTCCCCCATTTAGATAAACTACTAAGCTATGGAATGGATATAAGGATCCCATGGGAGGCCCTCTTGCTGGCCTGGCTGTGTAGTTCCAAGTGTAGTAAAACAACAGCAATGGAGAGAAATTTGTTTTGTAGAGGTTTCTCAGAGACACACTGGGCAAGACCCTCAGAGAGATAAAAATGGGTGTTGAAACTAGCTTTAAAGTCTTACCTACTGGACCTAGAAATGAATGTTAAAATGAAAATATTGAAATAGTCTGTACAGTTATTATAATCCTTACTATAAGCATTTGTTTATTTCATGTGGGCATTCAGATGTTTCTCATTAATGAATTTGTTTGCTATATAATTTAAAGAAGAGGCTAAAAAGCTCGCCTATTAAAGATTTTGAATAATTAAATTCATTTTCTCATAGTACAGTTAAAATTAAACCTGCAGCCTAAACCATGAAAGTATATAGCTTTTTTTACAAAACAGCTACTATATTTATTTTCAGGTTTTCTTACAAAAAATAAATTGCTCCCAAACAATAGAGCTGGAAAGTGCATCTTCTCAATGAAACTCTTTCAGTATTCTGTGGCATTAGAGTTAATCTGTACATTGCACACCACAGACTTTTCAAAAGTATCTGTTGAGATCTTGCAGAAGCGATAGTCTTGCTCAAGATTAATTCATAATTTTTGTCTTTCAGGTTCATGTTGGGGAGAGGTCTAAAACGCAAGCTGAGTGACTATGAGGAGAACATGGCTGGCCTCTCGAGTGCCTTTGATTCCAGTCGAAATCTGCCATACCTGCTTAAGAGGCAGTTGGTGCTTAATATGTGCCTCACCAAGTTACAGACATACAAAATGCTGGTGGAACCAAACTTGCACCGCTCTGTCCTCATAGCCAACACAGTACGGCAAATTCAAGAGGAAATGAGACAGGAGAGTAATCAGCAGCCAATTAATGTCTGCCCTGGCATTACTCCTAGTTCTCACAGCTACGGAGGGATGGAATCATCTGGGATTTCTCTCCAGTTGCCTTCAGGTATTAGTCAGCAAGAGTCTAACTGTTGCGACTTGCGGTCTGTAGAAGACCCAATTGAAAATAGCCTGCTGATAGTTTCAGATGATGATATGTCATCTGCTATTTCATCTATTCTGAAAGATTTAGACTTTGTAGAAGATATAAGCCCACCTACTTGTCTGGTTCCTACTGGAGACGACCAGCCAAAGTTTCCAGAAAATACTGGTCTAAAACTAGAAGATGACAGACAGGATTTGAAGGGAGCTGAATGTGTGTTTGGTTCCTTTGAGATTTCGAATTCAACTAGTTACTTGAAGGATTTGGCGATAGATGACATTTTTGAAGATATTGACACTTCAATGTATGACTCAGACTTTTGTTGCCCTCCACTAATGCCGCCCAGACCACCATCTCTTGCTACAGAAGAACCGTTGAAAACCTTTCCATCTTGTAATTCTTCTTCAGCAAGCAACATTCAGATATGTAGAACAGATCTGAGTGAGTTGGACCACATCATGGAAATTCTCGTTGGATCCTGATACTTGTTTTACCCAAAGATACTTTTCAACTGCCACTTTTCGTTTGGTTTCAGGATAAAAGCCACTGGAAAAGTTGTAAAGAATTCTTTAGAACACAAACTGAAATAATTTGTCCATAGTGGGATTTTCTAAGTAATTCCAAAACTTCAAAACCAAAAGAGTGGCAGATTTAATTTTTTTTTTAAAGAAATATTTATTTATCACAACTGTGCAATCATCATTTTCCTTCCAGGGGTATGTGGAACAATAGGCACATACCCTTATCACCCCTCATGCCTCTTTCAATAAACTTTTTTTATGTGCAATTTTTAATTTGTCAGAAGAAATTTACATGCAAAACGAATTTCATATGAGATGATCTTTTACAAAGCCTCACTTTATTTTTAATATCAGAGTCTATGCCAAGTTGGCATCTGTCGAGTTGCATAGTTGGATTGTGTGGATTGCAGATGCGTTACTAGAGATGGTATATTTTAAAAATGAGACAAACTGCTTTCTTTTGGTCAGAAAAGCAGATCAAGGCACTTATCAACGAAGTCTCTTGCATTTTCTAAAGCATTCAGAACTATTTATTTTTGTAAATTTTATAGTCTTTCTACATTTTACTACGTTATTTCATCATAGTTCAAATATAATGGACTTCTAGTTGGATGTGTTTAGCACTACCTCTGAGCTGAAATGCTTTAACTCTTTCCAGTGCTTCGTCTAAGACTGCAGATCTTTTTGTTTCTATATTTTTCTGGGGGAAAGTACTTCTAACTCATTAAGCTGATCTTTTGGCAATGACCTAGCTGATTTGTGAAATCAAGGGTATTCAATGTTTAAAAACTTTTAAGTATTTACAAATGTAATTTATATGTAGATTGTGCAATTTAACATTTTTCCGTCAGTATTACGTGCTTAGATTTTGAATAATCTTGGCGTTCTTTAAATTAAAACTTATTATGTACAGGTAGCTTTTAAATCTATTTTGGAAAACACTGTCCTTCAACCTGCTTTCACTACAAAGTTTAAGATGATTTTTATGTGCAATATTATTTAAAAAGATACACATTTGTAAACCTGGCATTGTGGAGAGAAACGCTTCAGACTTAAAACCTCTAGCACCTTTGGAGGATACTGAAGAGAGTCAACATTGCTGTATCCTTTAAGAAACAAAGTTCAGAACACTTCTTACTACGCCAGTGCTTACTGCTTTGAATACCCCTGAAATACTCATGGATGCATGGTGAGTCAGTGCTGATGACTAAGTATCATCGTGCCGCTGTGTCGGTACCACGGAGCTCAGGGTCTGACCGCTCAGGCACAGCGCCGGGGCTGGGGCCTGCATGGGCTTTGGAACATCATAGTGGCAGCTGCTGCTGCTGCTGCAGCCTGGCCCAGGGAAGGAGGGTGCGTTGGATGGCAGGCGTGTATATAAGTATATATAAGCACATTCATCAACTGAAGATGAGATTTGCAGTGAGAACTATTTTTCCGTAAGGCAGTTTGGATACTATGTTTCAGCTTGAACAGAGGTCTGTATTGATCCTTGCTATTGTCTTCTGAATTATACACTTGCACATTAGTTTTTGGGTTTGTTTTTTAATTTTATTTTATTTTTTAATTCTAAAACCTTTACTTCATTCTTGAAAGCTGCAGCATCTGTCTTGTGAAAAATTTGCAGTTGTAAAAGCTTTGCTTTGGTTTGTTGTTTAGGGTTTGTTTTTCTGTTATTCTGCTGAGACTTTTCATGAATGGGGCATGGGCAGAGATAAAAACCGTTGCCTGTGTGTTGCATCTCACAGAAGTTGAAATCCTGGCCCTGCTGAGGGGACCAGGGTGTCACAGAGTTATTTCTAGTCTTAACTGATGCTGTGGCACACCTACCTTGTGCAAAGATCTTTTTTTTACTGTGACTATTTTGGTTAACAGTTAGCTGCCATTACAGTTTGATATCCCAAACCAATGGAGAAGCAGTTCAGGTCACATCCTCGCAGCCATCTGGGTTGTTTAGCAACCGAAGGGTATAAATGTATTTATATGCATATAATGTATTGATTCTAATATAAAACTTCTGATCTAAAGTATTTTGAATTGCTGGATAAAGGGATTTGTTTGAAGAGTGTATAAATAGTTCTTGAAGAGGTACAGCTTCAGAATGTACACAGATTGTGCATTGTGTATAGACTACTCTGGCTTTTCCTCAGCCTCTTCTTTTGTATTAAAGATATGACTGAATAAATCCTTGAAATATTAAGGGCCTTCTGCACTGTGATGAAACAGAGTTGTGGTTAAAAATGTCTTTAAATTTAGTGATGAGTGATAAAAAGACAGCATCCAATTTCTTTTTGCATTTGAAAATAGGGAATGTTACTATGCAGTAAAAATATTTTGGTATGAAAATTGTATCATGTAGCAAATAGTGAACACTTGCTAAAAATCCACAGACTCACCTTGCAGCCCCTACAGAAACGTGAGAGGAGACAGCTTGTTCTTCAGCATTCACATGCTGAAGGTTTTTGTATACTTTGGAAAAAGAATAAATTGTTGGTAAATGTTTTATCAACAATGCAGAATGCATTTGTTGTTGAAGTGCTTGCTACAGAGCTCTGTTTCTAATTGGTTGCTTGCATCACAGTGCCAAGACCATAAATTGGTGTGTAATGCAGTTCAGTTATGTACAGAATTATGTGCAAAGGGAAGTTTAATTTTTAAATATGCACAAATTAATTTTAAAATTCTTCCATGTAAAATGAAGTTAGAGGCTAGTTGTGGTGGACCTATTTATTGTATGTTTGGAAATAAAAGCCACAGTTTTGCAGTTTAAGCATTTATATTCTGAAGCCTTCTGTATTTTAAAACCAAACCAGAAAACATGGTACCTTGCCACGCTTCATTTAGTCTTTCATTCATGAAGATGTAATGTGTTCCCTAGGTTGTTACTCTTGTACACACACCCACACCCCCCTTCATTTCTCGCCAAAAAGAGTAGATACCTTGCACAGCTTCTTTGTGCCTTCCACCTAAGACAAAAGATACTCCTTTATGAAAGTACTTTATATTAGTAGTGCTGCAGCTTGAGCTTGGTGCCTCTGAAGAGTAACACTGAACGAAGAAATCCCTGGGCAATTGCACCCTTAAGTCAAAGTTCCCCACCCTTCAGGCAGATAGTAATATTACATACAGCCTGGAGTCTTCTTGCTTTTTATTAGTTTGATTTGTTTGCTGTCTCATTACTAAGCAGCTGCCAAGTTGTCATCATCTTACACACTGTCAGCATCCTCCTGGGTTGGTTTTGGCCAGTTCTGTATTTTACCATTTGGCATGTTGTGATATGGTTGCTGCAGTTCATATATCACAATCTATAGGTTTTGCCTACTTCACCTGTTAGTATTTAAGCTGCTTCCTGTGTCTACTCTAGCTGTTACTAATGTTACTACTGTTAGCTCTTAAGTTTCTACTAACTTTTTCTACAACATTGCATTCCTTTGTGTGTCCTGTCCCCATAGAACAATGGGTGGCTGGTGGGGTTGGGGATTCCTGTTGTGAACACATGCCATGTTTGCTAGCACTTAACCTGTCCTCCGGTTGCTGTCTTGTCTGCCCTGCATAGTCTTCCCAGCCCATGCCATTCACGGTATTGTTTCAGGAGTTGCTGTGCTTGAAACCAAGTAGTGGATGCAAGTATCCTTGCTGCAGATAACACTGACACTTCAGACTCATGTAATTGTCTGTCTGGAACAAAAATACTGCTGCTTGGTTCTAGTGGAAGGGTGTTTGCTGCTGCTACACCAGCAGATTACACCACCTTTCTGCAGAAGGTACTCTGTGTGGCTGAAGTGAGCCTGTTGCATCTGCTGCCGGAATGCGTTGTGTGTGAGCCCTTCAGAGTGGAGGTTAAACTCGATCCACAGAGAAGTTTGAGGTTTAAGAATTAACTTTAATGCAACTCATTTTCAGCCAAACTCCCTCTGCCATCCTAACTGGAGTAGGAGTGCTACAGAGAGTCCTCCCATTTTTTAATGGGATGACTATTACAACAGATCTTCACTATTAAAGAGATCAGTCTTATGCTTATCTCAAACCAATGGTGGACTTATGGTCCACTTAGAAATCATGCTAGGCTCTGGAATGCCTTCTCCTCTTTTCTTTTGTTAATAAAATTCTACATATTACTTGGACTTTTTACTAGTAAGTCCACAAACACTGGCAATATGCTGTTTCTTAAACTTCTTTGTTATGCTTTTGGACAGAATTATGCATTGAGGTATTTTCAGTCTTTCACAGAGTAGTCCTGCTTTTTTGCATTACAGTATTATTTCTACAAAAGAAACATGTCAGTAATTACACTGCTGAACTCCTTAAAACTTTATTCTGTGGGTATATTTTACCCCTAATCTTGGTGGACGAAAAAGGCATTTCTGTTTAGCTGTGCTGTCTGAAACTCTCACCTTACTTTAGTTTTCACCTTTTCCCAATCCCAAGCAAATGTCAGAAGTCTGTGATATTTGCTTTCTGCAAACACGGAGTACAGTAACAAGTTTAGTTCATCAAAACTCAGCGTTCTACAGTGAAGAGCTCACAACTAAGGTGAGAAATAATGAAATTTGTACCTTAAAACACACTAAAGTACAAAGTTTTATTTCCTCCATGCACCGCTTTCACGGGATAAGCACCTGCTGCTTCTCGAGTGGCAGGAGCGTGGGCGTGCTGCAGTTGCTGGTGTGCTTGGCCTGGGTGCCGGGGAAGGCAGGAACAAGGAAGTGACTAAAGGAAATGAATAGCCAGCATTTGTGCAACACGCTCCGGAGGGGTTTCTGGCACCCCTTGTTTCCCAGGATAACCGCAGAAGGCTAGGCTACTTCATGCTGTGCAACATGCCTGAAAATGGGCAGTGTCCTGGGTTCAGCAGTAGCAGTCATGTTTCTCCTCCTTGGTAGCTGGTGCAGTGCAGTGTTTTGACTTTCAGCTCGGGAACAGAGCTGATAACAATGATGTTTTGGTTTGGCCAAGGACTTTGTGAGCCTCATGCTCTGCCAGGGAGGAGGGGAAGCCGGGAGGAAGCAGAGACAGGACACCTGACCCAAACTGACCAAAGAGGTATTCCATACCACAGCACGTCATGCCCAGGAGGTAACTGGGAGTTAGCCGGAAGGGCTGGGAGTCTGCAGGGTTGGAGGAGGTATGGGTCGGAGCTTGGTTGGGCTGAGGGGGGCAAGTTATCGGTCGGCTGGTGCTGAGGTGTTGTATTCTCTTCCCTTGTTACTTCCTTTAACATTATTATCATTGGTGGTAGCAGTAGTGATTTGTGTTATACCTTAGTTACTAAACTGTTCTTATCTCAACCCGTGGGAGTTGCATTCTTTTCGATTCTCCTCTCCGTCCCTCCAGGAGCAGGGGGAGGGCAAGAAAGGGGGGAAGTGAGTGAACGAATTACCTGACTGGGTTTAAACCACGACAGGCAGCTATGGTTTGTTTTGTCCCCCTGAGCATGCTCTCTTGTCCCTTAAAAGAAACTGCAGTTTTTCCTCCGTGAGTACCCCCAAATACACAGATTGTGCCCAAATTCAGGTGAGGGCTGGAGGGCTGCCAGGGTACTGCAACCATTAAGCCGAGTTGAATTCCTTTGTAATTTAGATCTGCTAGTCTCTTTGAAGAGCTGAACTAGTTTACCTCAGACTGAGGTCTCTCCTTGTGCAGCCAGTGCTCACAGACAGGAAGGGCTCAGGTGGCCCAAAGCATCTGTCCAAAACAGAAGGACCTGAACTGTGGACCCTGTCACCTGTGTAACCCCAGTTTGTTTTGTTTTTTTTTCCCCTACTGAATTACAAAGGGCTGAAACCCTTGTTTCCCCTCAATCTGCACCTTGAACAGGTCTGAAAAGCCTGCTGCTACATGGAAAGCTGATGTATTTGCAAAATTTGATGTACTGTTGCAAAACACCCTTCAATAGCTTCATCTGCTGTTAGCAAAAGCAAACTTGAACACCCAGAAGAAGAAGGACCTCCATGCCCCAGTGCTTCAGCTGGTGCCATATATGCCACAAACAACTCCCTTGGACCCTGCTTGTCTGAAAGCAGAAATGTGGGATTTTATTCTTACAATCAATTTCAATAATGTTTATTAGCAACCTCAACTACCCCTTCATCAGTTGGCCATTTACTATTTTGTAAGTTCATGACTACAGCCTATTTAATACATGTTTAACTGCTCTGAAAGACCTAAATGGGGCCTACAAGAAAGTTGAAGAGCAGCTTTTTACAAGGGCATGTAGTGACAGGACATGGGAAATGGCTTTAAACTGAAAGAGGGGAGATTAGATATTAAGAAGTTCTTTGCTGTGAGGCACTGGCACAGGTTGCCCAGAGAAGCTGTGGCTGCCCCATCCCTGGGAGTGTTCAGGTTGGCCAGGCTGGACGGGGCTTTGAGCAACTTGGTCTAGTGGAAGGTGTGCCTGCCCATGGCAGGGGAGTTGGAACTGAATAATCTTAAGGTCCTTTCTAACCCAAACCATTCTGTGATTCTATGAATTGAAAATGAACTCAAATCCAGCATTAAGTGAAAAAGTTGACTCTGCTCTTGCAACCACACTGAATTTTCAGTCTGGCACTGCAGAACTCCCCCTAGGGCCAGAGAAGCTGCTCAGACACTTTCAAACAGTGCTTTCCCAAATGGCTTGTTTCAGTTTACTGAGTAACTAATACACCATTCATCCCATGCGAATTGCATGAGCCATCACAAACATTACTGAAGTCGTAAATTATTATAGCAACTGTAATTTCACTGCTGAACAGTTTACTAGATTAAGGGTTGGAGTCTGCCAGTGCTTTATAGTATTTTTAATTCTAAGTACAGAATAGGCACATCATTAAATAATTAACTGACTTAGTTTTGGAATATCCAGGTTTATTCCCTGCTTTTAACACATAAAATACCATTTAAAAACTCTTCAAAAGCCACATAAAACTCTCACATTCAGAATGGTCAAAGGAGTAAATAGGTAGTAACCTGTGTAAAAGTTATTACCAGTGAATAAATAAAGGTGGTGCAGTTGGCAAGGAAGCACCACAGATTACATGGATGAAGGTGAAGTGCATCCCCTCTGGCACCCAAGCACGCAGGAAGATGGGCAATGTAGTTGATAGTTACTATAAAATTTTAAAAGGGCAGCAATTTGCAGCCTTGTGCAGTGCAAGTTCTGAGCTACACCCCTGCTAGGCTTTAACAAGTGTAGCTGTGTAGGGTGGTACCTGAATGAATCCAAGAAGTACCGTTAATGTCAGCTTCAGAGAGGCAATTTATTTCAGTTAGAAACCTATGCCAGAGCAAAACGTTTCACTGACTCTACCCAAATCACCACAGCAGGCTTTATCATAAGTTAAAACAGTTTTGTTCTAAAGCTCAGTGAAAGCCACCATATGTAGATGGCTCCTCTTATTGTGTTAAGCAGTGGAGAAGTAACAGATCTTCACTGATCCAAACTGGACCAAATAAAAGGAGTGATGATGACAAGGCACACCTTACAATGCACCTGAGCTGCTTTCAGATTTTGGCAGGAAAAGGAGGTTTTTGATCAGAGGCATTAAGGCCTGAAAGATCAGTAGTTCAGGTCCACTGCAGTACCCTTAAAGCATGACTGCAGTGGGATTTACTCTAAGCGACATGACTGCAGCAAAACTTAGTAGGGCATAATTACACCTCTGACTTCACAACTAAATATCTTCTAGTAACGTGGCTTTAGGAACCTCATATACAGTAATATGTCAGTTTCCTAAAGGACACATGTAGTCTACAGTACAACGCCAGTAACAAAACAAAGGTAAATTGCATTCAGTTCAAAAAGAAAACAAAATAATTAAAAAGTGCAGTTGGTTCAAACATAACTACTGAAAAAATTTCATTTTTAGGTTGCATGCAGCAAAAATGTGCTTCTTCCTTGGGGTTGTGATATACTGCATGTTTCCATTTGATGATATGGTTTTCAAAAAGAGGTCACAGGTGAAAAGATGACTGTGTCTGGAATCTGGTGATACAGAAAGCTGAGTGAAAAAGAAAAACTAAGTTAATTGTTTCCATCCTACAGTAAATTAATCACTTTTCATATTTCAATCTAATTTTTATACAGTTTTCATAAAAATAAAATTAGCATTTAAAAAAGGACATAACTAGGAAGATAAATAGAAATTGTTCTAATGATTTCACTTACTTAGAAGTAGAAATGGCAACATATGCTTCCTGATGAGCTTAACTTTGAGACACCAAGCTGCAGAGCTTGTTCTTCCCCTTCAGAGGCTACTCTAGGAAAATACTGTCCATTTACCTCAACTTTATATCATGTATCTTTTTACTCTTTCTCCTTCTTCATCTACTTTGAACCACTTCTCCTTTGCCTAAACCCTGCCTCTGTATTTTACACATTTCAAGTATGTCAGCTACTGGGATCCCATCCTCATGTACTCATTGAAAAAACAGAACTGAATTACAAAGGAATAAGCTAGACAGTCTCTTTCAGCTTTCTTTCTAAGTCTCCAGACTAATATCTTTTATGTACAAGGTTCCCAGAATGGTTACACATCTTCATTGTCTGATGCAGTAAACAGAATAAAACAGAGCAATGGAAGTGCACCTCAAACTATGCATCTCCACAGCAACACCAGTTGCTTTAGGCTATTTTCCTTAACTGAAGAAGAGACCTTGACTTAAGAATATTCATCAAAAATACTCTGTTAAAAACAGAATGTAACTGATTTTATCTTTTTTTACCACAACAGGGAATGATAATATTCCTTCCAACTTGCATTGCTTTAGCAAGAAAGAAATGAAGCTTATTACTTCCTGTTTGACCAACAATATAAATGCACTACGACAAAGCATTTCATTTCTCTGTCTGTTTTGTGACAGTCAGCTTCAAAACAGTAATGTTCTCAAATCCTTATAGTTACAACGTCAATTTTGCCTTCCTCTTGAAGTAACTCCTGTTTTCTCCCTGAGTGAACCAACTAAATCTGAATCATTCTGAATATCTGAATTGCAAGTTTGAATGTGATTTCTCCCTTACCACGTATTTTAGGAGTAGGTTACAACCATCATTCTCAGTGACCAATGTGTTGGTACTTCCATACACATGCTGATCTTCCTTTGTCATCAGAGCATCCTGACTACTTTTTATATATTGCTGCTGTCTCTCAACCAACAAATAATTTGTCCTGAAGTCCAGCTCATGAAACAAATAATCTTGTATTTCAGCATCACCCATGTTATGTTGCTCTGCATTTGGTACATTATATTGTACCTCTTCTGAAGCTGTCAGACACGTTTCAAAGAGCAAAAAGCAACTCCACATCCAAACAATTATATTGGGACCAAACAATTACATTAGGACACTTGCTAGAACAGCAGGCTAGAACAGCAGAGAGGAACACATGAAATACACTCTGGTTCTTTGAAGCACTTACTTTCAGAGCAATACTTACCTTGGTCTGGATCAGTGCTTTGCAGTCATTAACACTGAATCCATCAAATCTGAAGTCCTCAGTATCTTTAACATTTGATTCCTCAACAATATCCTGGCTCTCTGAAAAGTCCTAATAAAACATAATTTACATTTTCTTTATGAATTCCTACCTAATCTCAAAGCACATAACCTAAAGAGAAGTTCCCCTCAAAGTAAGAATAACCACTAAATTTTACCTTTTGAAGCTATGTTTTGATTTATCATGTGCCCTCCTTGCATTAAAACAATTTTATGCCAGAGTAAGTTCTATACACATGAATTTAATTGACTTAAATTAATAAAAAAGCCATTTCCAAATAAAATTACCCTTAAACTACTCCAGAAAATAGCTGAGAAATACATCTTCATCAGTACTGTTAAAAGCAATATAATTTTCCTGTACCAGAAAAGAAGTAATGACCTCAGTTTAAGCTGCCTGGACATTAATTTAATGCCAGTGTATCTATGGGAAAGGAGCAGAAGGGGTGTTTAACTATGTTGGGGAAATGTCTCCCATTCTCTCCTGCTAAGCAACAGTCCCAAAAAAGTGGCTTTCAAGTGCAGAATAGATTCTACACCTTCAGTACTGTCATTCTGTTTACATATAACTTGCATGAAAGATCAAGTATGTCCATAAAATCAGAATTTAATGCAGGACTCCTGACCCATGCTTCGGCAATCAAATTATCAATTGAGACAGTTACTTCCATATATGACTTATTCATCCCAACTAAATAACCAGGTTGAATACCAAACCATGTATGATACCTTGATCTTCTCAGAAAAGGGAGATTAAACAGAAACATTTCTTTTTTGAGATATTTTCAGTACTGTTGGTTTGGTCTTGATTCAATTTAAAACAGACCCTTCCCTCAAGCCTTGCAAAACCAGACAGAATAATCTGAGGAAAAGGGACGTGGAACACACTTTCAGTTCACATACAGTAAAAACATCCAGTAATTACTTTAATGCCCTCTCTGATTCAAATCAGATTTTCACTTACTGGAAAGATATTAGAGACTAACAATTTTTTCATCCTCTGAGCAAAAAAGAAAACATCACACATATATCTGAAAGCTAATTCTACATCTGTACTAAAGCTGAACATACCACCCAGCAACAGGGTACTAAATAGTGGAGACTTCAATGGAAAGATGATCAAAATTCGATCCTGCACAACTTCATAGTTCCTTACACATAATGATGAACAGACACTAGACTATCACTTTAAAAGGCTCTCTCTAAAAAAACTTGCAACCCAGATCTAGTTTCTTATGCATTTATCCCCATGCATAGCTTACAGAAGATAAGATTCATAACAAAGTGTTTATCCTGGCATCCTAGAAAACCATTGTTCAATTACCTTTTGATTTGCATCTATTCTGAGAACACTCAAGAGGTTTTCTTGGCAATGAGATTTACCCCAGGGATGTCTCAAACTGGGAGCATTATAAAAGTCTCTAAGTGTTCTCCATATGTTTCCAGAATCAGTGCTAGGAAAGAAAACACCATTTGAGGTTGTAAGTTGTACAAAGTTTCCAGTGAACATATATAACTTCATTATTTTCACTACATACAGCCATACTAGCTTACCTTGATCTAAAAAGCAACTTCTCTTAAAACTCATTCTGCATCCATTTAAGTTACCTACCCAATGCACTAATAAGCTTTTGTGACAATTAACAGAAACAGTAAGTCAACATAACCGTACGTTTGCTCTTCTCAGATAAGAAGTTCAGTAGAAGCATATTTAAGAGATTGTTACATGCCAGCAGTTTGCATTATGCAGTTTCTTCTGTGACATGTGCGTAGGATTCAGCCCTATTATTTCTGCACTTTGCACCTTCTGTCTCTCAAAACTTCCTTCTTCCTATCAGTCATGCCTCTCCACTGCAGCAGCCTAGTGGTGGGTGACCTGCATCTGCCCTGGACATGCAGGCACTACAAAACAAGCCAAAGGCACATGCTACTGAAACAGGAAGAAGTTCTCACTACAGAGTACTTTGGATTCTTATATTGCATTCATCTCATATAAATCCACTTGCTTTTTAACATGCAGGCACTACAAAACAAGCCAAAGGCACATGCTACTGAAACAGGAAGAAGTTCTCACTACACAGTACTTTGGATTCTTATATTGCATTCATCTCATATAAATCCACTTGCTTTTTGCTTAGGACAGGATGCAATTATGACTAGTCTTCATTATTCACCACAGTAGACCAAGGCTTTTGTATCTGTAGCTGGTACTCTGCTATAATACTGCAGTCCTTTTTCATTGGAACATAGACCGGTTTGGGTTGGAAGGACCTTAAAGATCATCCAGTTCCACCCCCCTGCCATGGTCAGGGACACCTTCCACTAGACCAGGTTGCTCAAAGCCCCATGAAACCTGGTCATGAACACTGCCAGGGATGGAGCATCCACAGCTTCTCTGGGCAACCTGTGCCAGCACCTCAGAACCCTCACAGGGAAAAATTTCTTTGTAATATCTAAACTAAATCTACCCTCTTTCAACTTAAAGCCATTCCCTCTTGTACTATCACTACATGCCCTTGTAAAAATTTCAGCTCTTTTAGCCCTGCTTTGGGTACTAGAAGGCTGCTCTAAGGTCTCCCCAGAGACCTTTTACATACATATATTTCTCCACAAGTCTGAGCCTAATTAAAAAAACACATATATAAGAAACTTGCTGAAAGGATGCCCACATTAAATGTTTTAACTACATTTCTTGTGATTCTTACGACATTTCTGAAGTATAGTTTGACCCAGCTTTCTAGATACAAAACCTCATATGTATACAGAAATAACTATAATACTGTTCAGCAATTATAATACTGCTCAGAAGCTACTGATCCTCCCAAAAGATATAACAAATCTAAAAGGATTCCAGCAGTCTTAAGAGAAAGCTAAGTTAATGGTACTAATTGCTGCTAACATAACCCAAGGAAAGAAGCCAGATGCACCACAGATTCTGAAGCACATCTGGTTAAATACAAGAAGCTACCACCAGGGAAAATTGGGCAGGGTCTAGAAAAAAAAAAGCAAGTGGGTTTTCAGTAGAAGCAGCAGCAATTCTCCTGCCTCAGATGATGGAGAAGTAAGTCAGATGTGTGGTAAAGAAAGGACAAGCAAACAGGAAGAACAGGTTGCCTGTTGGGTGTTCTGCCATTCCTAAGGCTTAGTCATAAGGAGGCACATCACAAGCAGGAAAAACACTAAGCAGAAATTGTTAATTTCTGATATATTCCCTTCCCTGTTTTCCAATGACTAAACACAATCCTTTTCCTTTAAAAATACAATACAGAACTGCCAAGATCTATCTGCTGAAGCGCATAGCGATTAAAAAGATTTTTAAGTTCACCTGCAAGTCCCACTGATTTTTGAAGTATGAAATAATCAGTGTAATTGCTGAGGAACTTTGTAAGTAATATTTTTTTAACTGTTGATCTAAGCTCATTACCAAAGTTGATTCTTTGTAAGTTCAGGAATCCCAACATCTTCATTATTTGTGTCAAGTACTTGATCTAAGCTTCTTATGCTCTCGCTGGACTGTGATACAAAGACTTCTGGAAAGCTCAACTTAAACATATCCTCATAGCTCTGGCTTGCCTAGAAAAAACAGAGTTTTATTAGATATGTTACACAGGCCATCTGCACAGTTCATGAAGGACTTAGTCCAAAGGCTACAATGTTTCTAGAGACTGTATTATTGTTTTTAAAGTTTGTATTGCTATTAATGGCACAAAAAGAATTAGCCCATAGTTCATTGTTTTGAGTATTTACCTCTAATTAGAACTAGAAGAGGAGAAGCAAGAGTCCAAGAGTTTCTAATGAACCCTGGTCTCCAGCTTCCCAGCTCCTAAGTTGTACATTGGTTTGCCTACTGGCACTCAAGACTCCTTCTTCTGCTCAGCTACTTCAGTCCAGGTCAAAACTGATGCGTACACAAATTCAAAAGTTTGTTTTGCTAAGTTAGTATTCAAATACACCTAATTCAGTCAAATGTAACATATTACTAAATGCTATAGTTACCAATGTGTAAGTCTGCAGAGAGGCTGGGGTGAGTATGTCTCTGCATACTTGCATTTGCAGCAAACTTTTTCTAGCCTATGCTAAAAATCAGAGACAGAGTTATATATTTTTTCCTCCTCCAGCAGTGATGAGGAGTATGTTTGGAGTACTGAACATAGTCACATGAGTGATCCAAACAGGCCTATGGTAAGTAAGAGGGTTATCTGAAGTGTAAGAAATACATATACTAGGAAAAACATGCATAATCTACATCCTATCCTAAAGGAATGTTATCATGCCATCTGGTCCAGAATGGCACATTTGTCCTTCTATTTCTTCAAAGAAGAAATTAGTGTCATTTTCTGAATTGACTTAATTGGCTTCAACATCCTGCAGAGGGACTGCAACCCAAGAGTAGCAATGTTGTGTGAAAACTAGAGAATAAAACCAGTCAGTTTGCTTTCTTTATCTAGCAATCAACAATTAAAACTGAAAAACATAAGTATGGATGCTCCATATTTTGACAATTTCATTTAATTGTAACTCAAACAGCTGAAGTAAGTGGAGGTATTTCCACAAGTTCATTATACTGAACTCAAACAAGTGCAGTAAATACTGAGAGGGTATTGATTTAATCTAATGATAAGGGGTCGAAATCAACAGAGCTGGTAGAAGGCTTCTGTACTTCTGAGCATGCTTCTAGAAATAGAATTGGTGCTCCACACTGCTTCCTCCTCAAGTAAGGCCTGGCTAAATTGCCTACCCTGATGGGCAACTGCTGGGTCATTCATAGACTCTTGGGTAAAATCCTCTGAATCTTGCCCAAAATGTTATTAATACTTTAAACTGATTTATAAATTATTTCAGTAGACTTAACTTGCATCAGGGGTACTATATGGCAGAGAAAGATGTCTTGACAAGCAGAATTCTGTGAAGCACACTTGCTAAAGCATACATGGAGAGTCATGGTCAAGAAAAACAAAACCAGCTTCCAAGTAGGTACCAAAACCTGAATGGGATTGGAGCCAAGGACAAATCAGGCAGCTGCTCTTGGCTTTGGTGTGTGTGAGTGAAATTACAGTCACGGAAGTGTGAACTGGGGGAAGCACAGGTCTGCCTCATTTGTAATGTCTTCTTAGAGCCTGTAATGCTACTCTGACACGCATACAAGTCACTGGCTTACAGTTTAGCCAAGCCAGATAAAATATGCAAGTTTCTTATGATCTTTATTACTTTCTACTTCAGCAGGTGTTTCTAAAACAAAATTTGGGTATATTTCCATCTACCTTGTAGCTTTAATTATAAAAACAGGAATGCACAAATTTCACAATGGTGCTTTTTGACTAAATCCTCCATATCCTATTGTATCAGAATACTCCAGTGCTTAAGGAAGTGCAGTCTCACAAAGGCCAGTATTTAAAGAACACATGAAAAATCCTTAGAGTTATTTGACCATGTAGTCAAAATATGCAGCTACTGCCGGGAAATTAGTGGTTGTTTTCATCTTAAAACACATGATTCTGGTCCACACTGACATTTAATTAACTAAAGCATTACATATTGAAGGTCAGATCTCTGACCTCAAATTATCTCTAGAGGTCTCTTCCAACCTATCTGGACTTTTTTCTATTGATCATACAGAAAACAGAGCCCTAACCAACCCTAAGAGTTTACGGCCTCAAATAAACAATACAGAAAGCACAGGAATGAAGGACAAGCTACACTTATATCCTACACCCAAAGAAATCTCCAACAGCTCTGCAGATATTTTTCCACCCTGAGACAAGAAAAGCCAACTTGAAACTCTAGGCACTGTTAACTTACTTAGCTTATACTGGACATTTCCTTTTGCCTTTAATACATGCAAAAATAAATCAAAGGCTCCTGGAAAGAAAGCAATTCTATTTCATCTCTAGTTGTTACATACGCTCTCTTTTCAACATAAGACTTCTTGACACCAGTTTCCAGCATTACAAATAATTTAAATTCTCTGTTCGTGACCTTGTGATCTCCACTCTGCCAGTGCTGGACAGCTTACCCCATGTGCATCTTTGTGCTTTCCCTATTAACACCTCTACCACAGGTAAAGTTCCCAAGCAAGAGCAAGACAGCCCTTCCCCAGAAAACTCTCAGTTCCATACAGATGCTAAAACTCATCTTGCAGACTACAAGTAGTAAGCTATTATTGCTCCTCATGAACCCCATGAAAGCCTTAAATCATTGCTCTTTTTCAAATGTTTTAGTTTAAGATAGAAGTAGAAGGAGGGTGTTTAGTTTTGTATATTTGTATTTTCCTTTTGTTATTTTGTTTCACTTTGGTGATGCATGTTTGGCAAACATGGAAACACATCAATTGCAACAAGGTGCAACCCTTAACCTTAATCTTTTAACACTTAACCTTTTAACCCTTAACCTGAACCTTTTTTTTTGTGATAAGGACACATTATAGTATTTATTCAGATTATTAGTTCTAATATTGTATAAGAGAATGTAACATCCTATGCTAAAAAAAAAAAAAAAAAAATAAATAAAAATTATACTAAATAACTTCTGTTCACCTTTTTGTCATTAACTTCCACTTGCAATCAGTCTAAAATTCCACTAGATTATTCTGGCAGTATATTAAGTAACAGAAGTTATTGGTTTTGCCAATTTCTAACTCAGTGTTATGTTGCTTTACTTCAATCAGCTTGCAAGCAAGTCATACACTTTTTGACCTGCCTTTTTTTGTCACTGATTTTTTTGTTTCCTATGCTCATTCTAATCTAGCTTTTAAATTGTGTGAGCTTCAGGGCAAAGTTCATTGCTTCTGTGTGCTTACTTATTCCTAGTGCCTAGAAGCAACATAGTACATTACATTCTTTAAAGCTCTCCAGCAGGATAACTTAAGTATTTGTCAAACACTATAAAGGAATTGCATTTCTTCCACCCAAGTTAGCTGCAAAGTACTTTGACAGTTTCTCTCCCTGTGCAACATTATTCTTTACAGAGGAGACATTCAGATACAAATCTTGAGATGTAGGAAGCAGTAACACAAACATTTCTGTTCTTTGGTTTACTGTTAACACGTACCTCATTTAGAGAGCTTGAAGCCTCCTGTATCACACTGTGTAGAGATGGCTTAGAATAAAAGTGATCAGCATCAGTGCTACAGTGTCCACTGCTTAAGTCTCTATCAACTCCAGAAGTTTCTGTTGACTTCACCAAAACGTCAAGATTTTGACTGAATCTCTCTGACTCACCCAAGGACTCCCCAAAGCCTTCAAAATCACCCCAGGAACCACTGGGTTCTGAGGCACTGTAACTGCTTTCAGAAAATCCCTCACAACTTCTCTTTTTGCTGTTCACTACAGGAAGGCTTTGCTGCATGACTTCAAGATTAGTACTTTCTTCATTAATTGTCCTTCCATTCAAGTTATAGTCACTTTCACCCAGAGATGTACCACCTACTTCAACTGCCAGGTCTTTTAGAGACATTTGGTGCGATGTGTATCAGTAAGACTTTGTCCTAGTGACAGGTTCTGTGTCTTTAAGAAAAATTAATTTGTTGATATCTGCACTGCAAAAAAAGGCGACTGAAGTGCAGTTGCATTAGATATATGAATATTTCCAAAACAGAATCAAATTCCTCATTTCACCCCAAAGAACAATAACAGTGCTAAATTAAAACAGGACGTCCTTCAGCCTCTCCTCCAGTAATCAGCATGTGCATGTTATTCAGTCTCATTTTCTATGTAGGTTATTAGCCTGCAAAGAAAGAATTACAAATAAATACTTCTGTGATAAGGGCTGTGTCGGAATAAAGAAAGATATGTGATGAGGAAGGAGAAAGAATGCTCAGGTTAAAATAAACACATTCCAGTATTACACAACTGAAAATTGATGTAGGCAAAATGATTTAAAATTCACACTGAGCTATCTGCCCACACCACAAGCAAGCCATGGAATTGGTGAACAGTATTCAGCAAACACTTAACAGAAGTTGTTGGATATTAATTGAGTACTGATTGAGTATACAGGAAACAAGAATAATTATAGGCAGTATCTGACAGATATTAAGTATTTTTTGTAACTATTACTTTTTACTGTAACTATTTCATCCACATCATGCATACTCGAGCAGCGCTCCTTTTGCCTGCCAGGGCTTTTCCAGTCCGAGCGATTACTAAAAAGATGAACGAGACTTGCAGCGACACGGGCACTGGCCGTTTAAATCCTGTGAAAAACATAGTGCCGCAACTACTTTAGCAATTCAGATAGAGTTAAAAAATTCAGTTTGACATCTGTAAATTATACAGGCAATACTGCATTTATCATACGAGATTAATCACGTCTCCTCAAGCACTTCAGGCACTGAGAAGCTGTTCTGGGGGAGGGTTTGTAGCTTCACTAAAACCACTTCGGAAAGACCGTCTGCTATTAGGTGTTCTCCGTGTTTAACAGACCGAGTTAATCTGGGGGTTTTCTCTCCAAAGTTCATCTCGAGGGTGGCTCAGGGCCGGCCGGGCACACCCTGCCGCGACGCGCTAGGGCTTTGGAGGGGTCCGGGCTCGGAGCGAACAGCCAGGGCACGGGAGCACGGGGCCACGGGGGTCGAGAGCCCCGTCCCCAACCCGGCCAAGACTGCACCCGAGGGAAGAGGCTCCTCCACCCGGGTTTCCCACCGCCCGCCTGAGCGCTGCCACCTGCGCTCCTCACAGCGGCACGGCGGGCCCCTCGCACCACGGGGCCCGGGCAGGGTGAGGGGGAAGCTGAGCCGCCGCCGAAGCACCCGCGGAGCCCAAGGTACTCCGGCCGTTGGGCCGCGCCGCCGCCTGTGAGGAAGCCGCCTTACCGCCGATCCGGGCCCGGCCCGCGCCGTGCCGCGTCGCGCAGGCAGGTCGCTAGGGGCGGGGCCTAGGTGTGCCGGGCAGGGCGGCGGGGCCGCTACCGGCCGGGGCGGAGCAGCGCCCCCAGCCCCTGCTGGCGGGTGGAGGGGACAGCTCCCCGTGTGGGACCGGCTTCCGCGGCCATGCTCGGCTTCCGCCCTGCCCGGGGAGCAGCCAGGGGCTGCGGCCCCGGCGGAAGCCCCGTTATGGCTCCGCTCTCTGTTTTGTCAAGTACTTCCCCGGCTCTCCGGCCTTGTCCTTGAGCTTCGGTCATTACGGTTGTTGTCACCCGCACCTCCCGTGGGTTAAAACTGCCCTGTTGCCTTCAGCCAGAAGTCAGCTGCCACCCTGAAGGGAAAGACTAATTTTAAAGCCCTGATGTGAACAGTATTCACGTTTTTCCAGCTGCTTCTTTCCAGCCTCGGGTGACATAGTCCAGGGTGAAGCGTCCCTGCCCAAGGCAGGAGGGGTTGGAACTGGATGAATTGAAGAGCCTTTCCTACCCAAGCCATTCTATGATTCTATTATTAAAAATTCCAGGGTACGGACTTAAAAAGAGTAACAATCAATCCACCAGTAACATAACCTCATGGTAAAACGGTAGGAACACGCCACCAACAGCTGCTCAGGATTTCCTCTTCCTCTCTTCCTCCTTTTGCTCCCCAAGGTGTTTGGCTGCTCCTCCTCCCTCTCTGCTGAGGCACTTGTAGCAGGTAGATGCAGGAGCTGTGTGTCCGGTCGCTGTGTTGGGGTCACCCCGCAGCTGGGGGTGAGCATCGCTTCTTGCCCGCCTCTTGAGGAGCACAGGTGTGGGCTGGAGGTGGCTTGCCCGAGGCTGGCTGCTTCTGCCCCTGGGGGCAGAGCGAAAGAGGTCAAAGAAATGTCCTCAGCCTCCTTGTCCTCAGGGCTCGGTTAAACATTCAGATAGCCCCTGGCAACGGGGACAGTTGTAAAAGCAAGGGGAAGTTTTCTGGAGCAAGGCCGAAGTAAAAAAGTTTTTTCTATTACTTACAGGACGCATGTTTTCCAGTCCAGGCACAGATACATGCACTCCCACACATCTGACTCTCATTCCAGGCTGTAGTGCTTTATCTGAGGGTGAGAGGCTGAATTTGGGAGCCATACCCAGGGGCAGAGCCAAAGAAACTTCACTGGCAAGTTCTGACAGATTTTTACAACTCGTTTCCGTTCTCTTTGGAGCAGTTTCTTACTGCTATCCTGTGGCAGCCTGCAGCTCTGAGGATGTCCGACCAGCTCAGCGGGACTGTGATTCAGCCCCAAAGCATCTGACACTTGTTGAGGTAGCGTCATCACCCGCAGTTGGCGCTGCGGGGACCTCAGGGGTTTCAGCTCTCTTTTCAGTTGTGAAGGGAGCTCAGCATTGTTTCAGCTACCGACATTGTTTCACATTTTCACCTTTGTCTTCTCAAAGGAAAAGGCTACAGACTGCGCGAAGGCTGAGATGCAGCTCTCCAGACCATGCTTTATATCCTGAGAGGAAAGGCTGTGCGGGTTTTGCAAACCTGTCTCTGTCCTGCCAAGTTCAAACTGTCTTTGCAGTAGCGCAAGCAGAGTGATGGGAAAGCAGAGAGCATCAGAAACTGCCACAGGCTTTAGAAACCACAGTGCAGGAAAACAAAACTGTAGTGCATTCTTCCCAGGGTAACATCAGTAACTTTATTAAGGGCTTCCCACATAATGGCGTTTATTTCTCTCTCCAGCACACCCTATAACCCACGTTGGGAAAAACAAGTTGCTAACCCCAAGTCCATGCTGAGGAGGCAATGGGCTGCACTATCTGTGAGATGTACCTACTGCTGCTTCCACTCTAAGGCAAACGTAGCTGAAACCCCACAGAACCAGCTCCAGAAGAATCTGCACTGGTGTGGTTTGTGCAGGTTTTCAAATCAGAAGGAGTCAGCATGAGGTACAGTCTCCCTGTAAACTGGATCTCATCTGCCCTCCTCTGAATTCACTTCTTGTGACTCAGATCAGGTGAGTGTGAGTGTGACAGCTACTGCTGGGATCCCTAATTTCTGTTTTAAATGACACCCTGCCATAGACTGCATGTTAAATGCATGATCACAGTTGGATTAAGGATTTTTGCCTCTGAAATATATTGGGGGAAAAAAAAAAAATATTATCTGTTTGGGGCCATCCCCAATGTCTTTACAATTTTGTTTGATACATACCAGGCCTTAGGATTTACCCCATAATTACAGCATTAAATCAATATTTTTTAGTGAATTATGACTTTTATTTTTCTAAAATAACCCAGTCTTTATTTCGAAGGTAAATATGCTAAAAGCTTCAAATATGGACTATAAATGTATGCATCTACTAGAACGCAACTTCACTACTCAAAAATTCACCAACACAAGCAACTGAATTGATTGAACACTCATCTGCAGCTGCTATTACTCCTGCCACCATTCCTACTGGAAAGTTACTTGAGTGCATATACTCTAGATTTACTCTTTTTTTTTTTTTTTCATTTTGTCCTTTGGAAGAATTCCAATTTGTAATTAAAATATTCAACAGGATGACTGAAAAGTATTTACTCTCAGAGCAAATCACCACCACACTGCTGTAATATAAATTATATGTTTGTGAAAGATCTGGTCCTCAATTACGGAATTCTGTGGTTCCCCTGTAAATAATATGGATGGCTTTTTATTTCCTTCATTTGCTTTCTTGGAAAAATATTATAAACAAGCAGTACCTTTCTATACAAAATTTTTAGGTTGTTTTTCAATTGAAACATTAAGCAAGATCAGCTTCCTATTTAAATTAAACATTTTCTTTGATTCATATTAAATATTTGGGTGCCTTTTTCTTGTAAAAATAATTACATTTAGCTAAGCTGGCTTAAGATGCTACTTAGAAAGTGAGAATAAACATGTTTTCAGAGTCGATAAATGATTTTGATTGACTCAAAGCAACTTTTCATTTGATGAGCTGTCTTCTAAGTGGATAATTAATAATTTTTTCTCACCATGAGTGTCCAGATTTTAGAAGTGCAGGACATCAGCAATATTTTCATTTCCACAGTAATAATGCTCAGCTTTTTTAAAAAATACCCAGTGCAGATATCGGGTTTAGCACTGATTTAAGTGACTACCTATGGCTTAAATTTGAAAATGTCATTGATTATTCCATTAAACTCCCTTCTGGAGACACAGTGGTTTTCACCATACCTTCCAGCTTTCCTTAGCTGTTGGTACGGATGGTTTGAAAGAAAGGTCAGTAAAATCAATCATCTTTTCCCTGAGTTAGCTACGAGAATAGCAGCACTTCAGGGCAAACTTTCGTTCCCCTCAGTACGTGGCAGCTGTGGATTTCCAGGACCCCCGTGAAATATTGCTCTGCGTGCTAACGCAGTGTGAGGGGAATCACCGGCGCTAATGAGTCACTTGCAGCAGCTGGCAGTGCCTGGGATGAAAGGCGAACCAGAATCTTCCCAACAGCAGATGGCAGCTCTCCCTTGTCTCTTCCGTGAACACAATATTGTCAGTTCTCTTGAGCAGGGGAGTGATTCAATCCTTCTACACACTACATTAAAAAGGTATTGGACCACCTGCTCTATGACCTGACCACAGAAAAGACATTTCACATGACTCCTATATTGATGGGCTGTCAGTGTAGAAAGACCTACCCATAAAAAGGCAATATCCTTTGCCAGGAGGCAGAAGATATACTTTAGGTGCCTTTCTTTTTTTCTCTCAGGTGTATAATTTAAGGAAGCTGTAATCCACCTCTCAAAAAAGTTAATGTGCAAGAGGTGTGTGTGCCCTTGGCTCAGTTGAGGTTGAGGTTGTTCAGAGAGTTGGGGTTGTTCAACCTGCAGAAGAGAATACTCTTGGAGAAATCTTATAGCAGCTTCCAGTACCCAAAGGGGCCTACAATAAATCTGGAGAGGGACTTTCCACAAGGGCATGTAGTGACAGGACAAGGGGGAATGGCTTTAAACTGACAGAGGGCAGATTTAGTTTAGACATTAGGAAGAAATTCTTCACTATTAGGGTGGTGAGGCACTGGCACAGGCTGCCCAGAGAAGCTGTGGCTGCCCCATCCCTGGTAGTGTTCAAGACAAGGGTTGGATGGAGCTTTGAGCAACCTGGTCTAGTGGAACATGTGGGGTTGGAACCAGATGACCTTTGAGGTCCCTTCCAACCCAGACTGTTCTATGGTTCTGTGATTAAGTGGCTACATTTAGCAGTTTTTTCTAGCCCAGTAGTGTGGTTTCGAAGCAAATCTCATTTTTGCGTCTATGGCTAGCCTGGCTCTCAGAGTGATTTTGAGGAGCACAAACGAGGTGTCTTCTGTGAAATGCTATTCCACTTTGGCACTTCATGGAAACATCATCTTCCAAGTTCCTATATGGGCTGCACTACTTTTCAGATCCTCCAGCATGTTACATAGCACATGAGCTTAAAAAAGACTCTCAAACCACTCAGAGCTTCCACAAGTTCCTGAAATTGTTCTTGTGCTAAATGCAAAGGGCCAAGTGCCATAAGCACCTTCCTATTTGCCAGGTTCTGCCAGCATTCAGCTCTTCACCACCACTCCATCATCCACAGACACTTCTAGTTTGAAATAATTCCCTGTCTTTAGCTGCTCTCCCTTCTGTTATAGTCTCACTTGCTGAACACCTCATTTCTATTATCAGATCTTTTTCTTACTATCTGTTTGACAACTGTTCTTTCCTCTGCCTTTAGCCTCCCCAAAACTGAGAGAGTTGTAACCTGGGCCCCTTGTGGAAGTAATAGTGCTTGTTTTTCTGCGAGAACATGAGAGGCAGAAGAGAAGGACAAAGGTTTCCTGGGTAGCAAGAGTAATTTTCTGGCAGAAGCAGGAGGTTGCTAATGACACGACTGCTCTTGGTATGAGAGCACTGGCAAGCAGTGATCCACAGATTTCAGGAGAATAAAGGTCATCCTCTTGAAGTCCCATTACACTTCACCGAGAGCATGGCAGACATGTACCTCTTACATGAGTACAACATGGCAGCAGCTGCTCGCATGGGCTCTCTCATCATGGTAGAAAGCCTGGAGAAATGGCAGTGCTTTGACATGGCTTCAGGGTTCCTATTCTTGTATCCCCAAAAAGATCCCTTCAAAGTATCATAAGGTACCTTTTTTACCTCCTCCACATCGTAGCTGGCATCAACACCCCCTATGCATACTCTTGTTTCCAGCACAGTACTGCTTTTCTGTAAGTGGAATTACAGCTTTGTGCTCAGGTCTGCAGGGAAGTGATAAATACCACCAGGCTGCACAGAAGAGCTGGCATAGCTCTAAAAACAAACACAGGGGCTATGAGCTGCAGGAGAAATCATTCACACAGCAGCTACCTGAAACTATAAACAATGATAGGAAGCTGCCCTCCCAGTCCTGACTCAGTATGAATGACTTTGCCTTAAAGCTGTGCAACAACCACAGTAATGTATGTGTAAAAAAATGGAAGAACAGCTCCTTCATTCATTCAGCAGGGCTGACAGCTATTCCAGATGGCAGACTTCTGCTTGGAAACACAGGCTCTGGAGGGGTGTCATGGCCCCACATCACTGTCTCCCTCCAGAGCTACCCAGTTGCTGCACACACATCCTGCAGGTGGGCCTGTGTCAGGAGCTGGAGACGGAGGGAGTTCAGCACCTTCCAGTAATTGACATGCGAGTCCAGACCTTGGAGAGGGAGAGACCGTCTTGCACCAAGTTATTTGCTACTGTAGGCATAACCAATGGCCATATGAAGATTTTGCTTCTCATGATCCATCTGGCCAATGAAAGGATCCTCAGGGCAGACAATTACACATCTGTTGATCTCTGAAACCTCCAACTCCTGACTCTCTTGCTGCTGTTTTCTTCTCCTACTTTTATCTCTCCTTGCCCTGAGTGTAGTCAGAGCAGGTCTCCCCTAAGGTACCCCTTCTGAACACAGGTGAAAGTGGGCCCTGAGCTCCCTGGACCTTCTAAAGCTTGTAGAAGGACGCAACATATCCTAAAACTTGAAAAAGGCAGTTGTTTGGCAGTTGTGTGTGTGGTACCATAGCTGAATTGTATTTGGTGTTTCACGGTCATCTACTTATACATGCTCCTTGCTCTATTATCATTTCCTATTAAGCTACTGTTCTGTGTTGCTTTTTCTGGTGATCATTCAAAATCATCATTTACATGTATTGAATATAAGTCCAACAGTTCCGGCTGCCCACATGGGTTTTTCAGATACATAGACTTTAATTTACTGAAACCATACCTTGTAATTTTTGCCACTCCCCTGCATGCACTGTAAACTGAGTCGTGATAGCTGCAGTTTGCAGCTCACTAATCCTCTAGTTTAATGCTGATTAGGTCCTAAATCCATCATTGTTAGCGAGATGTGGGTGTGGGGGAGGATAGGAAGATTTTGTCCTCTTGGCTGAGAGCTAAGCTTCTAGAGGTACACCCGACTGATGCTGTGTAAGTCTTATTAATTAGCTCGTCTGGAAATTTTGCCAGTGCTGTTCAGTGAGAGGTCAGACACTCCACTAGAAGTGTTGTGCTTCATTTTTAAGTCACAGCACTTGAGACTTAACAAACCTCTAGGAAAAAAAAAATCAAATAAATCATTAGCATAAAAATATTTTTAAAGCCTCAAGTCCCCTCTTCAAGCAGCATTTGAAAGAACACTGAATCATAATAATTAGCACTTTTGTAGCTCCTGAATTACAAGGATCTTGCTTCTTCATTCTCCAAGTGAGCTTCACAAGGGCTCCAGTGTAGGCAGAGCAGTGGTCACCACTGCATTTTGCAAGGGGGAATCATCACCACTCCATCTTGCACCGTGGAAACATAATTAAAGTTATCTGCCCCCAAAAGAAGATACCAAGGCCCTGTTGGATGTCTTCATATCCCAAGCCCCCTTAAATGAAATCAATGATCAGTAAAGATGTCATTCTACTGCTTAAATTGTAGCACTGCAGTATTAATGAAAAATACATGCCATTCTTGCAAGAAAATAAAAACGTAATTAAATGGCAAAAAGGCAGAATTCGGGTGTTTTGAGTATGTGTGCAAGGGACTTACCTGCCTTTCCTGCTGGACAGTGCCATGGCAGAGCATTATGACTGTGTTACAGACAACAGGCAAGAGCTCAGATATCGGATAAAATAGGTGACAGTTTCTGAAGCTGAAGTAAACGGCAAACTGAACTTCAAACCCTTGCCATGCCCAAAGCAGCAGGGCAGGCTCTCAGCGCAAGGGTCTGAGGGAACAAGCCCTTCTCTCCCACCTTCACGGCAAACATCCTACGTGTGCTCTCAGCTTGTTCCTTCCCATCATAGTTAAAAATACAGTGTGTACCACACTGTCAAATGTTTTAAAAATGTACATATGGCATATGGATTGAATTTAAACCTTATTCAACCACCTCCTTGAACCGTATTTCCAGATGCTCTTTGCAGCATGCAGTTAGTAAGAAGGCAGGCCTTAACCTCAATTTCCATTCTAGCAGAAGCTGTGTCTGCCCCTGGCAGGGGAGTTGAAACTAGATGACCTTTAAGGTCTCTTCCAATACAAGCCAATCTAGGATTCTATGATTTTGCCGTATTGCAAGTGGCAAACTAAATACAACTAAATGCATCACAACATAGCCATTTTCTTAAAATGAGAAAACTGTTTAAACCCACAAGTTAGAGCAAACAATCAGGAGCTAGATGGCAAAGGAGGCTGCTCTCCAGCTCCATGCAACACCATAAATCTAGCACTGGACAATTTACAGAAAAGAGCAAAAGAGGGCAGGCGAGAGCACGCAACCAATTCCTCCTTTGCTAACGACGCTGAAGCGGAAAGAGGGCAGCATGTGTTTTATTTAATGGTTTGTATTGCTCCATTGCTAAGGTTGCATTTCTGAGAGCAAAACAAATCAGCTGTAAAAGCAGCGAACCTCTGCTGTGGCAGCTGGGTCTGGCTTGGAAATTCAAAGTTTGGGTCTAGATCCAAACTCTCCTACAAATGCCTAAGGACTTGAATTTTTAAGATTTAGATTTTATTCATTTCTATTTATGGTAAATACCAAAACAAAACAGAAAAAGCTTAGCACGCATCTATTAGGAGCTGGCCTAGGCTTGCTAAGCTGTTGTAAATGAGGTTAGCAGGGCTCTGCAGAATAATATCATAAGGTCGCAATTAGTGATAAGAATGATGCCACACACATTTTACATTAAACAGTTACAGTAAAAGGCTTTTCAATGGAGGCCACATCAAAGCATGGAGTTTGTGTAAATTAATAATACAGCAAAATATAAACTTCAGATGCACAGACACACTGATGGTTTATTTTTCTAAAAGGTCCTGTTGAGAAGTACAGCCACATCTTATTTTAATTTTCCATTTTAAATATTATATAAAAGGGCACTACTTTATTATTAACTTGAATACGGACATGATTTACAGATGCATGAATGTGTTAGGGAAAAATGAGTTATACAGATACAAACATGTCAAAGAAAGGCATTTTGTTAACCAAATACCTCTTTAAAAGTAAATTTATTGAGATATTAGATTTTGTAAAATACCTATTTACTAGTCTGTTTATTCACTGGTTGCTCTCCACTTACAAGCTACTGAAGCTTTATAGGATGTTTAGGAGTAAAACCTTGCAGAATAAGGTGACTTGAAAACTTCATAGTTTTGAGCTTATAGCTAACACCTGGATGTTGTTCTCCCTGCAGTCAATAAGACAGCTTCATTAACTGTAATTAAAGATTACCCATCAGAAGATTGGGTTCTCTCTTTTGAAATAATGACACCAAGGTTTCTAGATTTAAATCAGTTCATATGGCAAAAATATTCTGAATACAAAGAGGACTAAACTGAATATGGTGGGGTAAATTTACTATATTAGGTCTTTGCCTTGTTTAATTTTTAATGTATTAATTTTGCATTTCTATACTGCATCTTTCAATGCAGAATAACTGAGCTAAATTTAGTTCCATTTAATGCAAGCCCCACCAAGTAAGTAAGAGCCATGAATATATTTGACAGCATATTCATGAAGGGCTGTAACAGCAGAAAGCACTTTCTTGCAGTGAGTCCTGAAAGGTGGCTTGGAAGTCAATGGCATTGGGTCTCAAAAACATGCAGTCAACACATCTGGATCAGCACATCATGACAGCATTTGCTGAAGGGGTTCTTTGGAGCCACAGTCAGGTTCAAGCTGCTGTTTTCCAGGCAGAAGCCTCATGGAGGACAGCAATATAATCTTCCTAAGCAAGCCCTCAGTTGAGGCTGCTGGTGTATTGTGTGTGTGTTACAGAATCCTGCTTACTCTGCTCCCCCAAAGAGGTAATTTATGCCTAGAAAGTCTCACTGTAGGACTGCTGAGTATTTGAAAGGCCATTAGTGAAGTGGGAAGAGAAAAGCATCAAAGCAGAGAATATGATAATAGGAAAAAGCAGCCAAGGTGGTTCCACAGGTTGAAAATGATCTTTAGACACAGTGCTGACAAGGGAACACCAGCTTAGCCAGAGAGCCACTGCAGTGGCAGCTCTCTGACTGGCAGTGGCTGCAGCTGAGCCATTGCCAAGTTCCGACAGCTCTTGGGCTGCACCATGGCTTCACCGTGAACTTTTGTGTCATGACCATGGAAGCAGATAGCCAGGATGAGTGCTGCTCCTCTTGCAGCAGGCACGCAGAACAGGTCCTCTCGACACCACACTGTGCACCCAAATGATTGGTTGGGCTCCTGTCCACCCTCTGCTTTGTAAGTCTCAGGATGTTTGCTGGCAAAGATGACATTCATGTTGTCCACTCTTGTTAGTGATCAGGCATGATGAGTTCAGGCTCAGATCTGTTTTCAGCTAGCAATGCAGGTGAGAGGGGCTAAACTGCTTGTCCTATAAGCTACATTCCTAGATTTGCCAGCCTCATTGCACAGGCATCCAAAGTGCTGGGAGAACTCCTGCAGCCATCCCTCCATCCTACTGACAAACTGAACAAGACTTCAGCTGGTATTGGGCAGCCTGATTACTTCAATTTGAACATGCATAATCATTCTGTCCCCCAAACCTTGCCCAGTGTCCCTCATGTGTTGGTGTACAATCAAGTGGGCTAATAGAAGTTCTTTCCTTTTTCACACATAGGCAGAGGATAAAAATATGATTCCCTGTCACTTGCTCCCCTTCTCAAGCTCAACTGTCCGTGAGAGTAGTTCAGCCAAAGGATTAAATGGATAATTTGTACCTCATTCCCCAGACAGCAGTCTGAAATTCAGAGCAGTCCATTAAGAAAGTTATCTGTTCTATCATGGTTTTACTATTATTTTTACACTTCTCTTTAGCTATATCTCAAACAAAAACAAACAAACAAACAAACAAACAAACAAAAACCCCAAAACCCTGCAGTCTTAGCTAATTTGGCTTCTTTTACTCCAAAGATTTCAGTATTCAGTGAACCAGACCAAATCACTGATTTCAAATGTCTGATCTGCAGCACAGTCTTGAATCAATTCCAACTAGCAGAAATGTGTGCATGCAGAAGTGCTGACTGGTTGTAGCACCATGCTCCTTTCCATCTCTATGCTTTTCCCAGGATGTAAGGAGACTCCTTCAACAAGATACAGAGTCTGTGATTTTACAACACTGCTTCCTAGACATCAGTTTGCTCGCTCTGCCCTGAAGTCTCTAAGAAGCCAAGCTCAGCCAGAAACCTGAGAACAGTGTGTCTGACTGGAGCACACTTGTTCTATGAGGAGGAACCTGGGGATACAATTTCTCTAAATTTTCTTCATGAATGGGCAGTTACCTTCCCAGCTGTTGGCTTCACTAGAAGCGCTATGAATAAACCCACACAAAGTGTAACCGGCCACTGCTATTGTAATTTAAAGCAATTTCAGCCATCAGTGGATCATACTGCGCAGCATAGGTTTTTCTTAGAGCTCTTCCCTGAGCAAGGGGATCATGATGGCTGAAGGAGCTACCTTCATGGCTGAAGGAGCTACCTCTGTTCAGCAGAGCCTGGGATCTGACCCTATAAGCATTTCCTATGAAGTTAACATGTGTGTTTTGTTCCTTGCGTGAAGCAGATGGGAAGCACACAAGAGACCGTTATCAGGGTTGTGGCACCTTAATAGATTTTTATGCTTGTGCACAACTTTCCCGTAACAATGAGTTGCCAAGGTTCACCTGCTGATCCCATTCACAAGCGCTGTGTTTATAACAAACATGTTTGTGGTTATGGAGTTCTTCCCTAGGGTCTCAGCTGCTGGTAGAGAGGGAGAAGCCTGTCTGTGTGTTTCACTAACAACTGTTCCTTCATTTGCTCAGATTCTCTACCAACTTTATCACAATTTTGAAATAACTAAGATCAGGAAGTAGATTTACAAAGTTCATACTAAACGATTCTTCCCTTTTCTTAAATAGCAACTTACCCTAATATCATACATGAAATCATTGAATACAATAAACTCACACCCAGCTTTGGTTGTTCCAATTGATTCAACAGTTTTCTCCAATTAATGACAACAATTTCTATGTAATATAAAAATTAATCAGATGATTTGATAGATTTGCAAGGTGAACTTTTAAATTAATTAATCCAGAATTTTACATTGCTGAGATGGATGGATCCATAGTGCTAGAAGAGTAGATGTATATGCAGCAGTTTAAATAATCAGACTAAGTGATTCACAGTGTGTATATAAAGTTGTAAAACAGTCATTGTAAGGAAAACATGTTTGAAGAACACTTAATGTTTATTTTCCTATTATTTGAGTAATTTTGAAAAGCTTTTTTCAAGGCTATAGTGTTAAGTAAGAAATATGAGAATATTTTCCCTTAGGGGGATTGTGTTCTTATCTGCTAACTTGCAAGAGGCATGGGGTGAAATGTCCAAGCTGTTCTAGCTGTCATAGCTACATAATACCACTTTGAAGTATGTTAATATTCTTATTCCACTCCTCTCCATTGAAACCGTCCTATTACAAGTTGTCTTCAAATAACAGAAGGAGCTCGAAGAGCCCTTAATCTGCAGGGCTGTGCAATGCTGCTTTATAAATGTTGCAAAAGGGGACAAGAAAAGGCAAGAAATTAAAACTAACTGATGTGGTTAAACTGTGGAAATTCATACCTCTTGAATTCCATAGACTCAATTTAATCAGCCCTGCAATCTGTTTAGTGAAGCTGTTGTAAATACTAGTATATTTAGTAAGGCTAAAACTAGAAATACTTGTTTCCATAGACTCTTTCCACAGTCGTAGGAGAGAGAGAAAGACTTTTCCAAGTGAAAAACTGGATCTGCAGATCCACCGAACTCATGAAAAGATACTGGAAGAGTGATGTCCCTTGCTCCTGTCTGTCTGCTCCCTCCAGTTAGCTATTGTATTCACTGGGCTTTCCCATCAGCCAGATCAGCTTTCGAACAGAGAAGAAAACGACACTGTATTTTTCTGACAGGTACGTCTGCTGCCAGCTTGGTAGCTGAACTGGTACATGGGGTGGCCTGGCCTTGGCTAGGTAGGGGCTGCATTCACAGGATGATGAGCAGTACTTTGAATCATTGAACATCTTCAAAGAACTCGGTGCCTTATAGGGCATCACCATGATTCTGCATTACATATATATACACATACACATGTATACATACACAGATACATGTCAATATGTATATATGCCTGTTTAAATACTAGCTTAGAGACATACATACACCTATGGTTGCCTAAGAAGGCATTGCATAAATGTATTAAAATTATGCTGAGGCAGTTTGTTTAAAAAACTGTTGCTATGGCTGCAGTGGCTTTTGTGTATGGTTATTTAAAAATAGGCTTGTGCCAAATGAAGTGACAGAAGGATGTGTATCTTTGTGTGGTCAAATTGCCACTGGCTGTTGGTTCAGTTTCGCTTGCTATGACAAAGGACAGGATCTCTTTGGTATCCTGGGTGACCAAGTCTGGAGCTCACTACTCACAGCCATCTTCAGGAAGCTGTGACTCAACCAGCCAATCTGAAACTTTGTTTGCTTCAGAAAGGAGGTGGATGTGTGTCATTTCCTTGCATAGACACATAAGCATCATTTTCCTTTCTCATGGTGGGTTTTTTTTCTGTTGTGTTTTTTTTAATGAGATGGCAAATCACTTGGGACCTACAATGCACTGCAAACTGCATAGGAAGCCCAAGGCTTCTGAGCATGAAAAGACTGAAGGATCGGAATTTTTTAATGGTCTTCATTTGAACTCTTAAAAAATCCAAGAGGCACCTGAAATGACAAGGCACTTAACAATGTTCTTGGATTACACAGGGAGAAAACAGTCAGTGAGCCTATCAAACAAGTCACAAAACTTAACTTGAGGGGCATGGAAAAGAAATGTGACATGGGTTCTGGAGCTGAAGGGACAGCAGGAGAAGTGACTTTAAGTAAGAGCAAGTGCTTGCCAGACATTAAAGGAATACTTGTTTATCTCCATGAGATAGTTCAGCTTCCCAGAAAGAAATATTACAATGGTCTGTTATTAGGTATTATTTTTGTTCTTCTTGTTTTTTGTCTTCTGGGAAATCAACTCACTTGGTGGCATAATCACACATTTGAATAGTATGATCTGTATCTGATGGGCCATAAGAGTATTTCCAGTGCTCTGTTCATTGCTTTGTTGCTCTCCAGTTAATTTACTTTCTTACATAAGCACATGCAAGTAAAAGGAAAAAATATAACAATGAGAGAGGGAAAGGAGAGCAGATGTTCAGACTTCAGAGATCCTAACACAACTGAAAAAGTCCTGAGTACAAATCCTGAAAAGAATATCATTCCTTTCTTCCCCCAGTCTTGAAAACATTTTTGAACAGTATGCTGTTTTTCACTTGCTTGCAAAGTCCAGATCCAAGAACTGTCCTGTTAGTGAGGTGCGTAGTGCAGATCACTGTGGCACACTAGCAGAAGTCTGCATGCTTGCTCATTTGTAGATTGAAATCTGGGTTTTGCCCATAGAAGGGAAGGTGAAGTTTTGAGGCTCATGCTCTGCTTAGGATAACAAAGGGTTTGACCCCTTTGGAGAAGGAAGACTAAATAAGAGATCCAACCCAAGCCACCCATCTTTGTGGGTCATTATTGATCCGGTGCTCTGTACAGACCCTCGGCTTCCTTAGGAGTCAATGGGTAAATGTTGTGTGCAGCCAGCAGATCCCAATCCCGTGAGACCTTCTCCACTATTTTGGACCAACTCTGTCACGAATCTGCCAAAAAACAATTTGCAAATGTTTCCATAGCTGTGTCTATAACAGGGTCATTAATTATCCCCCCTGTTATTTTCAAAACAGTTCTAGTGATTTTCAGACTTGGCCTTTCCATGCTGACATATGTGCTACAGAGACCGGGGCCCTGATGCCCACGAGCTCCATCTGGGCAGACTCTTGCTCAGGTGACCTCTCTGGAGAGGCAGACCCTCCATCAAGCAATCACAATGGATCAGAACCAAAGGTTTTGCTTCCAGGAAACTCAGAAGTAAAACATGCTAGACGTGGGAGGAGAAGAATGCCAGAAATGCTGCTTTATGCCTGTGGAATTAGGAGAAAATGAGTGGTCTTGATTTTATGGATTAAATTCTTGGATATAACTTGTCTGGTGCATCCCTAGTGTGTACTACGTAAGTATGTATGCCACCATATGCATGGAATATATTGTGCTGTGGTATGTTTAAGGGCTGACATTAAAATACTTGTACTAGCTGAAGGTGTTACGTTTATTTTTTAGAGTTGCTCATCTTCATAATTACAATCAGTAGTTGTATTTCCTATTCAAAACTTTAAAAGAATGTTGTGTTTTCACTTCCAGTCATGACATTATCTGTTGACTCATCTGGTTTTTCCTCCCTGAGACGCACCTACACATGATTTCAAGTAACAAGGATTTGTTCAAACCACCCACTTTTTGGCAACAGAGTTATAAGCACAAGTATGAATAGATTTCCTACCAACTCCTAACTTAAGAGACAGGGATAGAGAGATCAGAAAGACAGTATTTAGTTGGTGAGGTTTCAAACTGGTTTGGCTAGAAGGTATCTTTCTGTCCACAAGAAAGGTGCTATCTGTTTTCAGAGACTGATGTACCTAGTACGTTTGTATCGGTGATAGTCTGATCATAGCTGCATTAGCATTGGTACACCTGTTAGTTACCATCAGGTGTAAATACTAAAAAGAAATTAAATCTCTTTTATCTGGGAGGAAGTGTAGCAGAAACAGAACATCTCTCCTAAAGGATGCTGGTACAAGGTAGAGGAAACCTGACATCTCCATAAATAGGTGTTTGGGCCTCCATAGGCTGAGATAAAACTTCATTCTCTTTGAGTAAATAGCACAGGACCTGGGTCTGAGCACTGCACAGGATCATCTTTATCACTAAGCTGCTAGTTTACTTCCTGTATTCAGAGATAGCTGGGTCAGCATTGCTCCTACAGGCCTCTTGGTCATAGTCACCATGTCCTGGGCAATAAGAGAGCTGTCTTAAATGCTCTTAATGCCCCTCACAGAAGAATGTGCATACAAGTTCCTCAGTATAATGCTGTATTCCACATTTTGAGAGAAAAGAGTGTATTTTATTCCTATGAAAACAAGTGCTGAGGTCCCTCTCTTGGTGTGGTGCAGATTATGGGTCCCAAACGAATGGGGACCCAGGCTGGCAGCTCTAGGATGGAGTCTCATTGCTGCAGGAGGATGAGGTTTATACAATTCTTTCTGCTCTTCCTCCAGCAACCTGGTGATCCTTGATTACACACTGAGGGCCTACTCCTTGCATAAGGAACCCAAGTACCCAGACCTGATAGTGGATTTGTCTGTGAGCTATGGGCATATATTGCTGTGATAATGAGACACTTCCATCAGCTCCTGAGTGTGTAGTGCTTCAGGAATGGTGAAATCTGTTGGCTGAATGCAGCCAATACAAACCACAGGTCTACATCTCAACCCAAATTGTGTTGTGCAACCTTAATAGCGAATTACATAATTTATTCCTAAAGCACTGTATGAGCACTAGAAGGAGTTTTTAGTCATGGGAATGAAACACATTACTGTTGACTTGTCTTTTTGGTCTCTCAGTTCCTCTGTTAGTTACTGAAATCTTAAATGCCCAGTAGAACCAATTGAGGTTCCTGAGTATTATCTTTGTTCCCCTGAAGTCAGGGTAGCAAGGACAGATGGCTGGACCATAGGCAGCACTTGCTCTGTATAGGTCTGTGTCTGTATGTATGCATATGTATGTATGCACACATGCCTGGACTGACAAATATGAACCATGTTCTGGTTTATATTGTAAGTAAATGTTGCAATACTGTACCACTTAGAGTGATATTATAGTATCCCATGCAGACAGCATTTGGCAAGGATCAATAATCATCTTAATTAACAGTGGCTAAAACCTCTATAGACTTGTTTTCCAAGGATATCATGGCAAGCATGGGACTAATTCATGCTGCTATACCATCCTATTGACTTTGCTTGAAATGTTTATGTAGAAAAAGGTATAGGAACATTTGCCTATTTCAACCCAATGAAAGCAGAAAAGGTGAGTGAAACTTTGTAGTTTATTTTTGGAAAGGAGCTGGCACTCCTGGCTTGACGGTATGTAATGCTGGTAGTCCATTTCATTCTTTTCTTCACTCTAACTTCAGTGAGACAAGATTCCTCCTCGGGTCTTCCTTTCAGTGCTTTCGATATTCTGCTGGATTAGACCACTGGTTTTCCTAAGTTAAACCACTGTTCAAGATCCCTGTCTTCACACTTGACAGTGTGTTTGAGTAATCAAAAGCAAAAACTATATCACCATAGAAAGAAGTCACTGTATGAAGGCATAATTAATTAAGCTGC
This sequence comes from Pezoporus flaviventris, assembly GCF_033815535.1. Lineage (NCBI taxonomy): Eukaryota > Metazoa > Chordata > Aves > Psittaciformes > Psittacidae > Pezoporus > Pezoporus flaviventris. Next base: position 42,807,262 of record NW_026892584.1, on the reverse strand, counting down.
TCCAAGCATCTTCTACTCGTATGTGACACTGTCTCCTTTCCTCTCACCAACCTGCGTAACACCTTTTCTAAGAAATGTTTTTGCTGCTGTAGAATCAAAACAAGTTCTTAGAGAGTGGAAAGCCAATGCAAGAAGCAAACTACAATTTATTAATGAGACATTTGTGAAGGTGAAAGAATGACCAGTTTTCCTGGATTCCAAAATCATCCTCAAATCAATCCTCAGATCTGGGCCGGCCAAAATTGTTTCATATGCAGGTTTCAGAGCAATGAGTAGGCACAGCCACACAAAGCCACTAGCACAGAAGAAAAATTAAAAGAACAATCACATAAGAAATCATAGAAACATTGAAAAATTTAGGTTGGAAGCAACCTCTAGCTGCCACCTAATCCAGCTCTTCACCCAAAGCAGGGCCAGCTACATGGGCTGATTTGCGCCTCATCTACCTTTTCGCTGTCTTCCAGGATAGATGCCCCATCCTCTGGGCAGCCTGCTTGCCTAGCGCTTGCTTGTCCTTATAGTGTATTCTGCACACCCCCCCCCTTTGTTGCTGCCAAGGTAGTTCTAAATTTCTGCTCATTGAAGTTATTGCTATGGGAACATTGCTGGTGTAACATTTATTTTTCTCTTGGAGCCTTTCTAGAGCACCTGCTTCATTCACCACTTGTGCAGACAAAAGCCAGGACAGATGCTCAGGGAAAGAGCTGAAACCCCACAGCTCACAGGGCTGATGCCCTTTTTCAGAAAAGAGGCCACCCAAGTTCTTCACCTAAGGAGGGAGACAGGAAAAAGTATTTGGAGAAGAAGCAGCTTCCTTAAACTGTTTCAGGAAACCCTTTCCAGAGACAATATTAAAAATGCATGGGTGGGGTGAGAGAAAGAATTCTTATTTATGTATAAAGTTACACAGGGAGACAGCGTCCAAATTACTGAAGAAAAGAGTCTGTGTGTCTCTGTTTTTCTGACTTATGATAGCATGTGTTTAGTATTATGGCTAATCCATTTTAGGAGCCAAAGTTAACATCTTCCAAAACATCAGCTGTTGGGTTTTTCTTTTAAAGCTCAGTTAAATTCTAGTGCTTCAAACCAACTTAAACACAGGGGAAAAAAAACCCAAAACAAGCCAAAACAGAAACCCCTCTAAAAACTATTTAGTTTTCTGTAGTTGAAACAACTATGTAATTGGATAAGCAATCAGGCCAGTTCAAATTGGTGAAATTTTGCATGAAGGAGCAGAACAAATTATATTTTAGCCTGGAGTAAAAAATAATGTAAGAAATGTAGTGCTTTTTTTCCATTACGAAATAACAGCCCTATAGATCTCGTCTATATTGTAGCTTAGGGAAACAAACCTAAAGACTTCACATGATGACATATTGCGCACATCCAATGGCACAGAGCTGCCACAGATAGTTGGATGTAATGAAAAGTGGCTAGACAGGGTGTCTTTGGAGGCTTTTCACAGTTCTTATGTCTGAAGTATGCCATTCCAGTCACCGAGGCTGTTGTCTGTGGGGTTTATGTGCTCAGTGTGCTGAAGTGAACAGGTGCTGAAAGGAGAGGTGAGAGCAGTTCATGCCTCCTCATCCTGTCTTTTCAAGCAGTGTGGATGACAGACCAACAAGATGGTAAGACATGTATGTGTTTCTCAGATGGCTTAAGTCATTCATCTTTAACACAAAACTCCTTTCGTTTGTGGAATAAGGGACTTCATTTTTAACAAGATCACTTCAAACAAAACTGCTGGGAGCTGTGAGTGTGTATATTTTGTTAGGGGCTTTCTGTGGCATTGCTAGTAGGAACAGCATAAAAAGGAAGGTTGTAGAAGTGGTGCATTGGGAGGATTTTTTATGTAGGGGAGGACATAAAGCTAAAAGGGATGCTACTTTCCCCCAAATCAGTTCTCCCACATCCTCTCCCCTCCAATGGCCTTCAACTGTCAGCTGGCTTGTAGTGACAGTGACCTTGCTGTGGTGCCTGCTGTCAGGATCTGTATGTGAAACACTATAGAATCATAGAATAGGTAGGGTTGGAAGAGACTTTAAGATCATCCAGTTCCATGGGCAGGGACACCTCACACTAAACCATGTCACCCAAGGCTCTGTCCAACCTGGCCTTGAACACCACCAGGGATGGAGGATTCACAGCTTCCCTGGGCAACCCATTCCAGTGCCTCACCACCCTTACAGTAAAGAACTTCTTCCTTATATCCAGTCTAAACTTTCCCTGTTTAAGTTTTAACCTGTTACTCCTTGTCCTATCACTATAGTCCCTAATGAAGAGTCCCTCCCCAGCACCCTTATAGGTCCGCTATAGGAGCATCCTATAGGCTCCCACTATGGGAGCATGTGGGTAGGACAGGCTCAGTGTCCCTGGTCAGTTCAGCCAGGAACAGGTCTTCTGCTATGGTCTGCAGCTCAGGACTAACAGAGCAAGATTCTTTTTTCATATATGAATTGCCTGAGAAAATATAGTACTTCCATTTATTATTGATACAGATGTTTTCTTGAGTAAGTTTTTTGTCTTAAGGACTAAAAGACAAAGGTCAGAACTCAGTGCAGCACCTTATAATGCCTGGAGAATGGGATTGCTAAGAGCAGGAGCCAAGATATTCAGGAGTCAGCTCTGGCAGGACAAAGAAAGCACAAAGTTGGTGGAGTATCAGCACATCATCCCTCCTTCTTCCAAGGACAGTTAATTCCATGTGGTTTAAAGCAGGCAAACTGAACAGGTCCCTTAATTAAAACTGGAGAGTTTCAGTATGGACTCAGTGCCACCCAGCATCCCACTCATCCAAGCTCATTTTCCTGTAATTTGTTTCATTCCACCAAAATACTGCATAACAAATCACCTTCTCAGACAGCACAGGGAGAAAACCGTAATTCCATAACATGGTGTTTGCAAATGAAATATTATCAAGGTCTCCTTGGGCAAAGAGCAACCCAAGTAGTGTGAGGAACCAAATTCTGGTGGTTTCATGAGCAGAGCAATTTGGTCTTTTCATTAATCTAGCAGAATGAGCAAAACATTGAACTGTTGACTTGACTGATACTAACATTGTCCAGGCTGCCAAACATTTAACTCATTTGTACAGCTGCTTTCATCTGGAGGGTGCAGTAACTTTTCCAGAGTTTTAAGGAGAAACATGGCCAGATCCAATTCCTGTTATATTTTGAGAGACAGAAGAAACAAGTTATATCAAACATGGGCATATCGTTTTTCTACACATAGGGCTTGGAGAGAAAAAAAACGAACTTTTAATGTTTTTTGAACTGGACGGTTAAGCTAATCTCCATCCAAGGCAAAGAGAGAGGAGGAAAAATTTTACTATAAATCACCACCTCAATGGTGAAGACTTATTTCTGCAGGAGAAGAGCCACTTTGCTGTGGTATTTGCTCATCTTCCCAAGCTTGGCCCCTGGGTTTTACCTGTTCACACCTCCCTTGCCATTCAGTTCTCTCCACCTCATTCTCTATCTGAAATTCAGAAAGAAACACTTTTCACAGCTGAAGGCCTGGCTGCTCTGTAGGGGTGTTCGTGTTCTGTAGAATATTACAGACTTGATCTCTTCTGTGGTTATAATGTTATTTACCCTGCACTTGCCTGGCCACCATTTCCTTGTGTTATGTGCTCATACTTTGCAGTGGGGACTTGTGTACACTTAATTAAGTTGCGTTAGGAGATTAAAAGCAGCAGTTTTGTAATTCTCACTGTTTCTCAAGCCCAGTTGTGAATCTCCCTATTCTTCCCCTGCAGGCAGAGACATTGTCAGACCTAAATTTTTACCAGGACTTGTGGATTTGATTAGGTAGATTAAATAGACACAATGATGAAATTTGCAGTTATCTTCTGAGAGGCTGAGCAGTGGATGGGAACAAGAACCTCCTTACCAATTCTGAGGTCTAATCACTTTAACTCCTCTTAGAGGCTCAGATGGCAGACAGAGATGCTAGAGAAAAAACAAGCTATACAAAACTGTTATGAGGGTCCAATGAGTGCTCTGCCCAGTTGTCGTGGTTTAAACCCAGTCAGGTAACTCGTTAACTCACACCCCCCCCCCCCCCCCCCCTTCTTTCCCTCCCCCAACTCCTGGAGGGACGGAGAGGAGAATCGAAAAGAATGCAACTCCCACGGGTTGAGATAAGAACAGTCTCCCAGCCCTTCCGGCTAACTCCCAGTTACATCCTGGGCATGACGTGCTGTGGTATGGAATACCCCTTTGGTCAGTTTGGGTCAGGTGTCCTGTCTCTGCTTCCTCCCGCCTTCCCCTCCTCCCTGGCAGAGCGTGAGGCTCACAAAGTCCTTGGCCAAACCAAAACATCCTTGTTATCAGCTCTGTTCCCGAGCTGAAAGTCAAAACACTGCACTGCACCAGCTACCAAGAAGGAGAAACATGACTGCTACTGCTGAACCCAGGACACCAGTCTTCAGACATTTCTGAGATAAATGGTGGGACATAGACTGGTAAAAGCCAAAGCAAGGATCAGCCCTAGTGTAAGGGACCCACATGAGAAGCTACAAGCTGGAGAACAGACAATTTCAAAGTCACATCCAGGCTACTCGCTGTCCTGCAGGAGATGGTGCAGGCGTGAGAGCTGTTCACACCCTCTACCCTTGGGGCTGTTAGACCATGGTTCTCCAACAGTGAGAGGTCAAATCTGTATTTAGATAGCCTGTTATAAATTACTTATTTAAGTGCCAAAATAGTCTTTCTTTCCTTCACCCACTTCTTAGAAGAACACCAAGCAGCAAAACCAGCTGGACCCAGGTCCCTGTATGAGCACTATGTCCTTCACCTTCCCAGTGAAACCCCAAGGATGTGACAAAAACAGCACTCACCAGTTGTGATTTTGCTCACAGCACAGCCTGGAAGCAAAGCAAATAAGTAATGGCACTCCCACTCTCAAATGCATAACTGACTGCATAACTGATTTATTCTATATAAGAGGTGTGTGAACACATTTGTCCTGGGTTCAGCAGTAGCAGTCATGTTTCTCCTTCTTGGTAGCTGGTGCAGTGCAGTGTTTTGGCTTTCAGCCTGGGAACAGAGCTGATAACAAGGATGTTTTGGTTTGGCCAAGGACTTTGTGAGCCTCATGCTCTGCCAGGGAGGAGGGGAAGCCGGGAGGAAGCAGAGACAGGACACCTGACCCGAACTGACCAGAGAGGTATTCCATACCACAGCACGTCATGCCCGGGATGTAGCTGGGAGTTAGCCAGAAGGGCTGGGAGACTGCAGGGTTGGAGGAGGTATGGGTCGGTGCTTGGTCAGGCTGGGGGGGGGCAAGTTATCGGTTGGCTGGTGGTGAGATGATGTATTCTCTTCCCTTGCTATTTCCTTTATCATTGTTATTATTGGTGGTAGCAGTAGTGGTTTGTGTTATACCTTAGTTACTAAACTGTTCTTATCTCAACCTGTGGGAGTTGCATTCTTTTTGATTCTCCTTTCCGTCCCTCTGGGAGTAGGGGGAGGGAAAGAAGGGGGGGAGTGAGTGAACGAGCCCTCTGCCTGGTTTTAAACCACAACAACATCCCCCACACACAGAAGCCCCCCTCAAAGCAATTTTCCCCATAGGCGTGTCATCAATGCGATCACAGTTTGCTTCACAAATAAGCTTGTGTTCAAAACATAAATGCTAGCTAAGTCAGAAAGTCCATCTAGCATGGTCTTCTCTCCAACACCAACAAGAAGCAGATTCCTGGGGGAAGAGGTAAGAAACACGGCAAGTATTGTACTGCCTATTCCCTGCTTATGCCATCCCAGCCTAGTTCCCTGCAACCAGTGCTTTAGGGACTGTTAGCTATAGCTAGTATCTGAACTATCTTATTTAATAGCCCTCAATGGACTTCTTTTCCTTGAGTTTGTTTAAACCTGTGCAGGCTTTTGGCCTCGACAGCATCCTCAGCTATGAGTCATGATTCAGTTATGCATTGTGTGAGCAAGTATTTCCCTTTGTTTATTTTAACATAAATCTGCTACTTGCTCTATTCAGTAGGCACCCTTCAGTTCTCATGTATTACAAATAATGCCCTGCTGTTCCTGAGCCACCTTCTCCACACCTGCTGTGACTGTAAAACCCTCTTTATTGCCCCCCCTTTAATAATTCATAGAATCATAGAATAGTTAGGGTTGGAAAGGACCTTAAGATCATCTAGTTCCAACCCCCCTGCCGTGGGTAGGGACACCTCACACTAAACCATCTCACCCAAGGCTCTGTCCAGCCTGGCCTTGAACACCACCAGGGATGGAGAATTCACAACTTCCCTGGGCAACCCATTCCAGTGCAACACCACCCTCACAGTAAAGAACTTCTTCCTTATATCCAATCTAAACTTCCCCTTTTAAGTTTGAACCCGTTACTCCTTGTCCTAGCACTACAGTCCTTAAAGAAGAATCCCTCCCAAGCACCCTTGTGTCCTTTCTATTTATTGCTATTTAGTCCCCCTGGTATGAGGAGTTGAACAAGATCAGTGCCCTCAAATGCAATCCAATATTTTCTGTGGTACCGCAGAGGCAGAATAGTCTGGTGTCACCCATGAATGCCAGCAAGCTTGGAATTAGGCAGCGGCAAATAGATTAGGCTGTTACACCATGAGATAGAAGCTTGCTTTCAGTACTTATTACAGGCAGAAACAAGCTGAACAGAGGATTTATTTGGCTCTGACGGTGCCCTCATTTGAGGAGGCCACCTCACATTTTCCTGAGAAGAACAGTGTCCTGGGTTCAGCAGCAGCAGTCATTTTTTCTTCTTCTTGGTAGCTAGTGTAGTGCAGTGTTTTGACTTTCAGCTCGGGAACAGAGCTGATAACAAGGATGTTTTGGTTTGGCCAAGGACTTTGTGAGCCTCATGCTCTGCCAGGGAGGAGGGGAAGCCGGGAGGAAGCAGGGACAGGACACCTGACCCAAACTGACCAAAGAGGTATTCCATACCACAGCACGTCATGCCCAGGATGTAACTGGGAGTTACCCGGAAGGGCTGGGAGACTGCAGGGTTGGAGGAGGTATCAGTCGGTGCTTGGTCGGGCTTGGGGGGCGAGTTATCGGTCAGCTGGTGCTGAGGCGTTGTATTCTCTTCCCTTGTTATTTCCTTTATCATTATTATCACTGGTGGTAGCAGTAGTGATTTGTGTTATACCTTAGTTACTAAACTGTTCTTATCTCAACCCGTGGGAGTTGCATTCTTTTCGATTCTCCTCTCCGTCCCTCCGAGAGCAGGGGGAGGGCACGAAAGGGGGGGGAAGTGAGCGAACGAATTACCTGACTGGGTTTAAACCACGACAAACAGTAAGACCTTGCCTGCTTTGTGAGCTTTCTGACTGGACCCCAAGTCAGACCTGTAAGCTCTTCTTGCAGCTTTGTGCTTTCTGATGAGCATGTGCCTGAACCAGTAATGATCCTTATGAAGTTGACAGATCACTTGGTGAGCCAAAGGTAAAAGTACCCATGAAAAGAGGAAAAAAAATCACCAAGAACATCACTTCAGGATGGTGAAAAATGCAGGAAGACTTGCATCATCTATTTCTAAATGCACCAGCTTTCATACTTCATTTTGCTATACTAAGTTTAACCACAGCAAAACTGAGCTCAACAGGGCTCATCATCTGAACAGTGTGGACAGAAGTGTGTCTCCTGGCTAAAATAAACCTGCCTTGACTTTCTTTTGTTCAGTAATGAATCCTTGGACAAATTAGTCCAAAGTACAGCTCAACAGAATTCAGAAGAGATGATTGATGCCCAACATGGCTCTGCTTGGCTTTGAGTCATACAAATGTAAGATTTTGGAAGTTTATGGTGTGGAAATGTTATTGAAACAACACATCCATTTGGGTGGTAACAGGAATGTTATTTGGCTCAGAGTGTTTCTAAAAGAATGGAATAGACCTCAAACAAAACCAAAAATTGTTTAGTGTGATAGAAAACTAGCTAATTACTCAACATGGGGCGAGGATTTGTTCATTAGAACAAGCAAATGCTTGCCATGTTTGTTGGCATCTCATGACAAGTTAACAAACTCGAACTCTTCTTTCAAAGCAGTTTGACAATGTAATTTGAAATGAATAAGAGTCATGGGACTGACCCCATTGGGGTGGTGTAAGGTAAGGTTATACCAAAGGAATGTGACGGAAGTGCAGAAAAATGTCTGGCCACTATGCCCAGTGTGTATGTGCCCCTGTGAGGCAGCAAGTTTAACAAAGCTGGTATTTTTTTTTCACTCATTACTGTTACAGCCAGACAGATGAAAGCACAAGGATAAAAATATGAAAATATTAAAAACTTACAAATACTGGTAGCTCTAGACGAGCCTTCACAAGTGTCAGAGGTCCAGGTAGCACAAAGTAAACTCCTAATCCTGCTAGCCAGGGACTGACAGACTCCAGGCCTGAACTTTGACAAAGGAATTTATTCTACCAAAGTGATGGATTAAGGTTACTTTTCAGCAGCAAGTTCACAGCAGTGAGATAAGGAAATAAAAGGGAATCTGTTACTCATCACAGGTTTATCCCTCAGAACCGCAGTGTTGCTACTCCTAATTTGCACCAGTGCAAAGGTGAGCTGAAGACAATCACTGCTGCGTGAGTGGTTGTGTAAATAAAATGTGATGTACTTCACCACCTATGCCAGCAATGAACTCCTCTTCTATCATCTTGGTGATCCTCTATGGGGCTAGGTTGGGCACAAGGTCAGAAGGGATCTGTGGTGCCTAAGCAGGTCTCCTGCTCCAGACAAAATGATCTCTAATGGTGAAGAGCCACAGACCGATCTACAGCACCGCCTGGGTACAGTCCCATTCCCAGAACTCCCTCATGGTCTCTGAGATGCCACCACCATATCACAACTACAACCTTTCAGTGTATTTTAGCTAGGCTGGCAAGCCACTGATAAAACCTCACTGGAGAGCTGTTCTTTGCACTTGTGACCCTTTCATGATGGACAAGGTACTCGGGCAATCTTGGGATTTTCCCTGTGGCTTCCTGGAAGGAACCAAGTGAGTTCAGGTGCTGTAGCGATGGGACAGCTAGATATTCTCATTAAAAAATATGTGAAAACATCTTGGTTCATCTAGAGGGAAAGAGGGTGACAGAGAACAGAAAGGGGACCTAGAAGCAGAGCTCAAATGGTTTCTTCTATAAGATGGTGAAACTGTCCCCAGAAGTGCATTGATTTCTGCACTTTTTGCTCTCCAGCCTTCCCAGTTTTGCTCAGCCTTTCTATGCACTGTTAGCCTGTGGCTCTGGGCAGATTTTCCAAAAGGCAAGAACAGACTGCCCAGTGCTGGGAACTGAGCATATTGACCCTGATCTTGTTCCTTGTGAAGCTGAAGCAGTGTTAAGACCCATAAAGTAAGGTATATCCAAGAAAAGCAAGGATAACCGAAGTAGCTTCTACTCTGGACTGAACTAGAAGTGGCAGACATAAAAACTGTGCCTCCACAGCCTAAGCTGTGAAGCTGGCTATGAGAAATCTGCAATGGACTTACAACTCCTACTCTTTAGCAATGGAGAAATGGAGATGGTGGAACTCGGCATCCTGCGTGGGGGAAGCAAAACAGTAAGCAGGACTAGAACCCTAAATGTCCAGAAAGCTTACTTCAGCCTCTTCAAAGACCTACTTAAAGGAATCCCATGGGATAGGGCTCTAGAAGAGAAGGGAGTTCAAGAGAGCTGGTCAATATTTAAAACAACTTCCTCCAAGCCCAAGACCAGTGTATGCCTATGATGAAGAAATCAGGCAAAGGGGGCAGGAGACCTGCATGGATGAGGAGGGAGCTCCTAGTAAATATTAAACTCAAGAAAGAAATTTATGGGACGTGGAAAAAAAGACAGGCCAAGTGGGAAGACTATAGGAACATCATCAGGGTATGCAGGAATGCAACAAGGAAGGCCAAGGCCCACTTAGAATAGAGTCTGGCAAAGGACATCAAGAACAAGAAGGTCTTCTACATCAGCAGCAAAAAGAAAGTAAGTGAAAATGTGTAGCTTCTGCTGAATCAGATGGGTGTCCTGGAAAACAGAAGACACAGAGAAGGTGGAATTACTGAATGCCTTCTTTTCATCAATCTTTACCACTTTTCTGTGATTCTGTGAGAAAGATGCCATCCATGTTGGTGTTACGTTTGCCATTGAGAGATCCTGCTTCGGCAAACCGCTGCCAGCAGGGGGGTTGCAGCATTTGTGTGTTGTGTTTTTTTCCCCTCTGCTTACTTCAGTGGAGCAAATAGTTTCTTTCCTTTCTGAGTCTGGAAGTTTCTGGCCTTTGACCCCTCTGTACACATGGAGCAGTTCAGGGTTAGCCCGTGGGTGAGGAAGGGTCAAAGCAAGCGGTATCAGAAGGATGGCTCTGGAGAGCATCAGTGCAAACATTTTTGAAGGACATTGAAAAATTATTCCGGCTATGTCCGGTGGTGGAGCCATTGCAGCCAGAGAAGATGAGCTGAGCTGAGGATATCAGTGAGCTGAGCTGTGCTGAGGTAATCACTGCCAGGTAGTCACTGCTCTACAGCTGTGGTTCTGTGTGATTCTTGGAGGAAGGCATTCCCCTTTATTTCTCCTTTCTGCTCTCTTTGGCTGTCTCTCCTCATTCACCAAGATTATGTACTGGAGAGAGGAGGGAGTATACTGGGTTTGACTGGCTAAGAGTTTAATTTTGTTTGGTTTTAATGCCTCCACAAGTACACAGACCCATCTGTAAGTGTGCACGGTGACATGGAGGGTGGAAGGGTGATAACCAAGCAGAGGCCCTCTGGGAGGGATGCTTTGCTCTGTGGTTGCACTTGGGAGCTCTTTGTACATGCATCAGCAGCAGAAGGATTAACCATTGGGATGTGGTACACCTCCATATGTAAATGGCAATGTCAGAGGGATGCAGGGTTGCAGAGCTGGGGCTGAGGTTTGTGAGGGACACCAGGGCAAAGATGTGCCAGGGGGACTTGATACACCTTCCCAGAGAGCACCTGCATCCAGACCAGGCCAGGGAGAAGTAGGATGCTGCTGCACGTCCAGCCACTTCTGTGCAGACAAACTGGCCCCAGCAAGCAGCCCACACAAATTGTGGTGCCTTCCCACAAGATCAGAATCAATCTCTTCAGCCTTACACTGTCATCTTATTTGCTTGCTTAGTCTTTCCTGTATATCCCATAGACAGTGCAGGGAAATGTGTTTTTTCTGGTATGGCCATGCCCATGTGCATCTGAGTAAGCTGACATTGTCCCAGCCTGAGCTTTCTCCATTCTAATGGCTTCAGGTTTAATCATAAAGCATTGTTATAAATAATAAATTGTGGGAGACGACGTCTTCCAGTAAATCCATCTGTGTCTGCTTGTGTTTGGATCACTGCATTATGCTAAAGTCAGCTGCTCAGAGGCTATTCATGTGGGGAGGCATGGAGTGGATGAAGGAGAAAGGGAGAGGGAGAAAGGCATTAATCTGCTTTGTTGGGTGATGATTAAGGGACAGTGCTGGGGTGACCAGGTTGATGCTCAGAATGGCCTGACTGCTCCATGACAAACCATGGGCAAAATCAAGGCTAAGTCCAGCAGGAGCTGGGTCAGACAGTTGTGTGCTTGACTCAGTGTGAAGGGGATTTAAACCATTAATGGACTCAACCGGGAACTCTGGCAAAGTCATCATTTGGCTACCTGGTGAGGGCAAGATTAGCAACCAGGGAAGCAGAGAAATGGCAAGGAACTTCAAACAGCAATCGAAGGATATCCCATTCTACTTTTATGATGGTTCCATAGGGATTCAGGTGGGATCTGCTAACCCCACAGTGACAATGATATTTCTTGTACAGCTGGAACACATCAGCCCTCAGGACCAGGGCACACAGGATGAGCAGTAGAAGCATCTCCCAGTAAAGGTGGGCTGTGCAGCCTTGGCTGAAGGATGCACATCTCTCAGGGGTCCATGCTCCCCTCTCTGTGCAATATGTGCTCTATCATCCCAGCAGCCTGCCAGGCTCATTCACATCTCACTGCATACAAATGCTCCGAATCCTGTCTTCAAAAGTGACTCAGTTCAGGTCCCCACATACAAATGTTTGCTTTTATGACACCCCTGCACAGCTAGCCATTGATTATTAGTGTCAATGGTGAAAAATGGACTTTGCAAGCCTACCTAGAAATGGATTGTTTGGAAAGTCCTGCTGCTCACCAACCTATTTTAATGAAAGCAAATGACTAATGAAATACTGTGCCGTTCATGCTGGCTCCGGACTGATACAGAGCAATCACAAGTCTGGGGCGCTCTGCCCCGCGTGGCTGAAGCCGGCATTGCCCCCACCAGCCGCATCCTTCCTTCTGGCTGAAGGTCCAGTTCACAGGCCCTTTGTTTCTGAGACATGCGCCCTTAGCTGGGCCATTCCACTGCTCAGCCACCACCGAGGGCCAGTGTCCAGACTGGGGTGGGAGCCACGGGTAATGCTCCAGCTGTGCAAAGCAAGGAATGTCTTGTGTTTCCAAACATCCCCTATCCCATTGCCCTGACTTTGACTCAGCCCAACCCCAGGTACCTTATGAAATATAGGAATCTGAAAGGCAAATTTTGGTAACAACCTGAAATATTGTCAGTGTGTGGTGCTTTTGAAAGAAGAGATTATTTTTTTAAATAGAATCATAGAATTATAGAATAGTTAGGGCTGGAAAGGACCTAAAGATCATCTCTGGCTATTTATTTACTTATTCAACACTCTCAATTTTTAAGCAAAACTGTATTTAGTTATTGTAGAATGAAACATTTCCTGGTGTTTTAAGATAATTCACATTTTTCTCTCATTTAAGTTTTGTGTGGCTGTTTCTTCTTCTCTGCTTTTCCATCCTGAATATTTCTATCTGGCAATAATGGAACTTGGGGGGTTTCACAACAATGTTTGGGGGGGGGGGAAGACATAAATTGTTCTAATCTTCTGACTAGAACTGCTCTCATTTCCGTCAGTTCCCAAAGCCTTTGCTGAGCAGGCAGTCCCCACGCCTGCCAAGGGCTGCTGCGAAGTGCTTGTCTTACACTCCTGCCTGCAGCATTTCAGCCTTCAGCCAAGATAGAGTGCTGCAGACTCCAGCATTTAACCTTTCAAAGAGCTCCTCTGTCTCAGAGATGCACCGTGGAAATCTTCTCTACTTAATTTCAGTTCTTGGCCTGGCCCTGAGATATTGAGTGATTATGGCGCAGAAAAAGCCTGTGATGGATGATCAATGGAAGGTGGTAAACAAGCTGTCAAGAACTCTTCCAGGAAATACCTTATTTTTCTTTAGTCATTTTTACATGAGAACATGAGGAGGGTAAGTGGAAAGCTAACAAGTGCATTCACTTGGAATTAATACTATCTGAATGAGATACACAGGCTTCCCATTAGCTAGCAGTAGCACAAAGACATCTTGGAACCTATATTTTAGGAACCGATGAAGAATGACAAATGCAAGTTGCATAAGTACTGCAAAAATCAGATTTTTTCAAGGCAGCATTCACCAGTCAGGCTGGTCTTGTCCTTCCAGTTCACCGAGGCATGTTCCTGTTTGGGATGGCACTTCATTCCCTTCTGGGCCTGGAGAAGCCAGAGCCTCGGCTAGTTCAAATCAACAGTATCCCCGTCACCACCCAGAGCCAGGGAAGCTAAGGCATTTACACTGGTGGAGCTTTTCTCAGGAGATTTGCTGAATGATCTTAGGGAGGGCAGAGAGCTGAGAAAGGGCTGGGCAACAGCAAAGAGTTTCTGACCTCCTGTCCTGACCCTGAAAGTTGCACCTGGTTTAGGAAAAATAATGTGTTAATTTTGTTTCCCTCTAGCTTTCTTGTTTGTTCTTCTTTTTCCTTTTTCCCAGCACCAAGCAAAAAGGAGTCCTCAATGGGCCTCTGAGTCTCCTCACACATCCCAGGGATGCCTGTACCTTCCTTCATCTAGTTTTATGGGAATCAGCCCTTTCCTGAGGGCACAGCCCATCTCCTGGATGCAATTCCTGGCCAGCACTCCAGGCACTGGAAAATGGGGTCTCTCCATTGCTTTTACACAGCAATAATCTTTTCTTTTGCTGTGAGTCAGTCCAGTGAGACTGGGGTGAAAGCAGCATCTAACAGCAATGGTGGGAGTGGAACAGCACTGCTACCAGTTCACTTGGTGTCAGGAGTGACGATAACATTATACTTGAATCAAAGGGTCACCATGTCCATAAACAGAGGAATGACTGCAAGTGAGAGTTGCCCCAGGGATGCAAGCTGACATGATCTTTAAAGACTGTTCATTTGTGTACCTTATGTGTTTAATAAGTTGAGGAGTTTGTTCAGTAATTGCTATGGTGAAAGCAAGCCAGCAATAATGCAATATTCATAAATATTTCATTAATATTATCACAGAGAGAGTTTTTCTTCTGTTTACCCTTGAACACTCTTGCTCTTACCCTGTCATGGTTCTTTATCCTGTCTCTGGATTTTTCTCTTGTCTCTAGGCTATGTTTTCCCTTTAGTCCCACACTCCCTCATATGTGCCCAAGTGTGATGCTTATCTCTTTCACTCTGTCCTTGCTTTGTGCCATCTTCCACACCATCCCCTCCACCAGGAACATAATTTACAAGTTGTGATGGTAGCTCTCGTATGCAACATCATCACAATGGACCACATTCTGTTCCTCACACCTCTCACTGTTTTATGCTGTTTCTTCTATACCTTTCCTCCTCTATTTCCCTTTCTGTGTCCTTGGATTGGGTGAGTGCACAAGGCAAGCTCTTTAACTTGTCACCACAATTAGGCAATGACAGAGCTCCAGGGAAAAGGAAGCTCTGGATCTCTTTGGTGAGAACCAGGGTGCCCATGGGCAGCAGCACAGGAAAAAGCTGAGGGCGCCACACAGCAGTTCCTGATTGGAGTGAGGCTGTGAGAGGTGTAACAGTGGGGCTCACTGCATGGGGTCTTCCATAGGGTCATAGCGTGCTTTACGCACCCTCCCACCTCCAGGCACTGGCATCTTTGGCTATGAAGTAGTTGTGATAATATTCTATTCTATTCTATCCTAGTCATGTCATGTCATGCTGCCACACTTATAACTTAAATGTGATATTGGATCAGAGCCTTCTGACTGCTGGACATGACCCACCCATTACATGCACTCAGAAGGGCTAAAGAAAGGTAACAACAACATACATGTCTCTTCTATAAGTGGATCTTGGAGCACTCCATGAAAAATTCCTGGGCAGTCTTCTTTGCATGAAGGGGAAACTGAGGCTCTTAAAGGTCTTGTCCAAAGCCACACAGCAATCCAGGATTTGAATCTAGGGATCCTTCACTTCAGTGTGATGCTCTGTGTTGTAGGTCTTTAAACAAGATGGCACAAAACACCTCTTCTTCAGTTCTCACCTTCCTGGGATAACGAAAATTACTCTGAAGTCCCAGGCCACGTTTCACACATTGGCTGGTGTGACTCTACATCCACCCTCCCCTCTGAACTGAGGCCAGGAGTGTTGTTCAAAGCAGCGGAAGAGGCTATTGCACAGACAAAAGCCCTTGCATGGGCACATGAGGGCTACTGCAGGTTCAAAAGTCACATGTGAGTTCTGCTGGCACAATCTGGGAAAGAAATTTTACAAATATGACAACTTTCCTGTGTAACTTCATCTCTCCCAGCAGTATATGCATGATTCATTCAGACATATCTTTACCTCATACGTTTTGCATTCCTTATGAATTATTGGAACCATGTCTCTCTCTTCTCTCTTCCAGAAAGTGCACTGTCATTTCACCAGCTCAGGGGAAAAAAAAAAGTGATTTTTTTTTTTTAAGAAAAAATAATCATATTTCAATCTCTTTTGAGTATTATGATGACAGAAATGATCATCAGCAATCCCCAAGTCAGGAAGATCAGTCACTGATTCAGTCAAGACCTTTACCTCTTATTTTTCTGTCTCTTTTTTTTACATCCTCATTTATTATTATAAATCATTCCCTGTACAGCCGCCTTTTCCTTATAAACACACCTTTTGGATCACATTGTGGTTCAGGTATGTATTTCTGCTTTCTTAATGTCTGAAACTATGTATAGTTAAATGCTTAGTACAGAATTACATCACAGCTAGGGGGTTATTAGCAGCAAATTAAGCAAGGATTAATTCTTCACCCACACAGTTCTTGCAGCAATCCAGATCTGTTTATCTGTTTGGTGTGATGATCTGGCAAAAAATACCATGAGCTTTTGTGCTGGCTGGCTAAGCAGCAACTCTAGCAAAACAGCTAGAAGGATCATAGGAGGTGGCCCAATAACAAAAGGCTTGCAAGTGGGACACTGGTTTGGAGAAGTGAAGCCGCAAGATGTCTAAACAAGGTTAGTCACTTCAAAGGTATTTTTTTTAACATCTAGAGAGGTGACTAAAGGTGTATAAGCCTTCCATGACAACTTCTTGTTTGACTGATTGCCAAAGATAGAAATTTTTGCCACAATAATAATTAGCACGTATTACCTAATGTGTTTTTTGGAGGTGGATTTTGTCTATGACTTACGAGCAGAGAAGCAGGTAGAAGAGGGTTTGGAAAAAGAAATGACATCTCCCAGACACACAGCTTAGCTTATGCTGTCAGAAAGATGTCAGAGCACCCATCAGTACCTGGGTCCTGTGTATGGGGTTGGACTCAGAGGACAGAGGTGCAATACCTGGTGCTAACCTTTTGCCTTCTTCTGGCCAAGCTAGCTCCTGTCCCAGTTTCTCCATTTGTAAAACAGTGCTAATCATATGTTTATTCCCTTCATGAAATACTTTGAAGCCTACTCATAGTAATGTTACCTACAGGGTTGGTAACAGCTATTATAATGGAATTATAATCAAATTATATTAATATATAATTTGTACATACACAATAATTAAATTATAATTAAAACTGCTATTAAAATCTAGTTTTTTACATGACTTGAGACAACATACAAAACAGTTCCCAGTAAGGCAGAAGATGGCAAATCCTTTCAGTATAGAGTAAAACTGCCATTAATTTCAAGCTGGAGTTTTAGTGTAAGCAAACCAACAAAGGAAAGCCTAAATTAAACAAAAGTATCAAGGGATTCCACGATTGTCAGTATTCTACTGAGCATTTAAGTCATTTAAGCAGAGGTGCTTTTAACATTGTTTTGACAAACGCATAAAAGTAGGAGTGACAGAGTTCAGTCCTCTGCATCAAAAGTGAAGATCCAGATGTGGTTTTGCCCATATTTTTGGTCTAAGCTCAGCATCCCTAATTCATAATTCAGACAGATGTGCTGGCTTTTCTGAAACTGGCAAAAGGTTTGATTCTTCCTTAATTTGAGTGGCTGTTGGCTGCCAGTCAGAGGGAACTTTACTCCTTCCCACTGGTTTGCAGTATAAGAATAATTCAAGCTTTGCATTAATTTGAAAGCTGTCTCCTAAAACTCTAATTTCCAGTAGTTGTTCAATTTAGTAAAACAAGTTTGAAATATAAGCCAGGTTGATTTATATATGACTCAAATTCCCTGGGAGCGTGATTCCAAAAAAAGAAAAAGAAAAAGATTAATATAATGCAACCAATGCCAAATGCAGAACACAGTTCTGTAACCAAAGATGGAGTGAATTGCATTTTCAATTTACCAATACATCAGTCACCTTTTTTCCAGAGGCTCTGTGACATTTAATGAGTTTGTCTTCTTAATGGGACACTGGACGCATTGCAGAATTAGGGTTAGAGCCAGAAATGCGTTTAGCTTCCTAATGCCTAATTCCCATTAATTTCAACAAAGGTGAGGTGAAATACTGCTGTGGGGTCCCTTTGGATTTAGCTGTGATGGCTTTGTATGTTAGAGGAATGAGGAACAAAATGCAACATTTTCTTGAAGTGTTCAGCTCCTGTATTGTTGCATTGCTCTGGAAAATTCATCACATCCCACCCCCAGAAGTCGCTTCTAGTGGCTAAATTCCCTTCAGAGCCCTAGGTTCCCAAGCTCCACACCAAGCCTGTGAAAGGCAAACATGAGGACCATGGTCAGCCTATTAACAGATCATGGAACTCCCTTTCCAAGGTCACCATCTAAACATCCCCTCAGCAGCAGGCCTTCTTCATCCTCCCTAGCCAGACCAGACAAAGGTGCTCCTCTACCTTGCAAGCCTGAGATTTGTGCAGGAATTAGGCACAGTGAGGAAGTGTGGTCTGGATGATCAGGTAGTGAGGTGGACTGCGAACTGGCTGAAGGAGAGAGGCCAGAGAGTTGTAGTCTATGGGGCTGAGTCTAGTTGGAGGCCTGTAACTAGTGGAGTGCCTCAAGGGTCAGTACTGGGACCGGTATTATTTAATATATTCATCAATGATTTAGATGAGGGAATTGAGTGTACTATCAGCAAGTTTGCTGATGACACTAAGCTGGGAGGAGTGGCTGACACGCCAGAAGGCTGTGCTGCCATCCAGCGAGACCTGGACAGGCCGGAGAGTTGGGCAGGGAGTAACTTGATGAAATATAACAAGGGAAAGTGTAGGGTCCTGCATCTGGGCAGGAACAACCCCAGGTTCCAGTATAGGTTGGGGAACGACCTGTTAGAGAGCAGTGTAGGGGAGAGGGACCTGGGGGTCCTAGTGGACGACAGGGTGACCATGAGCCAGCACTGTGCCCTTGTGGCTAAGAAGGCCAATGGCATCCTGGGGTGTATTAGAAGGGCGGTGGTTAGTAGGTCGAGAGAGGTTCTCCTTCCCCTCTACTCTGCCCTGGTGAGACCCCATCTGGAATATTGTGTCCAGTTCTGGGCCCCTCAGTTCAAGAAGGACAGGGAGCTGCTGGAGAGAGTCCAGCGCAGGGCAACGAAGATGATTAGGGGAGTGGAACATCTCCCTTATGAGGAAAGACTGAGGGAGCTGGGTCTCTATAGTTTGGAGAAGAGGAGACTGAAGGGTGACCTTATAAGTGTCTATAAAGATATAAAGGGGGAGTGTCACGAGGACGGAGCCAGGCTCTACTCAGTGGCAAACAATGATAGGACAAGGGGTAATGGGTACAAACTGGAACACAAGAGGTTCCACTTAAACTTGAGAAGAAACTTCTTCTCAGTGAGGGTGACGGAACACTGGAACAGGCTGCCCAGGGAGGTTGTGGAGTCTCCTTCCCTGGAGACATTCAAAACCTGCCTGGACACATTCCTGTGTAACATTATCTAGGTGTTCCTGCTCCGGCAGGGGGATTGGACTAGATGATCTTTCGAGGTCCCTTCCAATCTCTAGCATACTGTGATACTGTGAATGGGAGGAGGATGACCATGCTGTAGACTTGCTTTGACATGAGAAGTCTGGAGATTGTACCATGGACCAAGCAGACCATGGACCACTCACCCAGGGTTGAGCCCTTCCCATCCATCGGAAGTTACCTAAATGATATGGGCAGCAGGCAGTGCACATGAAGCCTGCTCCAGCAGCAGGGAGAGCTCAGCTGGAGTCGGCTACAGCTCTCAGGAGCTATTTGTAACACACTTGGCATGTTCAGAAGGAGGCCTTCAGCTTGCCTGCCTTCAAAAGCCTCTCATTTTGCATACAAGTGGTGCTGTGAAATAACGCCAGTTCTTCTGAGCTCTTGATGGTGGCAACATGGTTCCCACAGTCACAGACCAAGCATTGCTCCTACTTTAGGAGAAACTCTTGACATGTTTATCTCTTTGTGCTGAGACAGCTGTCAGCATGGATCTGCTCTATGGCTACATGATTAGATAAATTACTGTTTTGTGGAAACTACGCCTGGCGCACACTTGTAGCTCAATGTCTGGGGGAAAACGAAGGCTTTATTTTTGGTTATCTGCTGCAAGAAGATAAAGTGCTCTGTGCACTTCTTGCTTAGACATGAAAGCTTTGCCACCATCTGTAGTTTATGACTAATGTGTTGTGGTTGAAGATGTGTTAAAGCCCTGAAGCAAAACTGGAATTCTCCTTTGGTAGGTGCTGCAGAGGAGACAGGCTCTGCTACCGAGTCCCAGCATACTCAAATAAGCAAGAAAGCCAACAGGAGAAAGAGAGGGCTGTACAGCATGGGTCATGAAGCAGAGCTTGACTGCTGCAGAGGTCCTTAGCACATACTGACCTAATTCAATGGAAATTAAGAACACAGATATTCGAAAGGAATTTTAGTCTAAGGGACTTGCTGAAGGTCACACAGGGAACCTGGGATACAGTTAGGAACTGAAAGAAAATGCTAAAATGTTGGTCAGTGCCTGGACCACAAGGAAATTATCTGATAATGTCCTTTGTCATGCTTTTAGAACAATTGCATGGTTGCCCAAGAAAGACAGGCAGAGGGTTTGGGCTGGCATAACTCCTGCCAGTTTGACTCTGTGAGAATTTATCCTTTAGGACCTATAGGTTTCCTTCTTTCTCTTATCTCCGTGGGTATCTTGGCAGCCATTAAGCCTGACTAAGTGCTTCCAAGCTGTAATTTCTAGAAATAAAGGTAATTATTTTGCCCGGAGTTGCTTTTGTCAGCAACAAGTGCTGTTGGAGAGTTTTACAATGTCTCACTTAGGGGAGGTTTCAAAGGGGGAAAAGGCAAGGAGAATCCCATGAGATCTGAAAGGCCTCTGGGTTGAAAGTGGAGTTTCTGAAGAAGGAGCAGAGAAGACTTTCTCCATAGGGAAGGAGTGTGACTAGGCAGGAGCCACACTGAGGCAAGTGGCTGTGGGTAATAACAGTTGATAAAATCACTTCATTCTGTTGAAACCTAGTTTGTTTTGCTGTATAGGAAACATCATTTTGGATCTGAGTTTCTTGTTCTCCTGTACAACTCCAAGTGAGCCCTTCAAGGTGCCCCGAGGTTAGTTAAGATGAATGCTTTCAAGGCTCATGGATACTACAAGTGTACCTTTAAAATTAAGGGAGGTTTTGCAAGAACTAGGGGAAATCAAGATTTACCTTGTGAGATAAAGGTGGAAGCTGCTTTAATTATAGATTCAATGCACATTGCATTAAGGATTACTCAATAATGAGATGACCACTCAGTCCCCATATAACCTCACTGAAGACTGATAGGCTTGTCTTTTAAACATTTGCTCTTCACTGTGCCAGATCTTAAATGGTTCTCTCCCGGTAATGCAGCTGTACCTACTCAGCAGACCTAGCTTTTTTTAGGTTATTGAAGATGCATAAAAAAAAATGAATCTGCAACGCTTCAAATCTAGGATCTTAAATGCTGACTGCTCAGCCTCTCAGGGGACCTGTGAAGCAGCTGCCGGACTTCTAAAGGTTAAATTTTGCAACCGAATTCCATTATGATTTTTTAGAATATCATCTGAGTCAGGCTGGTTCAGTTACTGGCCTGATGAGTGCTGCATTGTCAGCCCTTGCATGGTCAAAGGTTTGGGTCAGGCCTCGTGTCTGCATTTCAGCTTGCAGTTGCTTCCCCTGGATCTCCAAAGATTTACAGAATTTTTCTTGGTGGTTGTGAAAGGACCACAGGGGATGCAGTCTTGCCAGGGTGCTAGCAAAAACTGCAAGGGTATGTGGGAAAAGTGCTAGAGACTCACCACCAAACAATACCTAAGTGTTTCTGGCTAACTCTCCCTCACCTTGGAATGAGCTTACCTGGTTTCTGATAGGAGGAAAAGAGACTTAGGCATCTAAGACACTGTATCTGGATGGCGCCTTTTCCATGGATTACTCCTGTGACTTAAGACAAGTAACACTTCTTTCTTGTCCCATTCTCAGATAAAATAACAATTTTTCCTATGATTTTTCTCTATCTAAAGTTAAGATAAGATGAAGAGCATCTCAGCTGGAGTCAATGGATTTGTAAGGATGTAAAAACAGGTGAAATAGAGTGATCAGTTACAACTGTACTTAGAATTAATATGTCCCTGGCTGTGTTTACACCTCACTGCACAAAGTGTATATAATACTTGACACACTACGTCACGATCTCAGCTGCAGTCATTAGATGAGCTTATCCTATAATTAATAAACATGGCCATGTTCACTGTTGTTTAAATACGACATGCAAAACTTCCAACAGCAGAGTGTTTTTCATGTGGTAGTCACAAAACACTCTCAGAAAAATACTCTGATTTCTATTTTAAAAATCTGTGCTTTTCACTGGTCTTGTGGAAAGAAAACAGCCTTTCCCTCTTGTCTCTAAATCTAAAGAACGAAGGGGGAAAAGCATTTATATGTCTTTTGCATTCCTGCCAAAGCAATTATCAAAGTTTTTAACATTTATAGCATTTTGAAGTGAATCACCAGCCTACATTTCATCTAGCATCTATTTTTTCCCCATAATCTGCTTTTAGAGGGGCTTTTAACTGCATTAGACTTTTCTTTCCCATTAAAATGCTGTCTGGATAATAGGAAAATAGAATAGCCAGTCCTCATTGCTTAGTTTCCATAGTGAATGTCTGGAGCAAAGGTCTGTGGGATTATTCAATTACTGCAATAATGTCCTTTGACCTGGTCAAAACAATCCAAAAGACAGAATTCATCTATTGGATTATTTTTAACATTAATCATATTCTATTTAGAAATCACAGTAGAACAGCTAGTGTTCAGAACAGACTGCAAACTATTTGTGTGTACTTTATTGAAGTGGCTTAAATTTTTATGTAGATAGTTACACAAATGATGTCTTTAGGGATTTTTTCACTCCCTGACATTTATGTAGTTTGATAAATGGGCATCAGACTGCAAAGCCTGCTCTCTCAGCAGCACATTAACAGCACTAAATAGAATGACTGGTGTGATCTGAGCACTCTGTGTAGACATTAGATTGTAGATTAACAAATGTTCTTGATCTTGAAACTGCAGAAGTGAGGGAAAGCAACAGCATCTTGCTCTTGAGGATAAACTCTTAGTTTCCATGGATTAAACGAAGACTTGCAAACAGACTCAAACAGCTGTCCCCCCTTAACTTTGCCCCATGCCCACATGTCATAACCTTCCTCATAACTCCACTTTTTGTAAGACATGACTTCAGAAAAGAGTGAATCCCTGCTCAGAAAGGACTTGTCTGTGGACAAACTCCAGGGAGAGCCCTGGAATCACCAACATATGTATCACCTAGTCACAGCACTTGCTGACACAAAGCCAGGTCGTCCCAAGGAAGGAGGAAGGACAGGGCTAGCAAAAGAGGTCTGTGGGGCTCTAAATCATGATTAGGTTTTAAGCTCAAATACCAGCTGAAAAATACTCACTGTTCCTGAAAAGTACTATAGGGTCAGATGCCTGTGCTGAAGGTTTCAGAGGTTTTTGTCAGCACTATGCTACACTTATAGCAAGGACGCATTAAGGACACTGGCAAACAAATAAATGCCTGAAAAAGGAATTCACACAGCGGTAACACTGGCCACACGTGGCTTCCCACCCTGCTGTTTTAGAAACTACAAAACACATCTGCTTGGAAACCTGGTGACTGTCAAGATGCACACTTGTTCAGAAGCATGGTGGCCTGCTTTATTTAACACGTTCATCCTACTGTGGGAAGAAGTAGGTTTATGTTTTGGCATTGGAGGCAGTGGTACCATGGGCACCCAACTCTCCACACAGGCCCCATGGAGGAAACCACCAGCCAGCTGCTTGCAGCAGGTTTGCTGGATGCCTGATATACTCGCTTGGTACATCTTGCTGGTGGTATAACTGTACAGGAGCACACTGGTTACTGAAAAGACAGTGGTCCCATTGGGCTGAATAAGACAAAGGGATGGGAGCATCTTCCCTCTGGTGAGACCTCCCTCATGCCATGTCTGCTCATCTAGCAACCTCCATTGGCCAAACACCGGCTGTGCCTGCACCCCTGTGACCCCCAGAACTCTGCCTATGCAGATGTGGGTGTTTCTTTTGTGTTGTCTCATGCCAACATACTCATTTTGAGTGAAAGCCTGCCCATCAGTATATCTGAGGAAGACATGTCTACTCTCAGATGCACAATAAACCAAAACTTTCACCGGTAGAAAAGAATAGAGGTCTGCCTTGGAGCTCATGAAATACTAGGTGAAATGAATCCTGAAAATTGCCTACAACAGAGCAATCATTACACTGCAATGTTGTAACTGTATGGCTGTGCCCTTACACTGGGGCCAACTAACGTGCAAAGGGATTTAGACTCTCAGTGTGTCCTGGCTCTGCCCCAGAGCTGGATGACTTTCAGGAGTCCCTTTCAGCCCTTATTTCTGATGATGTTATGCTAAAACTTGAAAGAATGAAGAAAAAGTGTAACTTTTTTGCCCCAAATGAGTAATTTCTCAATGGAGGTGTACTCAACAAATCATGACTGCTCGCTCCAACAGTAGGCTATATGGCACCCTGTGACATGCCAGTTATAAACAGGTCATCAGAAGAATCTGTTTTATGCTGGGTGAAATCAAAAGTAATTCAGTCAGAGCAGGTGACATGGCTTTGCTAAGGGTAAAATCAGATGCTAGAAATAAGCTTCTACCTGGAGAAAGATACTGAATGCAAAGGTGTTCCAAAAGCCCAGTTCTTGCCTGAGAGCTCCAGGTCCCTCTAGCTCACTGGCAGCTTCACTGCTGCCTCCTGCTCGGCAGGCATATGTATGTGCACACATGTGTTTCTGTGTGTGTGGCCAAGATGCACATAACACAGCCTCTAACAGCACTGCCCTGGTTTATCAGCCTCACTGCTGGTTAAGGCTCAGAGCTGAGAGCAGGGAGAGTAATGGTGCTGCTTGACAGGATCTCTCCAGCCAGCAGTAAACTGCAAGAGGACTTTCCTGCACTGAGGTTTTGCAGCATCAGTGATTATGGAAAGCAAGGAGTGAATAGATACCCAACACACAGATGGCCATCACTGCAAGGAGTACCGCAGGCCTATCTGCTGCCCTGCAGGAGCTTTGCAAACAAGATGCAGCCTAGTGTGTGGCATTCCAAGGAGGTGTCAGGGGAAGATTCACATGATCCATGGGGATACATGCATAGAGCATGGCTTTGCAAAAGGTGCTTTACCCCCTCAAAATGTAATGGGATGGAAAAAGCAAAGCAAGTAAGTCTCAAGTTCACAGCAAAGTGCTGCAGGGGCAAACTCCAGGGCAGAAAGGGTGAAAACGAGCTTGCAACATCGCATCCCTGCCCAATGAAATGCTCTACAAGCTTAAGTGGTGCAAGCAGTGAGAAAAACAGCTGATACACAGTGACTGTGGCAGCTGGTACAAAGGGCGTGCTGCCAGATCCCAGATTGGGCATCCCTGGGATGGTATTCAAAAACCTGCTCCTGTACATGGGTTCTGTTGCTTGGCACAAACCAGGGTGGTGCCCAAACATATGTGGTGCAGGTAACCCTCTCAAATTGGGGTCTTCCAGCCCCCCCAAAAAACTCTGACCCTATGACAGCCCCCACATACATTCCTTCCACCCACAGGCTGCTTCCCAAACCCAGCGCTGAAATTGAGTCCTCTGTCCCAACACTGACACAAGTGGTGCCTGAGCTGCTGAGCTCTACTGATTCCTATCGGGTTCAGGGCTAACAGGATGTTTCCATTTAAAGTGCTGGTAACCCACTGGTCATGGGTAAAAACTCTTTTATCTTGGAACTGGGAATTTCCAGTGTCCTGTCTTGGAGCAATGACTTTTCAGCGCTTCTGCCCCAGCACCCAGCACCACACCCTGTCCTTTTGGCCATCTAGCTGTTCCAAGAGGTACGCACGTAGCTGGAAAGAAATCAGTGACTTCAGGACAGGAGGTGTATGGGCAGATTACAAAAAAGCCAAGCAAGCACCCACTAGCACAGGCTTCTGTGAAGCAGCGAGAGGTAATACATCTCGCTGTGTAAGTGCTGCTTTTGATAGAGCTCTGATTGGGAATTTTTATTCAGTGCTGACTCTTTTATCAAGTCCTTGTCTGCACGAGGTTCTTCTAGCATGGTAAAATGAGATCTGTACTACCACATTTCTGCTCCTCCAGGCATTTTCACATTGCTTTTCACCTCTGCAGATGAAAAGCAACACAGTAATAAGCAGCATTTCTGAGAATATACTGCCTCCAGACACAAACTACCTTCACAATTACTTTTTCCTATGGGGAAAATAAAATGACTGAAAATGGAATGATAACAGCACCTTACCTTCATTAGGCTGCTTTGAACCTGGAGGATCTCACAGAGTCCCAGAAAATCTGATCCTGAAGCAATAAATCATGTCAACTGGGGACCAGCATTGCCAGGATTGTTTTTAACTGCAGACAATGGTCATACATGGACAAAGCCCAAGAGATTCTGACTTGTCACATGCCTCCCATGACAGCTTAGCATAATAGAGAGTGAGAGAATATGAAAAGTACCCATGGATTACCATGGGTACACCCAACCATTCTGGAGTTGCAGATGCACCATCCCTGGAGACATTCAAGGCTAGGCTGGATGTGGTTCTGTGCAACCTGATCTAGTTGAAGATGTCCCTGTTCATTGCAGGGGGGTTGGCTCCTTTTCATTTGTTTCTGTCCCGTTGCTGGGGTCTTCTCTCCAGATAAAGAAACATACTGAAACTTCTCGGTAATACATTAACAGAAAGATGTCTATCACAAGCTTAACCACAGTCTTAGACCCATATATTTAACAGGATGTGTCTCCTTGGCTACCTAACCCCCTTAAAGCATTCAAGCAGCTAAACAAAGCTAAAAGCGTTATTTATTGTTTTAACAGTCTAAATGATTAAAGAGGGGACTAGCTTATTCCCTTGTTTCTTCTTCTTTCCCATCATTACATTGACAGCAACATTTATTATAATCAAGGTCGTTTTTATACATTTCACACATGGTACACTGGTCACAGGTCCATTGGTAACAATGATTTCTAAGTTCTTGACACGAATCATTCTTGTACTCTTTACAAATCATTCTGGTTCCCCTGTAGCTGCGAGGAGTTACACCCCTGTAACTGTGGGGACACCTAGGTGCCCATCTCTTCTCCTGGAAAACCCTTCTCCGAAGTATCCTAGAAGCTGAAGGTTAGAGAACTACCATGCTAGACAGATGTTTGTATTGAACCATGTGGATAAGGGCTTTGGGCATGTGTTTTCTATATTCATAACTACAAGATCTCTGAGAGCAGCTGGAGCACCATCCCTGTTAAGTTCTTGTTTTCAGGGCACAGGCAGTCCTGTACAAACCCTGGAAGAGAAATAGATATGACAGCAGAGATTAGATTAGGCAAAAGCAGAATATTAGGGGCATCACACTTTTGAATGTTAAGAGTCTCCATTTCCTTTATTAACCTAGCTTAAAGACAGGTGATGTCAAGCAGGTGCTTTGCACTCAAATAACACAAGCTTAGTGCCCAGAATATTCCCATAGTAGTAGTTTTAGCTGTAGTAATTAAGACATTTTAGCCTGAACTACCCACTCAAGACACCGTATCTGTGATTTTTAAGAGTGAGTTGTAAAGCACAGTAGGGCGATCTAAGAAGATTAGGGAGTCTGGCTCTCCTTACGTAACACAATAAATGCAGCCAGCCTGTGTGTAAACAATATGCTTCATACCCAATAGGAGCTTCAGATCGCCAACTGACCCACAAAAAGACACGCTAGCAGAGATGGAGAGATGCTGCATACAAATGCAGCCACTGGTAGAGTTGCAAGTCCTAGAGATTTCTTTGCTCTCACATGGTGTTGGCGGAAAATTTTACTTCTAGTGCTTAGCTCTCAGCCAGATTTCTTCTCAGCTTGGTTTTAAACAACCTCACTTAGGCGCCTTCAGTTGGTGCAGCTTGGCTCCCTGAGCCAAACTGAAATGTGAAGGGGAAAAACAAAACATAAGGCAGGGTGGTTTCACTTATCAGCTGCAAATAGATGGTTTCACAGGCCTGACTAGAAAAGTTTTCCCAAAATCCACTTTCATAAGCTCCCCAATGGGCTCACCGCTAGCTGGCTCAGAGATACTTTGCTGGCGCGGTAATGAGCTGTTATAAGTGAGAATCCTGTAAATCAGATGACTCTAGTCATTTGATGCTTATATTTGGCATGCTGAGTCATAAGGACAGGGGTTACATCGTGTCAAGTTAACCATGCAAAAGGAATTACAGATGAGGCAGGCAGAGCTGGGGTGCGCGCTGGGAAGGTGTGCTTGTGCTGCACAGTGGCCCTGAGGTGTGGGAGCTGGGCAGCCATGGTCCTGCTCTTACCCTATCCACACCTCATTGTCGATGGGGCTTTGTCCCCCACCTTTGCTCCTGGCACAACTCTTCTTCCTTTGGTAGGAATATATACTGCAAACAGTACCTACAGCAGACTGCTACATGGTCCCGGATAATGGCTGGTCACACACCCAGGTTCAGAGCCAGGTCAGACAGGGCATCCCAGCATGGCCTTACACAGACAGGACACTCTATTTTTCTTTAAAACAAAAAAAGACAAATTATGTTATTTTCCAAAGCAGTGTTCCCTCTTAACAGCTTGTTCCTGACCCCACCTGTTAGCTGTACACTTCGCTCCTTGAGCTACGGCTTCAGTCCCTGTGGTCCCTCCTTTTCTGCACCTTCTGGCTCCCTGAGTCGTCCCCACGCCTGTGCCCTCTGTCTCTCTGTATTCATACCCATTTGTTGACTCTTTCTCTGTGATAAATACTAGGCAACCTTTAGACTTCCTAAAGATAAAAATCTTCATTTAAGGGCTTAATTCAGTCGAGAAGCCATGGCAGCCTCTCTCAACAACCCCTTTGGATAATTACAGCTGCTGTTAAATACTATTCTGTGCTGCAGTTGGATGTACCCACTTCTCCCATCGAGCTGTGGGATCTTTTTGTGCCTTTGGCTGCTCAGACTTCACAGCAAAACCTCATGGACAAGCAGAGTGAAAACCAGCCATATTACTGCCTTCATTTTTCATAGGGGTGGGGCAGTATAGAAGAAAGAGCAGTTACCTTCATTTGTCTTAGGGTAGTCTCGTGCCGTAAAATAATTCAAAACCCTGCAAGCTGAAGCCATGGCAAAGATCCTGTAACCTCACCAAAAAGCAGTGTTTGGATAATGCTATTCTGGTGTTCCCAAGTGAAATATTTTGTAAGTTGCCTCTGACAGAGAGCTCTTAACTGTCAAGTTTTTCTTTGGATTGCAGAAGGCAAAGAAACTTCAGTGCATCTGTGTCAGGGGAAATATGATGACTTGGATGGTTTAGCAGTCAAGCCACTCACCTAGGAGAATGGGCACTCTGCTCAGAAAACTATTTCCTTATTTTATCTGCTAAATATTTAATGCAAAATGCACAGCAGGGTTTGGCAGACATCTGCATGCCCTGACCACTAAGTCACAGTCATATTTGCAGTACTGCCCTCTCTGTCTGATCAGTCTGTAGTTTTGTGCTGCACAGCAGACCCATTTTCAGCAAGAGTGATGGGAAGCCCCCCAAGCCCTCACGGGGCTAACTGTTTAGCAAGCATGGATTTGAATCCCTTCACTCACTAAACCTGGCTCCCCCACTTCTTGGACCAAAGGTCCAGCCTCTAGAGGTGTAATCACTGAAAAAAAGGAACGGGAATTAATTTGGAAAGAAAAGCAGCAGCTCTGATGAGATCTGTGAAAGGTGGTGCATCTACAGCTTCCTTTGAGAAAGGGTCCTGCGTGGTGGATCCCAGCTGCTTGTAGGTGTCTCCTCACAACCCTGAAAAGGACGCTGGTCCCATAGAGGGACAAGTTTTCAGGCATTTCCTGTGCTGGGTAGTAATACCCTGGTTGCAGTATCAGCCACTGACAGCCAGTGTGAAGAAAAGAGTATGCTTAATGGGCCACTGCAGGTGGAAACTGGGAGAAGAGCATAGGCCATGTGGCCCCCAGAGCCTTGCTGGCTGCCAGAGAGCGCTCTGTCAAGCAGACAGTTGCAGAGTCTCTGCCTGAATGCTCAGACTCTCTGCAAGGCACAATGCTGTGCTGAGATGCCCTCACTTTCCATAGAGTAGGAGGGGGTTGTTTTTCAGGGAGTCCCATTACCTGTAACGGTACAGGAGTTACGTTCCCTCTCACTGCTTGTCCCTCCTCCAGCCACGTATGTTTCATTATGCTACCACTTCTGCATTTGATATAATCTTTTGCTCACAAGCAGAGTACTTTCCAAGTCAGGTCGGTGCAAGAGCATCACACATTTGATTTTTGTCTATATTATCTGGAAAACAACACAGCCTGCCCAGCAGTGTCAGGCCAACCAAGGAGGAGAAAAGACATCCCTGCGAGCCCTCCTGGCTGGCTTGTGTCCAGAGACATGCTGCTGTGCATGACTATGGCTCCTGTTACCAGCAGTGCAGGAACCAGTCCCAAACTTTTATGGCAGGTGGTGAGCAGCAGCTGCATCTGATGGTGTGTCCATGTGCGCTGGCAGCGTGGCCAGCCCTCCCCGTATGCCTTGCTGTAGCCATAAATCCCTGCAGCAGCAGCTGAGTCACTCTCGCGCTTTTCCTTTGCAGAGGTACAGCACATATGAAATACATAAATAGCAGCAGCCCTGCTGAAAGGCTCCTACCTCACCGGGGACCACGTTGAAACTCCAACAGGATCACCTTTTCTGTGCCTCTCCCTCCTCTGAGCTTGCTGTCCCTGCTCTCCTTTACAAGCAGAGAGGGGGGAAAAAATCCCACTGCCACAGCCATTTCCCATCCTGGTGGGAGAGAGGATGCCTGAGCTTGGAGGGGCACAGCCCTCACTGCCAGGGAAAGATGTGAGAGCAGATTAAGGGCTGCATGAAACCTCCTTCAGGACTTCAGGCTTTGGCCTCTGTGCTTTTAAGCACGAAGAAAAATGTTCTCCCCTCATCCCTGAGAGAGCCCCCAGGGTGGGAAGGGTTTTGCAAACACACAAGTTGTGTAGCCCCACACAGAGACATCAGCGGATGCTGGCCCCAGCACCAACCTGAGGTTGGTGTATGGCATGAGCGAGCAGAAAGGGGAAATCCCCTGCACACAGTGAGCAGCCACACCGCTCGCTGCAGACCAGACCCTGGCCTCCAGAAAGCCAAGCACACACTGGGCTCTGAATGTTGATCCCCTGTGAGTCACATCTCTCCCCACTGCGATAGTGCCTGGCAAGCTCAACAGCAGACAGCTCAGTCGGATGCTATGGAGGTTGCAACACCAAAACCCTCCTGCAGCACTTCCCTGTAACCGGGTCTGGTAACAGCCCAGGGCACTGTTCCTCCTCTCACCAAGCAGAGCTACTGTGCAATATGAAATGCTTAGGTTTTTGGAGAAGAACACCGTACACAACTTGATCTCCTGAGGGTAAGTAATTACAAAGTTGTCTGCTGGTGCCTGTGGGGACCAGCAGTGCATTTCTTGGCAGTGCTCACATGTTGTTCAAGGCAGATTTCCTGCATAGATCCAGGCGCTGGCTGCCAGCCACAAGTAGGACAGAGACAAATGCGCCTGCTCAGGAAATGATAAAGGAACTGAGCAAATGCTCTGGTTTTTGAACCAACATCATTTGGAGAGCTGTATGATGCCCTTCTGGAAGCACAGGCAAAGTGTGGAAACCACAAGCAGCTCCTAATGCCATGCCACATGTTGGGTCTCTCTGAGTGAGCAGCATGCATGAGCTGGTGGCTGCCACAGTGTTAGCAGCATCCTAGAGCTGGCCATGGGGCAGAGAAGATCCTCACCTCTCTGCCACCCCCAGCCCTGCTGGGGGTCCCATCCCAACCTGGCCACCAGTGGGAGTTTGGTGTCAGCACCATGAGCCAGCCCCATGGAGTCACAGAGGGACAACACTGTTGTGATGTTGTGTGTTCAGTGATCCTTAGTGGGAAGGACTGACCCCAGTTCTGTATTGATTAAGGTCCTTATGTCAAGAGCTCTTGTCACCTCAGCAAAGGAGTCCTGAGCAAGAATTAGTTTTCTTCCCTATACCTTAACCATTAACCAGTTTCATCCTACATTAGCACTTGGCCTTGAAGCCAGTGGCTTAAGCCGTAACAGATTTACTTGAGGTGTTGCAGGTACTTCTGTAATCCCCAGTCAGTGAGGACGGCTTCTGATTAACTCAGATACTACTTTTCACCAGGTTTTTGCTCATTAGTGCACTTTCCTTCCAGCTTACTGGGTGCTTCTTGCCACCTGATAGACACAGGCTGCGTGTAAAGTGCACACACAGCAAAAGAAACCCACGAGCCTTCCTATCTGGTCAGTGAGGAACTACCATGGGTGCATGAACTGTGCATGCAGGGAGCCAGCACAAGAGTGTGACAGTCAGCTAACACTCAAAAGGGCCTTAACCCACTATTATCTCCTGAGTGGTCCCTTGTAGTATCCCACTGATGAGGAAGGGAGATGGCCAGGAGGGTGGTGATCCACTTGTTACAAATTCATCTCTGTAAGAGTAAACTATTTTTCACTTTTTTTACAAAGCCAACCTTGAGAAATCAGAGGAATGAACTGGGCTGCATCAAAAGGAGCGTGACCAGCAGGTCCAAGGAGGTGATCCTGCCCCTCTGCTCTGCTCTTGTGAGACCTCACCTGGAGTATTGTCTGCAGTTCTGGTGTCCTCAACATAAAAAGGACATGGAACTGTTGGAACAAGTCCAGAGGAAGGCCACGAGGATGATCAGGGGACTGGAGCACCTCCTGTATGAAGACAGGCTGAGGAAGTTGGGGCTGTTCAGCCTGGAGAAGAGAAGGCTGCGTGGAGACCTCATAGCAGCCTTCCAGTATCTGAAGGGGGGCTATAGGGATGCTGGGGAGGGACTCTTCATTAGGGACTGTAGTGACAGGACAAGGGGTAACGGGTTCAAACTTAAACAGGGGAAGTTTAGATTGGATATAAGGAGGAAGTTCTTTACTGTAAGGGTGGTGAGGCACTGGAATAGGTTGCCCAGGGAAGTTGTGAATGCTCCATCCCTGGCAGTGTTCAAGACCAGGTTGGACGAGGCCTTGGGTGACATGGTTTAGTGTGAGGTGTCCCTGCCCATGGCAGGGGGGTTGGAACTTGATGATCTTAAGGTCCTTTCCAACCCTAACTATTCTACAATTCTATGATTCTATGAAACTGACAGAGAGAGCAGATGCAACAAAGGCTAATGGACTGGCAAGCACTGCACAAGTGCCAAGTAAGTATACAGTAGATGGAGAAGACCTATTAGCAAAGATGGACTGGGTGGGTTTCAGCACTGGGGCAACACATGAAACCCGTGGGTTAAAAGGCCTTTTTCATGTGGGAGATTCCTTTGCAGAGATGAGCCATGGATGAACTTCATAAATCAGGCACCTTCCAAGCCAGCAAGCTCTGGAGCAGGGCCTCTGGCAACACAGAAAGAAGTGTCCACCTGCCAAAGCCTTTTCCCACACATGCAAGAGCCCAGATCAGACAGTTTCCCTGCTTGGTCAAGGGGTGTTTTCTTGTAGGCCACAGTGCCTCTTCTCTACTGCAGCAGTTCTCCGTGGTGTAGCCAGTGCTCACAAAAGACTTGTACAGTGAGAGGTCACCTTCAGACAGCCTTCTGCAGGTAACTGAGGTAACTGTTCTTCATATTCTTAACAGAATCCTGCAAACACAGAGCTATTGTGTGCAAAGTGAGACAGGCATCTTCCCAGCTGTGCTTTGTGACAAAAGGATGGCTTGGACATGATCTCCTGGAAAACAGTCCATGGTTACAGATCCAAGGTGTGAGCAAGTATCTCTGCAGCTCAGAGCTAAGTGTCAATATCTCTTTGCAGGTTTCTGCTACTCTTGCCATCTTCTGCAGGCTTACTTAGGTGACTGCTCCTTGTTTGCATTGGTGAATCCCACTTGCACATGTCCAGCTCTCTCAGGATCTGTACAGGACTCAAATCAGAGCTGGATAGAGAAATGTATGAGGTAAAGCCCTGAAATACTCAGCCCTGCAACATCTGAATCCTTTCACAGTCCTACCTCTATATCTATCTGCATGTTGCCCAGGTAGCTAATAGATCATTACTTTTTTGCTGTTTAATTGAGAAGTGCTGATCTGACCACTGTGGAAGAAGAGGTGTTTCTGCACTGGTATTTTCTCTTCAGCTGGGAAGAGAAAATTGGGGAATAGAGCTACAGAAAACTATCTGGTTTTAGATAATCAATGGGCATTTTCCTAGTGTCACAGTACCTCTTCACAGCCCAAAGAAAATAACAATAAAAACTATGTCCTTCTGAAAAAGAAGTAATTTCTGTAATTGATTTTCTGGGATTCATAAGGCTGAGACAAAAAAATCAACTAGCCTCATAACCGGACTCATAACCTCAGAGTATGCAGTTGCCCAGTACTCTGTCAGCTTGAGTCAGATGCTTAACCACACTGGGAAGTCCAGTATCTAAATGGCCTTGAAGAGCTGGTCAGTGGAGCCTGGCCTGAGGAATAGCTGAGTCAGGACACCAAAATATGACCCTACAGCGTCTCATACGGACTACATATTACCTGGACATTGCATATTTTCCTCCTCCCTTGTCCCATGGAGGTGCTAGCACATGCCTGCATGCACAGAAAAAAAACCCTCAAACTAACTGAATAACAAGATTCTTGAAAATCAGGACCCAGATTCTGGAGTCTTCTCTCAGTCCAGCAAAGTGGTGTGGCCCCTGGTAGGGGCTACAAAAGATCTCAGGCTGGAGGGAAAGCAGCAGTGTAAACAGCTGCTCCGCATTTTCTTAGAAAAGGTCCATTGTTTTACATGCATCTGGACAGTGCAGGCTAAAGACCAGTGCACCTGGGCTCCTTCTGCACCAGAGGGGCTGCAGCAGAAACCACGTTGGATACTACATGTGCATATCTCCAGTAGCAGAGCAAACCATGGGCATATTTAAGAAGGAAGCATGGGGCAGGAAGGGGAAGCTTGAGGTCTTCTTTTATTTCAGGCAAAATATCTTAATGTTTTGTATATTTTTTTCCATTAACAATTAATTACTTTGCTTGCCTGTAGGAACAGTTTCAGGCAACTTCTAAACTTGCTTTTAAGTTCTCTTTTCTGTTCTTGCAGTACTGCTTAAAGCAGCAAGACATGGCAGAAATGAATGACACCCATTTGGCTCCAGTTAACTCTATTGTTTTACTTTCACGCTGTATTTGTGACAGAAAAGGTTCATGTATCTGGGATGAGAGCACCTCCCTAAGCAGATTTACCTTGGGGAGATGACTAATTGGACTGGTACCAGCAAAGGAGGCTGTGTAACTAGGCAGATAACAAAAGTCATGTGTTAAAAGTCACTGTAACTTGTCCAAGCCATGTAGACTAAAACACCCGATCGTTTAGAAAGTTAAGTAAGACATCCTATAAAAGAAGCACAGAAGCAGATACATCTAATAAGACACTAGGTAATTCAGGAGAAGTTGCAGGATCTCGCAGGATCTCAAATAGCTGAACTGGCCAGGGCATAACTCTAAGCAGAAGACAATAAGAATAGGCTCATTTCAGGAGGCTGTTAAAGGGGCAGGTGGAGGCTGGGGAGGGACCAGCTGGACCTTCTGTTGGACATGACAGTGTGTATCATAGAATCATAGAATAGTTAGGGTTGGAAAGGACCATCTAGTTCCAACCCCTCTGCCATGGGCAGGAACACCTCCCACTAAACCATGTCACCAAGGCCTCGTCCAACCTGGTCTTGAACACTGCCAGGGATGGAGCATTCACAACTTCCCTGGGCAACCTATTCCAGTGCCTCCCCACCCTCACGGTAAAGAACTTCCTCCTTATATCCAATCTAAACTTCCCCTGTTTAAGTTTGAACCCGTTACCCCTTGTCCTATCACTACAGTCCCTAATGAAGAGTCCCTCCACAGCATCCCTACAGCCCCCCTTCAGATACTGGAAGGCTGCTATGAGGTCTCCACGCAGCCTTCTCTTCTCCAGGCTGAACAGCCCCAACTTCCTCAGCCTGTCTTCATACAGGAGGTGCTCCAGTCCCCTGATCATCCTTGTGGCCCTCCTCTGGACTTGTTCCAACAGTTCCATGTCCTTTTTATGTTGAGGACACCAGAACTGCAGACAATACTCCAGGTGAGGTCTCATGAGAGCAGAGCAGAGGGGCAGGATCACCTCCTTGGACCTGCTGGTCACGCTCCTTTTGATGCAGCCCAGGATACGGTTGGCTTTCAGCGCACACTGCTGGCTCATGTTCATTTTCTCATCCACCAACACCCCCAAGTCCTTCTCTGCAGGGCTGCTCTGAATCTCTTCTCTGCCCAACCTGTAGCTGTGCCTGGGATTGACCCAACCCAGGTGTAGGACCTTGCACTTGGCATGGTTAAACTTCATGAGGTTGGCATCAGCCCACCTCACAAGCGTGTCAAGGTCCCTCTGGATGGCATTCCTTCCCTCCAGCGTATCAACCAAACCACACAGCTTGGTGTCATCGGCAAACTTGCTGAGGGCGCACTCAATCCCACTGTCCATGTCAGTGACAAAGATGTTGAACAAGACCGGTCCCAACACCGATCCCTGAGGGACACCACTCGTTACTGGTCTCCAGCTGGACATTGAGCCATTGACCACAACTCCTTGCATGCGGCCATCCAGCCAGTTCTTTATCCACCGAGGGGTCCATCCATCAAATTGATGTCTCTCCAATTTGCAGACAAGGATGTCGTGTGGGACAGTGTCGAACGCTTTACACAAGTCCAGGCAGATGACATCAACTGCTCTACCCCTGTCCATCAGTGAACATGTTTGCCAGGACAATACATCTCTCTGCAGGCCCAAATAGACCTCAGTGGAAGAATCTCCTGTCACCCATTTTTCATATTTGTCCATGCAGTGGCAGCACCATCTGACCAGTGATCAGCACCTGAGAATCAGCAGTAAAGAACAGAAGGATCCCTTCTTTGAGAGAAAAGAAAAAGAGAAGGAAGAGAGAAGAGCAAGGATACAAGAGCAAGGCTATTAATTTGTTTCTTACAGTGCATTCATTAACTTACACTGTACATGTCCCTCTCAGAAAACTGAAGCAGTTATTCCCTTTGTCAGCCACACAAACGTACTCCCCTCCAGTATCTCACTTTTGGGTCTTTGTAGACTTAGTAGGAAACAAAGGGTCCAGAAATATCACACCACCAACCTCCTTATGATAGGCAAGGACTTTGGGCTCTGTGACATTGCTCAGTTGGTGGGCTGGTCCAGCCTTGCAGCTCTGACATCCCATGCCCAACTCAGCCTCCTTAGGGGACTAAAGTCATGACAAGCAGTGAAGGGCTGCAGAGCAGATGGAGAGAAGTCCCCCGATAGGCATCTTTCCCAATCCACAGCCCACGGGGGCACTTGCACCATGGACTGCTCTTCCCCCACTACAATGCTTCTGGGGTATGAAATGTCATGAGAAAGGTCTTTTTAATCTTACTCTTGTTCACAGTCCCCGAGGGAGAGGTAGCACATTGCATCTGCTTTTCCCTATTCTTCTGTCATCTCTCCATGTTTCCATGACACACTCACCCTAAGGCTGTCAGACCCAGCTGCCAGCCCCGAGGGCATCTCCACCTGGCTAAAGGTAATGAGCAACTGGGGAGAGGTTATTTTCAGAGAATGAGACATTTGGATTTTACAGAGAAAGGGCAAGCTTAGAGAACTGTAGGATCAGCTCTATTCAAAGGCTGAGAATGCTTGCAGCAGGAAGGCAGGGAAGAGGTGAGGGAAGACAGGCTGAGCTTTGGCTGTGCAGACGTTGGCTGGCAGGTCTCTACGTAGTTATGCAGCTACAAGCCAGCCTGGTTCCACATAGCTGGCATGTGCAAACAAAGCATACAGGAGCTACTAATGTGAGCTCTCTGTGTGCTGTACCATTTCCAAGTCTTGATCCCTTTTATCAGCAAGCACCACAGACAACTCCATGTTTCAGGAGCGACTGCCACTGTGACATCTGGTCCAAAGGCAATTCTTGTGAATTCTTGAATTTCCTTCATGAAGTGAATTCTTGTCATTTCCTTCATGAAGTGGCTGTCACTTTTTCTTTATCTGCATTTGGGAAGACTTGTCTCATGGAGTGTATTCAGCAAGCAAGAGACACAGAGCCTTCATAACAGCCTCAAGAAAAACTGCTTACCAGACCCAATGCTGCTCCTTATTCATGTCTCTGGCTCCTCTGAAATCAGGAAGATGTGGATCCAAACCCCCACCCTTGCAAAACAGACTGAGAAGTGAACCCAAGACCATCAATATGCCAGGAGAGTGCTCCATCAACTGGAGTATTACAACAGAAGTGGGTACCACCCTAAACCACCGCATGTGGAGAAACCCAGACATGCAAATGTGGATGAAATATGCTCCAACAACCTAACAAAACATCTCTGGAGATCCAGAGTTCAGCAGGCTCAAGGGTTCAGGTGGACTTAAAGATCTCCCACAGGACTGATGTGGGCACATGCAGGAGCAGATCCAATCTCTTGGGTAATAGAAATGAAGTACCTCCAGAGTGTATTTGTGTTCAGCATTAGGCAGCAGCCCAAGCAGAGCTGGGGTGATTGGCAGTACAGTGCTGGACTAATTCCTGCACATGTCATGCTTCAAGCTCAGAAATGTCATTTGAATCTTGTCCCCAGCTATGAATCTCTTCCAGGTCCTGCCCTGCTGCTTCCTGTGTCAGATGATGACATATTGGTGCATTCCTTATCCTGCACACTTTCTGTGTTCTAC
Organism: Pezoporus flaviventris; assembly: GCF_033815535.1. Taxonomy (NCBI): domain Eukaryota; kingdom Metazoa; phylum Chordata; class Aves; order Psittaciformes; family Psittacidae; genus Pezoporus; species Pezoporus flaviventris. Next base: position 42,768,779 of record NW_026892584.1, on the reverse strand, counting down.
AGGAATTCACTACCAGTATCAGAAGCAAAAATAAAGATAACCGAAAAAAGATCTGCTACAAGAAGTATTTTAGCTTTGCAGGTGTGAACACATGGCAGAAACGAATAAATAAGGGGAATCTTCTGGCTGTGCTGCTCTCCTGCGCATGTGCTTGCATCTGCATTTTTGCTTGAACTTTTGTCATCTTCACTAAATATTTCACTATGTTCAAAAGCATAATTTTTAAAGGGCTCTCAACAGTAAGAAACAACCCATGGGTTTTTATTCCTCTGCTGCACTAAGAATAATTTTCTTGTCAGAAGCCACACTGCTCTCCTGATCAGCTGGTTCTGCAAATAGAGAAAAAACGTACTGCATGCACTGCAGTAGCTCACCTCATCATAGGCATCTACAGTCCCAAGGATACCTGTACTGGCATTCCTCTCACCTAACTGCTGTGTATGTTTCTACATCTAAGCTTGATATGAGGGCTTCCACGACAGTTCAAGGGTCTACAGTCATGGATTGAAGACTGTTGGTTGCATGGTCCACACAGACAGTGAAGTCAACAGCACAGTCTCTTAACAACCACATACGGTCAGATGACTACAGTCCTTTAGCTACAACGGGACACAGTGTTAAGCTTTTATTCTGTAGACTTCTGAAGCCAGGGGAGTTGAATCCTAGTCTCAGAAGTCCACACACCCTATTTCTGGTGGGAGTTAGCTCTCCTATGCAATTTGAGGCACCGTATCTTGGCTGGTCCCTGCTAAGTGATGCCATGGCTCATTGATGAATTGTGTGCTAGGTATGATCTAAGTTGGATGCCAGAAGCATTACAGCCACACGTGTTGCCTTCCTTGTCATAAATCGCAAGGAGGTCAACTGTAGCATGAAGCCCTGAAGCCCCTTCCTACTCTGTGCTCTTTACCAATGCCACTGCAATACTCATAATCAGAAAACAAGGGCAACAATATGGGCAAGTTTCCTGCTTTTAGCATGGAGCTGAGAGCTGTCCCTCACCGTGTGCTGCTGCCACCACCCTTCACACCCAGGTGCCAATTTGCTATCACCTTCAGCAGCAACTGAGCATCCTCCTCCTCCTGCTGCACTGCCCAGCTTCCCCAGCCCCACTCTGGGGCCACAGGCTTCCCTAGCAGGGGCCATTAGGGCCACACAGGGCTCATGGAGATGCCAGGGGGAGCACAGCAGCTCAGGTTGCTCCGACCCTGGGGATGAGGAGCAGTGGGGTGGCCAAGGGCCGTTTTCAGCTCCTTCAGTGATATGTGGCCACAGGCCAAGGGCAGATCGCAAGCTAGGGTCCCCCCACTAAGGCCACACAGGCACTTTGCTGAACATCACCATTTATTGCTGCTGCTGGGAGCTACTTCCTCGCCTGCTGGGGTGGATTCAGCTGGTGACGCAGAGTCCTTCCCGGCCGCCCGGTTGCTGCATCCATCCTGCGGAGCTGGAGGGGTGGGTGGGGCCGGTGTACTTGGAGAGGGTGGCTGCGGGATGAGGCTGACCTGTGTTCCAGTGGGCCAGTGGTGCCAGGGGCTGAGGGGCAGGGGTCAGTCCTGCAGCTGTCCTGGCCCAACTGCTCTATCTTGTCGTGCTGGGGAGGAGAGAATGGGTTGGCTAAAGCATGGGGCTGAATTCAGCATCCCCAAGCAACCCTCTATACCCATCTCTCCTGGTGAAACCAAGGCCATGGATCCTCCCCAGATGCTCAGCATCACCCTCCCAACCTCAGCCACCCCCGCCAGATCCCTTCTTTCTTCATCCCTACCTTGCTGGGGAGCAGGGTGGATGGCTGGAGTACCTGTGGGGTGCTGGGCTGGACAAGCTGAAGGCACAGGCTGCGCTGCAGCGGGTGTGTGAGGGTATGCTGGCCCCCACACTGCCGTGGCAAGGTGGGGTACCTGCATGCAGGCATCCGCTCCCTGCAGGATAGGGTATGGGAACACTCACCACCCAGCACACAACTCAGCACATGTGGCTTCAGCGCCACTGAGAGAGAAACAGGGCAGCACAGGGGGGAGGCTGTAAAACCCCCAGGCCTGGGGCAAGCACAGCTGAGCCTCTGTGGCACATCTCTGCTCCCCTGCCCTGCCCAGGGAGCAGAGCCCTTTACCCCAGCTAAGGGAAGGACTCTCCCTCGCTGGGGCAGAGCCATCCTGCACCCCAGGGATGGGGATGGGTCTCATGTCCCCTACCTGTAGGTTTGCTCCATCTTCAGAATAGGGTAGGATTGTCCAGTGGCGTGAGGGACCAGTGGTGGAAAGGGTGGGATAGCCCTGGGGAGGGCAAGAGCCATCAGTGGGTGACAGGGGACAAATGACCTACCTTGGCTCGTGGCATCACCCCAAACCCCACAGGCTTGTACCTCATGGCATCCCCTGCCTGCTGCCCTCAGAGAAGGGTCCTAATCCTCCTGCTGATGGGCAGGCCTGTGGAGGGTGCTGGGCAGGATCAGACCCTTGCAGGCAGACACCCCAAACCCCATGCCTGGCCCAGAGCACCACTAGCACCCATCTCCCCCATCCCACCCATGCAGACTCCTGATGTGCCTGTGCTGGTTGGTACTCACGAGCCCAGGCACCTGCATGCTGAGTCGCCTGTCACAAGACAGACACTGGAAATCCACCAGCAGCTGCCTGGGGAGGGGAGAAAGGGCTGGGTGAGTTGGGAAACCTGGTTTTGAGCCTGGTTTATCCCCCCAACGCCAGCAAGGTCCCAGCCTGCTGGCTGGTTACAGAAGAAAGGGGATAGGATGAGGGAGAGTGGTTGGTTGCGGGCTTCCTCCTGGGAAAAAGCTCCACCTCATCTTAGGCACAGGAGAATCCACAGAGGGGAGCGCCCAAAAACCTCCAATGCTGTGGGAACCACTGCCACAGGCACCCAGAGCACCATGGGAGCAAGGGATGCGGGCAAGGACAAAGTGGGAACAAGGCGAGTGCTGTCAATATTGCACTCACTTCCTAATCCCAGCTGCATTGTCAGCTTCCATTGGTGGTGCCATTTCCTTGAGCCGCTTGAGGCTGCTCTTCCAGTGTTCATCCAGCTGCTGCTGGAACGGCCCCAGCTCCAGGCGATCCAGCTGCAGACAGACACTCCCTCAGGTAGCAGCTCCAGAATGGGACACTGCATCCCCAGGGAAAAGCCAGGAGCAAGAATCCTCAGGAGGATGCTGCCTTGGGCCACCAAGCCCCAAAGGTACCATTTTTACGCAGTGGTGATGAGCCGCCCCTCACCTTGGAGGCCATCTCCTCCCGCAGCTGCTGCTGGACCTCGTGCAGCCCATGCTCCTGGCCTGTCACCCGGCTCAGCACCTCCTGGTTTCTCTCCTTCAGCAGCTCTAGGCTTGCCTCAAATTGGGCGCGGCTGACTTTGCTTTCCAAGGCACCTTTGTCTGCTTTCTAACAACAGGGAAAGGCAGGAGAACGGTGGGGAAAGGATGGAGGAACAACAGCCAGGATCAGCTCATTGCAGGGGCAGAGGCAAAAGCACTCCAGCAGGACCACAGCTGTGTGGTCCCACTCGCCCCATCACCCCCATGGGGTCAGTCCCACCAGCCCAAGGGACATGTGGGGAGACAGAGAGACTTGCAGCTGGGTGAGAAATCCTCCGTCCCCCAGGCCAGCTCTGCCACCAAGCTCCCAGGGGACAAGGGGCATTTATCACCCTGCCCAGGACCCCCTTGCCTGGTGCTTAGGCCCCCTGAGGTTGTACCTCATCCATTCCTAGCTCCAGGTCCTCTTTGTCTGCCTTCTCCTTCTCCAGCCTCTCCAAGGACTGGAACAGACCCTTCCAACACAGAAAAAGCATCCTGTGACATTGTGCAGGAGCACCCCTGCTTCTCCCTCCACACAGAATCCTCTGGGAAAGGTAATTTAATCTCCACAGGGCAAATCACTTATGGTCCCCTGCCTGGAGGATGCTCTAACACCACAGGGGTTTCAGCCATCTACCTCGATATCTTTCTGCTGCTGGCGACTGTCATCCAGGAGGCTCCCCATGACAGAGTTAAGCTTTTCATACTCCTCTTGCATCTGCAGGATGGCAGCCTGGATGCGCTTCAGCACCTCCTGGTCCTGCTCCAGGGAGGAAAATAACAAGGTAGTGCCATGCAAGATGCGGAGGCTGCCCAGGGGGACAGACCTGGCTTACTGGGCCAGTGGCCATAGGCTCCCAGTGCCAGCAGGACATTTGCAGCATGGCTTGAATCTCCCTCTCTGCTGTAGACAAGACAATATGGGGGGGAGCAAGGAACTCCCCCACATAACACCGAAGCACAAACAGGCGGGCATGGTTCTGGCAGCCCCCTCCCAAGTCCCTCATGCTGCCATCTCCCTACCTGGCTCTTCCCTGGCAGCTGCCTCACCACCTTGCCCCTCTTCTTGCTCGACATGAGTGAGTCCACCAGCCCCTGCAGCTTCTCATAGCACCGCAGAAGCTTCCCCAAACGTGTGCTGGTGTCACTGCTGCACATGGGGCATACTGCCTCCTCCTGCCCCATGCTCTCCATCACTCTCAGCTCTTCCAGCTGCAGAAGGGGAAGAGGAATCACCTCTGAGATGGGACAGATACAACCAACAATCCCAAGTGCCATGGAGGCTCCATGGCCCCAGCCAGCCAGGGGATGTGGCTGGGAACCCCACCAGGACCATCTCAAAGAGCCAGCAGGTGGTGGGAGCTCCCCCCACACCTCACCTGCTCCTGCTCCTCCTTGGCCGTCTGGGTCACCAACTGATCCAGTGCAGCCTTGCTTATTTGCTGCTGCTCTGCCAGATCCTTCATGTCCCGCTTTACCTCCTGCGGTTTGGACCTGGTCAGCAAGATGGTGGTACAGGCAGGCTTAGTCTTCACAAGCTTAGTTGCTCAGGGGGCATCCCTCTCCCCCCATCATGGGATGCTCCCAGCCCTCCTGGGCTCCCTTGCAGCCCCACAGGGAAAAAAACCCTCTCCTGTCCTTTTACCCCAATCGCAGGCTGAGCTGGTTGCTGAGGTCCATTTGCCAGCTGGCTCTGGCTGCCTCCAGTTTGCCAAGGGCACTCTCCAGTATCCTGATCTGGGAATGGCAGCGGGGGCAGAGTCAGGGCATGGCCCCTGTGTCATCCCAGCACAGGGGCTCTTCAGCTGCCTTCTCCATGCCCAACTCTCCCAGCATCCCTGCATCTCTCTCGGGGACTCCTTACCTTCCCCTTCTCTCCCTGAAGATCACTGGCCAGGCTCTGCAGGTCCCTGGACAAGCCCTGCAGGTCACTGGCCAAGCCCTGCAGAGATGACACCTGGCCCTGGAGGTCACCCAGTGTGTTGGCAACGCTCTCCTGGCCTAGAAGAACACAGTACAAGGGGACACACTGTCAGTGAAGGGGTCTCACCCTATGGGCGAGGCTCTGAGCACAACCAGCTCCAGACCCAGCATTTCAAACACCCCCCACAAGCCTCCCAGAGCTCTCACCTCCCTCCTGGAGGAGCAGGCACAGCTTCTCCAGGTCAGTCCGCTCCAACCTGGTGGCTTCTAGCTGGGCCACCTGCTCCTTCAGGGAAGCATAGAGGTGTCTGAGCTGCCCAATCTGCTTGAGAGCCTCCACCGTCTCCATGTAACACTTGCAGGCATTGTGGTAAGCACTGCTGGAGCCTGAGGGCAAGGCCAGCTCTTGCAAGTGGGACATGGCCCTGGGATCAGTGTCGAGTGGGATCTCAAATCCCTGGGCTGCTGGCAAGAGAGTCTCTGCTTCCAGGGGGCCTGCCTGGTGAAGCTGTGTGCTGAGCCGCCTTTCTGAGATAGTGGTCTGAGTGACAGTAGACTCTGGCTGTGTCTCAAGGGTGGTGGTCTGGATGCCCGTAGACCCTGGTTGTGTCCCCAAGCTGGTGATCTGTGCATCCTGCGACACTGCCTGCATCACCACTGTGGTGCTAGCATCCCCCCTCTGATCTGAGGGAATGTCTCCCTGCTGCTTAGGGGCTGTTAGAGCTGTTCCAGGATCCTTCAGCACCATTGAGCTGTCTCTAGATCTCAGCACTGAGCTTGCCCCATGTGAGGTGTCCACATCTGAAGTGGGAGACTTGGTGGTGGCAGACTGGTCTCCTTGTTCTCTGGGTCTTCCTCCATCTCTGCCTTGTTCTCCTTTGCTGCCCACCAGGCAATCCTTTAGCACATCCCAGTGCACCATGTTGTTGACCTCCTCAGGGTCCGGGTAGAGGCACAGCCTTTCCTTCAGCATTTGCTGGGGAAGGAAGGGATAAAGGGATGGTGGGCCCCACAGGAGCACTCCCACACACACCCAGCACTGCTGGGGACCATGCCCTAGTGCAGAGGCACTGCCTGCATTGGTCCCCCAGGGATGCAGCCATCTCCTGTCCTGTAGCAGGATCTGGCGTGCTCATAACCATACCACATCACTGGCCAGAGTCCTTAGGTTGCAGAGGCCTGGCAGCTGGCCGGCAGCATCCTGGAGGTTCCCCTAGAGTGGGGAGAGGAGAGGGACGGCAGTCAGGATGCAGAAGCAGGACTGAACAGAAGCACCTGCAAATTAACTTAGGCACTAGACAGACGGATGCTGGGCAGGCTTGTGCCTGGGGGCTGCTGCTGTATTGCACTGGTAGATCTTGACCCTCCTTTCCCAGCACCCATGGTACTTTAATGGGTGTTCAGTTAAGAAGTGCCTTAGGGCCACTTGGGTGGACATACACAGTTACCTCTGCCAGCAGCTTGAGCTGCAGGCAGTGCTGTCCATTCCTGCCCTCCCCGGGGCTCCAGGTAGGGTGGGCTGAGCTCCCATGCTTCCCTCTTGGGGCACCCTTCCCACTCTTCCCTTCCAGTGCCCTTCACACTAGGTGACATCCAAGGCAGGAGGACACGGGCTGCAAGGAGATGCAGGGTGATGCAGGGAGGGGAGCAAGAGGCCAGCTCCCTCCTGGGGACACCAGCAGCAGCTCACCAAGCCAAGCGCCTCCTGGATCATGCGGATTTCTCCCTGCATGCGGGACTGCGCCTCCTTCATCTGGCTAATCTCCTCAAGGAGATCCTGGTAGACAGATGTGTCCTAGGAGAGGAGGGTGGCAGGCATGAGCCCCATGGGAGGGTCCCTGCAGACCGGGAACTTGGTCCCCACCCTGCCCCAATGGAAGCCATCACACAAACCCATGTCAGCAGGGCTGCATCCAGCCCTGCCTGCCCGTGCTGAGCTCTGTGCAGGAGCGCTGAAGCTGATACCAAGGGCAAAGAGCCACCCCTGGAGGAGGAGGCGAGTCAACGGGGGAGCACGCAGGGGCTTGGGAGAGCCGCTACCTGGGAGCTGCTGCTCTTGTCGGTTTCCTCCCTCTCCACTAGCTGCCCCACGTCGGCAGCCACATCAGCTTCGGAGCCGCCGGTGGTGTCCTGCAGCAGGTCCTTCGCAGGCAGCTGCTCACCCGGCTGCCGGAGCTGCTGCCCCGCTGCCAGGGTCATTGACCTGTCCCGCTCCACAGGCTGCTCCAAGCCCCAGGTGGAGCGGTCCTGCAGGCCCAGGTGCCCCAGCATGGCCTGCAGCAGGTTGCGCAGCGCTCGGAAGTTCACGGCCTCGACATCGGGCGTCCCGAAGGCGGCGTCCAGCAGCTGGGTCAAGCTGAGTAGGGCCATGGCTGCCGCTATGGCTGACAACACGAGTCTGACCTGCTGGCGGTAGGAGAGACAGTGGGCAGCCGGCAGCCTGCCTCCTGCTCACTCTCCCTCAGGGATGCGGTGGCCCCTTCCCCGCAGCCTCTGCCCCCCCCAGCCCTACCGCCGCCCCCCCGACCCCCGTTCCCTCCGCCCCCCTGCCCCGTACCTGCAGCAACTGACCCTGCCCCACGCCCTGCCGCGCCTCTTTACCCACCACCACCGCCCGCTCCTCGACGCCCATTGTCCGAGCCCGCTCCTGAACTCACAGAGGGCGCCGCTGACGAAAACACCCGTTGCCAGGCGACGCCCCGCGGCCCTCTCCCGTCCCGCAGCTCGAGCGCACGGGGGACGGTCCCGGGACCGACCCCGCTTCCGCCAGCCCGTGCCCAGGGAACCGGAGCTCCCCGGGAAGGCGAGCTGTCCTGCCGAGGAGGGCAGAGCTACGTGGCAAAAGCAGGACAGGTTTTACTCTCTCCCTTAGACGTATAGGCAATACTGGGGGGAAGGAAGGCTGCTGCTGACAGCATCACCACACACATTTTAAGCACCTCGCTCCAGAGCAAAGAGGTGCACAAGCAGGAAAAAGCAGCACAGGCAGACACAAGCTTCCACACAACCCGAGGAAAAAGAGGACTCCAAAACATCTTGGAAGCAGAGTCGCCCATCAGACAAGTACTGACAGAAAAAATCCTCAAGAACATCTTTTCCCGAAGAAACCTCCAGGTCCAGCCATGCCAGAGAACCGACACCTCCCTCCTGTGGTGAGGCACTCGGAGAATGAGGGTGGGCAAGCCGGAGGCAGAACTTGACAAGCCTTGGTCTTGTCAGAGATGAGAGATTCATTTTTAGTCATTAAAGAGAGATTTGCCCTGCGTAGTCTTCTTTCCCAAGCTGGGAGGATTGAATTCCAAGAGGGAGTAGGCATGAAGAGATGGGGACAAGATGCACCAGGGCAGGAAGCTCACCCTCTTATCCTATGGATCCTATGTCTTCACTTCAGGAACTGGCAGACCTTTAGGCTCAGGAGCTCCACAGACACACCCAGGGACTACTCGTGCTTTCTAGACAGCCCTCAGGGCTGGCAGAAGCGGCAAGACCTCTAAACCAGCACAGGGCCACCTCAGCACAGTGAGACAGCAGCAGAAAGGGAAGGACCTTGGGGCAGAAGGGAAAGCACTGGGGTTCAGTGCTGATAGGGTGGCAACCAAGTCCCACACTGTGTCAGGCCAGGCAGATGCTGTGTCCTTGTGTCCACCAGCCCCAATCCACCACCTCCCCACAACCTTTAGGACCCCGTGAATGCAGGGTGCCAGTTTTCCTAAAGCAAGTGGGGATTTTGAGTCATCTCCTGGCTTCAGGTTAGCCAAATGCTTCTGGCTTCTAGTCAGGGTAAGGTGTGAAGCGAAGCCTGAGGAGAACTCAGGCTGTGGTGCTGACTATGGGGCAGGTGCTGACTATGACCCAGCTATGGTACTGACTATGACTTAGGGGACACCGGCTCAACCCCCTGGTCACTGGGGCTGCAATTCCACAGTTACGACCCAAACACAGCCTAGTAAAAGCAAGCCCAAGTGGCACAATAGCAGGCAGCAAGCCCTGACCTTACTTCTGGCAGGTCTGTCAAGCAGTTGGGAGAAAAGAGCAGTGCTGCTCACATCTTGAACACTGGCTCCCAGGATGAAAAGCATGGTCCAGTATTAGCTCAGAACAAGGGGCTTGAACACATCTGCAAGAACTTCATGCACTCCAGTGGATGCATTCCACAATCCTCTCAGCACAGGACTCTCTTCCTGCAACAGGCTGAACAGCCATGCTATGCTCAGAGTACAGCCAGGATTTGTTCCTAGTACGTGGAAAACACAGGAAACCCATCCACAGCCTTCAGACCTCACCCAGGCCAGCGCATCCCTCGTGGGGTTTGGCTCCGAGGTTTGATCCCTGCTGGACCTACTGGAGATGACCCCGGGCTTCTCTGTACCCTCCCCAGCTATGAGACAGGACACTGGTGCAAGGCACACTTGTTCATCTACTGCTCAGGGCTGCCCAGCCCCTTGGCACCCTTGTATGCATTTTACACTGAAAGAGAAGGGTGTGGGGAGAAGCGAAAGGCCCTGCTAGGGCACCCTCTCTTTGGAAGCAAGTGCCTCCAGCGGGCTTTATCCCCCACCTCCGCAGGCTGTAACATAATACATGTTTACTGGAGCATGCTTGTCTGCCTCATCAAGGGAAGGATTATAGCTGGGGAATTTCTCTTTTTATCATCCTGGAGACAGCCCTTCACAAGCCCCTTGTGCTGCTTTCTCAAGTGCCCCTCCAGCCAAGGCTTAGTGTAATACAAGAAGGGAGCAAGCCCTGAGCCCTGCTTCCCTGCAGAAGGCTGCAAGTTGCCAAGTGAGCCTGGTTACAGCAACAGCCCTGCATGACAGACACAGCAGCTGTTCAGAGGGGACAAGCTTCACAGGAACCACCAAACCTGAACATCCTATGCTTTGGTGGCAGGGTCAGTGTCAGTGTTTTGGAGAGCACACCTGCAGATGTTCTTCCAACTCCCCGACAAAGACTCTTGCCACAACTCAGCAGCCCAAGGCAACTCCACAGAGCCTGGCTTTGCAGTGCAAACTGTTTAAGTGAGGACCAAGACCCTCACGTGCCTTGCCCCTGTAGAACAAGAATGATGCAAAGCTCACAAAAGGCCAGCACATAAACTAGCATCCCTGGCCTGCCTGTGAGACACATGAGCTTGTTTCCAGTGCCCTGATATGAGAGACTGAGTAGCCCTGTGAACAGGTTGCCTTAAACTGCCCTTTCTGGATGTTCCACCAACTTAGTTTGGATGAAAACCCTTGCTTTGCTGTGCAAGAGAGGAGAGGGCACTTGGCCAGCAAGGGCCAGCAAGGGGCTGCTTCGCTCTGCCTGCAGCAAACCATCTGGCCGGCCGTGCAGCACCAGAAGGGAAGTGCTCCCTTCTGTGCTCTCTGGCAAATCAGTCAGAAACAACGAAGTTTGCTCCTCTTGCTGCCCACCCGCGGCAAGGAACGGTCTCGATTCCCTTCTCAAACAACACACCAGCCCCTGGTTTAGCACAACTCCATTAACATGGAATAGAACACAACCCCAGACTGCTCACGACACAAGCAATTGGGGTCAAAAACCTCCCAAACAGGAACATCACAGCTCCAGCGATGTCAGCAAGGGCCAGGGGGCTCAGGGTGCAGCAGTAAAGCATCCCCCAGGGCACCGGGAGACCCCCATGGTAGGAGAGACCCGGCCTAGCGCAACATTCAAGGAGAAAAAGAGCAGGAAGAGGAAAATCTGCTAGCTGGAGCTTCTCGGACAAGGAGCACCGTCCAGACAGCCTCCAGGGGCGAAATGAAGCGAGTGCTCGGATTTCTAGGGCGGGGTGCTCATAGGAAGAGAGCGACAAGGGTTGAGCTCTTTGCTGTTGGTCCCCTCCCAGCTCAGACCCAGCTGGGCCTCGTCCTGCAAATGCAATTAGTGCCGGGGATGGGGTTAAGCACTTCGACGCATAACATCACCCACAGGTGCTCGAGGGTTCTTTGCTGGCTCCCAGTTACCCCACTGCAGGTGCCAGTGGGGGAATCCCAGATCTTGCTGGAGCCACGTGAGAGCCCAAGACAGGCTGTTAGCACCCATTTTTCCCCTGCACAATTCCCCCCAGGTAAAACATCCACGGGGGGGGGGGGGGGGGGGGGGATGGCTTCCTGGGGACTAAGGAAGGTGTCTGGGGAGTGCAGCAAGGTGGGCAGGGTCTGCTGCTGGGGAGAGTGGCAGATTTGGGGGATCCCCCTTGCCCCATGTGGGGAGAAGATCCCCGGGAGAGGAGGATTTCCCCAGGGACACAGCACAGTGGGGGTATGGTGATGCTCCCCAGATGCCTTTGTCCTCACAGTCTGCCTCTGTGGTTCCCCTCAGGGTTTCTCACATGGGAGGTGCCACCGCCTTCATGTCTGTCCCCCCACTCCGTGTTCTTTCATTGCCCCAAGTGCCCAGCTGTGACACCCCGAGTGCCCCCTGCTACCCCTGCTGCTTCCGGGCACTGCCCGGTACCTCTCCACTCCAGACAGAACTTGTATTGGGGTTCAGCACACACTGGAGCTTTCTCCTCTCTGACGGGGAGGGACTGGGTGGCAGAAGGGGGCTGGGGAAAGCAGCCCCAGGCCCTGGGTGTGGAAGAAGGGAAAGGAGGGATGTGTGTGTCGTCCTTCCCCCCCGGTTGGGGGTAGAGAGGGGGTTCTGGTGCTTTGCTCCAGAGGGGGGAAGCAGCAGGGTCGGTGCAGCCTTCTTTCCAGCAGCTCTGGAAGAGGGACAAGAGGGTGACAAAGAGGGTTTTCCCCCGAGGAGAGAAGGAAGGCAGCTGGGTGATGCTCACCCCTCCGCAGCACCTCATTGCCTAGGCGGCAGCCTGCAGCCTCCTCCTGTCCCGGAGCACCCTGCTTTCAGCAGCACCCACCTCCCGGGTCAAACGGGCTGCTCTTATCTTCTCCTCAGTTCCCACTAGTGTGGGGGAAACTTTTCCCATTAATCTCAGAGGGCACTTGATTGGACATAATGTGCATCTTTGCACAGCAGCTGGTTTTGGCCCCAGGCTGGCTGCATGAGGAATGGCAGCATGACTTCCATGTTTTGTAAAAATTACCAATGAAACGCAGAGAGGGGCTTTGGGGTTTCTTTGTCTGATGTGCACTGCATAAATGGCCGAGTATTATCACAAGTACAACACAGAAAATCTACTTATAACTTTTATCCTGCTGGTTTTAATTCCTGATGGTGGTAAGTTGCTGGCCGTGAACTGAAGTTCATTTACAGAGTGTGTCCCAAGCCCATTCCTTTGTTGGATGTCCAGGGTTTAAGCATGTGATTTTAAGCACTGATAGATGAGTGGGATCCATTCTGCTGTCTTCAGGGGTGTTTGGATCAGGCCCTGCTTCAGAGGGAAGGGAAGGAAAATCCCAGTGTCTGCTCCCCTTTCTTGCATACCTCCCTGTGTTTGCTCAGGGAAGCATGCAGAAATCTGCCTTGCCATTTGTCCGTCCCATTTCCCCCTGGGCTCTCCTGGCTCTCTCCATCACTGGGAAGCTGCTGCCCTCTCAACTGTAGCTTGGGGAGCGCAGCAGCCAATCGGGCAGCCAGGCAGCAGGGGTATCCTTCATCAGTCTCCCTAAGTATCTTCAGGCTCTGCTAGGAACATCCACATCACTCCTTTTCTCTCTCTGCAATGACCTGAAGCTCCAGCTCTGCAAGCAACGATCAGTCAGGCATAATGCAATGCAGGGCAGCCCAGAATAATCTGGTTGGCATCCAAGGATGTATATTCACTGAGAGGCTAAGGAGTGTGTCAGCATTTAGTTTCAGTCTAGCTGCACTTTCCCTGCAGCACAGAATTACAAAGTCTCCATCTCCTCCTCTTTATTGGGACTGATTCTGCACTGGGATCCTCTGAAAAGACAAAGTTTTCCTCTCTTGTTATTGCTGTACCACCATAATCTACCAAGATGTGTGACTGCTTTCATCTAGTTCTTCCTAACTGGCCAGGATCTCCAGCCAGTGGTGGGCTTACATTTTCTATACTTTTCTGTGTTCTGCTTCTGCTTTGCTGTGCTGTGCTGTGCTAGCTGCGAATCAACCTCCGAGGCAAACCCTGCAGCTTCTAGGGTGTGGCTTTCTCTGATGCTGCATGAATCAGATAAGGAAGAATAGAGCTAAGGAAAGCCTGTCCTTACCTCCTCTAAACTTTCTCGGAGTCTGCATTATGTTGAAACTAAGCTTAAGGAAGCCTTTGACTTTGTAAACAGATTAAATTCAGTTGTGTCTAAATTAACTGTTTCAGGTTGCATGCATTAATTCACATGCTTGCCCTCCATTTCTCATAGCAATTAGGAAACAACTAGCAGGATACAGTGCATGATACAATCTATCTGACATTTATGATAGCTAAAAGCTGTGCTGTGTATATTTGCAAATTCAACGTGTCCTATGCTTTGTATTCGGTTCGTTGGCTGAACAATACAGCAGTATGAAAGAAGGGCTTTTTTTCCCTGCGTTTCCCTGCTGCAGAGCAGAAGGAAATTAACATCTTAGCCTCTTTCTTAAAGGGGAAAATATACACATTTTAATATAAAGTGTTGCTGAAGCAGAACAGGGATGATTGCAGGAACGAGTCAAAAGAGCAAAAAGACCAGTTCTTAGCTGGCAGAAGTGTATCAGTAAATTACAAATCTGCTTTTTAGTTTGTGCACAGATTAACCTATTTTAAAATAAGCAACTCACAGTCTTAAAGTTGAGTCTGCAAGAATGCCAAGAATCTGACGTTTCTAGGGTATCTTTTTCTCCCTAAAATAGACAAAATCTATGTTTATCTATAGTCTGTAATAAATTTCCTCACTATTTATGATGGTAGAAGGAGTTATAATCTACAAAACACAATCTGTAAACATTTTGATAGCCTTAAAGTGGAGAGTTGGTGGGTTTGGGGTTTAGCTTTTTTTATTTTTATAAATCTGATTATTTCTGTTTTTCTTTTGTAAATAGTTTAGGATTATGTTTTCCACAACAAAGAAAAGTCAGAAATTGCATGTCAGACTCCCAGTCATGCAAAGCAGCATCTTACTGCTTAAGTTGCCCTGTTGGAATCAAGGAGACTACTCAACAAATATGTGTTTTCTCTCCACCCAACAAAAAGCTCCAGTCCAGCCCTCTGCTTGTTACCTGGTGCTTAAATAATTGAATTGGTATAAGGTTATAGCAAATATTTTAGGACTACACCCAGACAGTAATTTAATATGATTTATTCAAAATATACTTGATGTAAGCTTTGGAGGAAAAAATTTCTTTTATAAATGTGATTTTTTCAATCGTATAATTTTCTTAACATTTATCTGCCTGCACAGATTTAATTATTTAACAAAAAAACTAGTTTTGTGGCTCTTGCCATTTACCGCATTAGAGATGTATTTGGGACTTGTAGGTGCTACCTAATAGAAATGAATAAAAACATGATACCAGCAGGGCACGCCACATAAGTGCCCTCCAGGCTTTCCTCAGTGATCAGCAAAAAGGTTTGGGTTGGGGCTGTTCTTGCTAAGGAAACAAAATTGTCCCATGTCACATGGGAGAACGTGAGAGATAACAACATGGATTGTTATCTGTCCAATACCAGTTTCCTGGTGGTGTGAAGGATGCTGCAGCAAGTCATGCGCAAGGGGAACATCTGCTCTGGCTCGTGCCACAGCACCAACCAGACCCTGGTGCCTGGCTGGGGAGGTAGAGAGCAGGAGTGGGACCATGGCGCTGACAACAAGGTCCTTTCTGGGCAAGGACCTGGCAGGGACAGCCAGTTGCATGTGAAACCTGACAGCATCTGTTCTCCAAACAGTTATTGCTGATGTTTCTTGACAACAGATTATCATCCTCAGAGGTTAGGGTGTGGCAAGGAAAAGCAGGTCTGTTTTTCTCAAACAGGTAGGCTGGCTGCCCGCCCAGGGCATGTGGTATGTGTTTAAGAAAGCCTGCCAAGTGCAGGAGAAAGAGAGGAATATCAGCATGGTGATGAGACAGACTCATCTGAACAGGGTGGGGAAAACCACATTGTGAATCCCACATCAAGAAGCTCATATTAAATCCCTTGTTTCCTCTACAGCATGGAAGGAAGGCTTGTTAAAAATAGGCTTGTTTCATAAGCTGCTCTCTCTGCTGACTATATTCATCTGCCCTTGCTTTAGCTGACTGTCGTGATGACACAGGTGAGAAACAGATAAACAAAAATTTGCCAATTTTCTTTATTAGCCAGACAAGCACACGCATGCACTCAGATCTAACATCTGGAGGATGCCAGGAGCATTTTGCAGTTGTTGATGAACACTGAGACAGTGTTTTTAATAGATAATTTCTGAGTCAGAACAACAAATAAGTAGAAGAGTCTGCATCAGCAAACTCTGGCAATTGGCCAAATCCCAACATTCGTCTTTCTAGCATGAATGTTTTCTAAACCTATTTTTTTACCTTGTTTGGGGTGCAATCTAAATCCCCAGAAACTAATGGCAGTCTTTAAAATTTAAACCTTGTTCAGTATGACACTTAAGCAAGACTGCATAACATCCCAGTTGCCACAGGACTGGAGCACAGAGTCAAAGCAAAACATGCATTTGAAGACTTTGTTGAATGGGTGCTTGAACTGCAGTTCTGCTTCTGAGCTGCCAGGTTCATCCTCACACAGTATGAGAATAGCATATCCAGAGCTGTAAAAGTCCCTGAGCAGAACTCCATTGCAGTCTGTGACATCCAAAAAGCTCTAAAAGCATAGTAACACCCCTTCTCCTCTGTTCTTATCTGCAATGCCAAAAGCACAGCAAAGGCTGGGTGTCCACTCTGTGTTACAAGCTGCTAAACACGACCACTCTGTGTTACAAGCTGCTAAACACGACCCACGAATTGGAGGATGTAAACCAAAATGCCAGCTGAGCTGTATTTTTTCTTAGAAACAGTTTCTCAACATGTTTGCCTATGAGCTGCAGCAGCGTCTATTCCAGCCCCATTACAAGACAGAGAGAAACAAAACCTGTAGGAGCCAGACTCCCAGCTCGCGTGAGGAACACCCTCCCTGACTCTCAGGAAAGGCTCTGACCTGACATACCAGCACATTTCATTTTCCCTCCTCTTACTTCTTTCAGCAAGCATAATGTTAGAATGACACAAACTGTCTCTGTTTTGGACTCGCTGTCCAATACTGTTTCCCAAGTATACACTCATTCTGCCCATGGTGACACCAAAAATAACTGTGGTGCCTGCACAAACCGAAAGGGATCTGATTCATCTGGCTCTAGCAGAGAGCTCCCTGCCAGCACTGTGAATTCTGGCTTCTCTCTGTTCTCCCTCCCTTCAGAGTCATCTCCTCCCCTCCAAAGTTTTTATTTCTGGTTATTAGTGTCACAGTTTTTTAATAATTTTACACTTCTATATCCAATGGGTATGCACAGACCCTTTGGTGACATATGAGCACCAAGTGGAAAAGAAACAACAGCGTGACAAGAGTCCCACAGGCAACAAGGCTTTCTTTGTCCATCCTCTGGGCAATAAAGTGTATTGCTGTTCTCCATCTAATTGCAAGAAATGAGGAGCGTATGTACCCATTAGAGGCCCAGCATATTGTATTTACCACAGATTCTGATTCATGCAGGGAATGGCATACCCTATGAGCAAACCAAAACCAGCTGAAAAACGTTGATTTTTTTTATTGCTGCATTTCAAAACGAGGAGGAGGAAGAAATCAAGAGATCTCAAGTTTTCAGTAGAGCACTCCTCCCTGAGCAATTTGGACTTGGGATGCATTTGCCCAGTGGTTTGCACGCGGTCTGTTTCTGTCCAAGGCAACAGCCTCTTTTGAGGCCCTTGTTACTGTGCAAGAGATGGAGGAATGCAAAAAAAATGCCAGGAGAAGCCCCCGCCAGTGAGGGCCTCCAGGGCTGCTGCTATTGCTACTTGCTCTGGTGAGGGCTGCTGCTGCCAGAGATAAATGACACCCTCGGTTCAATGTGGTGACTCGCTGCCAAGACAAGCAGTCAAACAGCCACGCTGGGCTTATCCATACAGAGGAGCAGCTACAAATACGCCTGGATCTAAGCTTGCAGTGCATATGGTCACCCAGTGCCAGTGTCCCATGCAGATGAACCTTGCATTTCCTGTAAGCAGAGCACCGCAAACCCTTGTCCCAATAACAATCCCATCCCCAGCACATCTTTCCCATAGTGTCTGCCAGCACAGCTGCCACAGGTAATCCAAATCTGGGGGGCGATCAGGGCTGCATTAGTTAGAAGAGGGATATGCCCGTGGCTTTTTTGTTGGCACTGAGGTTGTGGGAGGCTTATTTTCAATGTGGTCTGACTTAGAGTGCACCTCTGTAATGGTAGAGATATTATAATGAGGAACTCATTGGTATAATGAGGAGCTCCTTGGGCCATTGTTGCTGTCAAAGAAAATGCACATAGAGCTGGTCTGCACAGGGAACTTCCTTGACCCTGTGCTAGAGCCTATTCATCCTAGGGAATGAAGGTCACCAATCTATCAAACACCAAAGGAACAGCCATCTTTGAAAGATACATCCTTCCTTTATGTCAACGCAGACAATTACATAGTTGTATTCAGTCATGAGACACAAATGTTTTTGAAAATGCCTTAAAGACCCTGATTTTCCTAGGCTTAACAATATATGCTTACTAGTAGTAGATACTACTACTAAATAGTAGAATCTATATTCCAAATCTTACTAGCATTACACCTTCATTTTGTGTTTCAGTATCTCTGGGGCCATAAGGGTTGCACAAGTCTAACCTTTCATTCCTGTTTCTCTATTAGTTTGTTCTACTAACCCTGCTAGCCCATGTGCTCAGAGCCTCACTATGCGCACTGAGGTTACAGTAATTAGTCCTGGCTGGGCTTGCAGGGTTTTCTTTAGTACAATTGCACCATTAGATTTCTATCAGTGCAAGTTCCTCTTTCAGAACAGGCTGAAAAAAACCCGTCCAGTTGTTAAAATCACTATGGGAGAAATACTAGTAAATTTAAGCTGGTAAATTAATTGTAAATTATAGCATGCACTCTTACCTGCTGCATTCACAAAATACGTTAAGAGACAAGAAACAAACTCGCTTCATCTGTCCTTCACAGCCACAGGGCTTTCCACCTTGCCTCAATAAACTTTTTCTAAGGAAACTCTCAGCTGGAATGGAGATTAGTATGACACACACCTATGCACCAAGAAAAGATGAGGAAATGGCCCTATCACCTTCACCCTTTTCTTAGGGCACAGAAGGCAGATGCGCTACATAGTCTGGGAAGTTTTCCAGACTTGCTATCTTTTCTATTTTTAAAGTTCATGACACACAGCATGAAGCAGGACGATTTAAGTATTTGTGGCATCACACATCGTTCAGGAGAGGTGCTGTGAATGTAGGTGAATACAGGACAGATCAGGTTCCACATGCTTTTGTTGTTGAGGTCTGGTAGCACCAAAGCAGTGCTCAACTTGGACTGATGATCAACATCAATAAAATCCCTTTGAGACTCAGCAGTAGCATGAAAGGGGTAAATCCACCCCAAACTCCTGAGGGACCAGAAAGCCTGCTACCATGGTCTGGAAGAGGAAATGCTATAGCCCCCAGTGAATCCAATACTTTATGGGGTGGTTTGACCCAGAAATTCATATCCAATTTTTCTCTGCTGCTATTTAATGAATCAAAAAGAAAGGATTCTTCTACCAACCCAAAATAAGATGCAGCTGTGCATGGAAAAAACTCACCACTTCTGTGGCACAAGAGATGAGGACTATTCTGTTGACTCCTCTCACTGACTGTGATCTAATAAAATCAATGAGGGATTTCACCACAAAGCCAGGCTGGACCCTTGATATGTGCCTTTGAGAACACTGGTGCCTTCTTAGTGCCTCACCCTGAAAATGATTACCCTTGTCTTTATTGGGCTCCTATATTTAATTAATGGCTGAAAAGCATCTGGAGAAGGTTCAAGTAGGCAAAGTAAGCAACTTAACTCCAAGTCTGATGATTAGGATCACCATTCCCAGACTACACTCTCTTTGATATTGGGAACAGCAGCAAGAAAGATGCTGATGATTGCGACATTGGTTTTGGCTCTAGTTGATGGAACGTACACTCATCTCACATCTTACAATTACACCAGTAGATATACTCTGGATTCATACTAGTGTAACTGGAAGAGGTAGCTGGATGACAAAAAGCTTTAGTAAATGGGGCTTAAAGCAATAATTAGGAAAACAAAAAGGATCAAACCAGAAGGTATGGAAGAAGATGAAAAAGGCTAGTCTCAGCAGCAGTGTGAAGGTGCTGGATCTTAAGCTGTTGTGAAGTATAGAGCAATGGGTGATCTGACCCAGCAGTCAGAATTTCTGAGCCTTCAATAGCTGTTGCCTTTATTACAGAAAAGGGCCATGATAAGAAGAGAGAAGCAGGATTGGGCTCCAATGCCTATACAGGTGAGGAGGAACAGGAGAAAATACGAGACATGGAGAGCCATGCAGATCCCACATCACCAAAAAGGAAGCTGCAGCACTAAAGGGAGAAAGTTAAAAAAAGCCTAAGGAAGCTAGGAAGCTTTGTCGTAAACATGAAACTATGTCAAGCAATGTGGAATCTCAGGGAGAAGCTAAGCAACAAGACTTCTCTTGTACTCCCCTCTTTGTGTCCTCTCTTAATCCAGAGTGACTTTACTGAAACAGCACAAGAATAGTTGGGCACTACCTAAATCCATCTGAGGATAATTTACCTCCTCCCTGACCTCTCTCCAGTTCTTTGCTCAGCCTGTGCCATACACCTCTCTTACACTGATCGCTCTCCTGTGGCATAGCAGACATCAGTAGGGAAAGGAGAAATGTTAACCTTTTTCCTCAGTAAGCTGGCATGAGGGGGAAACACACTGCCTTTGTGCAGCTACTGAATCAAACACACGGAGGAAAAGCTGCCATTTACATGTCACTACCCTGATTTCTAACAGGGAAAAATTAATAAAAGAGTACATGCTCCTCACCACCATCAGTCCTGCAATTTAACTGAACTTTCGCAAAATATTTGCTGGGTTATGTAATAGAGATGGATTACAACAGTCTGCCACATGGGTGTAAACTGCAGGTTTAACCCCTGGACAGACTGCCTTGTGATAGGTAAAGATAAGCCACATCATGAGGTTGGAATAGTCCAGCTCAGACAGATCTTTAAAATACAATTTGAGGGTCCATTTGCTAGAACTGCTCCAAATATCTGAGTCCACTTTTCTTCCTTATCTTCTTAGCTATGCATAGCCTTTCCTTTTCCTTACCACTCCTCCTGAGCTCTCAGAGCAGTTCCTCCCGTTCCCCAGCTACCTCTTTTTCAGTCTTCCTGCTCTTTCTGGCTATTGAGAACCACTTAGGAATATTCCCTTGCAGCCACTGAACTTACAGTGTTATCCTTTCTTTAGGTCCCAGCCACCGCTCCTGCAACTGCAAGTGTTGTTAATTACCTCATTATTACCTTAATTCAGTCATCTGTGCAAGGACTAGGAGAAAAGATGTGATCATTTTGGCTGCAGGGCACTGCAAAGCCAAGGCACGAACTCTACTATGGTCATTAACCCCAAGCTACCACATCTTTTCTGATGTTGTCATGTGCATCAGCTGAATGAATTTGATTTAGAGCAGCATCTTCATTTTTCAGTACAACTACAGCCTAGGCTTTAAAGTCTCTCTACATTTGATAGCTATTACTTGGGCAACACTTGAAAAGTGGAGAAGTTGAGTTTTGTAGCTAGTTAACTGAGCCAGACAGATATAAAGAACATTTGAAACCAAAGAGAAAACAAACACAGCCTTGGCGAGCACTCAGACAAGGCAGACTGCTGCAATCTGCTGCTCAATGGGCAGAGAAGGCTCATGAGCAGAGGCATGGGTGAAGGGAGTTGCCTGGGGAAAGACCTGGCTGTGAAGGGTTCACATGATGTGGGGCGGGGTTTGCAGCTGAAGCCGCCCCATCTGCCCCGCCCTGGACCTGGGCCCATGAATGACCCAAAGCAGCTCGTTCATCACAGCGGGGACAGCTGTCAGCCAGAAGACTGAGATCGGCCCACAGCTTCCAGGTAGGAGCTTGCTTCTTGCAGCACATCTCTATTGCTTTACCTTGTGCTGCCTTGCAGTCGCTGCTGCAGGTGTACGGGAGAAGAGGTGCCTGGTGCCCTCAAGAAGATGCAGCTTCTTGCTTCTCTGAGTACATAACGCATTGAGAGTTTCTACCTGTGTGTTAGGTTTCTTCTCTCTCTTTTCTCCAGCTGCTGGGTTTGAAAATCTTGCTGGATGTGTGCTAAGGTGATAAACTGGTTTTATTTCCCTTCTGGTATTGCAGTCATAACAGAGGAAAGTAGGATACTGCCCCATTCTGATAGAGCAACCTATGTGCAGCATGCTTTCTTTATAAATAAATGCCTGCAAAACAGAGAATGGTACAGAGCTTCTTGAAATGGTTATGAATCATTGAACTTAACTGGTATCCACCCAAACCCCCAGATGGGAGAAGAGGAGCTTTTTCTAAGCCCTTCTCACATTCTTGTGCAAATAGAATGGATGAATGATCACTATCCCCAATGCCAGAGAGTTTTCTGGGCCAAACTCACACACAAGTCTAAGTTAAGGGGAACTGAAGCTGGTGTAGCTTCCCCTTCCTTCCACTTCTTGCAGTGACTATATTTCATATGTTTAAATCCTTCTGGGATTGCTTAGACTGACTTTGTGTAATTATTTTCATCCTTGGATTAAACAGGCCAAATATGTAAGCTGGATCTTGGCTTGCTGAGATCTTACTTTACAACATACTTTGTTCCTCTGGCATATACAGTACACAGCAGCAGATTGGATTTAAGTAGTTTTTTTCAGAATAAAAGTCTGCCTCTGCTTGAGGATGTCAATTTTCTGGTAATTCTTGCTACTCTATCTTGTATGGATGCTTGAAAGGATTATGGAGAAGTCCAAAACAAAGCATCTACCCACATTGGGTCTTAAGTAAACACTGTCTGACACTCCACCAGACATAGAGCATGCACAGGTTTCTCAGCCTAGGGGTTAGGGGGGATGGTGTGGACTGGTACAAAAGCCTGTAACTGCAACCTTATTTATACCAGCTGCTCTTATCTTTCATTGCTTGTGATCACTGATTCTATGTACAGATTAATGGATGTGCCTGAATTTGGGGATATCCCTGTTTTCAGATATGAGAATGGTGCTGTGGACTGTCAGGAGGGAGCAGTAGCATTGAAATCAGGTTTTAGTTGCCTTATTAGGTGCCAGTAGGTATAAAAACTGTGGACTTTCAGTGTATCCTGTGGTGTGAAGTCTTGAGTGTGTGGTGTGTGAAACAGCACAGTACTTATGCTTTATGAAATGTTTAACATGTTCATTCTGCCACTAGGTCAGGGTCAACAGGTGCAGTCAAAATTAAAAACAATATTTTTGACACGCACCACCTTCCTTTCTGCTGGCAAAGTGGCCCTTAAAAGCTTAAATCTTTCATGATTGAGAAATACTTGCTGAGCAGCCAGAGATTCTGAGACTTTTCAGGGAAATAACAATAGCTTTGAAATCTCCTGATGTGTGTCCTCTGTATATTGATCTTTCTTGATTTGGGCAAGAGCATTTGGGGTGTAAAAATGGGAATTGTGTTTTTTGGCCATCAGTGGGGACAGAGACACTGTGGATAGTGAAACCTTGCCATTGAGTTTCTACATCCACTTAATGCATGCTCAAAGTCTCTTCCTCTAGGCTCTTCCCTATGAGCTCGTGTGCTAGAGGATTTGTGAAATGCAGTTGTGATAAGCAGAAAGTGCATGAGGGGCAAATCCTAGCTACACATCTGAGAGGACTGTTTCCTACCTGACCCATATCTCCAGGACCCCCTTCCTCCCTGCTCCACACAATTTATCCAGCTTCTTCTACACTGCTGACATCTATCTCCAAGAGTTCAGGAGGTTTCCACCTTGTTCCTTCAGGTGAAGATGTGTTCTCCTTGGCCAAACCTTTACTAGTCCAGTCTGTACCTGAGCCTAATCCCTCTAGCAGGTATCACAGTAATGCCTGCTTTTGTCTGCTGTCTAGTCTCTACAGTCTGCAAGATTTGTCCCAAGCAGGAGCTTACGTGCTGCCAAGCCCTCCTGCCCTGAGATGAGTGTTCCCAGTAGGGACATGTTCTGTCCAGAAACAGAGAAGTTTTAAGGGGGAGCAAACAGAGCAACTGAACTGAGCTAGGTAACTAAGGAATTCTTGTAGTTGTTGGAAAGGAAGGGCTGCTTCGGACTCCTGTCTGTCTCCTCTTGGCTTTATCAGGAGTGCATACCCAATGGTCTCTCCATCCTGGCTCTGGCACTGTTCTACTTCTCTGTCTCTTACCTGGTCTGTCTGCTCTTCACAAAGTGACCGTTTCTTAAAATCCATGGGCAGTCTTGCTGGCAAGGCTCTAGGTAACATCTAGCAGGATGACATTTTCATTTTTGCAGATCACGGATAATGACTGTGGGTCTTGAGCTGCAGATTCCCAAACCTGTTCTAGTTCATAGGCACCCCAAGGGCTGTTCTGCAGTGCTGCTCTGTTAGAACTTGTTCCCTCCTTAAAAGCTTCCTCAGATTAAAAAATTAGAAACTAAAAAATTTGAAAGATTAATGCTGTACCTGAAACTAACCACTTTTCCAAGCTGTTTTTTAAGGTCTCACTGAGGCTTCTCTTCTATGCAGTTACCCTGCACCAATTCATCCATGCCCTTGCTCCTGTGTCTCGCAACCCCTGGTTCTTCACTTGCCAAGTTTACTGGAAGGTTAGGTGGGTGCTACAGAGTGCAAATAAATTTCCAAAGCCATTGTTGGATCTGCACTCCCCCTCCTTCCTCCACATCAGTGCAGAGAGTTAGATCTGAAGCTTGGTTGAGATTTAGGCATTTGTGAGACTGTAAATAAAACATTGTTCAAACTTGTCTGTGATATCCATGATTTCCTGTATTTGTTGGTTATGCACCAAGCTCACATTGCTCTTTAAAGGTGATTGACTGCCCTGTCTCATCCCTTCCTGGATAGCATGACTCACATTGGAAACTGCCTGATGGGTTTCAAGTAACTTTATTATGGGGTGGGCACATACATCTTCTTGGTTGTCTCAGAGTTTGTGAGATATGGTTAGATTTTCACAGAGACTATACACAACACGATAATACTGCCGAACTGGGAATGTGTGATGTTTCACTCCATTCCTTTGATAGTTTTAAAGTTTCAGGTTTTACCGTGGGGAATTCCCATTGCCACCAAGGTTTTCTGTGGTGCATGATCAGTTTGGAAATGGAGATGGTCACAGGAAATTTTTCTTTATATCCAGTCTAAACCTCCCCTGGCACAGCTTGAGGCCGTTAAGTCCATTTATCGCTGAGTGAGAATTTTATATGTGAATATAAACTGAGTTTCAATTGCTTTTCCTGCTGAAGTTTTGTTGTTCAGTAGAGAGATGAGAGAACCTATTCAGCAAGGAGAGGATACTCAGGAAAGACAATCTGCAGCCTTTTTGCTGTGATTCCTTGGCAAAATGGACCATAGAAATAGTCTAAAGCAGGGAAAGAATACATCCATGGCATTATGGATGTATTCAGAATTAGTCTTGGCCCTGAAAATGCGGAAAGCAAGGCAAGCAGAAAGCTGTCTTCGAGAGGGTCATGCTGGAAACACGTAGGATGTAAGGAGCTCACTCCCTTCAGCTCAGCAGGAGGCAGGGTGGTAATATTTGTGTTTCTTACTGAACCCCTCTAATGAGAAGGGCTTAGACAAAAGAATGAATGAGAAACCCTCTGAACCCAGCATAAGTGAAGATGAGAGGAGGGGACACAAGACAGATCAAATCTGGTTAACTGTTGGTTTTACATGCTAGCTGCTCTGCCATCTTATCCCCATGCTCACAAGAGTAGGACACAATTGCACCTCTCTCTGCCATCAGTGAGGACTGAAAAGCAGGGGAAGCAGATCTGATGAATGAAGTCTTACCCAGGGTGCATGTGCCATTTTTACCTGTGGATTTTTCAGGACTCAAAGACAAACATTCCCTGTAGTTGTACTTGATTCTACAGAACTACAGACCTACACCCAGTGAGGCCCATTTTCCATGCAGCATGAATCATTTGCTCTGTTCTTGTGTTCATTAGTTTCACATTTTAATTTCCATTTCTGTGTCTTTCCTCATATGGATGAATAATGGACCATTTATTATACATCAGCAATATCAGAGCATACGATTATGGCTTCAGTGTGTGTAATCCCTTCAGACAGTTCGCAGAGTATGAATGTCTGTCGTGCAAAGCCACATCGTATTTCCACAAAGAAAACAGAAGGGAATGCCAGGCTGGCAGCTTCTCCCCTCTGCCACTCAAAATAGCTCTCAGGAGCTGAGTCATGAAGTGGAGCCCAGAATAATGGGCAATTCCTTTAACTCAGGGACAATAACCAGCTGTGCTAACAATTGCAGGTGGAAATGGGCTTCAGGCAGTAGTATATCACAAGACACACTGAGCCCTTCTATTGCTGTAAATAAATGCTTGGGAAAACTTTCTTTGAATCCAGCTAAATCAGGCTTTGTAATCGAGCTTTATTCTGTTGCATTAGAAGCTGAGCCTGCTCCTGCTGCACGTTGCTATGATGACTCCAGTAAGTTTTTGTGAAGAGACAGAAGCAGCCCCAAGGGCTGAGCCCATGCGGTTTTAACATGGCGCTGCAGGACCTCTGTGGGGTGCTGACACATTCAACATGCTTATCTTTCATGGATACTGCTTTAAGGATAACATACTTCTCTTCACAGATCCAAAGATCTTCATTAAGGACTAACAGATGAGCACAATGTTAATTGCAGTTCTGCTCTTATATTTCCTTATCACGCTTTTTCCTCTGTCATGTATTTGTTGAATATTTGGAAAATAAATAGTTTCCTGAAACCAGGAGGAAGAGGATTTTGAGTTTGGAAACCTGTAGGATCAGCGCTGCTTAACTGAACCACTCTATTGGATTAGATATGGTCTAGCATTGGATGCAGTCAGCAGAACGTGGTGATGAATCATGTCTATTTAGTGTGACATGGGAAGCCTTCACAGACCTGCGAGTTATCACGTGCATTTGTTGCCTGAGTCACTTAACATTACTCAGAAACCTATGCTGGGGTCTGCCCAGGCAGGAGCCTCGGCCATGCAGGATCCTGCAACTGCCAGTGGGGCTCATGGGGGAGTTCAGGACCCTGTGAGTGGAAAGAATCACCTAAGGGATACCATAAGGAGCACCACACACACCGATTTTTGTTCCTTGAGCAAGAATTTGGCAGCAGGGAATTAAAAAAACTCCCCAGTAACTTCTCTCTTACCCATTTATCCATAGGAATACTCATTTAAAATAAGAAACTTTTAAGGACGTTTTTTTCCCCATTTTTTAAAAAGAAAGTGTTTAAACAAAGCTAATATATAATTAGTTGACCAAGCATGAGGTAGAAAATAGCAAGGGTACACCCCCTCTCCCTTCTTTTTTGCTATTGTATTTTTTCACTGGTCAGTCTAGGTACTTCTTGGGATTCTTTTAATTAAAAACATAATTTTAGATAACTTTTTATTTGCAATAGGATGAAGAAAATGCTAATCTATCAGTCCATCTTGGTTTAGCTTTCCAAGTACTTTAATGAATATTTTGGAGAAATCATTAAAATTCATTTCTCTGCCTACTCCCCAAATACTTCCCCAAACCCCTTTTTTAGGAAAAGAAAAACTAAAATATTTTTCTTCATAAGCAAAGAAAGACTGCAAACAAAAGCACTTGTGTGTGATAACAGATTATGGAACAGCAGGACTCAGTGCTGAGCATGTTCAGTTTGCTGTGCTTCCAGAGGAAGTGCTTTTCTGTGCTCTCAAGCCCCTGGATGTTTCAGGCTCTGCAGACTTTCTTCTCATCTTGCATGCATGGAGTTTGCATCAGAAACTGAAAGTGCTTCTGCTGTCGAAACTTCACAATATATACAATGTCTTCTCTTAAAAGTATGCGAGTTATTTGCTCTCATTTCGTTGATTCCAAACTATCAGCAAATGCAGCCAGAACCAACATAGCACCATGTGCTGTGCAAGACTGAACAGAAACTTTGTTTACCATTAGCATCATTATCAAATTAGGAGGAATTAATTATTACACATTGGGTTTGTTCGTTCACCCAAGTGGTTGGCAGCTGAATGCAAAGACATTAAGTGCTGTGTTGGGGAAAGGCTTTTTTTCAGTCTGTCACTCAGGTACCAGGGCTTCTTCCTTCTGTCCACTTTGCAACACAAATGCTACCTTGCTACTGAGTACTTCATCAGAACCTGAAGAAATCCTGTTCATATTGATCAAGATTGTTTTCTCTGCCAACAGCATAAAATACAGTTTAGATTCAATTTCTGGATGTGTGCTGAGAAGCCTGTCAGTGTTGGTGCTAACCCATCGGTAATATTTTACTCTTTCTGGCACTGGCCTGCTTAAAGGCAGCATGAAATATTTCTCTCCCCTGACTGAGGAGGTTGGTGCCTGTTGTTACCTGTTCTGTTCACAGGGAGAAAGTCAGGAATGAAGCATTAAATGGCTTAAACATCCCATTAAAGTTGAAGGCAAAACTCCACCTGGTTTCAGTGACAGCAAGCAGAATGAAAGGACCTAAATCTACGAAGCACTGAGATGTGAAGGTGCACGTGCCAAGACCCTTAATAGCTAAAGATTTAATTTCAGTTTGAGGATGCTGAGAATGGCACAGGATGAAGCCAACATTACACCACAAATGTGTTGTGGAAAGAGCAGTCTTTTTCTTACTCCCTCTTGGCTGTTGTTTCCCACAGGTTTCCTTTCTGGGGCACTAGTGAGCCAGTTCAGCTGAGTAAACTGAAGTGCAGAAGTCAGATAACTGCAGATTATCTGATTTCATTTACCCAGTACTTCTGGCCTTTCTAAGGGAAGGCTTACATGTAATGGGATGTAGGGCTCTGAGGTGGATTTTGTGTTGCAGGAAAATCGGGGGGGAAAAAGGAAGCAGGAGACCCCACAGCCTGAGATGGAATTAATCAAATATTTCTATCTCTCATGGACATTGTTTACACAGCACAAGCCAGTCCACCGTGGTGAATGATATATTGAATACAAGGTCTTCTAACATTTGGATCCACCCCATCACTTGACTTAACAGATACTTGATACTGATCAAGTGACTCACTTCATTAAGAAATAAACCCTGCACTGTGTTGCAAACAGTGAGCCTCATTGTCATCTGCTGAGTCCGTTCTCTGTCCCAGCCCACACACCCTGAAGATGCACACCGAGTCACGGGCACAGCAGCAGCACTGACCCTGTTTTTCCACGGTGGTGTGTGCCAGCCACGAGCAGACAGCAAACCCCTGTGTCTGTGAAATACCCTCATTTAATGCCTGGACTCCTGTTGCCCCTGCAGTGAAAGAGCAAAACAGGGTGGTCACTCATGGTCTGGAGGTAGGCGGTTTGTTTTATGAGCAAGACAGGAGCTGGTGCTTGCTTGTTCCTAGTTTGAGTGAGTTCCTTGTGTTTTTCCCACTCACCTGAGCTTCTTACTTGTGCTTCACAGCAACATCTGCCACCTCCTGCCCACACAGCAGGGCACAGTATTGGCTGTAAGTAATCCAGTAAGAGGTGATATTCAAGATGCATAAAAGGGCCTAGGTTAAAACAGTCTCAAAAAGAAATAACTGTAAGAAATGTACCCCCATGGACAGGGCCACTGCTGGCAAACAGCCCTTTCCTGAGTGAGGTTGTGTGGGTACAGCCAGGTCCCCAGGTGAATATTTACACCCCTTCCACCACAAAGGGCAGGCTCTGCTGGGACCTCAGAGCCAGAGGAAAGGGATTATTTCAATGCAGTTCCCAGCTACTCCTTCATTTGCTCCTCTTTAACAAATGTACTAATCACTGGTGGTTCACTAAATGCCATGGAAACCCCAGGGCACATAGTGAGATCATCTGCCAGTACTTTTTTATTTTAAGGTTTTTGTTCAAGAATTGTTTTTAAGGCTTCAGAGGAGGGTGGGGAAACTAAGGGAGGGTTCACTGAAAATCATTTCCACAGCTGCAAATAGACTTTGACTATAGAAGCCCCTACAAAAAACAAGAGTTTATACCTCTCCATTCTGCTGGTAAAAAGAGAAAGAGACAACAACAGTGAAAGATCTGAAATGTGTTTTGTTATAACAATGGAAAACTTCTGCTTTTCCCAATGGCATCTGAGCTACTACATGAAATATTTATACTTGCCTTTTTTCAGTGTTTGCTTTTTAGATGAGCTCTACAAACATCAGTGGCAACATCCTTTAACTTTCAATTTGATAGAAGTGTCTCTATCAAATACAACAGATGCCCCACAAAGATTCTTAAATGTATTGTTCAAAAATACCCAATTCAGTAGGCAGTCACTCGAAAATAAAGAGCTTGTGAATGTTGTATTCACAATTTAGCAGGCTTTAGGGTTTCTTTTCCTGGGTTTCCAAACTGAAAAAAAAAATTACCAATTTGGTGATAACTAGAAGTACCAAAGCTGGGGCAAGAAAAGGGCTGCAGGCAGCATAATGACATTGCAGAAAGAGAAATAGTTTGGTTCAAATCATGATTTTGTTGGATATTTGAGTATTGCCACCTAGTACGATCAGCTTATTCACATGTAATTAACGCTTATTTTTCCAACCTGTAAAGGTGCTTTTATTCTCACGATGTTTGTTGGCTGTTTGTCACTAATATTTAACTTTCAGAGAGGAGCCTGGTTCTGCTTTCTATCAAATATCATAGGTTTTGAAGTAGAAAATAATAAAGGTCCAGGGTCATCTGGCTCTGAACTCTGGTTGAGTGGGGAGTTAAAGACAGGAGAGAGAAGGGAATGAGGTGTTTGGAGGGAACATGGAATAAATACTAGCTTTTAATTAAAGCTGTCCACACTGTCCAGAGATGGGTCCCCACCAGCAGAGGAGGAGGATGTTGATGGTTAGGTGATCCGTCAGGCCAGGGTGTGTGAGGGGCTCTGCTCTGCTCTGAATGAGCTAATAGGCATATGATGGGGCAGGAAGACAACAAAACAAGAACCGTGTTTTTTTTAAATTCCTGTACGGGCCTTGCTAATTATAGCAGTTTTCCTCGATATCTGTAGCCATGGCTGCACTGCCCCTTGCTCTGGATGGCTCCTTTTTTCTGGTTCATTCTGTCCAGGCTAATTTGGCTGCAGAAGGTCAATGCCAGCACTGTCAGGGCCAGTGGAAATGTGTCTGGGGACAAAGGGAGATGGAGCTTATGCCCTAGGACAAAGTAAAAGAAATTGTCCAAACTGTCTTATTTTGTGTAATTTCTAAATAATGCTTTCTCTGTTGTTGATGGTGTTTTTTAGTTATGCTGGTTATAGATCAGCATTTTTAGCTTCCTATTTTTATGATTTCATCAGCAAGAACACTAACCACCAAAGTGAAAAAATAAGCATTCAGGAATCCCAAAAAAGAATATTTGACTTTCTGAAAATACATTAACTCTTCCCTGGGTTTGTTTGAGCTGTTTTCCCTTGAGTTTTGCTTTTACTACTCCATCCTTGTATACTGTGGAGTTGACGTTAGTTTATCTTCACAAAGGAGAAATGTATTACCGTATGAAATACTAGCTGCTGCAGCTTGCTGTCAGTGCAACATGCAGGCAGTGTTAGTAGAATCTATCAATAGCAGGTAGACACTGAAGACTCTTTTGAGTAAATTCTCAGATGGAAAGTTTATAAAGAACACAAGACTAATCTACGTGGGGGACAGATTCCAGTTAGGTTACAAGATATGTGAATGACACCCCTTCACTTGGGGGGGGGGGGGGGGAGGGAGGGAGGAGAGAGGAATTAATCTGAATAGACTAACTTCAGAATGAGGTCTTTGAGTCCAACACCAAGGCTCTTTTATAGAGGCAGTGATGAAACCTTATTTCCATACCTGGCATTCTCTCTGTTTATGAGGTTATATGCCTACCTGCAGCTGGAAGAGTTTTATGCAAAAAAATGTGGAAGCAAATCAATCAAATTAATGGGTTATATATTGCAAAAGAAGAAATGCAGAGGAAGTTGGTGTGGCTGGCTGACATAACTTTTTAGTTCAAACTAAGTGATTGTAAAATACCTAAATGTATACATTTCTGTGTCTTAACAAAATATGGAGTCATGGGAGACAAAGCATAGGAGAGATCTGTAAATTGGTGATTAATGTTATATTTATCTCCCTCTGGGCTTGATCTGGGATGGTGGTCAGATCTTCCACAACCATCTACTCATTCCTCATTACTAATCTGACATTCAGTTCCATCTATTCCTCTACATCTTCTGATCACTCTGATCTTGGCTTTCCCTTGCTTTTTCTTTCTTCTGGGTTTCATTCTCTTGGCATCCCCATTCTCTTTAAGCTGGAGGTCCTCAGTTTTTCAGCTGCTTTCTGAATTGTGCTGACCTTCTCTGATCTTCTTTGCTACTCAGTCTTGCCTACATGTGGAAGTCTGTGGCCTCCTGTTTTTCCCCCACATGTTTAAAGATTCGTTATTGCTAAAAAGAAAGAATAGAAACAATCCCTTTTGCATCCTACACAACAAACTACAGGAATTTCTGTATCAGAGCATGCTTTATAATCTTTATAACAATATAATTATTATTATGATAAATATAATAATTATAATTTTAACAAGAAAATTCCCGTTGTTTTTCTTCTGATTCCTCAGTTACTAGTAAAGCAGCACGCCTTTACGCACAGGCCTAACATTGGCCCATTCACAAATCAGAGTGTGAATAATACTAATAAAAGAAAGTTTGTGTCATTTGATTGTGTGTTCTCAGCCTTACATGTGAAGCTAGTAAAGCAAACAAACTTGTAATACAGGGAGTTGGGAAACAGGGTTAGATGTGGGATAGAGAAATGTGAGATACAGCAGTACTTCCTGGCAGGGCAGTAGAGCAGAGAGGAACTTTTAATATTGCCTCAACATAATTAAAGACTTTCCCTTTTAATATTTAAACATCTATCAAGAAGAGGAAACACAAGGGGTACTGGGAGTATGCCCATTGAAATAAATCATCTCTGTTCTCCTGGAATCATTTGAGAAGTGGAAATTATCAGCTTGGTAGCATTTTTTTTTAATAGCTCAGTAAACAAGCAGTTGATAAATATTTAAAAATAAACCAAGCAAGCATTATGAATTCATGTCAGTCAAATAATGTTAGAATAATTTGATAGTCACAGAACTCCACTGTACTGGTTGAAAGAGGGAATATTTTAGGCTTGAAGTTATGGAGGGAGATAAATCTCCAACATAGGAGTTATATTCAGTGGAGTTACAGCAGCAGGGCACTGCTCAGACATTAGGGCTTACATGTTCAGTTCCAAGATGAAACTGGAAAAATGCTGGTGACAATGATCGTAGATTTCCCAATATCTTGAAAAACTATATAGTAATTTCTTCCAGGTTTATGGAAAAACAGATGGCTTCTCTCAACTTAGCCAAGGTTTAGTCTCAAGTGGCCTTTAAAAATTCTTAAAAGATTGGACAATGCACATCAATAAATTCAGCAAATACAGTTGAAATAAAGCATTGAATGGGTATTGAGTACACTGCTGCTGTTGCACCACAGTCTGTCCTGCTGAAACGCTGCCTCTTGCACTGCTGGCTCTTAAGGTAGGAGCCAGATTTCTGCTTCCAAATGAGCTGTCTCTGCATCAAACCATGATGTCAGGTTGGGCTTCTTATTATGTATGTCTGTTTCTAAAAATATATGTTGTTTGTCAGGATGGTGTTGAAAGACAGTTCAGGAAGGCTGGACCTTGATATAGTCCCAAGGACTGAGCATAGAAATAGGAACAGCAGAAGAGCAAACTGAAAACTAGCTATTAGAAGTCTTGCTTCCTTTCCCAGCCATCACAGCTTACTTTCCTGCTGCTGACCACACCTCAGTGGGCCTTTATTGCTTCTGGTCACCTCCATCCTCGAGGCAGTGGTGGCAGGTCTTGCTTGAAACATGCCACCATGGAGAGTCTCATATCCCCTGTGCTGATGCAGTTCCATCATCTCATCTCCCTCCTTCCCTACATTGGCTACAGCCAATGTATTTGTTCTTTCTTGGTGTGGATGCCACACTCAAAAGAAGACAGAACTTATATATGAGATGCATAGTGCTTTACACAATATTTATATTAATTATATATGATTATATATAGTAATAATCACACACTATATATAATTATATATTTTATCTATATACACAGAATGATTATAATAAAAAGATAGTTTATGAGGCAGTGTTCATACAGAAACTGTATATTAGATAAAATTATATATGGTATTTGAATTTAAGCTATATATGTGATCTTATAATTAATAGATAATTAGATATAATATTATATATTAAATACACAAAAAGTCATGACAGAATTTAATATAAATACTGTTGTTAAGACCCAGCTTTCACAAAATGTCTATGTTAAGTATGCACACAGGGTGGAAGCAGAGCTCAGTCTTCATTGTCAGATTTCCACATGCCTTTGATAGACACTGTGTGTGCCCATTCTACACTTGGGTCTAAAAATCTGGTATGTAAAGAATATCAGGTACTGAAATGTGTTCAGAGCCAACAGCATAAAAAAACCCAGCGCGACATCTGCCCTCCTGACATGAGCTGAGGCTGCTGTGTAAACACAGGTTTTGCTTTGGCTGGTGTACTTTTTACCTGTTCGTGTTCTTCTCTGGTGTGTTGGCAAAGCCGTCAGAGCAATTGCAGGACACTCCTAGGGCTGCTCATACGTTGTTTGCGTTTTGCACCCTCTCTCACCTCACTTGGCCGTGTGCAGATGAGCAGCCAAATACTTCTGTGAAATAGGGAAGCCTGGAGTGAACTCTGCTGCTGTGATCCCTTTAGATCTTCAAGGAGGAGGAATTAGAGGATCAGTGGAATTCCTCAGAGAGGGAGGAATCAGCCATATTACAAATTTCTTTTCTTTGCAGGGGGTGGTGAAATAGGAACAGGTGAGAGGAGGGGCTGGGAATTCTAATAAATACATTTCTGCTGGTGCTAAATGGCTTTCACATGTCAGTATCAATGCAAAGGCAGCACTAACTATGTTGGCACTCACACTGTGAGCTATGAGAACACCTCATTTGGTGTAAGGTCTGTCAGCTCAGCATTCATTTTTTGTAAGAATTAAACAGCTGACTAAAGATGACAAGGAAAAATTAACTTAGAGGGCACTAGAATAGCCTTGAAACCCATTTTAACCGCACTGCTGATGTGACAGACTACATCCTGTGTGTGTGCATGCTTGCATGAGAATTTACTAATACATATAATGTTAATTACCCACTTACGTCCTGAAGCAAGGCTGGGAATGAATATCAGGAAAAGAGTTGTTTGTTTTGCACGGGCGCCCACGTCCCATATACTTCCAGTCGCAAGGAAATTGCCCCGTTATCTCCACCCTGTGTACGCTCGTGCCTGTAGCTGTAGGGAGTAAGCAGGGAGAAGACACAGAGCTTATGGAAACTTGTGTTCCCGTGTTCCTCCACATCCCTCAGCATGGAAAGCATGACCAGCAACAAGCCCAGGGTCTATGTGTCGTTCCCTCCTCAGCTGAAGCCGTACAGCTGTTGCCTTAGTAGAGAAAGGGATTGGATTTCACAGGCTGTGTAATCTACGACAGTGCTCTTTGGCTTGGGGATAGCAACAAGCCTCACCCAGGCTTAGCCATCCCCTTTCTGCCTGTAGAGGAACGCCCCACTCGACATAGAAGGAAAATTGTTTGCTGAATTTCTGCACAGCCCTCCTTCCAATTGCTGGAGAGAGAGGGGGAGTGAGAGAGTTTAAGGCAGGCTCTGCACTGGTTTTCTGGGCTATTTCAACTTCAGGGCAACTTTAGAGAACTTCAGTTACTTTTGGTAAGTTATGTTTCTTTTAACCCCCCCCCCCCCCCCCTTCTTTTTAGTCTCTGATCCAGATTGCACAAATTTATGGTAGATGGTGGGCTTTTAAAATTGTGAAGAGATGTGGGTGTGGGTATTTTGTGTCCTTTGACAAAGAAAGTGGACATTATGATTATAAAGACATAATGTTCCATGCTGCAGTGCTCAATTAGTGAAACCTGAAGTGCATTAAGTGATACTGCTGGAGAAAAGTATGGCCAGACCTTCAACCAGGGTGCATCCCACCTGGTGTAAAACTTGGTCTATTTCTTGTGTATGGGAAGAAGTGAGATCAGGGATGAACTAACATATTCAGCCTGCTAAAAAATTGCCCAGGTTTCAAGTTTTTTTGCTAAGCCTCCCAAAGCCTTCAGAGGGATGTTGGTTCTCAGTCCTATACACACCCCTTCATTCAGTGATCTCTATTCCAGATCGTGCACGTTGTTTTTCTTACTTCTTCTGTCTGTATTCTTAACCCATCGTATGATCTCGAAGATAGCGAAGCTCTGTTTTGTAGTACAGCCAGTCCCAGTTGTTGCAATGAATTGCAAGGTGCAAATTGCAGTTTACTTAGTGAAGTTGTTTTCTGATGAATATGACTTTTCTGTTATTTGTTTTCCCCATAGATATGTTTGGATTTTAATAGTATCTGTGCTTCTACGAAAGGAATTCTATTTGTGTGGATATTGTATCTCAATAGATACCATTTCCAATGTATATATCATAATATACTGACTCGCACTAGGATCTCTGTATCTTAGTGGTATTTGAGACTAAGATTAACCTTGAGGCATTTAAAAAATAGATCCATAACCTTGTCAGTAATAGTGGGATCCTGTATGTGTTTACTGCAAGGCTGCTGAGGCTAGTTCACAAAGTGATAGGAAATATAATGGGTAAAATCATTCTGTCCACCTGTCTAGGTTCTTTGCCCCATCCATGTACCTTAATATGTTTCTGTACAGAGGATCAGAAGTAGGATTTGTATCTCTAGCCATCTGTAGAGAGAATGAAGAATTCTTAAAGTTTTGATAGAAAAGAAAAAATGTTACTCACATGAAAGAAAACACTAGAAATCTTCTCCTGTACAACAAAAGTAACCATTCTTTAAAATTTATGAAACAAGAAACACAGAAAGTTGGAAGGTGACTCTTAAGAGATACAGAAATTGGCTTATGATCGCCTGTTGCATGCACGAGGGAAAACTTCTAAGTATTGCCTTGCTATATCTTTTGTTACTATAAAAACTAGACAGAATTTTGCAGATCTGAGCAAATTAAAGGAAAAACAGCTTACAACAACCAGTTTACTTCCACAATCAATTTGAACGTAGTCCACTATCCAGCATGAAAAAGTTTCAGATATTTAACAGCACAGGA
Source organism: Pezoporus flaviventris (assembly GCF_033815535.1). Lineage (NCBI taxonomy): Eukaryota > Metazoa > Chordata > Aves > Psittaciformes > Psittacidae > Pezoporus > Pezoporus flaviventris. Next base: position 42,732,217 of record NW_026892584.1, on the reverse strand, counting down.
AAACATGTAACATCTCGGAGGTTATTGGGGTTTATTAGCCATGTTTAAAAACGATAAGTGACTGGAACTTTTAATTGCAGTAACTCTGTAACAATGGAGTTAACAATAACTCTTCAGCAATAAACTGAAAACTATGAATCTGCGCCAGGCACTCTGCAGGGCTGAAATGTTCCATGATGACTGTAGCTTTTCTGTGGAAGCATGTAGATTTGTTAGCTAAAATTGCATTTTACTATCTTTGGTGTGGCACTCGCGTAAAGTAAACTCTACTATTACATTACGAGGCTTGTGTAAATCTCTGACTGAAGTTAGTTTGACTCTAGTCACTGCTCATAAGCAATCCATCGAGGATGGCTGCCTTCCAAACCTCCTTTGCAGCATGTTAACATCTCTTCAGTCGGACAGGGCAGCAGTAACTTCTAGGACTGATTTGCCAGGGGGTTGGAGATGGCACGTATTTTCTGCTTTTAATTGTCTTGGATGCTCAATCTGTATTCACAACTATGAGGTCAATGTGCCTCTATTCACTTTTGGCTGTACTTGAAGCTCATCACTGAAATAAAATCCAACAGTCTGTAATACATGGCCAGGGGAATAGCTGTGATCTGAGTTAACCTCCTGTTGACTTCAGTGGGTTTGGTGCCCTGTGCTTGAAGGCACCCATCTCTGGGAAGCCACTCCAGGAACTTCACAGGCATTTTTCTTAATGTCACTGTGAGTGGAGGGAGTAGGATGTACAGCATCAGGATCTTAACTGAAGTGTCATGTCTTGGATGAAACCACAGGAATGTACATGCCCTTGATTTGAAGCTCGAAAGATGCACAGAGCTTTAGGTTGTTTTTTTTTTCCCCAAGTTTTCTACTAAGGCAAAGAAGTCAGTACATCCTATGTAAGTGTAAAACATTGAGGGATTTAAGGAAGGTATTTCCACGATTTCTCACATCTGGAGACCTAAATAATCAGAATATAAGGCAGTGCATTTGAAAGGTGTGAAAGTTACTGGCTTGTATTCTGAGCAAATATTTGAGTAAACAGATCCAAACTATGTTTTACAACTAGCTATTTTACATTGCATAATGTCCCTCACATGAGGGAGCAGAAAAATATGCAGTGCACTGGGAAAATCTGGGTTTCCACCTCTGGAAAAACATCTTACTGAGTTTCTGGGGTCCATGTTGCAGATTAAATCCCAGCCAGTAAGGCTGCAAAAGGCCTCAACATTAGCCCTGCTGTGAGCATGGAGGGGACCTGGCCCTTTGCGCCGGCTCAGGCAGACCCAGCAAGGGTGAGCTTTTGCTTTCAGGCAGTTTGCCACGTCCCTGAGCCCTAATGCACTGAACACTCTTTTCCTGATAACTTCATCTAACAACTACTGCCTTTCCTGCCTCCCTTAGCTGTAACTTCCAATCTGCTTAGGAGGCTTTGGAGGGAAAAGTGGTGGAGCAATGCTGAGTGATATAGGAGATTCAGCCCCTGGCAGAGCCAAGATTAAACCCTACCAAGACTAGGTTGCCATCTCTCCACATGTGGCAGAAACCAAGACAACACTCTTGTGGCAAGAAAGATCCTTTGGATGACCCACATCTATGCTTAGGCCCAGGGCAGGAGGATTATGGCTGCACCTAGGGAAACTTGCTAAATCCATGTGTTTGCTCATGCCAGTTCAGATTTTAAGATCAAGGCTGGAGTTTGTTATTTTGTATTGGGAAATAAAACTTCAGGCTAGGAGAGGACCTGTCATGTCCTAAATACTTCCTACCAACATGTTTACTTCCTGAAAGGAGGCTATAGGTAGCCAAATATCTGGAAGTAACAGATGACTTACTGTATTGTAGAGAATGGGTCACAGTTTTCTATCAGAGAAGGGGAACCCATGGGTTTGCCATCTAAATCTGACCAAACATGTAGTCCAGAGTGGCTGGAACAAGTCAAAATATGTTAAGGTTATTATGGCATGTAAGTAATAAATGAGCCAAGGTAACTGATAGGGGACCCATCTGCTTGCAGGGCATAGCAACTCTGCAGGGAGCGAGTCCCAAGGCACGGTAACAGCCTAAACCTCAGTGAAATTCCACAGAGAAGGAATGCAAGCGCCTGAAGAAGAGCAGGTGCTGAGCCCACTTCTTCTGCCCAATAAAGATAGCAGTGTCTTCAGAAGGCAAAGTTATCTGTTTTTGAAAAACAGAAATAAGGAGATAAGGTTTATATGATTTCCAAGCCTGCTGATAAACACTTGAGACTCCAAAGACATTGTAACCGTTCTTCACTGTTGGGCAAATGTTATTTCTTCTCTGTAGTTAAGAGAACAAACACCACTTGATTTTGATAGCGGTGGGCTGTGCCTGACATTTGCAGAGTCAGGAAGCAGTGTTATCCATCAGCCATCTGATTTTAAATACCTTTCTACCAGCCCACTGACCTCTCAGCTCTCCCACCTTGAAGAATGATATGTTTGTGGCCTTAGTCAGCCAGCAGTGAAGAGCAAAAGTTTCAAGCTGCATGTATTTCTTTCCATTTTTACAAGTCCTAGCTAAATAGTCTAATAAACTACTACAGATAATAAACTACTACTAACATCTTCCACGTTGCTGTGAGTCCTGAAAACAGACACATTTTATTAGTCCAACCATTCCTATTTTCCTAAGTATCCCATACTTCATACCAGCCCTTGAGATCTGATGTCATTCAGCTTTCCTCAGGTCACCTCTTCATTTACTTGCTGTGTGTTTTGTCCCAGCACTGAGTCCTTCTACTGTCAGCCAGGCACAATGCTCTATGTTTCCCTCAAAATAATTACATGCAGGAACTTCTCCTTGCCTCATGTCATTCTCATTGTAATCCGAGGAACCAGCTTTAGCAGAATTACTTGGAGGAGTGAATTCCGGAATGGAAATTTTAGTGCGAAGAAGAAACTCAAAGGACATGCATGGAGGAGCAAAAATTAGAGTTTGGTAGCAGATGGGATAATAACTTTTCTATGCAGCAAAAACTGCTTTAACTGATGGCTGCATTATATTCTGAAGGATGAAAATGCCTAAGTGGAATTAGGCACTGTTATTTTAAAAAATAGTTAGAAATCAGCTTCTGGTGAACCTCAGGGAGGTGCGAAGCAGTTCCTCAGATCAGATAACCATCCAAACGTTTGGGTTGTGTTTTCTGTTTGATATGTGTGCGGGTTTATTGGAAGGTATATGAGATGATGATATGAGAAGTGATCATGAGAAAGCTAGTGGTTTCAGTTGCAGATATTTCCTGCTTTGAGCACAGCTTTCTCTATTTGTGTTTCTAAAATCAGATGAAAGCACGAAAGCAAATAATTTACAAGAACAAAAAAATGTCATTAAGCATTCCCTAAATATTTTCATATATGTCAGAATTGGTCTGATTTATGCTTTAGTGAAAGGTTGCCTTGATTTTTGTATGAACTGTGTCCTTGCACTACTTAAGGTTTACTTTTTCACATAATGGGCTTGATTATGAGACAAAAATTATTTGTGCAATGAATAGCTTGGACAGCTCAGCGACTAATTGAAGTAACCAGACTGTCGGAGGCCATTTTGGAAGCACTGGGCATTTTCGCATGAGAATGACTACATGCAGCATTTGTACTCATGGAGATGAATGTCTACAAAGGCAATGATGTGCAGTTGTGATGCTAACTTATTAATTAGGCTTCCTGTGAACATACAATGCTAGAGTGGTCATGAAGGGTAGTATGTTCCTAGGCTTTGCTATCACTCTGTTCTTTTGGGGTGTGTTGGACTAGAAAATTGACTGCGTAAGTGGTGTAAAACAGACTTCTGAAAGTTAATTCACATGCAGGTATTTATAAGGGGACGTTTCAGTGACACACAGAGCTGTGTGGAGGCAGGACTCCAGCAGAACTGTTATGAAAGGAATACATTTAGTAATGGCACAGTGATCTTACATCTATATTTGGATTATATGTCCACAGTGGATTTAACAACTGCTTCAGTCAGTCTAAGAGGAATCTGTGAATGAAATGGTTTGGATAGAGATAGCAGGGGAAATCATATTTTTCTTTTTAAAACTATCCTCCCTCAGAGATTGAAAAGAAGCTTTTGGATAACTACTGGGTTATGCCAGGAAAGCTCATCCCGGAGATTAGGGCATTAATTACATAGTGATAAAGTATACATTGCATGCTTCACCAACCAAATAGATGAACTTTATTTATTCTAAATAAACCTTAAAGCTCAGAGAACTCACAGATAAGCTCAAGAACGAATATAATCTTTCCTAAATATACTGGCTTGTTTCCGGGAAAGAAATCAGGGTGCTTGGTGCGTGTGACAACAAATCATCCCTGAGTCTCATGGTGAGCAGATCAGAGCAGCCATCAGGACTCTCCAAGGAGCCCAGGACAACTTTCCATAGCAGCATTCACTGCACATACTGTCAGTGCAAGATGATGTCCCAGTCACCTCATGGGCTCTGGAGCACATTGCTGTACACATGCAGAAATGCCTCTCTCTCTTGATTTAAAGAGTGATGCAACCCCCCTCTTTCAGTACAGGACCATGGCGTACCCAGGAGACAACTGCACAGTGCAGCAGCTTGGAAGGCTGTGCTCGGCAGGTTGCAGAACAGATGGGTTGATGGTTAAGCAGGTGGGGTATTTGCATGCAGGCAAATGGTGCTCAGCCCAGCAGCGTGATACTTCAGGGCACTTATCACTGGAGGGTGCTCTGAAATAGGGGGGCTGAAGTAGCTGAGTTGGATTAGCTTGTTGGATGTGGACCATAGCTGATAGCAAGGCTTGGGTATGAAAATCTTGGGCAGGAAATAATGGGATTTCCTACTTTCCATTTCTAGAGGGTTTTTTTTTCTGAAGAAAAGTTCAAATTCACGTAGTACTTGTGAATAAAGTTTCTGGCAGGCCCACTCTGAAGTCCTTTGCAGGCTGCTATCTCTGGGTTCAGTCTGCCCAGCAGAAGCAGTTCTCAAGAGAAGATACCCTGGCAAAAGTCTGGGAGCAGGGAAGTCCACAGCAAGACTGCCTAAAGGTGCCTGCAGACCCTTGTGATGCAGTGATGGAGTCGAAGACAACCCCGGAGCAAGGACAGAAGCAAGTGGCAGGGAAAGAAAACCATTGATTTTGGATTATTTCTGAAGGGCACTGAGAGAGCAGCCAGAAGCGCCAATACACACAGACACATCCAGCTACAGAGCAGTGAACACCAGTATGGGGGAGACAGCTTCACACAGCAAAACCCCTCCTTGTCCCCATGGTCAGCCACAGCCTTTTCAGCCCAGGGGAAACAAGTTGTAGGTGTTGCATCAGACTCAGGTGTCATGGATATGTATTGGCACATAAGCAGCAACACGCACAGCAGCCCTTGCAGCAGCCAGGGTGTTTGGGGTGTTTCTACTGACTGCTGCCACTGCCATTCTCAGCTGTGTCCTATTAATTCGTTTGCACTCCTTTGTGTCTAGAGCTCATTGCTGGTTCATGTTCAGCCTCTGCCTTGCTTTGAAAAGTGGGGATTGGAGTCAAGTCAGCAGATCTCCACCCTGCTGTGTGATAGGGAAGCAGTGGTTTCGCGGTGCTCTCCCAAGTTGTGACATGCATTGAAAACTGGTCTTCTGCCAGCAGTCCTCAGTGGGGAAGTGCATGAACACCTCTCCACTATCACATTAATATTTCACAGCCTGGGCTGACAGAAGTCAGGTCCCTGGGCAGCACACATAGATATAGCCCAGGAGCTGGGGCTTTCATTTGCACCAGAGCAAAGGGAGGGCAAAAGAGGTATAAAAAGCCATGAGCATTTTCTCCTTCCCACAAATCCTTCTCTTTTAAATGCCCATAAAGGGATGGAAAGGGAGGGAAAACCATCATCCTCTAATCCAAAACAGGAGCTGGCTGTCACATGAGCAGAAACAGACCACGCTAGCTTCTCCACTAACTCTGTTCTTGCAAGGAGACAGAGATGGACCGCGATAAGGTTTTGGCTCTTGGACGCGCTTGTAGCTACGTGCAATGCCAGTCAGAGCCTCAGGTGCTCAGAGGAAGGGAGCTGGGACTTGCTAAGTCGGCACTGACAAATTGCAGCAAGGAGCAATATCCTTGACCTGGCTGCAGTAGCTTTGAGAAGGGGTGAGAGTTTCCTGCTTTGCAGAGACTTTGCAGGAGGCAGACTCTGGCATGAAGGCAGACTCAAATTTGAGAAACTTACTATTGTTGCACAAAAATGGTACAATGCAGTCATGTTTGTCAAGACCTATTCTTGTCGTTTATTGCTGCTGCAGTCTGATGGCAGGTTAAGGTTCCCACTGTGTTTAGTGATATATAGCCACCTACCCGGATATGCCTTCAAGGACTAAGAAGCTTTGTGTCAAGCAAGTGAAGCAAAACGGAGGCAGTAATGAGGAAGTAGTGGAAACAGTTTACAGAGAAAGAAGGGAGGCTTTTGGGGGCTGTGTTTTGGTTTGTTTCATTGTCTAGAAGATCTTAGAAATTCTCAGTCATAATAAATCCCTGTTGTCTGGACCAAATATGTGGATGCACTTATCCAGCATGTGTGTTCCTGCAAAGCACTAGTGGTGGAGGCACATAGTACAACTGAGCATGGGCACTGTGATCTTGCTGTGTGTGGGATCTGCTGCTGCTGTCCTGCAGATGGGCAGAAACTTGGAGACCTGAGTGCAAAATCTTGTGTACATTTGTTTTCTAGTCAAGAAAAATGAGGGAGTTCTACACAGAGGATTTAAGTGTTATAGCCAGCCTGCAGCTGCTGAAGTTTCTGTTCCCACTGTCATGCCCATCGGGTGTTTGGAGACAGAATACAATGTGCAATGCTGTACTTCTTTACTTCAGTCCAGCTCCCCTCAAGCCAGAGCAGCTCATTGGCTGTGGAATTACAGCAACAGCAGCACAAGACCTATAACTCCCAGGTGGATTTTTATCATGACAGGCAGGAAAAATTGACTGTGAAAAATGTGGCAAGAGCATGTTCAACTGCTCAGAGACATGGACTCACTTTGGGCTGACAGCAGTAAGGATGTTCTACTGACAGGGCATGAGGTATTCCCATGAAATGAGATCTACATTGCTTTTGGAAAATACATGGACATGGCCCCCACACAGACACCACAGATAGCTTACTAAGCAGATTTTAAATATTAGGACATCCTGTTCACAAAATAAATTAATGGAAAATTAATGCTAATTAGCCATCTGTCTTTAAGCAGATTTGAGTGAGTTCAATGCAAGAACCGTCCTGACAGCCCTTCCTAACTTTCAACAAAGTAAAAAAGTACAGAGACTTGTTTAAAGTTTATACTGAAAAAAGTCACAATGCAGTATTTTAATTTTTTTAATAGTAGTAGATCAGTCTGTTCACTGCTCAGCTGAGTTGCTGTTGTGGTTTAATCCCAGATGGCAGCTAAGCCCCACACAGTCACTCATTCACTCCCCACCAGGTGGGATGGAGGAGAGAATCAGAAGAGTAAAAGTGAGAAAACTCATGGATTAAGGTAAGACAATTTAACAGGTAAAGCAAAAGCTGCGCCCACAAGCAAAGCAAAACAAAGAATTCATTCGCCACTTCACATTGGCAGGCAGGTGTTCCACCATCTCTAGAACATCAGGGCTCTGTCATGCATAACAGTTACTCGGGAAGACAAATGCCAAATGTCTCCAAGTGTCCCCCTTTTCTTCTTCTTCCTCCACCTTTATATGCTGAGTACGACACCATATGGTATGGGATATCCCTTTTGTCACTTGGGGTCACCTGTCCTGGCTGTGTACCCTTCCAGCTCCTTGTGCACTCCCAGCCTATTTGCTGGTGGGGTGAGAAGCAGAAAAGGCCTTGACTCTGTGTAAGCACTTCTCAGCAATAACTAAAACATCTCTGTATTATCAACACTGTTTTCAGCACAAATCAAAAACATAGACCCATACTACCTATTATAAAGAAAATTAACTCTACCCCAGCCAAACCATTACAGTTGCAAAAATAGTACTTTTTGTAAAAAAAGGTTATTTGCAAAGTCATGAAATATATGTATATACACAATGCATATTTACATAGAAGTAGTATGTGCTTAAATGCGTTTTGCACTGATAGGCTAGTTGGCAAAGCAAACACTTTTGTTTTCCATTAGGGCTGGATTCAATAAAAATGTTGGCTGAGTTCACTGCAAGCCTTGGAAACCATTGGAGTATTCAAGGCTCAGGCAGTCAGATGCCTGCTTTAATTTCTATTGACAAAGGAAAAGGAGGAATGAGTAAATGTAAAACATTTCCTTCCAGCATTGAGCTAAGAGAGGCAGCATGGTGCAGAGAGGAGGTGGAATCCAGATCATCTGGGCTGTATTTATTGCTCTCTCTGCTGCCAGCTGCTTTGTGACTTTGAGCAAGTAGTTTTTTTGCTATGCTACCTTACTTCCTTCGAGGCAGGGAGAGCTTGCCTGCTTTCACATGGTGCTCTGGGCAGGTACAGGGACTTTCTTGATGAACGTGACCAAATGCTGCAGTTGCCAAGCTGGCATATTCATATGTGCTAGGCAATGCTGTCTGGGTGATCAATACCCCAGAGAGTGCAAGAGTGCCCTTTGAGAGTGCAAAGAGAAAGATGCTCATTAAGTAGCACTGTGCCTGCATAAATACATATCCATAAATACTATTAACCAGTGCCTTCTGCTACTACAGGTCCAAAAGTCATTCAGAGCAGGAGCTGGGTTGGCTGCCTCATTCATCTATACTTAGGGTCTCTTATTTAATTTCTTACACCACTCCCAGAGAAGAGCAGTTGCTTTAGGGGGAGGTCACAGGGAATGGGGTAGCTATTTTGAAATGGTTTCTGTATGGTGCTTCCAGAGCTGGTTTCAGGTTCTCAGTGTGGATGTGGAGGAAAGAAACCTGGCATCTTATTTGTAAGATGCATTTTCTGCCAAATGTGAAGAACAGGAAAAGCATGTGAAAGCAAAGAGTGAGTCATATATGGCCTTCTGCATGTCACCATTAATTGCTCTGTAGTTCGAGTGATATTTAGGCTATAGCTGGAAAACTTCTGCCTGTATCTTACTTGCTTGTGTTTTTCACGTTACACAACACCGATGTCTTAATGCTACTTGCTGTATACATGAATTGAATTCGTGGCTAATCTACAATATGCCTGCATTTTTTCCTGTAAGTATTTACTCTAACAAGGATACACAATGTGCAGTGCTCTGTGCTCTGCTGGATTTTACAATATTGAATCAAAGCTGATCTCAACCTGTATCAGAGTCTGAATTGCAAGATGAATGTGATGTAGCATGACATATATTAGTTTCCTTGAGGCTAATAGATGCCTTGCTTGAGTAGGCACAGAATGATATCTCAATACATCAAGATTTGATCCTCTGGCATTAAATGACCAGTGACTATCGTCTGAGTCCTACAGATTGTATAAGCTTCCATTTATGGCACTGTTTAACCTACTGATGAGTCAAGGTGTCTTTCATGAGCACCCCCTTGAAAATACATGGAACACTAGAGCTTTGGCAGAGCTACCTCTCCACAAAGCTGTATACAATCTCAAGACTCTCTGCTGAGTGTTGGGACAGATGATGTAAGAACTTGCCACAGATTGTGGGGATCATATGCCTTTATGCACAGTACAAAACCTGTGAATAAAGATGCAATATGCAGTCTAGAGCCAGAGTAATTAAAATCAATAGAAAACATCGATAGACGATCTGTGTCTATACACTATACAGCAGTACTCCCCTTTATTTTTTTAAACCAAGAAGGAAAGAGATTATTAAGAGTAACAGGGCAACACTAGCATAAATTTTGCCTGACATAATGTATCTTTATTATAAGTTATCTAATTTTAGGAATTGCTTTACCTGCATTGATTTTCCCTCCTGTGCAGGATACATAATGTATTCTTCTTACAACAATATATTTGGTAACCTGAATCAGTCAACTGAACTGAAGTGCAAGACACTTGAGTTCAACATCTGATTTGTTGGGTGGTGCAGTCACATCTCTTCCGTCTCTGCCTCCTGATCCCTGTCCCTCCTCCTCTCCCCTTGGTTCTCTCCATTAGTTTGACAGAAAGGTCTTCAGGACCGGCACTGTTATTCATTGTGTATTTGGACAGCATAATGAGGTGTCAGTCCTGGGAGAAGCTCTTGGAAATTACCAAAGTATAAATTGTAATAGAAATTAATTAAGTGAATACCAGTGTCCTAGGTGTGAAGGCAGAGTGTAAAAATTAACCTAAGTGTCTGACTGGTTTAACGTGTGATCCAAAGCTTCTCAGAGGCTTATATCCACCCTTTAACACGCAGCCAGGACTTCCTGCAACATACTCTAGTGTGCACTAGTCCTGCACGGACAACTTTGTAATGCGAAGAAGTTGTATTTGAATGGTCATGGGTTAAAGCTGGTTATTCCCACAGTTCCCATCTCCTAATGTTTTCCACTCATGATGTTCTTCTCTTTTAATGTTCATAGTAATTCCTGCGAAAAAAGGTGTTTCCTATCATATTCTCCTCACATTGTGTGTTGTGGGTTTTGGTTTTGTTGTTTTTTTTTTTACTCCATATTTTCAATCCCCGGAGAGCTAAAGTTAGTCATAAACATGGTTTTGGCTATCAGATTCATGTGTGGTTTGCTATAGCAACAAACAAAGTGTTAGTCAGAAACTGGCATGAAGCTATAAACACATTTTTTTTTTGGTGACATTACCCAGAGTTATCTTAATTTATGTGGTACACTGTTGCCACACAACTGCATCATACCTAGACTATTATGCTTATTAAACAGGCACTTCATAGAAAACCCAAAGAATGTATTACAGAGAACTAAGCAAGTCTGCTGATGTTGTCATCTGAAGATCATAAGCCAAATTCTGCTGTTGCACTGATATAAATCCAGCTGAACTCCTTCAGAATACACATTTAGATCAGAGGATGAAATCTGAATCTATCTGAAGCTATTGAACAGGAGGAAAATTGTCAAGGAAGTAAACACTGACTGCCTTTGCTGTTTTCACCTCCATGATTTTACTGCAGCAAAATGCTCAGAGATAAGCATTATCAGATTGGGATAGATGGTTTAAGTTCACTCCTAACACACTTGGAAAACATAATCTGCAGCATGGCAGGGAAAGCAAGGCTTGGGTAAAGATTGTTTCCAGTTGTGCCTATGCAGCACTGGGAAGGTGCACTTTGTGCAGAGCCAGTGTCTCTCCAGCTGGTCTGGGGATGAGCAGGAGAGGCTTGTGCAGCAAGTACTGGCTTCCCTGGGGAGTTGGTTGGGTTTGTACAACGTTCACGGAAATCCCACAGCTAGACGGCTACTAGTGCCTGAGCCAGGTAGTTTAAAGGTTGCCCTGAAGGTTCTACAGAAGTGGTGTTTATTGCCTAGGCAAAGTAGGCACATTCCTGTTAATGCTTTATTCCAACCATTTGTCTTGTCTTAGCTGCACCTTTTTAGGAATACAAACCCTCCTCTTTTGTGACAGCTGCATTTACTAAAAACCACATGCGCAAAAAATGTGTTTTCCAGTATTCCTGAGCTGACAGTGCTCAGCAAGGAGAGCTTAAACTTGCCTAGAAATTGTTCAGATACATTTTCAGACTGTTTTATTCAGACATGCAGCTGTGAAGTGTTCATGGCCTCCCTTGCTGCAGAGATGTGCAGAGTAACCTACAAGTAATATCCACATATCCAAGCAATTAGAGTAACAAAACACTCAGAACCTTCTTGTACCTACCAGTCCAGAAGTTTCTAAGTGGGCCAGTGGTTCCAGCTGCAGAGGATGATCCCGTGGCAAGATGTAGTTTGCACGCGTTGCAGAGGCTCTCTGAGAATGGTACTTCAAAGTCCAGGGATCAAGAACAAAATCTAGCACCAAGCACTGGCCAAGCTGTGTCCCAAATACAAAGAGCCCCTTTCCTAACTGAACCCATAAGCAGAAGAAAATGCCCCAGGAGATCACACGTTTTAGTCCTGGCCCTGTTCACTGTGCTTGGCTTAACGTTGTTCTGGGTTCTATGCACTGGTCCTCTCAAAATTTTTTTGGATAATCTTACCATGGTAGATTTACCTACTACAGAAGTGTAAAAGGATCTGGTTTTCAGTTAGCAGCTCCTGAATTAGGACTTACTCTGGGCTGTTTGTGCCCTTTTCCCATCTGTGCCCAGCTGCATCATAGCACTGCACTGAAAAATGTGAAACACTTGGTTTCTCTGAAAAAAAGGAGAGCTCTGGCTGTTTGTCTTCTTCAGTGATCAGTGCTGTGCTTTTCTGTTTCCTTTACTCCCTTTTGGTCAAATAGGGGCAGAATTTCCCCATAAGAGTACTCAATTTGTGATTAAATAGTGTTCAAGTATTTGCAGTGAAAAAAAAAACCACAACCACATTCTGCTTTTGGTCTAGTTGCTAAATGCTGTCAAAACTGATCCCAACAGCACTATATAAAGCAAATATTTCAGTCATTGATAAAATGTTATTGACATTTCAGTTCATGGAGGACTTTGGGAGTGCAGTATTTTAAAATATTGCAGTAAGATGGTGGTGGATCTTTTCATTTGTTGATGGTAAAGTGAAATTATTTCACCTTGTAAATAGTAGAGAGGATAATTTCTCCTTTTCTGGCTTTATTGACTGTAAGCTGTGTATGGTGGTGGGGCAAGGAATGCAACCACACTTTCCTTAGGAGCAAGTACTAGTCTCTCTGCTGCTCATGATCCACCACAGCTCATAAACAGAAAGCAGAGAGTTCTCACTGGGGCTGTTGGATGAGGCAGGGTGCAAGAGAGCATAAGCAGTAAAACACTATTGGTTTTAAAATACTTTTTGCAGGTGCAGAAAAACCTACAGATGTACTCAGCAGCATCTCCAGGTGCTTCCTATTCTATCCTCTTGCAGTCAAACTCTCCATAGAGAGTCCACAACTCTAGGTGGTCATTGCCATTGTGCAAAGCAGGGATGCGCCACTGGATTGTCCTCCTATTGCACAGATTTAAATGACTCTGAAGAATCCTCCTGAGAGAAGAATCAGATCCACATACTTGCAGTAGATCTCAAAACCTGTAACTAAAGCTCTGGGTTTTTTCTTTTCCTTATACTAGCTCTGTAGTGGTACAAGGCTGTTGATTTAAGTAGACCCCCTGATCTGGCTAAAGGGCAAAATGTAGTTTACTCTTCCTTATACATTATTCTGAATGTAGCACAGCTGGTCATCAAGAAAAACATTGCCATGTGCCTTCAAAAAGAAAGCATCCTGGTTTTAACTGAGTTAAAAAATATTTAACCTGTGTGTAAGTAGACCATTATGATTAAGAAACAGGTACTCATTTCCATAAGAGATCATTATTTTATTATTACAGAGAGGCTCTGAATGTTTGGAAACGTTATGAATCACCTCTAGAGTTGAAAATGGTATCCAAGAAGTATAGTCCTCTTGGTGTTTTCAAACAACACTACCCATCTCAATTCATTCACCAGTTACCACATGGATGAGTTGCGGTGTAGTTACTTTTTCACTGTTTAAGTCTTTAATTAAAAAGAAATCAAAAACTACAGTTACAAGTCTTTAAAAAATGGCTTCTCCCTCTCATTTATTCTAGCCTCTGTGAAACATGAAACTGAAATCTATTTCCTTAACTAAACTGTGTTTTTCTCTAATCTATTAGGCAAGCATGCTGGTTTGTTATTTTTGGGTGCCTCACTACTGGCTAGAAGAGAGGGAACGGAGAGGGAAAATGAGCACTGAATCATTTAAAAAAGCATACACAAAGGTTTTTTTAATTTATTTTTTTTTCAAAAATATAATGCAACAAGTTTTACATCTTTGTTTTTCTTCTAGAACTTAACGTGCACTTAAAATCACAGTGCTTTTCAGTCTCATATATCTAATTGTTTGTCATTTCAAATAATAAAGGTTAAGTTCACAGATTCAATTTGTCAAACAGCAAGTTTAGAAAATGCTGGGGTAAGGTATGCCTCTGGTAAGGAAAGACATTCAAAAAAGAGGTGAAAACCAATGAACCGAAATAAGGAGACAACATTTTTGAAAGTAATGTGGTAGGTCACCTGTTGGATTCTTTTAAAATCTGGCATTTTTGGACTGAAACCCAAGTCTACAGTCCAGACTTGGGTAATTCAGATTTTAATTACATTGATGTGAGCAGAACTATGCCAATTCATTTATCTGACCCAAAGGATTAATTTATCTTTAAATGAGCATTTATGATTCTGTAAATTCACAGTCTGCATCCCGAATTCCTCTCTAATTTTAAAGCAACTCTTGTACACCACACAAAAACAAGACAAAGTTAGCTGTGCCAAGTACTATTTTGCTACCATCACTGTTTATTGATAGAAAAGATCTTTATCTTAATAAAGTGAGGGAACCGCTAACTTTATCTTTGATGTAAAATATTTTCCCATAATAATTTTCTGTCACCTTTATCCCATATCTCTTCTATTACATATACATTAAAGAATTTAAAAGCCTAAAAGATATTTTCTTCTATGGTGATTTACATCCAAACAAGTTGCCCAGGGAATTTTCTTGCAAACTGAAAACCTGTTTCCAAGGGCAGATATTTATATAAAAGCCCCCATAAAAGGTTGTGGAAAAACTACAAGGGTTTTGCTGCATTCCTGTTTTGAGAGGGTCTATGCCTAGCATACCAGAGAGACAGCCAGAGTAACATCACTACATTAATACTGCTGCATCTGGGCACTTAATTTTGCACTGAGCTTTGTCAATGGAGTAAAGACAAATAAAAGTCTTCCTAGACCATAAGGATCTTTAGTGTGAACTCTCTCGCTATATATATATGCATATGTTTATACTAATATATAAATACAAAAAAATTTACTGCGCATCAATTCTGATAAGGACTTTTTTAAGCAGTGGTTTTGAAGACCAGTTTGGGCTGAAAAGTCTGTTTCTAATTTGGAGTAGTCAGTTGCTTTGGGCTTTTGCATAATGTTAGTAAACCCTCTATTCTTATTGTTATATTAAGACCTATTCTAGGGGACCCTCTGCCAAAAGCACCAAGAATCCTTCTTTAATGTGTCAGGGAGAGGAAAAAGTGTAATCAGCTTCCCTTGCTCCCTCTCTGACTACCTTAAGAGACATGTCGAGCTTATGACCGCTGCTTCTCAGGCAATACTGACTCTGCAGCCAGAGAAATTAAATCTCCAGAGCTGCCAATCAAGCCTGCACAGGAAGAACAATCATTTTTAATAAATGTATTCATTTGATTAATTTCTACATCTCAGCCGGGCTGTGCTTTGGCAGTAGAACAGGCAGTCTGCTCTGAGACAAGCCTGTATTCTCGGGGTAGGTGAATCAGCAAGGAGAAGGAATGTGGGAAAGTTGATTTGTGTGAGCTTTATGGGATTTATCTGCAATAAACACCCACCTACCTCCACTTCTAGGAAGGTCCTGGTAAGAGCTGAGTTCACAGCTTTCTCACAGGGAGGACAGTAGGAATCGACTGCCCCTTACTCTGGGAGGAAGCAAGCTTTGCATTCACTTTCCAAGTCTAGTTTGTTATATAAGTGGTTTCTTTTAGAGGGAGAAAAGCTGCAACATGCCTAATTAATATTGGATAACCAAATAACTGCAGAGTAGTTTCTACTAGGGCTTCTGAAGCTGGTAAGCAAGAGAAGAGCACTTCACTTGCAATATGCCCCTTGTGCCCTTCTTAAAATTCAGACCATCCAGATGGGCAGATTTTAGCTGGGTATTTGTGCAACTATTTACAGCACTGGTAGGGACTTGATCACAAGTAGAAACAGTATCTCCAAAGAGAGAAAACTGTTGAGAGTCCCTAGAGATAAAACTCTCGAGGATCACAGTGGATTAGACCAGTCTTTATTGCTTTATTTGGCTACAAATCTATAATTTGATTTTGCCTTGTCCAAAAGGGTGGTAAGAAATTTTGGTTCAGTCCAGGAGATAGGACATTCACAACAACAATTGCTAAAAATTTATTCCTTTCTTTTACTGACTTTGTGAGAATAGAGGGCCTGCAGCCCTGGAAAGATTGTAATTGACAGTTATCAGAGAGGGTCGTATTGTGACTCCATCATCACAATAAATATACTTTCTACATGAATTCCGTGGTGTTCTGGTGTGAAACACACACTGGAAACCCATTCTGTCACATAGAACCTGAGAGAGAGGAAAATTCCTTCCTAAGACAAACAAACACCCAGACACAGAGCAGGACATTACACCCACCCTCCTGGCAATCATTAGACTAAAACTACAGAAATAGTGCAGAAATTGTACTAACCATCAGGTAGAGGAACCAGCACTGAAACTCTGGTTGTCTTGTGGGTGCCATGAGCGTTTCTCCAGCCGCCTTTTTCACCCTGCCACTTGCAGCTGTATTTTAGCTAGAGGAAGGATGGCACAGGAGAGGCCAATTCAGGTATCAACCACTTCACTTCTGCCTGCTTTTGCTGTCTCTTTTGAACATCATTCTGATCATCTCACCACAAACTTCGGTTGAGAGCTTCTTTTCAAACAGTCTTACTCCCACAGAACATTATTCTTTTTTAGCAATGAGTGAATATCAGACTAATAAAATACTTTAGTAAATATTCTATTCTTCTACCAAAAGAGTTATATGGATCTGGCCAAATTACATTTCTTATATAGCCAAAACAAAAAAAAAGAAAAAAAAAAGAAATAAAATGGTTATAGCTGGATGAAACTCATTAACCCAGGATCTGGGAAATTTCAAATTGACAGGGAGGGGAGGAGGGGGAAGGTCCCATGTGCCTTTCATGTTTAAATATGACTCAGGCTGAGAAAGTCTGTGTAGAGCCCCACCGGAGTGATTTATTCTCATTCTCTGAAATGTTCTATGGATTCTATTAAGTTTATCTTTACCATCAGAGGAAAGATGGACCACTGTAAGAATAAAGAGCTCCTTTGATCAGTCTCACTAAGGGTTTTGCTCCTGTTGGTAAAGTATGAGCAGGCATGCTTTCAATAGTTTTAAATCTGTGTGCAGACCTTATCAATAAACACACACTCATGGGAAAGCCATTCACTCTCCTTTTCATCTGGGGGCTGTTAGTTTCTCTTTTTATGGTAGTGTTTATATCTGTTCTTAGTTGCCAGTGCTCTTCCACATCTTCCCTGGTATTAGTCAACCTGTAGAAAATGCTCTATAAAATCCTGCAGAACTCAGAATGGTTTGTAAGGAATCTCAATTCCCTACATTTTTCTAGTTGGATGCACTTTGCACAACAGAGTACAGTTCCCTTTGATAAAAGTAGGAGCTAACTTCACAAACAGGTCTCCAGCTGGCAAGGAGACCAGTGATTGTAACTTACGCACATTTTTCTGTTTTCAGAAGATTTTGAGATGAGATGGAGGCTTTTAATGAAGTACTCTAACTGCGGACAAGGGCAGCTTAACATACCAAGGCGTTGAATCAAAACATCTTGTCCATGCCTTGAATGGAAGGAAACTATTCACACGTTGGTTATTTGGGAGTAGCTGCTCCTTTAGCTCTGTTGTGCTACAGGCCCCTGCTTTTGGCTCCAAAGCCTGAGCTGCATTCATCACAGTACAAGTATACAGCCCAGTGACAGAGTGCAGCCAGGGGCATTACCAAACCAAATGCAAAACAAAAGCAGGAGTATACCTTAAACACAGGCCTAGCTGGTTCTGATTGCATCCTGCAGATAATAGTAGCACAATCTTTTCTCTTCATTCCAAACTAGTTCTTTGTCTTCATCACAGGGAAAGTTAGGGAGACCAGAATTTCAGGGCTTGGTGGGGTGGGTCCTACTCCCAGCACAGGGCAGAGGGGAAACACTGAAAGGGAGGTGCTATTCCTCACTTTATCGCTTCTTCTGAGTCAGAACAGCTGCTTTTCCACTGTGGCAATTGTTCATTTGGAGCTGACAAGCTGGTCCGTCTAGCTGGAGCTACTGCGTGCCTCCCGCTGTCACTCTGGCAGTGGTTCAAGTGAAGTAACACTGCATTCCTGCGATGGAAGGCTGGGAGAGGCAGCCTGCTCTGTGACATTGCTGCCGCATCTCCCCATTGCCACCAATCCTGCCCAGATAGAGTGACAGCCGCGGCATTCCCACTGCAATCCTGCCATGCCCCAATGCCCCAGAGCCCTGCCCAGCAGTTGTTGTAACTCAGTCTGTGGTATCTTGCAGGACAATAGAATGGATCCAGGTCCTTGGCATGTGCTGGGAAATCTCTGTAGAAGATGAACCTCTTGATCCCCAGCATATTTGGAGCTGCTTACTGGGAATGCCATGGGACTGCTGGAGTTTATGGTCAAGCCTACACAGAAAGTGCAAGAGCCTATGAGGTGCTTTAAACCTCGTGGCAGTTTCCTCAAGGAACACGTTATGTGCACACATTTTATTTGCAGACACTTTCAGATTCTTATCTTTGCCAGCTGATGCTTGCAGGATCGTTTTCCTCAAGCATTGTTTTCTTGAAAGGACATGACTCTTCCACCAAACTGCTCAGGAGGATTTAGGTGTTGGGGATAATTGCCCTGAAGTGCCACAGCCAACCCCCTCACACTGAGCAACTCTGCAACACTCCTGTGTTCCCAGTTTTTCTTGTTCATGGTCTTCACACTTCGTGTTTGCACTCAAGGAAATTCATAGCAGAACCCAAGGTGTGATGTTAGAGCAGATGTTCTTTGCCATGTAGCTTCCAGACAGCAGTTCTGGACAGCAAACTTACCATGCTTGCTTTCTTTTTAACAATAGACCTTGAAGCATTACAGCATCACTAGGCTTTTAGTCCTCTTTAATGTAGCCCTAGGTCACCACTTCTATTTGTAACTTGAGCTGAATACAAAAGCCCTGGGGGAAGC
This sequence comes from Pezoporus flaviventris, assembly GCF_033815535.1. Classification (NCBI taxonomy): domain Eukaryota; kingdom Metazoa; phylum Chordata; class Aves; order Psittaciformes; family Psittacidae; genus Pezoporus; species Pezoporus flaviventris. The sequence goes on along the minus strand of NW_026892584.1, from coordinate 42,713,367 downwards.
AAACAGAAATAGTGAAACATTTCGGGCCACTGCTGAGTAAGTTGTAGGCATTACTCAGTGGTTGTATATATCATTTGCAAAACATTTTTAGTGCAGGGATAAGAAAATCTCAGCTTGTCAAGCCAACTGATGCAGTTAGCAGAACACAAAGATCTGCTTGTGTATTCAGAGATCTTTAGCACAGTTAATTTTGGAAAGTGGTGAAAATAATTCTTTCAAGTGCCAAAGTTCATATTCTTATCTAGAAAATGGTAGCTGAGATGGAGAAGGTGGTCCTTTTTCTGTCATTGTGACACTGACTGTGAGGGCTTTAAAAAAAAATTAAATAAAATCATATTTAGACCATTTTTCAGTCATGGGAGCTTTAAAGAAACCAACCAACCAACCAACCAACCAAAAAAAAGGAATAGTTTATATGCTTGATAACACTGACTACATGAAGTGACATTTTAATCAGCTGGTTGAGCTACATTTATTCATCAGTCTCTAGTCTTTTTGGATATCCTGGAAAATCCAAAGAACCCGTTGCAAGGTGCATTAATTCCATAACTTATCAAAGTAATAGAGACAGTGGATTGGGATAGGAAAAAAAAAAAAGCAGGCAGGAAATCTGAAGCACTGAGCTTGCCAAAGAAAAAATTCAGTGTTTGAATTGCTGCCTTTTTGCTTATAACCCAGGAAGTGAAAAATTTCTCTTAGTAAACTAAAGTCAGGTGAACTTATCTGAAAAAGTGCTCTTGAGAGGCCAAGATGCATGCCAAAGCATGTGCATAGTGTTCCTGTTATCAAGTGCTTTCCTGAACTGGGACCCACGATTTTAAGTATTCTAACTATTCTAAATATTCCCTTTTCAAATATAAGATGAGAATCAGAAGGGGCTGTGGGGCTTCACAGCAGCACTGCTCAGGTGGCTGTGAGAGCTCTGAGGGAAGAAGAGGAATCCCAGTAATTGCAATACCTGCAAGAGAGGGAGAAGAAGCTGTGAGGAAAAAAGTCAGGCTCACTACCCATTTTGAGAGGGATTTAATTTTGAAAATAGGAGGTATTGTGGAGCAGTGCATGGGAACTAACAGACCCATGGCAGGGTGCCTGGGGGCACAGGGACAGGCACATGTACAGGTACCCGGACTGATGGCTGAAGGAAGAGAGGTCTGATACAGCAGCCAGCTAAAGCTGTCCCTGACAGCAGCGATGCACAGCCTTATTTACAACAAGACATTAGCATACAAGGGACGACTGTGAAATCTGCTGACATACATGTATAAATTCTTTGCTGGGTCAGACACAGTGCCAACAATGACAATTACATTAAATTACTATTGTTGTTGGTTGCCTTGCAGCTGTTCACTCCTCTTTCTACTTATTAATAAGACAAATCAGGTTATGTGCCCAGAGTGTGCTTTGAACTGTCAGAAGAAACCTGATCTATAGATGTCCCAGCTTTGCCCACATGTCAAGGCACAGGTCTTCTAACTGGCTATGGACACAAAGCTGTTAATTTCCACAGTACTGCACAAACAGGGCTGTTCATTTCTTATCATAGCTAAGAAAGGGTAACTATCAAAAACCAAAATCCTAGTAAAGAAAAGGCACAGGTTGTGACCTTCATGTATTAACAAATAGTAATAAATAAGTGAGCAAAACATACAGGTTTTCAGCTGTAAATAGATGTTTACCACAGGTCATGTTTCTGTCTGGTAAGAGAAACAATTTGTTGAAGTTAAGTAGTTCACACCAGTCAGTACCCAGTGAATCTCTTCTCCTGGTGAAGATATTGCTCAAGAATAAGCAATAAGCAATATTTTACCTGCATCTTCGTAAGGCATATGTGCATTGCAACCATGCTACTCCTGTCAGTTTTAACTGAGGTACATTAAAACCCTAGGGAAAACACACAACAAGAGCATTTTAGTTATTTTTGACAAAAAAAAAAAAAAAGGAACAATATTAAATAAACTAGAACAAAACAAAGTCACTTTTAGCAGGAAAGATAATGCCTAAGAAGTTAAGGAAAAATTATATACTTAAAGATCAGATCAGATTACTTAAATTCATGGCATTCATATGTAAACATAACTTTAGCATACAATCTTAAAAAGCAGAAAGCCCCCATCTGAGAATTGCAGAGAAATCTGTAAGCAAGGCATCCAGGATGATCAGCAAAGGACATTATTGTTCCTTTATATTTTTTTTTTAACAACATCTCCAGTGTTCTCATTTGCTGTTTTATCTGATTTTAATGTATACAGGTTATGGTAATTTTATATGCAAATGTCCTAATTAAAACTAGGTTTCACTTCAGTTTGTACAGTATATTAAAACCCACTTGACTTGAATTCAATGACACTGTCAAATTCAAAATTGATTATAATATCTCAAATGTAGGTTTGGAGACTGTTACCCACAAAATAGGAATACAAAAAAACCCACAGGTTTTTTTTTTATGTTTCTGTGGTTTTTACCCAGAACAGTCCAGCAGGGTTGCTAGATTAAAGATAAATTATTGCTTTTTAAAATTGCATTTAAAAAAGCAAATACACTTTTCAGTCACATGATATGAAAATGTTCCAGTCTATATAACTCCTACTCTGTGCTTTCAAAAAATTCCCTTGTTCTGAAGTCAGTTCAGTGGCTATTAGAAGTACTCACTGATGTACATTCCATCTTGTTTATGAAAAGATTTTGAACAAAGCATTGATTGTTCAGGGTTTATAAAAAAGGTTAAAACCTATAAAATTTTGGCATTGCTGCTATTTGGGGCATGAGAATGACATGCATATAAATCAGATTGGCACAGTCTGTTATACACGGAAAGAAGGCTTTGCTGAAAATAGAGCTTATTGATGTCCTGTAATTCCCCTCTTTTATAGATTTGTTCTTAAAGTATTCTGAATTGGGAAAAAATCTGAAGCAAATCTTAGTCCACAGTAGGAATCAGGGGCACAAGAGGTCTCTTATGACATGGGTCAACTATGGTAGAGGGGCAGAGTAGGCAGAGTCTGAGGAAATCAGGGTGGATGGAAAAGCCTTGGTGGGGAGCTCTGGGAACAGAGGTCATTTGTACAGCTGATGTCCCTCCATGCAGTCTCAGTCACATCTCTATTAGACCTGGGTGTAAGCGGCGAGGAGAAGCAAGACACGCCAACCCAATATGGGTGATAAGCAAACTTCTACTTTATTTGTGGCGCAGTTCACTTATATAGGCGTGGTATTTAGCCACGCCTCCTAGGCACAACAGTATTGGTTAGCCCCACACAGCTTCCTCCACATTCTCCTCCCACATCCGGTTTCCAGTTACCTGTGAGGCCTACCCCTTGCCTTGCTCACACAAGGCCTCTAAGGATCCATGGCCTTGCTCTTAGAGCCATTCTGCAACAATTCCCCCCTTTTTCTTTTGTGCAAGCAAGACATTGTGGGTTATTCTGTTCACTTGTTTCATCACACAATTATAAGCAAGTCTAACAGCTACAATGATTAACATAACAATGATACATAAGCACAGTGCTTCAAACAGCAGTGTTTAAGTCAACCTGTAATGCCCCATGAGGACAACCATTTAGTTATCCCTAGGTTATTGCTCACTTGCGATTGCTGGGTAAGCTGAGTCAGGGTTCTCAGCTGTGCATGCATCGAATTAGAATGATCAGAGAGATTCATACAACACATTCCATCAAACTTTTGACATTCGTGTCCCTGTTCCAGCTACAAGAGGTCTATAGCGGCTCTGTCCTGTAGTGTTGCATGTTTCACAGAGTCAACATCAAACAACAAATCAGAAATTGCCTTCGATGTAGCATTTGTCTGCTTAGCAAGCTAGCAGCCTAGCTTGTTTAACTGAGCCAAGGCCCTGGCCGAAGCACTTACAGTGATTTGGCATATTATGATTGGATACATGTCTTGAAGACCCTTAGTGACTAACATATAATTGGTTAAACACAGGTGTGAGAACTCAACTTTGAAAGCTTGCCAACAGTCCACAGTTCTCATTAACTTGGTGAATTCCAGCCTCTTATCTTGCTTGCTTAAGCTTCTTCGGGCCTCTCATGGCCTTGCTGTATCTTTCAGGACTAGTCAAAGTTTATGTACCAATTATGCATTCTCCTGTGAGAACACCATCTCCACATCTGCCCCTTTTTGTTTTATATACGTTTTGGGTGACTCTACTTGAGCAGGGGATTTGGGCTAGATCATATCTCCAACATATGCCAACTACAGGCTGCTGGGCCTGCCCCTTTTTTCTCCTGTGTGGCTCTCTGATAACAGGGGAGGCCATCCTTCACATCAAGGTCTGGCATGGCATGTGTCCCCACCGCTCCACGCCTGCTGGGTTGCAGCCAACAGCGGAGCTAAAGGTTCTTCTTGGTGGCAAACACAGAGGCCCAGTCTTGCCCTTGATTGTGGTAGCAGGCCTTTTGTTAGCCTCAGTCCTTGCACCTTGTTGTCAATGCAGAGTTTCACCTGCTTCATCCAGTAACAAGTCGCTACTACAGCAAGGCACACACAAATTTACATTAGCAGAGTAACTATTACAGGGTGCAGTAGCATGTTGAAGATGCTGGTGGCAGCAAGAGACTAGCCAAAGAAATTTCTTACCAGTGGAATTCTCCCACCCTCTTAATTTGTTCCATTACCTGCTTTATAACACTACCATTGTATTAAAATCTTTCCAGCTTTTGCCTTCGCATTTTCTAGCAGCTACTGCAAATTTCCATACTCTAACATCTCTTTTACAAGTGACAAATCTATACAATACAAGGTGTAGTTTCTTATTAGCAACTAGCTAGTAAATACAGGTGGTTTTATACACAAAATCACAACCTCTAATAATAGCTACTTTACAAGCACACATATTCGGGATGTCACTTTTCAGTTGCCCCCAAGTGATGTTTTGCAGTTATTTATTCTTTCTCTTCCTCTATCTCATTCTGCTTGGGGTATTCACGGTCAGCTCCTGTAGCTGAGGCGTCAGGCTTTTCCATTCATCTGTCCAGCTCATGGCAAGGCTTCACAAACTTTGCAGGCAGTCGCCATGGACCTGTAGGCAGGAGGACACAAATATACCCCCTCCCCCAGGTTATCAGTTCTTGAGAAGCTTGAGAAGTAGATAGGTTAAACAGGTTAAATGCAGCATCATTACTCTCTCTCCCCCCCTTTCTTTTTTTTTTTTTTTTTTCTTTTCTTTTCCCCAGCAAAAGCCGGCCTGCTGGGCAGCAGCTATAGCGGCCTGCCTGCTTCAGCTGCAAGCATAAATACCTGCCGGCAGCCGCACTTTTACATTAACTCTTTCATGCCTGAAATGTTAAACTGCTACCGATTAAAAACTTTTACATGAACCCAACAACAAACAATACAGAGAACACCATCTGCCCTCAACAGACACACACAAGTATGGGATCCCACAAGCACATTCCACACAACTACAATATTTGAAGCACAAAATCCAGACAATCGTTACTCCCACTACAGTCCCACGTACAGAACGTGGCACAAGGACCCTGTGGAGACTAACAGCAAACCAGCTCCGAGAAGCATCATTGCAGTGCGAGGTGGCAGTCTTAACCTTAGCGGGCGTCCCTGCAGAGGCTCTGCCTCCCCCACATCGTATGAGGCTTGGGCTTTTATACTGACCAAAATGCACACTCATTCCGGCACAGGTGGCCAGCCTATGTTGGAAGAAATGGCCAGCAATATCTATAAAGGTCTCCAAAGGTTGATAGAAACCTGGACATACTTATATTTACCAACTTCTAATACATGAGTATCACAGAGAGACTGTATTAAATGAGTTGTATATGGGCTCCCAAGTCCACAGTCCGTCACAGTATGCCCAATACCCTTGCTAAGAGCATAAAAGAGACCTTCCCACCACCAGAAAATCACACAATATGTTTGTATCCCACGCTGGTCTCGCTTCCCTGGAGGTACGGGGGGGGGGGGGGGGGAGGTGTGGAGTGGGGTGGGTGTTTTTTGTTTTGTTTGGTTTGGTTTGGTTTTTTTGTTTTTTTTTTTAACATAAAAAAGGTTGCTCCCTTCACTTTAAGAAGAACTGAAAACATCCATAAAACGGATGTCCTGAGCTCAAATTTCAATTCATTCAATCACTGACAAGGGGGGTGTCCTGGGGTGATGCTGACTCTTTCCAGGGTTTCACCCATCGAGCTGGCACCCACCACACACCGGAATCTGTAATTTACACACATATAACCTCGACCAGTTAGTTTTACTTCCACAGGACCTTTCCAAATGCCAGTTTCCAAATCCTTGTACTGGACCAGAATACCCGGAGTTTTAGTCATATAACCTGAACCCAATGCCTGACCATGTATTATAGCAGGGGAGTCATTAAAGTCTCCTGTCGATCGCAAAAAAAATCGTAAGAGGATTTTAACCCATATGTGGTCACTGCTTGTCAGGCCTCCTTAACTATTTTGAGATCAAAAGCTTCCCACTCTTTAACCCGCTGCTGTGTAGTAAACACAGGATATGCAGAGAGGCCCATTGCAGAAAATTCACCAGCAATAATCGCATCTTTGATTAACCCGCGCCAACAGTGCACAGGATTTGTGCCCCCCGATACCTCTCCCACCCCCTCCCCCTGTTTGCCTTCTTTAAGGAAGGGGTTTTGCAGAGGGTAAGGTGGAGGCGCTGATGGAGATGTCTCAATCCGAGTCTCGAGGGCTTCAAGCTTTTTCATCAATTGCTGCAGCTGAGTGTCTCCAAGGCCAGTGAGTAGTTGCTGATGAGCTGAGCAGACCAACCCGGGAGACGAAGAGTCAGAGTCTGGAAGCAGAGGATATAAATCTGGCTCGGATTCAGGGGACTCGGAGTCTGATCCTGGGTCGAACTCAGGGTCTCCGTTGTTCGCAGCTCTGTCTTTCTTGTCAGGTGTCTCTCGTTCAGTATGTGGCCATCTGCGGACCTGGCTCTTGCTTTCATCGGCTCAGGGCGTTGATTTTTTCGGCGCCGTTCCAGGTACCACAGGAGGTGCAAAAGTCATAGCCGCAGCACTGTGATGGGGGTTAGGAGAGACAGCCCCTTCTGGAGCTGTGGTGGCAAATACAGAAGCTACCGCCGCCCTTTCCAATTTCATCTCTTTCAAAGTCTCAAACACCAGTCTCCAAAGTGTAGAGTGTTTCTGTGCATCTTTGGTCCCTTTACTAACCTTGTGATCATGGGACCACTTTAACGGCCTCTATAAGGCGGCACTATCATATTGCAGTCCTCTCTTAGAGAGAATGTGTTGGAGGAGCTTCACCACCGCCTGTTCCTCTCTGGATAGCAAGTGCCCCATCTCCTCCCCGGCTGCTCACCTGATCAGGGCAAGATTCCCCAAGTTTTGCAGACGTCTGACTTCCCAGTGCCAGGGCAGCGCTGAATTTCGGCTGGCTCTCTGCCCCCTCCTTTTCGTCGGACCTTCAAACTCGTCTTCATCGAGTTACTGATCGGAGGGTCCCTGTTCGGGCGCCATTTGTAAGTGGCGAGGAGAAGCAAGACACGCCAACCCAATATGGGTGATAAGCAAACTTCTACTTTATTTGTGACTCAGTTCACTTATATAGGCGTGGTATTTAGCCATGCCTCCTAGGCACAACAGTATTGGTCAGTTCTACACAGCTTCCTTCACATTCTCCTCCCACATCCGGTTTCCGGTTACCTGTGAGGCCTACCCCTTGCTTTGCTCGCACAAGGCCTCTGAGGATCCATGGCCTTGCTCTTAGAGCCATTCTGCAACACCTGGGGATAGTAAACTGTTGCTTGATTTTGTAAGAAAGAGTCCTACTATAATAATTTACGAGAGGTAACAGTTTACTAAAGGCTTTCACAGCACTCTGTCCCTTCCTACCCATCATGATGATGGTGAGCGAGACCTTTTAAGATTGCAGTTTTCCTCTTAACAGCAGGGGGGTTTTCTGGTGACATTTTGGCAAACCTCGATCTGCAGCCCCTCTAGCAAGGACAGGCAGAGCAATTGCCTGCCAATGTTTGGCCAAGCATGTGAAGCCACCATAATGCCTCATACACCCATGGCTTTGCTTGATCAACAGCTGGTGAAAATTAAGAAACTTCTGGTCCAGACCCAGATGAGATGACCAGGTCTATCTCTCTACATTCACACTGACCAAGAGTTGGCAGTGTTGTTTGTTGCTTTAAAATGTCATCCCAATGGGAAGCAAGTGTTCAGGTATCACTGCAGGAAGTAATCTAATTCTCTTGGATTTTATGAGTAGCCGGATATTAACAACAGGAAGATTTTGAAATTAGGTTGGTTACCTACTCATTCTTTTGTTTAAAACATCTGCTTTTAAAAGTTTCACTTCTGTTAGAACCTGTAGGATAGGCTCAAAGGGTATGGCCCACTGAATGGTAAAAAAGCAATAACACAAGCTACACAGGACCATCCAAGTCCTGAGAACGGAGCACCTCGTATTTGCCTTACCAAAGTTCCAGACAACTAAAATATCACTGAAGTTACACCACAATAAAACAAGAGAAACAGCAGTGAACCAGCCCAAGAATTCTCCCAGATAATTCTTTCCTTTTTCTCTTCCAGTAGCAGAATTATTGGCAGCCACCAGGGATCTTTGCTGTAGTTATCTTTGAAGTGCTAAGCACAAAAGAGCAAATGCTGTAGCAATTCTGTTAAGTCATTCTACTGGATCGCAGGGCTTGTGGGTGGGATTCTCCCAAGTGAAAAATACGGTAATGCCACAAGACTAAGTCTTTGCTATCTCTTGGAATTTTAGTAACAGCTAGAGAATTTTCTGCTGGCACCTGAATCTTTACTAGCAATAAGCAAATTAAACAACCAAGCCTCAGTTCTGCAGCTTTTCTCCTCATATGATGCTTACTAAAACACATGTGGTGAGCAGATTCACAAGTGGATTCTAGCATTTTCAGGCAAAAATGCCTAAATTCAGGTTCAGAAATCCATATGTAAATTTTTTAACAAGGTCATGGTCATTTTCCAATTTTGTTGAGATATTAAATATTGTAAATGCTGAAGATTTTGGAGGAAAAACCCACCAACAACCAAAAAACCCAAACCAAAACCCCGACAACAGAACAAGCCAATCTGATTTATGCAGGTCTTTAATCTGAATTGGGGTCTGCCTTAAGATCATTTTCTAGAATTGTCCATTGTAGGCATCAGGACTAGTTCTGTGAAGGTTAAAAGAGGCATGATCTGGCAGTCCTGATGTTTTCTCAGATGATCCTAGTTCTCTGGAGCTAAAATACAATCAAGAGAGCCGATTAAGATGATGTATGTATAGCTAATGAAGATGTCTTCTATTCTGTCGAGTTTGGAAAGTTATCCCACAGACTGATGTGGGGTATCCCCACTGGAAGCACACTATATCCGTTCATCTTAACAAAGTGGTCCATCGCTGATGACGTGGCATAACTTATTTTAAACCCTGCCTGTACTAAATAATTTAATCTTCAGAAAAGTCAAGGAAGAAAATAAACGTAGATTGAAAAAGTATGAAGAAAGACTAGCAAAATCACAGCCATTCTAACTTGGCAAGCAAGAGCTTGGCAACTTGTGTAAGTTACAGTGATTGCATAGATGCATAAGTTGTGCCAGCTTGTCTGCACACACAGCATATAATATCCACATCCAGAAACGTTGTGTTCCAGCCCAAGGATTCTTCATTTAAAGTAGACAGTGACTGAGTTGCACAGTTCTGCTTGTGGCTGTCTTCTCTAGTGTTTGAGCATATTTTTAAGCCACATGATCTGTTCAGGAGAGCCAAAACTATATGTATTAATGACAGTTGCAGAACTGGGTGTGAGAGAGCTAGACAGCCTGATGGCTTGAAAAAATTGAAGCATGGAGACAGTAAAGAGACATAGTTATCAGGACAAGGACTTATGCTTGTATTAGAATAGCCTGTGCATCAGGGAATGTGTAATTCTGCCACAGTGTCCTCTACTGGCTAAGCCCGAATCTCTGAAAATGATGATGCATTCATGCTGCTTTCATTATTCTGTGCCCAATTTAATACATGTCAAGAGAATCATGCTCTCGACAGTCAATCACCTTAACCTCATCTCTGTCTGCCCTTAATACTTTTAAAAACCAAGAAAGCAAAATCTTTATGGACTATAACGTCTTCATGATGTTTACTCTCCAGGTCATAAGACCTCTGTCAGAATCAAGGAAGAGTTTCAAGATGGGAAATTTAAATAAATTTAACGGCAATTAATGAATTTCTAATTACTGCCTCTGAAACTAAAAAACAAACAAAGAAAGTATGTAAGGAAAAACACCACAGCTCTTGTACATCTCTGCTCATGTACATCTCTGCTCTTTCTGGTCTCCAATAACCTCACTGTGGGCTACACTCAGTTTCTCTGGGGACATGAGGGCTGGTGCAGGAGATTGGGGTCAGCAGATGGTGGCTGCTTTTCTTTTTCCACTCCTTGCTTTGAGTTCAGTTGCCCCAGGTTAGGTTCCTCTAGCATCTGCTGACCCACAAGAGTCAAGCCTTCTCCTCTCTGCCTTTGCTTGGTCAGCTTTTCTTCCTCTAGCCCCTACTCAGGATCATATTTTGCTTCATCATTTCTCCTGCTCTGCCATCTCTTCTTTCTCCTCTTGCTCTGGTGTGGTCTTCTCTGTCTTTCTCTTCTACTGCTTCTTCTCAGCATTTACCACTCTTTCTTAAACATGTTCACAGTGCGGTCTGTGGCCTCCTCCCACAGAGACCACCCCATAGCCACACCCTGTCAAAACCCTGCCAATTCTGCCCCATAAACACCTCAATCCCCAATTGGTAACAAAAAAACAAACAAACAAAAAAAACGAAAAATCTGTCCAACTTCTAGTTCTACATTTTTCTGGGGATTTTCTCCTTCACAAAAGTCTTTACATGTCTGAATATGACCATTTCTGGTATCTTTGGAAAGATCAGCCTGATGAGATCTGAGACCCTGGAACAAGTTGCCCAGGGAAGCTGTGGATTCTCCATCCCTGGAAGTGTTCAAGGCAAGGTTGGACAGGGCTTTAAGCAACTTGGTCTAGTGAGAGGTGGCGGGGTTTAGAACTAGATGGCCTTTAAGGTCCCTTCCAACCCAACCCATTCTATGATTCTGTGAATCTAAATGAAAGCATGCCTTTCTACAGCTAGCCCATGCACATCCCCTGGGTGTGCTGCCCCAGAGAGCTTCAGCTTGCAGGCTGACTGCTCTGTGCTCTGTATGGCTCCTGCAGACATCAATAACCAGTATGCTGCTTTCAGGTTCTGGACAACAGCTGAGACCAGCTGAGCCTCTAGGAGATGGTGATGCGGATGCAGAGGATGAAGATTCTGTGAGTTTTATACAGTTAGGTGTATGGGGGGGGGGGAGATTGGCAGTTACTTTGGGGGGGGAGGTTGGCAGTTACTTTGCTAAAATGGGATCTTAAATATTTTGTTTATAGCTGGGTCTTGCTGGTGATTTCTCCCCCCATCAAAAATGCTTTATTTTTGCTTGGAATGCTTCTGCCAGCTCAAAAGCCAGAATGATGCTCCAATGTAAAGTGATCTGCGCTTTGCCATGATTCACCAACATACGTTTAATACCAAGACTTAACAAACTATTACATGCAATTACATTACTGTTGACTACAGTAACTTTTCTTTAAAGCTTTAGCTGGTTTGGGTTCCCTGTCATTTGACTTCAGAAGGAAGCATGTCAAGTGCTTGTCAGCAGAAATTCCTGACGGGACTCTTCCGACATTTGCGTAGTTTTAGAGGGCAGTAGAGTTTGAAGCTGCAGGATGGGAAAGTTAGGTGTACAAATAAAGCAGAGGAGAGAATTTTTATTGCCTTTTAAAATTTTTACTAGTTGATCTGTCGGTATTTTCAGTCTGTTCAGCCCACAGATGCATACAATACAGAATGAAAACCAAAATCAGCACACCATTGTTTTTGTTTCCCAGAAGTCTCTGTGTTCTTGGGTAACATCATTAAATGAGAGATGTATTTGTTCTTAATCTAAGAAAAGAGTTACTGGTTATTCTACATTCATCATTATTAATGAGAGATTTGTACAAAGAAGGAGACTATGCCTAAATAAAAACCTCTCCTAAAAAAAATTCGTCACTGTTTAATAGTTTACGTTCCATTCCCTCCACTCATTTCTTTTGCACAGGTTAATGAAGTGGCAGTAGAAGACATCCGTCCAAGGCCACAAGGATCCTCTCCAGTTTATGAATATCCCATAGAAGAAGAATATTTAAAGGCAAGACAAATAAATGAAAAAAATGTATGTTCACAAAGATCAAAGCATAGAAATATGCTACATGAGTTTCATACAGAAAAGCTCCCAAATGTATTAATATAATTGGCCTCTGGCATTCATTAATGCAAATTTTGGTACAATGCGTGGAGGTCTTAGCATCTCATTTACTACTGGGAATAATATAGTTAAATAATTCATGTTGTATGTTGCACTTGTAGATGCCAGTTTTGCTTTGTTGCCAGTAAAGTCAGCCTGAGTTCTTAGTGTAAACCAGGAATTTTAACTGATTTTTGGACTTTTGTTCTACTTTACAACAGCATGACTTCTGAATGCTAAATAATTGCAAATTGGTTTTCAGCTTCAAGAAGAAAAAAAGAAGTATTCTACAGATAAATCAAAACAGAGTCATCCAGAGGTTGGTATAATAGCACTCTGTAGTTTTAGGCATGTGGCTTGCAAAATATTAAGGTCTATTACAACACACAGATGTGGATGGGTGGACAGAGAGAAAGACAAATGGGGAGAGAATCACTTTAGACTTGTTTTGACCAGGAACTTCACAAATTGCCTAGTTGTGGAACAGACATGAACACTTGTCCTATTGCGATATTTTCATAATCCTTTTTAGTATTCTTTGGCCTTCTCTGGTTTGAGTATAGTACAGAATTAGCTCTTAGTCTGACTTTTCTGGCCCATTTATTCTAATTCAGATTTAACATCTTCACAGAAAATACAATCTTTCAGCCCTAAAAGATTCTATATGTATCACATTTTAAAATTGTAATTTATTTTCCTTATACCCCTGATCTAGCATAACCCTAACACGTGTTTAGCTCTAATGTAGAAGAGAATCAAACCTTCAATGAACAAGTACATTCTCTATTTTAGATAATCTTTATTGAGCTACTAAAAATATACTTAGGAGATTCATTTTTTATACTAACATAGAACACTGATACAAATGAATAAAAATTATAAATTCACATCTTTTTCTGTATCTAGGAGACAATGGAAGTGACCCTGAAAACAGAAGTGGAAGCTGGTGCTAGTGGTTTTAGTGTGATAGGTGGAGAAAATGAAGGAATATTTATTAAAAAAGTACTGAAAGAGTCTCCTGCTTCAAAAATATTTAGCCTGAGAGAAGGTACAGTCTGATTTTCTGTTTTTTTTTTTGGTGTTTGTTTTTTGTTTTTTTTTTTAATATATTTTAAAATAATCAGGTGTGTAGCTGTGTGTGCGTATAGATGCCTACCTGATCTCCCATCTCTTTGGGTAATAGAAATAGTAGATCCTAAACCAACTAATGTTATGTGTGAGCTTAACCTTTCCATATTAATAATTTCAAAGATCAGTTTCTTAATAATGTGATTTTTTTTTATACCATGAAAAAAAAAAACACCAAATTTTTACTGAGAGTGAAAAAGATACATAGAAATTAATATATACACAACTAAAATGAAAAAAAAACAAACCCCAACAACCCAAATCATAACATTCATGAAGAACCTACCTTCAATTCTTTCACAAAATAATATGCCACAAAACTACAATAAATAATGATTTAAACAAAAACAAAAGTCCAAAGTCTAAGTATTGAAAAATGTAATAAAAAACTGTTACTATCATGGTGTTCAGTCACTGGATCAAGATTTCTAGGAAGGTTGTAAGTTACCATCCTTGGGAATATTCAAAACCTGACTGCACACAGACCTAAGCAACTGGCTGTAGCTAACTGTTCCCTGAGCAGGGCAGCTGGACTAGATGATCTCCAGAGGTCCTTTTCAGAGGACTTAGCTATTCTGTGATTCTCTTATGTGAACATAATTTTATACTCTAAATAAATAGGATGTGATTTTTTTTGTGTGAATTAATTCAACAGAATTTGAAAAACTGCATAAAATGATGTTTGATTCCACTTGCAGGTGATCAGCTTCTAAGTGCTACGATATTTTTCGATAATATCAAGTATGAAGATGCACTCAAGATTCTCCAGTATTCCGAGCCATACAGAGTCCAATTCAGCCTCAAAAGAAAAATTGCTGGGAAAGAAGAGTTAGAACACACTCACTCTACAGCCCAGTACAAAAAGGAAAGAAGAAACCAGGTAGATAATTGATCAGTTTAAAAAAATTGGCTAACACTTTAGTAATGTAGAAATAGACCAGAAAATACACACTGAGATATAATGCTTAATAATAATACTTAGATATGTGCTTAAACTCACTAGCATGAATGTTCATGAGAAGAAAAAATTCCCACATAATATTTGCAGCTTTTTTAATATCCGAGGAAAGCTAGAGGTTTTCGATAAAGTCACAATCTTGTGCTAGGGTGGAAAAAACATTCTCTAGTGAGGAACCATTTTTTGTTGTTGTTAAATGTCCATTGATAGAACAGGCTGAGATAAGTTCTCTAATATTTATATTCAGTATTGTCCAAAATGTAAAATAACAGTAAATATTTTTCTCAGAAGCTCATAAATTATTTTTTTTTCTTAAAAGTGTGTTTAGCCACTGGTATCTGTTTAGGCATGATCTGCTCATAGCTTCCATCACACTCAAAATTATTTTTCTCTTCATATACATATAAATGTTATATATATATATTTGTACAGACATACATAAAGATACATCTAGAAACCTCTATTTACTGCAATGTTTTGCGAAGAACGTAACCTTCAGAAATCCATATATTACAGGCATATAATCCATTTTTAAAATGTAATTTCTGCCTGAATTATATACAACATTCTCATGTATTTTATATATATTTCACTTTTTTTATATAACAACCAGATACTGTGAATAAAAAGTACATCTATGTATTGTATAATATGTATTTTATTTCATGTCGAATCTATATTTAGTTTAGTTTTAATCTTCTGATTACTAATTATTCTTTCAGCAAAAAGAACTCAGTGACAGCATTCCTGAAGAAACACTGCATGTTTCAGGAAAAGACATTTCAGAAGAAGACAGGGAAACATTAATTGTAAGCCAAAGGGTAGGAAGAAGCAAGAGACCTAAAAAAGATAGATTGTCATGGCCAAAATTCCAGTCAATCAAAAGTAAAAAGATACTGGGGCACAGGAGATCTCATAGTACGTCAGATGCATATGAGTCTGGTATACAGGATATTTCCCCTACAAGCACAGACACAGAGTCTCAATTTCAACAAGAAGTCCACATCAGAGAAAAAAAAGGAAGCCAAAAGAAACTGAAGTTCCCAAGCATTGGATTCAAAATGCAGAGATCCAAACCAGAACCTCAAGACAGGCCAAAAAAAGAAATAAAAACTACGCTGTTAAATGAAAGAGAGAAAATACATAAAGAAGATATCAGCCTGGAAAATCCTGAAATTGTAACTGTTGAATATACCACATTGCCTGCTTACAAAACTAAAACAGCAGAGGTACATGAAACTTTAACAAAAGACTTAAATGATATGCAAAATGGCATTCCATCTTATGCAAAAAAGTGCCCTGAAGTAGAAATAAGCATTAAAAAAGACAAGGACTCAACATCAAAATTTACTGTACCTGAAGTATCAGCTATAACAACACAGATATCAAAGCCCAGTTTAGAAACACCTGATCTGAAAGAAAGCCCAACTAAACAAGTACTAACAGCCTCCTCAAAATCCCGAAAAAAGAAACAGAAAGTAATAGCAGATAAAACAGAAGAAGAAATTGGAATTAACATAGACATGATGGGACACAGAGCACAAGAATCTATACAGGTAAAAGGTCTAGAAACAGCTGCTAGAGCAGAATTACACACAACTGACACACTGGAAACAAATGAAAAACAAGCAGAAGACACACAAATATTGACAATTAAGCAACCAAAATTTGAGATTTCAATGACCAAATTAAAAGAAGCAGAGACTAAAAAGACCAAACTGGGAAGTGATTTTCCACATACAGTACCAGAAAGAACAGCTGATATGAGTTCAGAGGACAGCAGAAATTTGGGAATGAAAACTAACATGCCTGATGCAGAATCAGAACTTTCTACTTGGAAAATACAAATGCCGTCATTAAAAATTAAAAAAACACCGAAAACTGACAGGAAAATACCAAGAGAAGAAAGCACAACAGAACCAGCAGATACTGTGCTGAAGGCACGGATTGAAGATGGAATGCCAACAAGTGATAAAACATCGAAAATGGACTTCAGCATGAAAACAGGAGAAAAAGATATGGATGGAAAAGACAGTAAATTCAGACTGCCAAAATTTAAAATGCCTACATTTACATGGGCAACTGCAAAAGATGAGAAAGAGCAAACAGAATGTCATGTAAGAGACAATGAAGGAAAATTAGTAACTGTAAATGCAGGACCAAAACAAGAGGTGAGTGCATCAGAAGAAGAAATGACGGTTCCAAGTGCTGAAAATGAAATAACGAACTTAAAAGGAAAAACAAAAGATGATAAGGATATAAGACAAAGGCCAGAACTACAGGTGGCAACTCTAGAAAATCAAGCTGTAAAAACCTCTTATATAAAGAATCACATTGAGGAGAAAGAAGAAGATATAATGACTAAAAAATCTGATCTTCAAATAAAAAAAGCTGAATTAAGTATAACAACACAGAAATCAGTAGAAACAAATAAGACTAAGTCAGCAAGCGTCAAAGCTCCCAAGGTGGACATCAGCCTCCCATCTGTCGACGTCACCCTTCCAAAGGCCAGCGTTGAGCTGCAGGCGCCCGAGGCAGCCCTCAGCCTCGAAGGAGAAGCCAAAGCCCCTGAGAAGGAGGCCGTGAAGACCAAGGACGGCAAGTTCAAGATGCCCAAGTTCGGCATGCCGTCCTTCGGCTGGTCCAGCAGCAGAGAGGCCAAGGGCACCGTGGCCGCTGACGTGGACGTCAGCCTCAAGGAGCCCCACGTGACGGTGCCCTCGGGAAGCGCCGAGGTCGACGTGAGCCTGCCCGCGGCCGAGATCCAAGCGCCCGGTGTGGAGGTGACAGTCGAGACGGGCGCCGCAGGGGACGGTGAGAAAAGCCGATTTAAGATGCCCGACGTCAAGATGCCCAGCGTCAAGCTGCCCAAAGTCAAAGCTCCCCACGTGCAGGTCAGCCTGCCAAAGGGCGAGGCCTCGCTTCCCAAGGCTCAGGCCGATGTCCCGGAGGGTGAAGGCGCCGTGCAGGGTCCTGATGCCGAAAGCGGCCTGGAGGTGGCTGCCGGCAAAGTTGAGAGCGGCGGCATGAAAATACACATGCCGAAAGTCAAGGTGCCCAGCGTCGTCTTCTCCAAGCCGACCGTCAAGGCTCCCAAACTGGACGCAGACGTCTCACTGGACAAAGTCGACGTCAGCCTCCCGGAGGCTGGCCTCAAGGCTGGCGACATCAGCGTCACGGCCACCGACATCAGGCTACCCTCCGTGGAAGGCTCCGTTGAGCTCCAGGCGCCTGACATAGACCTGAAAGCCCCCTCTGCCGAAGGCTCCCTAGACACGGCCGAGCTGGAAACCACGGGCCTGAAAGGGAAGTTAAAGATGCCCAAGTTCGACAAGCCCAAATTCGGAGTGTCGCCCCCCAAGGCGGAGGCGCTCGAAGGCCAGCTCAGCCTGCCCACCGCACAGGTCGACCTCCCGTCCGCCACAGTGACGGCCGCAGGGGAGGGCACCGCGCTGGGCCTCAAAGCAGACATCCCCAGCGGCAAAAGCGAAGGGGCCGGCTGGAAGCTGGAGAAGCCCTCCCTCAAAATGCCCAAAGCGGACATCAAAGCTCCCAAGGCGGACATCAGCCTCCCATCTGTCGACGTCACCCTTCCAAAGGCCAGCGTTGAGCTGCAGGCGCCCGAGGCAGCCCTCAGCCTCGAAGGAGAAGCCAAAGCCCCAGAGAAGGAGGCCGTGAAGACCAAGGACGGCAAGTTCAAGATGCCCAAGTTCGGCATGCCGTCCTTCGGCTGGTCCAGCAGCAGAGAGGCCAAGGGCACCGTGGCCGCTGACGTGGACGTCAGCCTCAAGGAGCCCCACGTGACGGTGCCCTCGGGAAGCGCCGAAGTCGACGTGAGCCTGCCCGCGGCCGAGATCCAAGCGCCCGGTGTGGAGGTGACAGTCGAGACGGGCGCCGCAGGGGACGGTGAGAAAGGCCGATTTAAGATGCCCGACGTCAAGATGCCCAGCGTCAAGCTGCCCAAAGTCAAAGCTCCCCACGTGCAGGTCAGCCTGCCAAAGGGCGAGGCCTCGCTTCCCAAGGCTCAGGCCGATGTCCCGGAGGGCGAAGGCGCCGTGCAGGGTCCTGATGCCGAAAGCGGCCTGGAGGTGGCTGCCGGCAAAGTTGAGAGCGGCGGCATGAAAATACACATGCCGAAAGTCAAGGTGCCCAGCGTCGTCTTCTCCAAGCCGACCGTCAAGGCTCCCAAACTGGACGCAGACGTCTCACTGGACAAAGTCGACGTCAGCCTCCCGGAGGCTGGCCTCAAGGCTGGCGACATAAGCGTCACGGCCGCCGACATCAGGCTGCCCTCCGTGGAAGGCTCCGTTGAGCTCCAGGCGCCTGACATAGACCTGAAAGCCCCCTCTGCCGAAGGCTCCCTCGACGCGGCCGAGCTGGAAACCACGGGCCTGAAAGGGAAGTTAAAGATGCCCAAGTTCGACAAGCCCAAATTCGGAGTGTCGCCCCCCAAGGCGGAGGCGCTCGAAGGCCAGTTCAGCCTGCCCACCGCACAGGTCGACCTCCCGTCCGCCACAGTGACGGCCGCAGGGGAGGGCACCGCGCTGGGCCTCAAAGCCGACGTCCCCAGCGGCAAAAGCGAAGGGGCCGGCTGGAAGCTGGAGAAGCCCTCCCTCAAAATGCCCAAAGCGGACATCAAAGCTCCCAAGGCGGACATCAGCCTCCCATCTGTCGACGTCACCCTTCCAAAGGCCAGCGTTGAGCTGCAGGCGCCCGAGGCAGCCCTCAGCCTCGAAGGAGAAGCCAAAGCCCCAGAGAAGGAGGCCGTGAAGACCAAGGACGGCAAGTTCAAGATGCCCAAGTTCGGCATGCCGTCCTTCGGCTGGTCCAGCAGCAGAGAGGCCAAGGGCACCGTGGCCGCTGACGTGGACGTCAGCCTCAAGGAGCCCCACGTGACGGTGCCCTCGGGAAGCGCCGAGGTCGACGTGAGCCTGCCCGCGGCCGAGATCCAAGCGCCCGGTGTGGAGGTGACAGTCGAGACGGGCGCCGCAGGGGACGGTGAGAAAGGCCGATTTAAGATGCCCGACGTCAAGATGCCCAGCGTCAAGCTGCCCAAAGTCAAAGCTCCCCACGTGCAGGTCAGCCTGCCAAAGGGCGAGGCCTCGCTTCCCAAGGCTCAGGCCGATGTCCCGGAGGGCGAAGGCGCCGTGCAGGGTCCTGATGCCGAAAGCGGCCTGGAGGTGGCTGCCGGCAAAGTTGAGAGCGGCGGCATGAAAATACACATGCCGAAAGTCAAGGTGCCCAGCGTCGTCTTCTCCAAGCCGACCGTCAAGGCTCCCAAACTGGACGCAGATGTCTCACTGGACAAAGTCGACGTCAGCCTCCCGGAGGCTGGCCTCAAGGCTGGCGACATCAGCGTCACGGCCGCCAACATCAGGCTGCCCTCCGTGGAAGGCTCCGTTGAGCTCCAGGCGCCTGACATAGACCTGAAAGCCCCCTCTGCCGAAGGCTCCCTCGACGCGGCCGAGCTGGAAACCACGGGCCTGAAAGGGAAGTTAAAGATGCCCAAGTTCGACAAGCCCAAATTCGGAGTGTCGCCCCCCAAGGCGGAGGCGCTCGAAGGCCAGCTCAGCCTGCCCACCGCACAGGTCGACCTCCCGTCCGCCACAGTGACGGCCGCAGGGGAGGGCACCGCGCTGGGCCTCAAAGCCGACATCCCCAGCGGCAAAAGCGAAGGGGCCGGCTGGAAGCTGGAGAAGCCCTCCCTCAAAATGCCCAAAGCGGACATCAAAGCTCCCAAGGCGGACATCAGCCTCCCATCTGTCGACGTCACCCTTCCAAAGGCCAGCGTTGAGCTGCAGGCGCCCGAGGCAGCCCTCAGCCTCGAAGGAGAAGCCAAAGCCCCAGAGAAGGAGGCCGTGAAGACCAAGGACGGCAAGTTCAAGATGCCCAAGTTCGGCATGCCGTCCTTCGGCTGGTCCAGCAGCAGAGAGGCCAAGGGCACCGTGGCCGCTGACGTGGACGTCAGCCTCAAGGAGCCCCACGTGACGGTGCCCTCGGGAAGCGCCGAGGTCGACGTGAGCCTGCCCGCGGCCGAGATCCAAGCGCCCGGTGTGGAGGTGACAGTCGAGACGGGCGCCGCAGGGGACGGTGAGAAAGGCCGATTTAAGATGCCCGACGTCAAGATGCCCAGCGTCAAGCTGCCCAAAGTCAAAGCTCCCCACGTGCAGGTCAGCCTGCCAAAGGGCGAGGCCTCGCTTCCCAAGGCTCAGGCCGATGTCCCGGAGGGTGAAGGCGCCGTGCAGGGTCCTGATGCCGAAAGCGGCCTGGAGGTGGCTGCCGGCAAAGTTGAGAGCGGCGGCATGAAAATACACATGCCGAAAGTCAAGGTGCCCAGCGTCGTCTTCTCCAAGCCGACCGTCAAGGCTCCCAAACTGGACGCAGATGTCTCACTGGACAAAGTCGACGTCAGCCTCCCGGAGGCTGGCCTCAAGGCTGGCGACATCAGCGTCACGGCCGCCGACATCAGGCTGCCCTCCGTGGAAGGCTCCGTTGAGCTCCAGGCGCCTGACATAGACCTGAAAGCCCCCTCTGCCGAAGGCTCCCTCGACGCGGCCGAGCTGGAAACCACGGGCCTGAAAGGGAAGTTAAAGATGCCCAAGTTCGACAAGCCCAAATTCGGAGTGTCGCCCCCCAAGGTGGAGGCGCTCGAAGGCCAGCTCAGCCTGCCCACCGCACAGGTCGACCTCCCGTCCGCCACAGTGACGGCCGCAGGGGAGGGCACCGCGCTGGGCCTCAAAGCCGACGTCCCCAGCGGCAAAAGCGAAGGGGCCGGCTGGAAGCTGGAGAAGCCCTCCCTCAAAATGCCCAAAGCGGACATCAAAGCTCCCAAGGCGGACATCAGCCTCCCATCTGTCGACGTCACCCTTC
Organism: Pezoporus flaviventris; assembly: GCF_033815535.1. Lineage (NCBI taxonomy): Eukaryota > Metazoa > Chordata > Aves > Psittaciformes > Psittacidae > Pezoporus > Pezoporus flaviventris. The sequence goes on along the minus strand of NW_026892584.1, from coordinate 42,692,090 downwards.
CAAAGGCCAGCGTTGAGCTGCAGGCGCCCGAGGCAGCCCTCAGCCTCGAAGGAGAAGCCAAAGCCCCAGAGAAGGAGGCCGTGAAGACCAAGGACGGCAAGTTCAAGATGCCCAAGTTCGGCATGCCGTCCTTCGGCTGGTCCAGCAGCAGAGAGGCCAAGGGCACCGTGGCCGCTGACGTGGACGTCAGCCTCAAGGAGCCCCACGTGACGGTGCCCTCGGGAAGCGCCGAGGTCGACGTGAGCCTGCCCGCGGCCGAGATCCAAGCGCCCGGTGTGGAGGTGACAGTCGAGACGGGCGCCGCAGGGGACGGTGAGAAAGGCCGATTTAAGATGCCCGACGTCAAGATGCCCAGCGTCAAGCTGCCCAAAGTCAAAGCTCCCCACGTGCAGGTCAGCCTGCCAAAGGGCGAGGCCTCGCTTCCCAAGGCTCAGGCCGATGTCCCGGAGGGCGAAGGCGCCGTGCAGGGTCCTGATGCCGAAAGCGGCCTGGAGGCGGCTGCCGGCAAAGTTGAGAGCGGCGGCATGAAAATACACATGCCGAAAGTCAAGGTGCCCAGCGTCGTCTTCTCCAAGCCGACCGTCAAGGCTCCCAAACTGGACGCAGACGTCTCACTGGACAAAGTCGACGTCAGCCTCCCGGAGGCTGGCCTCAAGGCTGGCGACATAAGCGTCACGGCCGCCAACATCAGGCTGCCCTCCGTGGAAGGCTCCGTTGAGCTCCAGGCGCCTGACATAGACCTGAAAGCCCCCTCTGCCGAAGGCTCCCTAGACACGGCCGAGCTGGAAACCACGGGCCTGAAAGGGAAGTTAAAGATGCCCAAGTTCGACAAGCCCAAATTCGGAGTGTCGCCCCCCAAGGCGGAGGCGCTCGAAGGCCAGCTCAGCCTGCCCACCGCACAGGTCGACCTCCCGTCCGCCACAGTGACGGCCGCAGGGGAGGGCACCGCGCTGGGCCTCAAAGCCGACATCCCCAGCGGCAAAAGCGAAGGGGCCGGCTGGAAGCTGGAGAAGCCCTCCCTCAAAATGCCCAAAGCGGACATCAAAGCTCCCAAGGCGGACATCAGCCTCCCATCTGTCGACGTCACCCTTCCAAAGGCCAGCGTTGAGCTGCAGGCGCCCGAGGCAGCCCTCAGCCTCGAAGGAGAAGCCAAAGCCCCAGAGAAGGAGGCCGTGAAGACCAAGGACGGCAAGTTCAAGATGCCCAAGTTCGGCATGCCGTCCTTCGGCTGGTCCAGCAGCAGAGAGGCCAAGGGCACCGTGGCCGCTGACGTGGACGTCAGCCTCAAGGAGCCCCACGTGACGGTGCCCTCGGGAAGCGCCGAGGTCGACGTGAGCCTGCCCGCGGCCGAGATCCAAGCGCCCGGTGTGGAGGTGACAGTCGAGACGGGCGCCGCAGGGGACGGTGAGAAAGGCCGATTTAAGATGCCCGACGTCAAGATGCCCAGCGTCAAGCTGCCCAAAGTCAAAGCTCCCCACGTGCAGGTCAGCCTGCCAAAGGGCGAGGCCTCGCTTCCCAAGGCTCAGGCCGATGTCCCGGAGGGCGAAGGCGCCGTGCAGGGTCCTGATGCCGAAAGCGGCCTGGAGGTGGCTGCCGGCAAAGTTGAGAGCGGCGGCATGAAAATACACATGCCGAAAGTCAAGGTGCCCAGCGTCGTCTTCTCCAAGCCGACCGTCAAGGCTCCCAAACTGGACGCAGATGTCTCACTGGACAAAGTCGACGTCAGCCTCCCGGAGGCTGGCCTCAAGGCTGGCGACATCAGCGTCACGGCCGCCAACATCAGGCTGCCCTCCGTGGAAGGCTCCGTTGAGCTCCAGGCGCCTGACATAGACCTGAAAGCCCCCTCTGCCGAAGGCTCCCTCGACGCGGCCAAGCTGGAAACCACGGGCCTGAAAGGGAAGTTAAAGATGCCCAAGTTCGACAAGCCCAAATTCGGAGTGTCGCCCCCCAAGGCGGAGGCGCTCGAAGGCCAGCTCAGCCTGCCCACCGCACAGGTCGACCTCCCGTCCGCCACAGTGACGGCCGCAGGGGAGGGCACCGCGCTGGGCCTCAAAGCCGACGTCCCCAGCGGCAAAAGCGAAGGGGCCGGCTGGAAGCTGGAGAAGCCCTCCCTCAAAATGCCCAAAGCGGACATCAAAGCTCCCAAGGCGGACATCAGCCTCCCATCTGTCGACGTCACCCTTCCAAAGGCCAGCGTTGAGCTGCAGGCGCCCGAGGCAGCCCTCAGCCTCGAAGGAGAAGCCAAAGCCCCAGAGAAGGAGGCCGTGAAGACCAAGGACGGCAAGTTCAAGATGCCCAAGTTCGGCATGCCGTCCTTCGGCTGGTCCAGCAGCAGAGAGGCCAAGGGCACCGTGGCCGCTGACGTGGACGTCAGCCTCAAGGAGCCCCACGTGACGGTGCCCTCGGGAAGCGCCGAGGTCGACGTGAGCCTGCCCGCGGCCGAGATCCAAGCGCCCGGTGTGGAGGTGACAGTCGAGACGGGCGCCGCAGGGGACGGTGAGAAAGGCCGATTTAAGATGCCCGACGTCAAGATGCCCAGCGTCAAGCTGCCCAAAGTCAAAGCTCCCCACGTGCAGGTCAGCCTGCCAAAGGGCGAGGCCTCGCTTCCCAAGGCTCAGGCCGATGTCCCGGAGGGCGAAGGCGCCGTGCAGGGTCCTGATGCCGAAAGCGGCCTGGAGGTGGCTGCCGGCAAAGTTGAGAGCGGCGGCATGAAAATACACATGCCGAAAGTCAAGGTGCCCAGCGTCGTCTTCTCCAAGCCGACCGTCAAGGCTCCCAAACTGGACGCAGACGTCTCACTGGACAAAGTCGACGTCAGCCTCCCGGAGGCTGGCCTCAAGGCTGGCGACATAAGCGTCACGGCCGCCAACATCAGGCTGCCCTCCGTGGAAGGCTCCGTTGAGCTCCAGGCGCCTGACATAGACCTGAAAGCCCCCTCTGCCGAAGGCTCCCTCGACGCGGCCGAGCTGGAAACCACGGGCCTGAAAGGGAAGTTAAAGATGCCCAAGTTCGACAAGCCCAAATTCGGAGTGTCGCCCCCCAAGGCGGAGGCGCTCGAAGGCCAGTTCAGCCTGCCCACCGCACAGGTCGACCTCCCGTCCGCCACAGTGACGGCCGCAGGGGAGGGCACCGCGCTGGGCCTCAAAGCCGACGTCCCCAGCGGCAAAAGCGAAGGGGCCGGCTGGAAGCTGGAGAAGCCCTCCCTCAAAATGCCCAAAGCGGACATCAAAGCTCCCAAGGCGGACATCAGCCTCCCATCTGTCGACGTCACCCTTCCAAAGGCCAGCGTTGAGCTGCAGGCGCCCGAGGCAGCCCTCAGCCTCGAAGGAGAAGCCAAAGCCCCAGAGAAGGAGGCCGTGAAGACCAAGGACGGCAAGTTCAAGATGCCCAAGTTCGGCATGCCGTCCTTCGGCTGGTCCAGCAGCAGAGAGGCCAAGGGCACCGTGGCCGCTGACGTGGACGTCAGCCTCAAGGAGCCCCACGTGACGGTGCCCTCGGGAAGCGCCGAGGTCGACGTGAGCCTGCCCGCGGCCGAGATCCAAGCGCCCGGTGTGGAGGTGACAGTCGAGACGGGCGCCGCAGGGGACGGTGAGAAAGGCCGATTTAAGATGCCCGACGTCAAGATGCCCAGCGTCAAGCTGCCCAAAGTCAAAGCTCCCCACGTGCAGGTCAGCCTGCCAAAGGGCGAGGCCTCGCTTCCCAAGGCTCAGGCCGATGTCCCGGAGGGCGAAGGCGCCGTGCAGGGTCCTGATGCCGAAAGCGGCCTGGAGGTGGCTGCCGGCAAAGTTGAGAGCGGCGGCATGAAAATACACATGCCGAAAGTCAAGTTGCCCAGCGTCGTCTTCTCCAAGCCGACCGTCAAGGCTCCCAAACTGGACGCAGACGTCTCACTGGACAAAGTCGACGTCAGCCTCCCGGAGGCTGGCCTCAAGGCTGGCGACATCAGCGTCACGGCCGCCGACATCAGGCTGCCCTCCGTGGAAGGCTCCGTTGAGCTCCAGGCGCCTGACATAGACCTGAAAGCCCCCTCTGCCGAAGGCTCCCTCGACGCGGCCGAGCTGGAAACCACGGGCCTGAAAGGGAAGTTAAAGATGCCCAAGTTCGACAAGCCCAAATTCGGAGTGTCGCCCCCCAAGGCGGAGGCGCTCGAAGGCCAGCTCAGCCTGCCCACCGCACAGGTCGACCTCCCGTCCGCCACAGTGACGGCCGCAGGGGAGGGCACCGCGCTGGGCCTCAAAGCCGACATCCCCAGCGGCAAAAGCGAAGGGGCCGGCTGGAAGCTGGAGAAGCCCTCCCTCAAAATGCCCAAAGCGGACATCAAAGCTCCCAAGGCGGACATCAGCCTCCCATCTGTCGACGTCACCCTTCCAAAGGCCAGCGTTGAGCTGCAGGCGCCCGAGGCAGCCCTCAGCCTCGAAGGAGAAGCCAAAGCCCCAGAGAAGGAGGCCGTGAAGACCAAGGACGGCAAGTTCAAGATGCCCAAGTTCGGCATGCCGTCCTTCGGCTGGTCCAGCAGCAGAGAGGCCAAGGGCACCGTGGCCGCTGACGTGGACGTCAGCCTCAAGGAGCCCCACGTGACGGTGCCCTCGGGAAGCGCCGAGGTCGACGTGAGCCTGCCCGCGGCCGAGATCCAAGCGCCCGGTGTGGAGGTGACAGTCGAGACGGGCGCCGCAGGGGACGGTGAGAAAGGCCGATTTAAGATGCCCGACGTCAAGATGCCCAGCGTCAAGCTGCCCAAAGTCAAAGCTCCCCACGTGCAGGTCAGCCTGCCAAAGGGCGAGGCCTCGCTTCCCAAGGCTCAGGCCGATGTCCCGGAGGGCGAAGGCGCCGTGCAGGGTCCTGATGCCGAAAGCGGCCTGGAGGCGGCTGCCGGCAAAGTTGAGAGCGGCGGCATGAAAATACACATGCCGAAAGTCAAGGTGCCCAGCGTCGTCTTCTCCAAGCCGACCGTCAAGGCTCCCAAACTGGACGCAGACGTCTCACTGGACAAAGTCGACGTCAGCCTCCCGGAGGCTGGCCTCAAGGCTGGCGACATCAGCGTCACGGCCGCCAACATCAGGCTGCCCTCCGTGGAAGGCTCCGTTGAGCTCCAGGCGCCTGACATAGACCTGAAAGCCCCCTCTGCCGAAGGCTCCCTAGACACGGCCGAGCTGGAAACCACGGGCCTGAAAGGGAAGTTAAAGATGCCCAAGTTCGACAAGCCCAAATTCGGAGTGTCGCCCCCCAAGGCGGAGGCGCTCGAAGGCCAGCTCAGCCTGCCCACCGCACAGGTCGACCTCCCGTCCGCCACAGTGACGGCCGCAGGGGAGGGCACCGCGCTGGGCCTCAAAGCTGACATCCCCAGCGGCAAAAGCGAAGGGGCCGGCTGGAAGCTGGAGAAGCCCTCCCTCAAAATGCCCAAAGCGGACATCAAAGCTCCCAAGGCGGACATCAGCCTCCCATCTGTCGACGTCACCCTTCCAAAGGCCAGCGTTGAGCTGCAGGCGCCCGAGGCAGCCCTCAGCCTCGAAGGAGAAGCCAAAGCCCCAGAGAAGGAGGCCGTGAAGACCAAGGACGGCAAGTTCAAGATGCCCAAGTTCGGCATTCCGTCCTTCGGCTGGTCCAGCAGCAGAGAGGCCAAGGGCACCGTGGCCGCTGACGTGGACGTCAGCCTCAAGGAGCCCCACGTGACGGTGCCCTCAGGAAGCGCCGAAGTCGACGTGAGCCTGCCCGCGGCCGAGATCCAAGCGCCCGGTGTGGAGGTGACAGTCGAGACGGGCGCCGCAGGGGACGGTGAGAAAGGCCGATTTAAGATGCCCGACGTCAAGATGCCCAGCGTCAAGCTGCCCAAAGTCAAAGCTCCCCACGTGCAGGTCAGCCTGCCAAAGGGCGAGGCCTCGCTTCCCAAGGCTCAGGCCGATGTCCCGGAGGGCGAAGGCGCCGTGCAGGGTCCTGATGCCGAAAGCGGCCTGGAGGTGGCTGCCGGCAAAGTTGAGAGCGGCGGCATGAAAATACACATGCCGAAAGTCAAGGTGCCCAGCGTCGTCTTCTCCAAGCCGACCGTCAAGGCTCCCAAACTGGACGCAGACGTCTCACTGGACAAAGTCGACGTCAGCCTCCCGGAGGCTGGCCTCAAGGCTGGCGACATAAGCGTCACGGCCGCCGACATCAGGCTGCCCTCCGTGGAAGGCTCCGTTGAGCTCCAGGCGCCTGACATAGACCTGAAAGCCCCCTCTGCCGAAGGCTCCCTCGACGCGGCCGAGCTGGAAACCACGGGCCTGAAAGGGAAGTTAAAGATGCCCAAGTTCGACAAGCCCAAATTCGGAGTGTCGCCCCCCAAGGCGGAGGCGCTCGAAGGCCAGTTCAGCCTGCCCACCGCACAGGTCGACCTCCCGTCCGCCACAGTGACGGCCGCAGGGGAGGGCACCGCGCTGGGCCTCAAAGCCGACGTCCCCAGCGGCAAAAGCGAAGGGGCCGGCTGGAAGCTGGAGAAGCCCTCCCTCAAAATGCCCAAAGCGGACATCAAAGCTCCCAAGGCGGACATCAGCCTCCCATCTGTCGACGTCACCCTTCCAAAGGCCAGCGTTGAGCTGCAGGCGCCCGAGGCAGCCCTCAGCCTCGAAGGAGAAGCCAAAGCCCCAGAGAAGGAGGCCGTGAAGACCAAGGACGGCAAGTTCAAGATGCCCAAGTTCGGCATGCCGTCCTTCGGCTGGTCCAGCAGCAGAGAGGCCAAGGGCACCGTGGCCGCTGACGTGGACGTCAGCCTCAAGGAGCCCCACGTGACGGTGCCCTCGGGAAGCGCCGAGGTCGACGTGAGCCTGCCCGCGGCCGAGATCCAAGCGCCCGGTGTGGAGGTGACAGTCGAGACGGGCGCCGCAGGGGACGGTGAGAAAGGCCGATTTAAGATGCCCGACGCCAAGATGCCCAGCGTCAAGCTGCCCAAAGTCAAAGCTCCCCACGTGCAGGTCAGCCTGCCAAAGGGCGAGGCCTCGCTTCCCAAGGCTCAGGCCGATGTCCCGGAGGGCGAAGGCGCCGTGCAGGGTCCTGATGCCGAAAGCGGCCTGGAGGTGGCTGCCGGCAAAGTTGAGAGCGGCGGCATGAAAATACACATGCCGAAAGTCAAGGTGCCCAGCGTCGTCTTCTCCAAGCCGACCGTCAAGGCTCCCAAACTGGACGCAGACGTCTCACTGGACAAAGTCGACGTCAGCCTCCCGGAGGCTGGCCTCAAGGCTGGCGACATCAGCGTCACGGCCACCGACATCAGGCTGCCCTCCGTGGAAGGCTCCGTTGAGCTCCAGGCGCCTGACATAGACCTGAAAGCCCCCTCTGCCGAAGGCTCCCTAGACACGGCCGAGCTGGAAACCACGGGCCTGAAAGGGAAGTTAAAGATGCCCAAGTTCGACAAGCCCAAATTCGGAGTGTCGCCCCCCAAGGCGGAGGCGCTCGAAGGCCAGCTCAGCCTGCCCACCGCACAGGTCGACCTCCCGTCCGCCACAGTGACGGCCGCAGGGGAGGGCACCGCGCTGGGCCTCAAAGCCGACATCCCCAGCGGCAAAAGCGAAGGGGCCGGCTGGAAGCTGGAGAAGCCCTCCCTCAAAATGCCCAAAGCGGACATCAAAGCTCCCAAGGCGGACATCAGCCTCCCATCTGTCGACGTCACCCTTCCAAAGGCCAGCGTTGAGCTGCAGGCGCCCGAGGCAGCCCTCAGCCTCGAAGGAGAAGCCAAAGCCCCAGAGAAGGAGGCCGTGAAGACCAAGGACGGCAAGTTCAAGATGCCCAAGTTCGGCATGCCGTCCTTCGGCTGGTCCAGCAGCAGAGAGGCCAAGGGCACCGTGGCCGCTGACATGGACGTCAGCCTCAAGGAGCCCCACGTGACGGTGCCCTCGGGAAGCGCCGAGGTCGACGTGAGCCTGCCCGCGGCCGAGATCCAAGCGCCCGGTGTGGAGGTGACAGTCGAGACGGGCGCCGCAGGGGACGGTGAGAAAGGCCGATTTAAGATGCCCGACGTCAAGATGCCCAGCGTCAAGCTGCCCAAAGTCAAAGCTCCCCACGTGCAGGTCAGCCTGCCAAAGGGCGAGGCCTCACTTCCCAAGGCTCAGGCCGATGCCCCGGAGGGCGAAGGCACTGTGCAGGGTCCTGATGCCGAAAGCGGCCTGGAGGTGGCTTCCAGCAAAGTTTCTCTTTATTATTCTGTAACAGAGCATACTCCTGCTGTTATTTCAGGTAGGGTTGGAGCTGATGTTCCTACTGTTAATAAGGGAGTTATTTGCTCTAAAAATACAATGTTACGAATTCCTGTCTTGTGTTTCTCCAAAGTTGATATTGGTTCTTCCAAATATGAGCAGGATTCCCCATTACCAAAATGTGATATTACTCTTACCAAATATCAAATGAATCTAGTAGAATCTGAGTCCAAAATGTCATCTCTTGCTGATGAGAATATTTCAGTAACAGATTTTGAATTTTTAAGTGAAAATGCTTCTTTGGAGCAAGGAACTCTGAAGCCAGGATGTAAACTACCATCTGCTGAAATACCTGTAGATGACACAGAGTTTACAGTTAAAATTCCTAAATTCCAAAGACCAAAATTTGGATTTTCTTTGTCCGTGGGAAAACCATCAGTAAGTGACATTGGTTCCAAAGAGGAATCTGAAATTTCCAGGGAAAGCACAACATCTGATATGGCTGATATTGACAAACTAACTCAGATCTGTGATGCTGAGTTTGGCGTAAAGATGCACAAGCCTTCACCTGAAATTGTTCTAGATGCACCCAGGTTGGATGTCTGTCTCCCATCAATGGAAGTTAGCATGCCAAAACTAGAAGTGGAAATCGATGGCCCAGATTTAGAATGCAAGGCAGAACAGGAAGTATTTTCAGGAGAGATGGACACTGGGGAGAAAGAAAACAAAGTTAAAAAGTCAAAATTCAAACTCCCGTCGTTTAGTTGGTCACCAAAGAAAGAAGGTATTGCTCCTTCTGAAGTGGAAGGACATCTGCAAGAACCAGCTTTGTCTACTCTGTCTCAAGACACAGAATCTGAATTAATATTTCTTACCCCTGAGAATCAAAACCTTCATGTAGAATTTGACACATCAATAGAAAAAGATGGTGGAAAGGGCAGAATCAAGAAGTCTCAGTTTACCATGCCAAAGATCTCATTCCCTAAAATGAAAGGTCAGAAAGTCCAGGTATCTCTGCCTGTACTGGAAACTGACACTTGCGGTCCCAAACAAGAGAAAAAAGGTGTTTCAGTACAGGAATCTGAGAAAGGAAGTAGTGTAGAAGGGGCAGAACTGGACATAAAAATGACAAAAATTACAGTCCCAACTTCAGAATTTTCCAAAGCAGAAATCAGAGCTCCCAAAATAGAGATGGGTATGCCTACAGGTGAGGTCATACTTCCTACATGTGAAGAAAATGACCTGACATTGAAATCTGCCGCTGCTAATGCCAGCCTCTCCCCCTCGGATATTAAGATGACAACTGAAGGCTCCCTTGAGGTGAAGAGTCTTGACACAAGTGTTGAAAGAACATCAAGTGAAATTGCTATGGGTGATGTAGAAATAAAAATGGAAGGTGCTGAAGGGAGAACAAAAATGTCTAAATTCCAAATGCCAAAATTTGGAATTACAGATTCTAAAGGGAAAGGGTCAGAAAAGGAGGTCAGAAAATCCAAATCAGAAGTCAAGGTTCCTCAACTAAAACCAATGGTAGAAATAGCTGACATTGCTGTTGAAGCACCAAAATGGGAGGTGGAATGTGGTACAGGAACAGAAACTTACAGCCCTAAAGTCAAAATGACCAAAGCTGACAATAGGGCATCAGAGGCTGACATTTCTATTCCAAAACCAGACACTGGTATTGAGGATTCAGATGCAGTACTAAAAACTAAAGGGGAAAGAAAGCAGGATGGAGATGGAGAAGGAGGACATTTCAAAATGCCAAAATTCAAACTTCCATCCTTTAGTTGGTCACCAAAGAAAGAAACAAGTGTTAAACTGGATTCTGGAGTGAATTTGGAAGATCATAAACTTGCTGCAATGTCAAGCAAAATAGACACAGAAGTGAGAGAAACTGCAACTGATGACCAAGGTAGTGGGCCAGACCTTGATCTGGAAATATCTGCAGGAAAAACTGAACAGAAAAATCCAAGTAAAAAGCCTCAATTTGTCATGCCTAAAATTTCACTCTCCAAGATCAAGGTTCCCAAACCTCATACTCGTTCACCAAAAGTTGAAGCTGACACTACTATTCTTGAAACAGAGAGAGAGGGTGATGATTCAATACAGACACCTGATATAGAAAGAAGCGATTTTGAAAGAACACAAGAAGGGACACAAATAGGCATAAAACCATCTGATGTTAAGATCTCCACTCTGGACTTTTCAAAAATAGAAACTGGAGCCTCCCAAACTGAAATGAGAGTCAGCTCAGCAAAGATCGGTGCTGCTCTGCCTCTTTCAGAGGGGAGTTTTCAACAACTTGTCTTAAAATCAAGTTCTACCAATGAAGATACCATTCAGAAAACAGGTATTAAGTTCCCTAAAGAAGAAACTCCAATAGAACCGAGGAGCCCTGAAATAATAACAGAAAAGTCATTAGTTGTGGATGGAAGAAAGATTAATTTGGAAGGTGCTGAAGGGAAGATTAAAATGCCCAAATTTCAGAAGCCAAAATTTGGAATTTCCCTAACAAAAGGGAAAGGCCCAGAGACAGAAATCAACTCTCCAAAAATAGAAGCTGAGGTACCCCAGCTAAAAATGACAAAGGAAACTGCTGACATTGATGTGGGAGTTCCAGTATCAGAACTTACATCTAATATGTCAGATCCTGGAGTAGGTGTTTGTAAGATAAAAACACCTCAAATTCTGACAGCTGGCATCAAAGCACCAAAGGTAGATGTAAGCCTCCAGTCAGTGTCTAAACCAATGACAGAGGGAGCTGTTGAGAGCCTTGAGGAGAAATATATCAAATTAAAAGAAGAATATGATATAAAAGCTGAAGAAGGTCAGACTGAAGAACATCAGGGATGGTTTAAAATGCCGAAATTCAGAATACCTGCATTTGGCAGGACATCCTTAAAGGAAAAAAAAGGTGATGCTTATATCGAAAGATGTATGGAAGAAGCTCAGGCAGTCATTCCCTCTGCTGAAGTACAAACTGAAATGAGTATTCCTGAAAATCCATTCGCATTACCACATGCAGTCACTGAAATGACTATTGGAAAAGAAGGGATTCCAAAATTAGGAGATTCTGTGAAGAGTTCTGATGTTAGCTTGGCAAAGATGGAAGGAGATATTTTGTTGTCCACAGAAAGAGTAGATAGCACAGTGAATATTCCAAAAACTGAAACTTATGCAGATATAGTTAAGCACAGTGCTGAAGGACAAAAAAAGTATACTTCAGAACTCACAGTATCTCCAGCAGAATTTGATAAAGATAACAGTTTAACAGATAGGTTTTCTACGTGTACTCTGACTCTTCAAGGGCATAAAATCAAATCACAGGATATAGAAGTCCCAAAGGCAGAAAGTTCCTCTAAGTTAGAGACTTCAGGAACAGGATGTATACCATCATCAGCTGAAAACACTCTGGATGCAATGCAGGAGAAAATAGATGTTAGTCTTCCAAAGGAAGAGCTAGTTATTCAAAATCAAGAGGCAGTAATTAAACGAGGAAAGATAAAGGGTGAGATGAAAATTACAGGAAAAGACAGTGAAGGAAGCCAATTGAAAAGGCCTGTGAGTGAGTGGTCTACAGCAAAGGGATCAGAAGATGGTGCTTATGTTACAGCTAAGCTGGAAGATCTAATGGTAGAAGTTCCAGTAGTGAAGATGGACGTTAAATTTGCTAAAGTAGATCCTGAAATGAAATTTCAAGTGGAAAGTGTTGAAAAGGACATGTCTGCAGGAGGGCAAGTGCAAGTAGAAAATAGAGCAGAAACAAGTAAAATTAAAACATACAAGTTTAAGATTCCAAAGTTTGGAGTGTTGCATTCAGAAGTCGAGGGTTTTGAAGATGATATCAATTTGCCAAAGTCAGAAGCTGATTCAGTATCTAAAGCTGAAATAGGCGCAGCAGAGATGCAGTTTCAAAAATTAGAAAAATCTATTGGCCTGAAACGTCCATCTCTAGAGCATATGGAAGCATCTGCCAGAATAACAGCAGACGAATCACAAGATGACCCAGAAGTAAATACAAAAATTCCCAAGCTAAAAATACCAAGGTTTACTTTCAAAGCTCTTCCAATTGAAGCTGATGTTTCAGTGTCAAAAGTGGTAACAGATCCAAAGGGATCTAGTACTGACATTGAAGTAGTGCAACTGCAAGAAAGCTCTGATATCCCCAAAGAAACACCAGTGGCTCTAGAGGGTAGTGTTCTAAAAGCAAAAAGCAAAATTCTAACACTAACTGAACCTGACATTAAAACAGCACAGATGACTACTACCATAGGGTCCTCCCTTCCAAACACAGGGCAAGACATTCACTGGTCATATGTAGAGGGCCAAGAAGCGAGTGAGAAAGTAGAACCTGAACATGTTGCTATTGAAAGATGTGAGATTTATACTACTGAAATAGTGAAAGAATCAGAGATTCTCTCATCAGAAGTCAAAACTCCTGCTTTGGGATTCTCATTGCTCAAGGTGAAGTTGCCTGAATCACATAGCAACTTAGAAGTGCTAGTCCAGCAGCCATCTCCAACAGAGGGTGTGTCAGTGAACACATCTAAATATGCTGATGAAAGTTTTGGAGGAGCAGCACGGAGGACTGACAGTGCTGAGCTTAAACTATCTGACAATCTACACAGTGAGATTGAAGAATCTATTGGAGAAGTAAGTTTGCCAAAGTTAAAAACATCTGCTGTTGAAGTAAAGCCTTCCAGTAAACTTGAAGAGAGTCTTCCTGGTCAATCACTGCAGGGAATAACTGCAGATCCTCTCTCTAAAGATGAGAATGTAGCTGAAGCACTAAAAGGTGAAGAAAAAGACATAACCAATGGAAAAGAAAAGACTGATAGTAAAAGATCTCCTGGAAGATTCAAATTTTGGCTTCCAAGTATTGGCTTTTCATCTTCTGGTGATGAAACTAGCACAGATTCAAAAACAGAAGTAAAAAAGTTAGTTCCAGAAGAAGTGAAACCTGCTGACACATCAGGTCATGATTCTTCTAAGCAAACTGAAAAAACTGGATGGTTTAGATTTCCCAAGCTTGGTTTCACATCTCCTTCCAAAAAGGCTAAAACTGTTGACAAAGAAGAGATGGGTCATGGAGAGGGAAGAATCTCAGATGAAGATAGCCCATCAGATAAACCTGATGTATTTTTTGATGCACAAGAAAGCTTATCACCTAAAGATACAACAGAGGATGAAACAGTTGAAGCTGATGTGCTCTCATCTAATGTTCCAGTTTCTGGAACTATCGTGACATCTTCAGCAAGAACTGAACTAATCTTGTTGGAAGAAGAAAAAGATAGTCAATCTAATATTCCTGGAGATAAAACCAAATGAAAATTATCTTTTCTCAATTCTCAATGAAAATAAAATAATCTACATGTACAGACAAGAATGTTTTCTTAATTTTTTAGTAACTGAAAATTAAACAAAACCTAAAACTTATTCATGATTATGTTTAGATTATAGATTACTTCCAAAATGGAATATAACCTAGTACTATGAGAAGTACACTTACATGTTTAGATTTTGGACCTTTCTGACCTACTTTTTCTTTCTTATTAAAATATTTTTCTTTATTTCAGCTAAGGTAATATATATATATATATCCCATGAACATTTTAAAATGCAAAATGAAAACAAAATACTAGTGTAGAGAGACTAACTCTTTACCTCTTCCTCTCTTCTCATTTTTTCATTATTGTGGTGGGTCATATTTAGCCTTAAAAGAATTTTAAAAGAAAACCAGAATAAATTCAAGACCAAAAACCATGTAACTAACTCACATTTTTAAGATACCAAAAAAAAAACCCAAACAACATTCTGACAAAGAATAATTATTGAAATGTGAATAAATAAATTTTTATGTATATATTTACTGAATACTTAAATACACAGAATGATCTGCCACAGTGGTGGAATTGCTTCAAAGATTTTTCTGGGACAGGAGATGTATATAATAATTTGCTTCTCTGTTTATATTAGTGCTTCTCTCAAGTTCACAACAAAAAACAAAGTGCATATGTGACAGCCTTCATGTGTATCATTAAAACACTGTATTCTTAATTCACAATAAACTCACCATATGAATAATAACTCGAGTATTGTGAGTTACTGATAGTGCTGTTAGCATTTTCTGAACCTGAAAACCCCAGCTTAAATTTGCAAAAGATTTGAGTATACCCAACTATCTGCTGAAGTGGCTACTTAATGACAGCACAGATTCTAAATACAGTGGTAATGAAGACTTTTCACACATTATCACAGTATCACAGTATGCTAGAGATTGGAAGGGACCTTGAAAGATCATCTAGTCCAATCCCCCTGCCGGAGCAGGAACACCTAGATAATGTTACGCAGGAATGCGTCCAGGCAGGTTTTGAATGTCTCCAGGGAAGGAGACTCCACAACCTCCCTGGGCAGCCTGTTCCAGTGCTCTGTCACCCTCACTGAGAAGAAGTTTCTTCTCAAGTTTAAGTGGAACCTCTTGTGTTCCAGTTTGTACCCATTACCCCTTGTCCTATCATTGTTTGCAACTGAGTAGAGCCTGGCTCCATCCTCGTGACACTCCCCCTTTATATCTTTATAGACACTTACAAGGTCACCCCTCAGTCTCCTCTTCTCCAAACTATAGAGACCCAGCTCCCTCAGTCTTTCCTCATAAGGGAGATGCTCCACTCCCTTAATCATCTTTGTTGCCCTGCGCTGGACTCTCTCCAGCAGCTCCCTGTCCTTCTTGAACTGAGGGGCCCAGAACTGGACACAATATTCCAGATGCGGTCTCACCAGGGCAGAGTAGAGGGGAAGGAGGACCTCTCTTGACCTACTAACCACCCCCCTTCTAATACACCCCAGGATGCCATTGGCCTTCTTGGCCACAAGGGCACAGTGTTGGCTCAGGGTCATCCTGTCGTCCACTAGGACCCCCAGGTCCCTCTCCCCTACACTGCTCTCTAACAGGTCGTTCCCCAACCTATACTGGAACCTGGGGTTGTTCCTGCCCAGATGCAGGACTCTACACTTTCCCTTGTTATATTTCATCAAGTTATTCCCTGCCCAACTCTCCAGCCTGTCCAGGTCTCGCTGGATGGCAGCACAGCCTTCTGGCGTGTCAGTCACTGCTCCCAGCTTAGTGTCATCAGCAAACTTGCTGATAGTACACTCAATTCCCTCATCTAAATCATTGATGAATATATTAATAATACCGGCCCCAGTACTGACCCTTGAGGCACTCCACTAGTTACAGGCCTCCAACTAGACTCAACCCCATAGACTACAACTCTCTGGCTTCTGTCCTTCAGCCAGTTTGCAGTCCACCTCACTACCTGATCAGTCCACACTTCCTCATTTTAGCTGTGAGGATGCTGTGGGAGACTGTGTCAAATGCTTTGCTGAAGTCAAGGTAGACCACATCCACCGCTCTGCCATCATCCATCCACCGTGTTATTTCCTCATAAAAGGCTAAGAGATTGGTCAAACATGATTTCCCCCTGGTGAAGCCATGTTGACTGCCCCTCATAACCCTCTTATCCTTGATATGCCTTAAGATGGCACTAAGGATAAGGTGTTCCATCACTTTCCCAGGGATGGAGGTGAGGCTGGCCAGTCTATAGTTACCCGGGTCCTCCTTCTTGCCCTTTTTGAAGACTGGAGTGACATTTGCTTTCCTCCAGTCCTCAGGCACCTCTCCTGTTTCCCAAGACTTGGTAAAGATGATGGAGAGTGGTCTAGCAATGACTTCCGCCAAAAGTCACAATCACAAGTTTTATAGATGGCATGTGCAGACATGCTTCATTATAGCAGTTTTCTCATCCTGTATTTTCTTGCTCCATATTCTACTTAGTACAGGGAAAGCAGACACAGCAAAACATTTAGAAACTGGGTTGTAAAGGAAGTGTACTTGGTTGTCTAACCATCTGTAGCTTGAGATGTTCTTCATTTCTGTATCCTTGCAGGAGGCTTAAATACTCTAAAAAGAACTGCTGGCAGTTATAAGAACTCTATCTCTGAAGAGACTGTTCATATAAATGTATCGTTTATTTGTAGCATTTCCCTGTGGTTTCCCTAAGTATAAAAGTTATTGTTCAATAGACCAAAAATTACCACATTATATGGCAATTTCATATACCAGGACTGAGGAAAACTTTGTGATCAAGACAGGAAAATCGAGTCCAGAAAAAGGTAACGTATGTTATGAAGGACATCACATTCTAACAGCAGCTTGCATTTACCTGCAAAGCTTCCTTCACCTAAAATGTTTCACAGGTAGTATTCATTTACTTAGGCCCACAAACAGGAATCCACCTACACAACACTGAATGTAGAAGTCTGTTGCAAAGGTGGCAGAATCAAGTCGATTAAAATTGAGCTCTGAGACAGCAATGACCACAGAGCAGTAATCACTGTCATGTTTTTTAAAGATTAATGAAATAGTTAAGGGAAGAGCAGTAGAAAAAAGCAGCAGCAATAAAACAATCCTCCAAATAGGCTACTGTCAGCTTTGGGAAGGGTGGAAGTTAGCGAATAAGCAACCAGGTTAACCCAAGGATCTGACCCCAGGCGTAGCTAAGAACAGAGCTCAAAGGGGTGCAAGGAGCACAGACACAAACCTGCAGAACATAGACATTTTGCCAACAGGCAGTTCTGATCCCACCTGCATCCTTAATTTGAGATGCTTAGATTGTTCTTTTAACTGTGGTAGGTTTCCTTCATTACTGGTGTTTTTTAACATGTGAAAAAGTGGGCTGTTTAGCTAAACCTCTGCATACAGTCTCCAGCCTAACAAACCTGCAACTGTGATTTGACATCTAAAATAACGTATAAATGCATTTAAAAGAAAGACACTCCCACCTTGGTAATTTCTTGCATTGTTGGTTGGCTATTGTGTTGTTATATTTGAAGCAGGACCTCTGACATATCCCAAAGGCAAGGCAGCTGAAGAATGGAATGGAACTGAACAGAACAGTTCATTTGGAAGGGACCTACTGCTTGACCATTTCAGGGCTGACCAAAAGTCAAAGCCTGTTATTAAGGGCATTGTCCAAAATACTTCTTAAACACTGATAGGCTTGGACCATTGACCGTCTCTCTAGGAAGCCTGTTCCAGTGTTTGACCACCCTCTTTGTAAGGAAATGTTTCTTAATGTCAAGTCTGAACCTCCTCTGGTGCAGCCATTCACATACATCCTATCCTATACCAGGGAGAAGAGAGCAGCACCTCACTCTCCACTTCTCCTCAGGAAGCTGCAGGGAGCAATGAGGTCTGTGAATCAGTGCCCATGACAGAAGAGCTATCTTCCAGAGATTATGGAGATATTTATGACTTTCAAAAAATTAAGTATGCATTGATATAGCATAGATTGTAAATGAGAATCTTTCTTAGTACCTGAATGAAAGCAACAAGGGTGTGATTCATCTGGAACAACTGGGAAAGGAAAATACTAGATAATGGGGGAAAAATGGAAAACAGATTAACACAAAAGCTCTTGGAACAAGGTAGTGTGTAATGTGTGAAGCCAGGTGACTTTTAGTCCTCCCAGAACTCACAGACTTGTAGAGCCAGCTGTGTTCTGTCTTGCTGTTATCTGACACTGGTGTCAGCAGCACTGTAGCCACAAGGCACTGCACCAAACCAAGTGCTATCAGAGACTGCTGGGAGAGCAGTGCAGCAGCTCTGCGTGAAAGCCACTCATGTAAAGCAAGGCTGGTTTGCTTAAGTTGTACTCCAGCATAACATAGGTACATGAGATGAGCTGATCAGAAGAGAGCATCCATGCTCAAGATCCAAACCAACAACTTTTCCTAGACACTAATAAACTAATACTGAGAAAAATCTGAACTACCTGTAACCAAACTAGAAAATTCATTCAAAGAAAATAAATAGATGCTAATGAGTACTTCTGGAGGCCCCAGCTTACACTTGATATACTCTTTAACTCGAAGAAATCACAATCTAAATGAAAGCAATAAGTAACAGGTGGAGGGATAAGGACTATTATTAACCCTGTTTCATAAATGGAAAACAAAATTATGAAGAGATTCAAAGCCTGGTTATAATTTACACCATATTCTACCTTTGTAACAGACAAGTAATTTAGAACAAAACTATGAAGGGGCCTAAGAAGTTTCACAGGAAAGCGGGGAAATAAACTCAAGTTCCTCTTAGATCCAGTTTATGGTCTTAGTTGTAAACCCCCTCCTTCATTTGTGGAGGAAAACCAATACAAGTGATGCCAGCAAAGAGCATTCGCATAAGCGTCAATTTTTCTTACATAAGCTGAACCTGACCTCGTATGAGTCTTACATTACCAGAAGACAAGTCTCACAGCTTGTCCAGAAACTCTGAACAGTTTATCCAGTACTGTCAGATTTGAGCTCACAAGTGGAGAAGAAAGTTTCCTTCTTGTTCCCGCAATACCCATCATCCCCAAATCAGTGAAAACACAGCTTCGAGTGCCATCTAGAGGAGCACAATCCGCTACAGAAAATAATTCTGTTGGCTCAAGATGTAACTGCTCAAACAGCTTTTCAAACTGCCCCACCACTCACATGTGCTCATTGCACAGAGCCCAGAGCACGACTCCACAGGGAGGTCGGCAAAGTCCCTGTCCTGGCACTCCACCTCTGAGCTGTGAAACTGCTGCGGACCTTGGCAGTCTTGAAAGGCCTGTGGCAGCTCAGCTTCAAGCCCCTCTTGGCAAGGCCTCATTCAGGTGAATTTTGGCTCTTGGTGCAGACATGGACGGGGTAGTGGGAGTACAGACTTCCCCATCACAGTGCAACCTCCCCATCCTCCACAGGAAGAATTTTGGTGCTTTTGAATCTCTGCCCTGTTCTGAGATGACAAAGGGACCTGCTGTGATTGTCTGTGCGTGGACTGACTTGAATCTCTGTGAATACACACAAATCCCCATACAAATATGCCTCTTTCTCTATAAGGTCTTTTGGAGATGATGCAAACCAATTTTCCATTTTTTGGTTTCCCTGCTGCTCCTCAGCTATCTCTTCCAAATACTTCCAAGACCCTTGGATTGTTTTATCCATCATTACAGATCAAATGCTTGCTGTTACTAATGCAGATTTTTATGACATTGACAGATAACACTGAACTTCCGTATCACATATGTGCAAACATACTGAGGAAGATGCAGGTGCTTTTAGCGCTCTCCTCCCCTATTTCCTTTCTAAAGGCTGCTTTGTATTTTGATATTTCCACTCATTAATTAAAATCCCTAGCAAAATAGAAACTTCCCAGCTGGTTTTCACTAGCTCCATTTCATGGGTTTATTAGCCGGTACTAACAAATATACCTGACCATGTATTGATACTTGCATGCAAGAACAAAATCAGAAATATTTTTTTCAGTGCAGTGGGCTTTCACCTTGGGCTCTCTCGCCTCTGGTGCACATCAGTCCCTAAGCAAAAGGTTCACACTGCTACTCCCTTTCCAGTGCCCAGGCAAAGTGTGCAGCTCTGGCAAGGTTCACAGAGCCTAAGGTCAGTGTCATTCACACCTCTCCATTGCTGGCCTATGTGCTCTGCTTTCCTTTCCTGTCACTTCTGAGAGTCACCCAGGGCAGAGCCACTATGCAGTGGTGGATATGGACATAAGGCACCAGATGACTCAGGTTTATGGTCCCTGTGTGACTGCAGCAGAAAAGGAAGCCCAGAGACACAACACTGGTCAGGTCCAGCACCAAGACATCCCCAAAGGAGCAAGGAGATTTCCCAAGCACTGACCACAGAGTAGGTGGGATGCCGTTGTCAACCCAGCACTCACACATCAGCTTTGCTCTTCTTTTGCCATCCCATTTACTGCCTGTGGCCAATGCACAGACATCCAAGCATCCCCAAACACTCAGGGCTCCAGATTTATATCACAGGTTCTTAATTCTGGAAACTAGCCTCAACACTTAAATATGGGTATTTCCCTGTACCTCTAATTCCTAAATGCTTTTAAAAATCTGCCCTTGCTATTGTAGGCAATTACTTACACAGCTCAAAATCTTAAAGTGGCCAGGAGTTTATTAAAAATACGGTTAAACACATGTAAGCAAATACTGTTAATGGAACATTAAGGTTGAAGTATATAGCTTCCTAAAATAAAATAGCACGGCAATCTGCGTCTTTGATATACTAAGATCCAATTGTATCTTCCATTTTGCTTTAATATCAGATAGCTTGTCATATAACACTGTATGCATTTCATTAACTCTGGAGTGAGGGAATCACACAAAAAAGAGAAGCGTCACACTGACTAATAGTTTTGCAGGCAGAGTCAACTACGAGAAGTTCTCACCTCATCAATGTGGATATCATATTGGAACAATTTTTCTGACAAAGGCAGAATGAGAAAACTCCCTGTTCTGCACAGGGAACAAGATTCAAGTGGGGGCTTTTTGTTTTAGTTTAAATTTGTATTTCAATTCACTTCAGGGCCTGCCTCTCCAGTTACAGTCTTTCTGTCCCTGCACATCTTCCAGATTCACTGCGTATTTGGAATTCCAGTCTCGCTCAAAAAGATGTTTTAATTGTTCCTGGATAGGCAGTTGCCTTCTCTGCACGTTGGTTGAATTCTGTTTGATAATTAGCCCCACACCAGCAGTGTTAATGAAGTAATCTTCTGACCAATTCGAAGTCCCTATGCAATGAAAAAGTATCTAATTAGAAAACATTAATTTCCCAGTGTTCTGTTTCATCCCTATTCTTGTTAAGTCCACATTTGTCTGGCTTTGCTGATTTGCTGTACAACTGCAAATCTCATTAGGACCAATAAAGCAGCAAAAACGAGGTCACCTCCTTCTTATTCCAGACCTCAGGTTTTGCAAAGTGAGTACTAACTGCAAACCTGAAGCTTCATAACCTGATTCCTTACAGCCTGTGACAGAGACGCACAAACCTAATTATTACAAATATGCAAATAGAGTGATACACTGAGGTATTAAAAGAGGTAAAAGTCAGCGTTTGATATGGGTTTCTGTGTTTAAAGAAAAAAAAATCCTTAATGGACTTAATTCTCTTGTTAAAGAAAAACAAGACCCTTGATCAATAAAACCTTGGGAGCTGCTCTGAGCTCAGCATGCAATGCCAGCTTTTAAACCAGGTAAAGTTGGGAATTCAGCAGCAGGCATTGTCTAGGGCTCTCTCCAAAGCTATTATAATTCAGTAAATCAAATACTGTGGAAAAAATGCACATTTTATCATTTAGCACTTTTCCTGGTATGTGCCTTAGCTAGAAAAATCTACCGTCAATTCCGGAAGGTGCTTAGCCATGAAAACAAATTGTCTGCATATCTGTCTTCAAAAGACAATTCAGTAAGAAACAAATTCTGTTAAAGGCAATTGGAGCTGCAAGTGCTCAGCCCATTGGAAGATTAGGCTATTTGCTGGTTTGCATTGCTTGTAGGATGAGCTGACTGAAATGACAGAGCCCTTTCACATTGCCTTTCTTGAGGGATCCTAATAAGAGAGCAAAAAATAAACATAATTCTGACTTTCAGGAATTGAGCAGCAATTGACATTAGTGTTTTTTCATTTCCTTTCCTAGAGTTCTGTTCAACAAACAGTGCGTGGAATTAATTCCTTCCAGCAATTTAGTTTTATTAAAGCACAATGTTATATACTAGAGCATCAGCTATCACTGCATCATTACGAGCACACAGTCTGTGAAATTCCCACTGTGCTTGTCACAAGCTGTGAACTCAGACATGTCATGCTCTGTTCTTAACGGTTCACAGTCATATGAAATAATCTGTTACTGAACCTGACCTACATTATTGTCTCCCTTTCACATCTCTACTTCTTTATCCAGGGCAGACTGATTTACATGGAAAAATGGGGTCTTTTTCTGATATTGCAGCCCATCCTATGTCAGCCTCAATCCTATAGATCTAAATATACTGTAAGTGTTTGGAATAATGGAATACATACCAATATAGGCTACTTTATCGGTGACCATATATTTGTTATGATTCACTCTCCCATGAGGAATATTTGTGTGATTCATAACTGGAACAATGAAGAGTTTCTGGAGAGAGAGAAATTAAAAATAGAAATACCATAGTTAGGAACAGACTGCATGATTGGATAATGCAGATTTTCTATATTTACAAAGACTAGAATAGTACAGAAAGAACAGAATAGTCCACCCACTGTTATTAAATGTACCATAAAAGAGATTTTACTCTTATCCAAGAGAACTAACAAATAGTATTTCCACTATACATAAAATTGGATAAGCAATTGAGATCAGATAAGGATAATGTTTCCTTCACAATGTTCCATTAGTGGCACAGCTATTATCATTACAGGGCAGACACATAAATGCAGTTTTAGGCAGCTGTTTAATAGGTCTGCATTTACAACTGATTGCTGCTCTTATTTTGTGCTAGAATGGGCTGATCACAGACACAAGGGGTACTGCAGGCAACAAAAATGCTGAACTTTTTGTGTTAACTCTTATTGGGTTTGTTTGTTTGTTTGGTTTTTCCTTTTGGTAAAAAACATTCCACCTTAGTTCTGTGACTTCACTGTGTCATGGTAACTGCATCATGTCGGGAGCTTCCATACCACCTCCCTCCACTTGATGCACTCCAGCCTAGTGCCTATGGCCTGTGCGTAATACCTAGTGTTCACAAACAGGCCCATTTGTCTAGGCAGTCAGCAGAGATCTCAATCGTAAAAAATTGACAGTAATTAGACCCATTTAAGATGCTTAATACAGGAAAAGGTCTATGAAAAGAGCACTAGGTTGTCATATAAACTGTCACTCTCATGGTGCTCAGCAAAAGCTACTGCCTGGATAATCAGAGAATGGTTTGGGTTTGAAGGGACCTTAAAGATCATCCAGTTCCAACTGGAGATTCAGAGCAGCTCTGCGGAGAAGGACTTGGGGGTGTTGATCAATGACAAAATGAACATGAGCCAGCAGTGTGCATTTGCAGCCCAGAAAGCCAACCGTATCCTGGGCTGCATCAAAAGGAGCATGACCAGCAGGTCGAAGGAGGTGATCCTGCCCCTCTGCTCTGCTTTCGTGAGACCTCATTTGGAGTGTTGTGTGCAGTTCTGGTGTCCTCAACATAAAAAGGACATGGAACTCTTGGAGCAAGTCCAGAGGAGGGCCGCGAGGATGATCAGGGGACTGGAGCACCTCCCATATGAAGGCAGGCTGAGAAAGTTGGGGCTGTTCAGCCTGGAGAAGAGAAGGCTGCGTGGAGACCTCATAGCAGCCTTCCAGTAGCTGAAGGAGGGCTATAAGGATGCTGGGGAGGGACTATTTGCTAGGGACTGTAGTGATAGGCCAAGGGGCAATGGGTTAAAATTTAAACAGGGGAAGTTTAGATTGGCTATAAGGAAGACATTCTTTACTGTGAGGGTGCTGAGGCACTGGAATGGGTTGCGCAGGGAAGTTGTGAATGCTCCATCCCTGGCAGCGTTCAAGGCCAGGCTGGACAGGGCCTTGGGTGTCATGGTTTAGTGTGAGGCTTCCCTGCTCATGGCAGAGGGGTTGGAACTAGATGATCTTAAGGTCCTTTCCAACCCAAACCATTCTCTGATTATGACAATCTGCTTCTCTAAAACCTAGTACTTCCACACACAATTGGCAGCTTAGACTCAAAAGTCAGTGGGAGGCTTGCATCCTCAAGCTGTCTTTCCAAAATCAGGTTTCTTATCGTACCACGCTGACACTGATGTGGGCATGTGGATTGTTGAGAGCACGCAGGGACCTCAAATAGTAGAGCATGGCTGGGTCAGAGTGGGTCCAGCAGCTGACCAGAAGCCGAATTTGTACTCTGTATTCGAAAGCTGCACGTCTCAGAGTGTTGTCAATTGCTGGCCAATATCTAGAGAAAAGTAGGTGGGAAGAAAAAGGGACAGTTCTGAAGTAGTTTGGTAGAAAGCTGCAAGAATGAACCGAGAATACAAGTAACATTGTGCACAGGTGGGATCTCGGGTACCTAGTAAGAGGAACTCTTGTGTCTTCACTGGAGGTATAAGTAAGATTTCTGCCTTCTACCCAGCCAGTTCATTTCACAGTGCATTTTGAGACCTCCAGTCTCTGCCAAATTAGGTTGAAAATTATCAAGAAGTTTAAAGCTTAGTAAAGTACATGTACACAGCCACACACACTGCTTGGTGCCATCATGCTCATTGCATTAGGAAACTAAAAATAACAACTCCAATGTACAGCCAGATCATACAGCATGAAGTAAAAAGGGCAGCACAGAGCCCAGAGGAAAGCCTAAGAACCACTTTGTAGAATATGGCCATTTCACACTTGGCGTGGACACTATCCCTCCCTATCCCTCCTTATCTTCTTTAGTATGCCAAGTGCCCTCAAGGTAATGAACACAGCTGTGTTCTCATGAACAAGGGGCTCTCAATTTCCATGACACTTGTTTTGATAGTAGCTTGGGGAAAATTTTTAACATCCTTGACCCAACTACACAACACCAAGTGCTGGACAATGTACAACCCAAGACTAGTAACTCCAAAGGCCTGTATAGGACTTTCATCCTGTAGACCCTAACAAGTGCTGCACGGAGGAAAACAAGCATCTTCAGTATAGATTGGAGGACAGAGCGGGATACAGAGCGGTCCAGCACTTGCTCACAGTCCCATGGGCAATGATTAATTAATTTGCCTGACTTATTCCTTGGGCCTTATGTACAAAGCCCTGAATTCTCTAAATTTCCACTGCACATCGTCCTATCACAATCAGCAGACTAGCCATGTGCTTTCAGGACCAGGTTGTCTTGCAGATCCTGAAAAACTCAGAAAAACATATTTAGAAATCCTATTTTTCAACAGTTTCCATTTTTTAAATGTATCAGGTTTGAGTTGATTAACACTCAGGCATTAAGATACCAGCTTTGTTCCTTCTGCCTCAGCTGCTGGAGGAACCTAACCTGAACTAATCAGCCTCAATTCATTGCACTATAGCTGATTGCTGTGGAGATAGCCTGAGGCCCCGCACAGCTTTCCCTAGGCCTTTCAAACTTTTTTTGCATCTGATCAGGTCCTAGGTGTCACAAATGGTGGATTAAGGCTTCAGATGAAGAATGGGGAGTATTAACACACTCATTCCTAAGGGGAAAAAAGACTTTCTGTGAACCTATTCTTAGCTAATAGCAGGAGATGAGAAACACAGAGATTCAACTGTACAGCACAGAAACCGAAAATCCTTGAAGTTGTTTGATTTATAAAAAGTATCCCCCAAGTGGAAGCTCGTCTTTGAGATTTCATTTCAAAGACAGTGGAATTATCTGTGCCTATCTATTATCCTTCCTGCTAACACATGCCCAGCTGAACAACAGAGGCTTTACACCATCATGCCACAGGACATGATGCATGGTATAATTCTGACTAAATGGAAAGCTAGAGCTCACCCTATTCCTTACAAGCCATGTTGTACATAATTATTTTGCCTGAGCTTCTTTCTCAGTCAGATTATTTAAATGATTGGAAAACTCACAAATGTTATAAACAGATAATACTCAGGACACTTGATTGCATGTAAACATCCTAATTCAAGCATATCTAAGAGGATTTGGAGTCTTAGTGGTTGCCCCATGACTGACTAACTTTTTGTGTTACTCTGATATGAGCTGATGTAGAGAGTCTGCAAAATTCTGCTGTGACCTTAGGCAGTGGTCCACTGCACACAACCTGATCACTCCAGATCACCACTACCACCTTCTTTTTGAGAGCGGCTACTGCATGCATGCAGCATGCTTTAGGAACTTGGATGTCCTTAGATGGAATTGTAAGAAAAGGAAAATAAAAGCCCAGAAGCTTCTTTTAGAGACTAGTTCAGCCTCCTGGTCAGCAAGGACAGTTAAGAATCACCCTTTAAACTATGGGTCCAGTACATCAAACAGGCAGCAGAACCAGAAGTCAAGAGTCTTCAGAAGTAAAGAGCAGAAAGAAAGAAACAGGAGCAGAAGAGGGGAACAAGAACATTTTCCCTGAAAAGCCTGATGTCAGGTATCTTTCTGCTGTTCCCATTCCTCTCTCTATTCACAAAGCTGCTCTGCTATGTTTTGAAGAGAGCTGTATTCTGATTGTCCCTGGTCTGTCACTTCACAGTTTTCTTGCTGTGTGAAGAGCATGCGAGGCTGATTTAAAACACTAGTGAAGCACAATGGACAGTACTGGATACCATCCTTCCTATAGTATCAATATTTGCACAGTCCATGAGGCAGTCAAGAGTGCAGAGCAAAGCCTCAGTTCTCTCCACTCTGAATACTTCTGTTGCAGAAGGAGCAGAATAGCATATTTTTCCTTTAAAAAGGGCAGTCAGCTGATTTGCTGAAGATACAAATTGTACCTTTCTGGGTGAATGAAACGGCTGGTAGGGAAATATTCCATAACAGAAACATAGACAAATTTCTGTGCCTCACTGATAATACTGGTTATAGCAAAGAGGTCATTGGTACGACCTTCTGGACAAAATGCTGGAGGGGAAGCCTGAAAAGAAGAAAACACACATGTCAGTGATTTCATCCTTTTTTCTGTCAGATTCTGTGAGTCATTTATGTTCAGATCTGTTCGGTTTTCATTATAATAGCACGAAGCACTTTAAGTGGACCACTATCTTTCCTCATGCCTTACATGACCTGATGGGTCAGATACTGATGTATTGAGCCCACAGGTGATCAAAGAAGACCTGCGCCCCATTCTTGCCATACTACCTGATGGATGAAGCTGGGTCAGCCCTTATTCGTTGAGCAGTTCCAAAGAAACCTGTTGAATTAATTATTATCCAATTGGAACACAGGTAACTGAGGACTGCTGAAAAAAAATTTCTGGCCTATGTTAAAATATAGTTCACACTCTATCCTGATACTTCTAAAGATACTTACAGAAAAATAGGCTTTTGTCAAGATTCCATTGAATTCTACTTCCAGAGGCTGATGCATGTTAATGTGGGTAGAATAATTAAGAGGCCAAGGGAATGGGACTGTAGCATTAGGAAGTCCAAGATCCCAGTAAGTACTAAATGTTTTCCAGAGGTCTTTGGCCAAGCAGCTGCAGTTGTATATCACAGCACCAAATTCTTTCACCTGCAAAGAGAGCAAGCTATGTCACAGCCCCAGAAAGAGCCACCTCCAAGGGTTTCTTTGCTGTTTCTCCCACTCAATCAGTATTTTACATTATGATGTTCTTCTGTTATGTGCTAGCACATGAATTTTCCCCCAGCTTTTTGAAGGAGAGCTTACCTGAGATAAAGATCTCCAGTCCATATTTGCACTACCAATGTATATGTGTTTCATGTCTATAATCCAGAATTTACTGTGCAACACTCCTCCTGCCAAATGTCCAAAATCAACCTTCTTTACATAAGCCCCTGAAGAAAAGTGGGGAGAGGCAAAAAGAGTTTAGACACAGCTGGAGATGGTAATCTGTACTGCTCCCCTGATAGCCAGGACATGTCTGGATGTCTAATACTTGCATCCACTAATAACTACCAAAATATACAAAATGTGAAATTTCAGAAAAATCCTTAAGGGCATGACAACATACACAAAAATCATGAACTAATGAACCCATAGCACTTGTCCTGTGAACTCACATAAACACCATGCCAGAATAAGCCCTGGAGACCAGTTTGTCTCAGATGCCCTATTGCAATGCAGAAGTTCTGAGTGCATCACTGAATAATTACCTTTTTCCTCTAAAAGCTCAAGGTCAGTTGAATTAGTTGCCAGAGTTGGAATACTTGCTGCAACATACACAGAGACATTCTCTGCAAGTAGTCTCTCAAACCTCTTCAGAATATCTTCACCCTGCATGGTACATTGCTATTTTTTGTATTTTGTTATAGAACATTTAGTAAGATATACTCAAAGTACAGTGTTACTAATGGATGCTTTGTTTGAAGAAGCCCAACACAAGAAAGATCAGAAATTTCATCTATTTTAGTATTGCTTCAAGTAGAGAAAAAAGGGAGCAAAGATTCTGATCCAATGTATGAATCAAAGTTTATTTTCTGTTGTTTAATGCTATTAGACGTGAGGCTTAAAAATACAACCACAAATATCCCAGACTTCAAAGGTGAATGCCCCAGTGAAGATCAACTGCTGGATGCTGATGCTCAACAGATACACTGCGTCAGTTCTCCCCAAGAATAAAATAACAGAGGCTGCCCTACACTGAGCTGTCCCTTTAGCAGAGACAGCCTTCCCTCTGTTACTTTCCCTTCTTTTTCTGAGGAGGAAATGAGTCATCTTACATCACCAGAACCACGTGGGGAGGAAGACAAATCCCAGAGAGCCCATGAGGCCAAGGAGGATGTGCCAGGGCAGGGGCAGAGGCAGAGCTCTGGCCTGCAGTAATAAACAGGCCAGTACATGGTCTGTCAGCAAACAGCACAATTCCTGACAGGTGACTAAACTCCACACCTACCTGAAATAGCATGGTCTTGTCCCTTCTGCTTTTCAGAATAGGCCCCCAGACCCTGCTCAGGATTGCCTGGGAGGCTGCCAGCTGCCACAGGCCAGGATAGAGCCAAGGGACACTTAAACACGATGAACAGTAGCAAGGTGAGCCTGTGCCGTGGCCTCTCCCATTTATTTTTGGTGGTGGAGCCAGAGAGGCCCTGCAGGAAGCCTGGCTGCACAGGGTGCCCAGGAGAAGAATGAATGTCCTGAATGGCTGCCCAATGGCATGCTTCAGGAACATCTGCAAAATGGGTGGATGCAGATGCTGTGCCTGTACAAGGGAGAGAAGCAGCCTCTGAAGCAGGTAAAAGTCCAGCAGACTTTGTTTCCTGACTCTTCCAGCTAGCCAGTGGGAATTGACATGTTCA
Source organism: Pezoporus flaviventris (assembly GCF_033815535.1). Classification (NCBI taxonomy): domain Eukaryota; kingdom Metazoa; phylum Chordata; class Aves; order Psittaciformes; family Psittacidae; genus Pezoporus; species Pezoporus flaviventris. Next base: position 42,663,128 of record NW_026892584.1, on the reverse strand, counting down.
CTTGTGTATACGGATCCTGCAGGCTCTCTGGCCGTGCCACTGGCTGCCCCTACCGTAGGCTGACCGTCTGCAGGGTGAGAGAGTATGGTTTTGAGGCTGGCCTCTGCCCGGTTGCTCTTAAAACATGGCACAGAAATATTCAGAGAAAACAGAACCCATATGGGGTCTAACTTGGCCAGAGGAGGAAAGTTGGTGTGCTGCTTCAGACCAGCATGGAAAACCTTTCTGGGTTTGCAGGAAGCATCTGGAAGACAGGCCTCACAGTCAATCTGCTATCTACCACATGTCCATACAACCGTAAATGTGCTTGTCATTGATTCAGTCCTACCTGCTTGGAAGATGAGTCATTGACGTTGATATCCTTCCCAGCAAGAGACCAATAGTAAGAAGCCACGTAAATTTTTTCCTGGGCTATATCAAGGAGTCTCATCCAGGCTTTGTACAGGGGTTTGGCTGCAGTGCTGTTTATCTCAAAAGCTAAGTCATAAGGAACATTTTCCACCAGTTCAAAGCTGCAATGACAGTCGCATGTTGTGAAGCAAGTGACTGTAACCCAAGCAGGAAACTAAGCAGGAAAGCTCTCAAGCCATACACTTGGCCATTTTGGACATCAACCTCAAATGCGAACAAGCAGAGCTGGACGAACAAGATGGGACTACTCTCTATGCCCATTCATTATAGCCAAGTGTATATCATACATCATGATTCCAATCTAGCACAATGGCTTATCAGTAGCTGTTCTGAGCTCTTTATCTTCTCATCCTAAAGATGAGAAGAAAAGTAAACCCTGAGGCTGGATGGTACCCCTTCCCTCTGCCAGGACAAACATCCACTCATCCCTCTGGCCTCTGAAAGTAAGTGAGCTCAGCAGGGGCTGCTTTGCCTACTGGTTGCTCTGCCGCCTCCCACCACTGCCACAAAGGGAGGATGTCTGGAGATGGTGGAGATGCAACAGAGGTGTGCTGAACATATTGATTGAGTATTGATACTGCCCCTACTACCCCTCATAACAGTCAACTACTAATGACCCAATGCGTAAACAAACCCCTCACTCTTCCCAAATTAGTGGTACTTTGTCACTTATTATACAATGGGAAGAGAATAAAAGCCATGCTGATACTGTCATCACTGTAACTGTTGTTACACTGGGTGATTACTTCTCCATGTGCCATCAAGCCTGGCTCACCTGCAGGAGTCATTTGATCCATTGGTGTCCTCCTCAATTACTGTGGCTCCTGGGAGATCTCCATAGAGTTCTTCTTCCTCCTCCATCTCTTTGTAAGTGTTGACAACTGCTTTTTCTCTGCTAGGATCAACTGTGCTTTCCACTTCCATGAAGTAAACAGCCAAGACAACAAGACCAAGTATCAAAATTGCCCCTAAGATTTGAAACTAGAATAGAACGCAAATAGGATAAAATTTAAGTGATCACCAAGTCACTGATACACCAGCTAATGTATGACTACCTGTTACAGGTAACTCACAATCTTTGAATAGTAGTTCTGCTTTCAGCTACTGGCAGACAGCACTCTTAGATACACCACTGAAAATGTGGATCACAAGCTACAGAGTGGTTGGTTTATGTGAGAACTGAGATTTTAGTTTTGCTTTAATTTTTCCTGTGCCAACATACCGAAAAACTTGTTTTTTTTTCCAGAAAGTTGTGATTGATTTGACATTTATTGGCTTTATTTTAGCACAAGACAAATGAGTGTTCAACAAAAACTCACAAAAATCAAAAGAAGGAAATCCATAACACACCATCCAGAGCCAGGGCTGCAGGATTAGATTCCACATTACTCCCTCTCGGCAAGGTTTGATCAGTCTACTGGATAAATCAATGAGGGTTGCTGTGTCACTCACTTGTTTACAAAGAAGATCGAAACCTATATGGATTTCTAAAATGGGCAATAAAATCATTCCTCTTAATCTGTTACATCTTTTAAGAAATGCCAGTGTAATCTCAGCTCTTGTAAGCAAATGTAGTGTTTCCCAATAATTACCGTTTTGAAGTCTTTTTGATTGTTCACACTTAATTTCATGTTGGAAGACTCATTAAACATCAGGGATGTTTTTAATGCTTTTTTCACAATCTGAAAAACAGAAATGTATGCAAGGGGAAAAATAAAGCTTTATGGCAACATTTGTAAAAAGCCAGTTACAGACTAAAAATGCAGGTTACTGCCATTGCTTTATACAGCACTCTGACATTTAAGTACGGATCTGTGCAACATCCTCCCTGTATTATGGGTCTTGAGTGACATGAACAGATTCCAAAGGGAGAGGGAGAGACAGGTCCCTGTGCTTTTTCCGTGGTGCTGTCTACACACCAAAATCACTTCAGTGATAAATGTGTAAAGAACTGCATCTCTGCCTTTTCAAGTTATCCTTCAACACCCACTTTTGTCCTGTTGCAAGCTAAAATATTTGCCAGCAAGCAATAATTAAGTGCAGGAACTGTGAGTGGTAGCATACAATATCAATGTCATCCTGTGTGTGACTCCATTAGGCTCCTGCTCTCTTCCTATGCCTGTGAGTTATCTGCAATGCCAGCACCACATCCAGAAGGGACTTTGTTAAGGAGATGGAGACCAGCCCAAAATAGAAACTCTTCTTCACCCCTGTTGCAGTCGTGACCCTAGAATATAAGTTAACTTCTTTTCCTCCTCAGACAATTTTGCTCCAATCTTGTGTTATCACCAGCAGAGGTAACCCCAAAACAAAGTACCAAAATATGGCAAAACTCAAAGCAGTTGCTAGGTAAGGGGTAGGTGGCCACTTCTTTGCCTTCTCAAAAGGTCAAACCAAGAACTTCACACATGCCCAATAGATCATGAATTATCCCTGCATTAGCAGAGGTGAATTTACCCCATAGGAGTCAGCTGTCATTTAGAAACATAGGCTCATAGAAAGGTTAGGGTTGGAAAGAAACTTAAGACCATCTAGTTCCAACCCCCCTGCCATGGGCAGGGACATCTTCTACTAGACCTGGACATTTTTCATGCTTAGAAGCAAGAAGCACATCCTGGGATATGGTAGATTTCAAAAAGTGCTAGCAGATGCTATCACCGTCTGCCCAGTTCCAATCCAGCACTTCCTATCCCTGAGCCACTGGGCATTTGTAGCCAGGAAGGTAAATATGCTGTCATGGTATCAGATATGCAGTTGCTCTGTGGCAACAGAGCATATGTAGTGGGTGGCCAAACTCAAACAAGTTTTAGGTAGGAAGGATCCTGCCAGGCTTGTCCCATCCATCTTGCCCTATGCTCACAGCTATTGTCACCTGAATTGGATGGGCTCATGGTGTCTGCCTTCTCAGATGCATAAGGCAGTATGGCCACACATGTCCATGGTGCATCCAACTCCTGCCTACTCCACCTTTCTGTACAGCTGCTGTGACCACATGGAACAAGCAGGAGTTGGACACTGCAGTGATGTAACTCCAAAGGCTTCTTATGGGACCTAACTCACAAGAACTAGTATGATTGAACTGAAGAGGTGGAGGATGTCTTGGGAGACAAGGGAGGTGGGTCTGAAACAATGACTTGGGGAGCACAGGGTGTCCTGGGTTCAGCAGTAGCAGTCATGTTTCTCCTTCGTGGTAGCTGGTGCAGTGCTGTGTTTTGACTTGAGCCTGGAAACAGTGCTGATTTGAAAAGAGAGGACCCAAGGTAAAAGAGCAGGCAAGGGAGAATAAGAAAGTTAAGAGGAAATAAGAGAGGAAAAAGCAAAGGTATGAACAAGCATGCTAAAAAGCATGCTAGAGCTTCAGAGATGAAAGCTAAGTTTCTGTTCCAGAGCCTGTTTGTTGTTATTATTAGCTGCAATCACCACAGCGGTACCTTCTGTCTAAGGCAGTTTTACTCACACTTTTCACTAGTGCTTCTTTTGCTGCCCTCAAATTCAGGTGCAAGCTTTTACACTAGAAATAGTTATAAACACTGGCAGTGAAATACCTGCTCTCCCAGGCCTGGAGGAACTGAGCTGCTGCCAACAGTGATAGACAGTGAGCCATTCCCTGGTGCATATCAGGTCCCCATGCCCCTGAAGTCCCAGCTCATGTTTTAAGCACAGCACAAAGATGCAGCATCTTACCCCCAGGAGCTTACAGCCCAAGCAGAGAGGAGGAATATAACACACACCAAGCAGAGAAAGCTGTGTGACAGCAGCACACATCATTCCCCCATCTTGAGAGGAAGCGGTCAAATACCAACCCAGAAAATGTAGTGGGAAGAAAAGGAAGAAAGAGCAAGAGAGAAGATGCTGAGGAGTTTGTAGGAAACTGAAGCGAAGGGATTTCAAAGGAGGAGGAGAAATGCAGCTGAAAAACAGCAGCAGCAGCCCTTCAGCCTTGGCCAGGAGCACCCAGTAAGGCTGCAGGTCACACTCCACATCTCACAGCTTTGGCAGCAGCCGTTCCCACCAGTTCTCATCACAGAACCAGAACCTGAGAGGTGTCACCTTGTCCCTCTGGCCCCCAAAGCTAAAGTGCTCCCCACAGTACAATGAAGTGACCCAAGCACGATCTTGGTAAGGAACTGCAGCTGCAAGGGCATTTACAGCCATTTGATGGCTTCAGAAGGAAGGAGCTTCTGAGAAACAAATTGTTTCAGTTCTCTTTTCCAGCAACAGTTACAAAATGGCTTTGAAAAGCAGCAGCTCTCATAAAAATATGAAGGCAAACAGATTTCATATGTGCCACAATCATAGAATCATGTACCATTTGGGTCAAAGTGCTTCTTGGGGTCTTTGACTGCTAATGGGTTAGATTCCCAGCTGCCTTACAGAAGTCATGAGAACTGCACTAAAATATGAAGTTTAACTTTCAAGAAAGAAAACAGCACAGACTCAGGCAGAATGCTTAAGAATAATATTGTAGCTGGTCAGTAATTAACTGCTGCTTCCTCAAAGCTTTCAGAGCTTTACCAGCTGCCAATTTCAATGACTAAAGTTTATCCAAGAGCAATAAATACAACTACTGCTTAGTGTTTCTTCACAGTCTGGAACACAAGCTAATACCACAATCTGCTGAGAGCACACAAGAGACTTGTTTATAACATTAAAGCTGGTCTCTCCCTGCCCCCTAAATAACTTTTGGTACTTCTTTTCTCCATCAGCATCAACCTGTTTCACATGTTGGATTTCAAACACAAGGATGAGACTTTTCATTATACAAAACCATCCCCAAGAAGCTGTTTGAGGCTCCTCAGATGAACAAAGTGCTCTCAGATGAACCCCCAGTACTCTCAAGATGATGGCAAATGTACTTACCATCCTGCAAGTCTTCCTCCTGTGTGGATCTCCTACCGCAGTCTGATGTTACTCCAACTTTGCTTACAAGAAGCAGCACACATGCTTTTCACTAGCAGATTTATTTGGGGCTCTTCTGGTTTTTCCTCTTCCTGCTGCAGATACTTCCTCTTAAACATGGAGTTTCACAACAGGCACTGACAACTGAGAGTCCCAAGTTATCACAGAATCACAGAATCATAGAACAGTTAGGGTTGGAAAGGACCTTAAGATCATCTAGTTCCAACCTCCCTGCCATGGGCAGGGACACCTCACACTAAACCATGTCACCCAAGGCTCTGGCCAACCTGGTCTTGAACACCGCCAGGGATGGAGCATTCACAACCTCCTTGGGCAACCCATTCCAGTGCCTCACCACCCTCACAGTAAAGAGCTTCTTCCTTATATCCAATCTAAACTTCCCCTGTTTAAGTTTTAACCTGTTACCCCTTGTCCTATCACTACAGTCCCTAATGAAGAGTCCCTCCCCAGCACCCCTATAGCCCCCCTTCAGATACTGGAAGGCTGCTATGAGGTCTCCACGCAGCCTTCTCTTCTCCAGGCTGAACAGCCCCAACTTTCTCAGCCTGTCTTCATACGGGAGGTGCTCCAGTCCCCTGATCATCCTCGTGGCCCTCCTCTGGACTTGTTCCAACAGTTCCATGTCCTTTTATGTTGAGGACACCAGAAATGTACACAGTACTCCAAGTGAGGTTGTTCATCTAATCATCTAGTTGTTGTGATCCAGGTCTTAAGCTCCAGGTCCTGATCTTCACCTCTCTGATGTAACTTTGTGACCTGGTCCAAACTCAGTTGAATGGCTAAGCTCCCACTGCCCCCAGTGGTGTAAGATCAGTCTAGATCAGCACTAGAAGACACTGCTTGAAAGGACTGCTCAGATTTGATGCAGTTTGCATCCCAGACATGGCACTATTCTCACTGCTTCATTCTTAGACCACCAGAAGCTTGATTTTAAACAAACAGACAAACCAACCCTCCAAACCCATCTTCCTACCCAGTTCCTCTTGCAAGCACTCTCCTACCTAGTCATCCTTGGACAAACATAAGGGAGCAAACTACCTCTGCCGAAATAATACAGCTTTTGTCTTAAACAAATGGTGTTTGGAATTTGTAGTGACATTGCTGAGGGGGAAGTTAAATGCAATGTTGAGTTTGAGGCAGTTTCTAAGAATTATGTCTTCGGAAAAAATCCAAAGGCTACACTTCAGCCAATGCAACCCAATATGGCAATGCTGTTGTTAATTCTCCAAGCAGTCCCTCCACCCTATTGAATCAAAGGGTGCAGTTCCCTAGTCCAGTACCTGAGGAAGCCTGCTCTAAGGGGGAGAAAACATGGAGAGAAACCTGAGGACTAATAATGTTCACAAGCTTTATCATACTTTATCTTAAGCTGCTTAAGATGGAAAAGTTAAAAGGAGCCAGAGGGTAAGTCAGGTCTGGCAGAAAGAGGCCTTTCTCTGGAAGCTGAATGTGTCATGAATCCTCTGCTTCCCTTGGGGCTAAACCCCCCATTTTTAAAAAGGGGAAAAAAGGAACCAAGGAACACCAAGGCAGGGGGTGCAGAACTAGAAGATCTTTAAGGTCCCTTCAATGCAAACCATTGTATGATTCTATGAAAACACAAGCAGTAACTCAAATGTCAAAAGTGAAAGAAAAGAAGATGGTGGAGCAGGATGCCTGTCTGACCAGCCCCCTCTCTCCTGAATTTACTGCTGTGCACAGATCACCAATCACTGGGGCCATCCCAAATCTCTATTAAAACAGAGCTTAAAAACAAGGCAAAGGCTCCTGCCATCCTTCTAGACTCCAGTTACCAGAAAGCTGAAGGCAGGATCCTGCTTCACTAAGGCTTCCTTTGCAGGCAGAAATAAAAAAGCAATTCTGGTGAGCCACCATGCTAAAGGCTCAGATCGCCTCTGGGAAGTGTCCCTGTCCCTCCGCTGACTTCAGAGGCAGAGCATCCAAACTAAGTACTGCAGCTAAACACCTCATGTCAGGAAGCTTAACAAGAAGCCTTGTTGCTCTGTTTATGCATGGGACTGAAATCCTGGCATGCACTATGCTGACATAAATCACAAAAGCTTTCACTGATGCAGCGAGTTCAGGCTTGTACCACACAAGCAGTAGAACATTTATATGAAGTTCAGGACTTATCGTTTATTGCTTCAGTACCATAGTTTACCATCAGTTTATTTCAAACTGGGAGAGGCTGTGTTACACCAATGGGAAGAGCAGCTTCCAGAAAAAGGACCCATATTTCTCATTCTCCTTGGCAGCTCTCTAACCACTCACAGCACTGATTAATCTCATCATCTTCCCTCCTCCTCTCCAGCCTGCAAAACCCTGGTTTCCTTCTGCTTATCTGATCTCATTTACCAACCCAACATCAATGATGCATTTCTGACTCTGCTAGTAGTGCTGCAGCTTTGAGGGTTTAAGGATGGAAGCACTTTTGTGAGGAGAATATGATTTATTTGGCCAACCCATACAACTGGAGAGAGGAAAGAAAAAAAGACTGGCAAGTTTCACAGCAAAGAAGCAACCTTTTTTATTCCTCCTCTTCCCCGTCTCTCAGGCAAGGCTCCTTCTACCAGTTGCTCTGGCTGCCTTGCCACCACCCCATACAGGGAGTAAATACATCTCTCACTGTACGAATGGATGTCACTGTGATTAACTTACACCCTCTAAAAAGCATGCTTGGACTTCAGCTTGTTAGAAGAGTGCATTAAAAGATACAGTGAAAGATCTTTTAATCTGTCTCCCTGTGTGGGAGGTTTACTAAGAAGAAACTGCCAGTTTTAACACATTCTCATCTCCAAGGGCTAATAATAGAAAAAACCTCACGACCACTGCAGCCATTACTACAAATTTACATTTCCCATTTCATGAGGATGGGTGGTTGGGCTCCAAACACCAACAGTTACAGAAGGATGGGAGGCAGGAGTACTTAAAAAGAAAAATACTCTATGTATAATTTGTGCCAAAAGATTGTATACCCAAATGAGCTGGGGAGAAGTCATTTCAGGTCAAGAACTGGGAAGTGATTCAGCTGACAAGCCTAGAGAACATAAATAAAATCAAAATTATGATTCTTTTGTTTGGAAATATTTTAAAATATTTCCTCAATTTCCACTTGTTTAAAAAATCCAATAAATTCACTAAGGTATCTAGCCATGGACTTGAAACATTTAACTTGAAATATTTAACACTTACTTGGAATAATCTTGTCATCCTTAAAATGTATTTTGTTTCCAAAAAAAAAAATAATTTAAAAAATCAGTGATTTTCATAGCTCAAGTGATTGCAGAGAGGCCTTTGCTTCTCAGTCTTGTCACTCCTCTTGTCTGGCACTTGCCCTCCAGGCATAGGTTTCTTTTCCTGGTGCAGGTATTAGGAAAAGCATCATCTGTGCTGTCTGCCTTGAATGTATCTGGCTTCATACTACAAAAATTACACTCCAATTTGCAAAGTATCTGGCCACCCAGGCCAACCTGGCCTGATACCTGATCTTCACCTCCTGAAGAAGAGTTTTGTTGCTTACAGAGAGGTTACTTTGCCTGTGGTCGAGGTATGTTACCTTCCATCCTCTTGCTGTCATCCACTGTCTGCCAACCTCCCCAACAATCAGCAGCTGGGGGGAGATCCATTCCCTGAAAGAGACATACCCCCAAAGAAGTGACCTGCTGTATATATATGGCTACCGCTGTGCTAAAGCCACAGATCCTCTTGCTGAGACTGAATTTCACCTCTGTCTCTGGATCTTGTCTACATGTCCCCATGCGGATACCACATTATGGGTTTGGGTTCTTTTTATTACTGCCTGTGGCTCCTGTTGAGTTGTATGTAGACAGAGGCAGAAGTGTTACTGTTGAACAAATCTTTTCTGGTGCCAGTGCTTTTGGGCAGTACAGCGTTTTCAGTGGTTCCTGTTCAGAAGAGGGAAAGAAAGCTTAAGTAGGGTAGAGTCCTAGTGAGTACTAGTTTCTTAGGTTCATTTTTTTTGGCTTTCCTTGCTCAGCCCACATCATCAGGAGACCCAGGCAGCTTTTCTAGATAACCGCATCAGGTGTGCTCCTTTGTGCAGGTGCTCCAAGCTTCTGCAGGGCTGCATCCAAATGCTTGCGCCCCTGCTAAGGAAAGCAATCCACCACCCCAGCCAAAACTCCCACTGTGGCCCACACCAACCTCATTGCATCAGAAATAGGTGAGGGCAGAGGGTACCACAGCTTTGCTCTTCAGCAGTCCACAAATGCCAGTATTAAAAAAAGGCACGGTCCTCTCACACCATTGCACAGGCAGGAGGCAGTAGAGGAGGGTCTAGCGGTAAATCTTCACAGAATATCAAAAAATGAGAACCCGTCTCGCCAATGACTTAAAGTTTTGCTCCAAGGAAGGATCCTGCAAACCCTGCTCAAGGCAATTCTTTCTGGTGTTCCCTTTTATATACACGTGGAAACCCTGGCTCTATTTCCCCAAGCAGATGAGGAAGTTGAAAAGCCAGGCAGGACTGCAGCTGAACACTCAGTAGGAAGATGCACTTTTGCCACCTGTCCTTTGTTTTTTAAATCGTGCCAGCTTTCATTACACTGCGAGCAGTTTTGGACACAGTTCCACTGCCTCTTATATTTATTCGGTCCATTAAAAGTTAATGAAGTGGATGCACTATTGATTTTAAAAGCGCACTTCGCATAGCATCCTAACTCAAATACCACTCAGTGTGGCTGGAGAAGCCTGTGGAAAGGTAATATAGTTAGTGTGTGACTAGCCCTGAATGTTAGAGAACACAGAAAACCCCCTCTGCAGACACAGCATACACAAACTAAGCTTAAGCAAGCTTTCTGAGAGGAAGAATTTTTGTGTGTCTGTGCATGTTTTAGTTATTGCTGGCAAACAATGCAATAGTTTTATCAGCTACACATGTCCTGTATCAGCTTCTATGTCCTATAGAAGATGTGCTAATGCAGAGAACATGGAGGCAGAGTCCCAGACAGCACTGACCAGGATGGGGGAGGTTGCAGGTACACCTGAAGGCTTTGCAAAGGGGAAGAAGGAATTAATGTTATTTCAAAAGTACCAGGAAGGTCAGACAGAACTGCAGAAGGGAGGGAGGACAGTGATGGAATGAAGGGAAAAATCAAAAGAATTCCACTGACACATAAACTCATATATATATGTAAATATATATATATATATATGATGAAAGCAAGAGAGAGAGTCTAACAATGTTGGAGAATTACCATATCCAGGCTGGATTTAGCTACCACTGTCAATCACAGCAATGAAATACAACAGCACTAAAAATGAAATCAAATATCACCATGCTATACTCAGAAGTAAGACCACCTTTGGGTGATGGGGACTTCAACCTGTAAGTACAGAGGAAAGGGGACTCCTGGACGCTTGGGGAGAGATCTGACCCAGCAATAGGTGTCACCAGGACAGACCTACTTGCACTATGAGCCTTCAGTCACTGACAAATCTTTCAGTATGCTGTACTTTGCACCAGTGTAAACAGGCAGTTGAAAAATCTAGTCCCAACACATACACCCCCAAAAATTAACACACAAAATCCAGAATCATTGTCACATGATAAAAGAATGATTTATTAGAGCAATTTTATGATAAAATTATATAAAATAACAATTTGTCTTTTAAAGATGTCCACAACATCACTTTGAAACAAAATGTACAGATACTGCCTATAATCCAAACAAAAATAAATTACCATTCAAAAGAAAACAAAAGAGGAAAACAATTTGGGCAGAAGAGACAAATCAAAAATATACACAGCATTTCAAGAGGGTGTGGAAAAGAGAAAGTCATTGATTCAAGTTATACAAACGTGTTTCAGCTTTACTCTCAGACAGCTCAGCTTGCATTTGTGTTGCATGCAAATGGAATGATCCAGTGAACAGTTCAGAACAGCAGAATCAGCAGCATAACAACAGCAGAGAGTGAAATAGGCACAATTCAACACGGGGCACATTGAAAGTGAACAGTTAGTTCTGTCTGGTCTTTGCAAAAGTTATACACATTTACAGAACTTCAAAAATAGCTAGTGTGATCTGCAAAACAAGCAAAAACTAGCAGAATCTTGCACTTAAATACTATACACTTTATCTTCTCTCTCCTCTTTTTTGTTTCAGTAGGCTGTATGTAAACATTCCACTAGTTGTACCTTTACTGAAATATTCAAAGATGATGCAGGCGTTCCTTTTCTCCTGGAGCATGACCAGAACATGACGTCATTGTAGATACATTTAGGTCCTTGCTCCCAAAGCTTGTACACATTCTCGCAGGAATTTACATTCACGCTATCAGAACAGAGTAACAGGTTTTTACATTTGAAAGCGTCAGACTGAGAACATGGTTTTCAAGTATAATGGAAGAGCTGAGGCTGGGATTTTGAAAGGTGTTCAAGGCATCAGGCACCCAAAGAGTATGGAAACCCAAATGGACCTGAGCATTTGCTTCCCCCAAGACTTAGAGAATCCCATCCTTCATTACATATTTTTAGTCAGATACAAAACACATGAAAGAATATGGTATGAAAGTGACCCACAGACCACTGTCACCACTACCAACCTCAACACGAGGCCCATCCGTACCTCATGGAAGCCAAAAGGTATTTCACACACACTGATCCTGGGCCACCTAGATACACCACTTCTAGTGGAGTCACCCAGAGGCATGTTTTAATGATCGCGTACAGTACTGCTTATAATTATGAACAATCAATGAAGGAGTTAGTCACGTGGCCAGCTCTTTGGCTTATCTGGAGCAGACAAGTGCAAATGGGGTGTACTTCTGAAGCAGTGAATACAAGAAAAAAATAAAAATATGTTGCATTTCATCATTAACTCACAAAACTCCTTTAAATGCAGAGATCCAAGGAATGTCATGTCAGGACACAGAAGCATTTTATAGTTTGGCTGAGTCACAAATAAAACAAATCAAGCTGTGCATCCTCCACCCCCTTCACACACACATTCCAAATTATAAACAGACACCGACTGTTGCATCTTTATTAGTCACTTGAAGAGGTACCATATTTTGTGGGTTAATTGATGCAAGGTGTCTGTGGGCTCTCTCTTGAATTCAGAGCAGACCAACCAAGGAATAAAATCCATCCCTGATGTATTCATGGATGAAAGAAGAAAAAAGCAATTTTCAAGTGAAAATACACAATAGGACCTCTGTTTAGAGAAATAAAATCCACTAGAGCATAACCATGAAGATGTAGAAACACAGTTATTGAATAATAATACATGTCAGATGTCTGCATAATTCACTTGTCTCTACAGCAAAACTGAAACTAACAACAATACCTAATCGGTGAAGGCCCTTCAACTCCTAGTGAGTTGAGGTAGCACGTGGTTGGTTCAAACCCTAACCCAGAAGAGCCTGAAAAATTGTGTCTCATATGTCAGAAACAATACCACCACTTATGATATTCATCAAGGACATACGTATTTCAAGAAAAGACACATCAGAATAAATGACTGAATGAACACATTCAGATAGTGCATATATTACAGGCAGAGGAACATCAAGGGCAAATTCTTTTTTATTCTGCATTCATCTACATGAATTCCAGCAGACTTCTTCGTGGAAGAGCATCTCCACACAAGCTGATGAGTCTTATAACCTACTGGAAATCTTGGAAGGATATTTGCACCTATTGTTTATCAGCCAGCATCTTGCACACTCAAAGAAACTAATGGCCTGTTGGCATACTCCCACTTTGGGACTGATCCTGTTTCTGCTGAATTGATAGACAGCTCACACTGGCATCACCAGAAAAACCATCACAATCTTGCCTAGTAAGATTAAACACTTTGTGAGCATCCCTATTTATTTAAATTATTTTAACGGGTTCCCACTGTTACAACATTCTAGCAGAAAAGCTCAGGTAACTACTGAAGCTAACTAAAGAATCCACTACCCACCCCCAAAATATAAAGTCAGCACACAAGAAGCAGTCAAGCTTGGGAAACCATTTTCACTGGTTAAACTACGCACTGTATGAGGGCAAAGTGGAACTCATCTGCTCACCTTTCCCAGGAAAGGTATCCTCATCAGCTACAAAAGAACTTATTTATCCAATTACTTTTTATTGACCAGGAAGAATGAAAAAGGAATTGATACAAGACTGAAAAAACTGGGAGCAAACACATCTGGAAGAGGCCCCCTCAAAAAAAAAAAAAACAAAACAACTTAGTTCTTCAAGCCACAAAAATTGCTTAAGTGTTTTGCAGTTTAGCAGAAAGACAGAATACAAAAACCCAACTGGTTTTAAACAAGAAATTGCTCAGTGCAACTGCGCATAACCCTTAGTGTTTCTAGGATTATAACAGACCAAAACCAAAACGCAGACAAAAATGCCAAATGTACCAAGTGCCTGACACTGTTGAACAGTATCTGAAGAATACCACAGAATGATGGTCTTCAAGCACTTTAGCACTGAAAAAGATTCATAACAGAACTAGCCATAAAAGGTGAAGCTACATTTTAAGCCATCATTTTTCTCAGTGCCGTCAGTGAACACTAGTTCACAGCAACTGCGTAATTAAGTTTATTGCATGAGCCATTAGAACAGATGTTTTTCTTAGCAATTAGCAAATCACAATATTTTAGTCTTTGGCTCAGCCAAGAGCATTTGTAGCTCATTGTAAAAGGTTATATATGTAAAGCGGGGGGGGAACTCCAACAAAACAACCGAAACCAAAAAGCAGCTTAAAGACAGCATTTGTACCAAAGTCATGAAAATTTGGCAAGCTAAACTGTAAAATCTGACTTTTTGTACCTACCCCAAACTTTGGGCCAGAAACATCATCAAAAATAGTAACTGTATCAGTAGTCTTTACATTCATATCAGTATTAACTTTTACACTTTCCGTAGAGAAAAAGAATAGTTTATTCTGTTCCGTTTTGGGTCTTGGACTGAAAAAGATGCACAACTTCACTGTGGTTGCCTTTTTACGGCTTCTTACACAACTGTACTAAGAGTTTCAAATAGAAACCCCATGATATTGCACGATCATTCTGTTGGATTTGCACATTGATTCCAACAGAGTTGTTATGCTTCACTTGTACACTTAAAAAAAAGAAAAATAAATAAAATCAAAACAAGTGTAGTACCAAAAAAAGTGTTTTTAAAATTGCGCCTCATTACAACTGAAAAATTATGAACAGGTCAATGCAACAACACTTTATCTTCAACAGTATTGGATGGAGCATGTGCAAAGCCTGTTTTCTTATGGCACACTGGAAGAAGTGGTGAGTAATTTTCCAAAAATCAGTTTGCCTCTATGCTGAATATGTGCTGCTCCACAGTGCTAGTCTTGTTTAAAAGGCATACACAGACCTTCCATCCACCCTCACAGCATAGATTATTTTTTTTGTGCAACGTGTTAGCAATCTAAACAACTGCTCCACACAAACTGTCCACAAACCACTCACACACAGCACTAATGCAACAGTAGATTACAATATGATAGCAATACAAAATATTCTATCAGATCACATATTTCTCTCCATCTGGAATGAAATTCGAATCTTGTAAGCTAGAAGACCCACAGTTCGATTTCTGCGTGTAGTTTCTCATCTGTGCTGCGGACAAAGTCTCCAGTGTTGACCCAGAATTGTTAACAGTCCTGACTTTTGTGGCTGTAGATTGTTTAGCAGCAGCTGATGCTTTGTTACTGGCAACTACATCCAAGTTTCCAGTAGGGTCAATGATAGCATTTATGACTGGGGGGAAGGAAGGAAAAAAAAAAAACAACAACAAAACAATAAAACATATACAGACTTATTAGCAGCACTCAGCAGAGTTTCTAAACAGAAGGTTGGCGCCTGTGTTGATTTTAGTCATGGTATTTTCCTCATTAGTAGCTTCAGGCCTAAGCAGCTTTAACAGGCAAAACCTCTCCCAAACTGAAGCTATGAGAACATTTGACTTTCTGGTTAAATTGAAAAAGACAATCTACAGCAGCCAAATGGCAAGCTTTTAGTAGGAGCCCAAAATGTCACCTCTATGTTTTTGTATGTCTTTACCAAGCTTCAAGATGATGCACGAGCTTGTCTTGCTTTTTCTGTCACACAGAGCTCTATGTGCAAAATTCAAGCCCAAAAAGCACAGCAGAGCCCATTGGCTGAATGAGCTGCTAAATATTGTTTCAGCAGAACAGACTTTTGTCAGTTAATCATATGCTAATTCCCACAAAGCATTTCCACAGCAACAATTTCCACACTTTAAAAGTCAACAATTTTCTTCAAAATTGGCAGCACAAGATAAATCTACTGTTCATTCCATATGCACTCATCAGAGAGCACTCTGCTAACAAACCAAACTTCTGCATCCTTTCCCAGCTTTCATAGGCACATCAAGCCACATTATTTTGCGCAACATACTGGCATTTGAGTGAGAAAAAGAACATTTTAAATAACCAACCTTCAAGCTGTTTTTGAACTCTCCTGAGCTCCTTCAGGATAGAACTGATTTCCTACAAACAAAAGCATCAAAATGGAAAATTAAACAAGTACTCAACTGACATGGGAATCTAGTCTTATTCTTGCTGCCTTACCTGATCAGGAAGGCTCAAAGTCAGTTCCAGCCTTGCTTGTTTAACACAAAAGACAAAGCTAGTACCTGTACCTAGGTGTATTTGGTCAGTGCACAGGGCCCTCTGCTCTGCATCATTTCACTAAGTACTACACCACCACCCAGTTCATAGCTACACTGTTTTTCAGATTTGAAATGCTAGCCAGATTAATTGTGCAAAGACTCCTCCATAGCCTCCTTAATACCAAATACACAACGATATTTGTAAATTCAGCTCCTAGATTAGACAAAGTAGTTGGCCACACACATACTGCTGTAGCACCGAGCTACACAGGTCCTGCACAGTGTTATTTTCATGCTTAGCATTAACTATATTTGCTGAGTCCACCACCGTACTTAAATCCCAACTGGCAGTCCCCATCAAGGACAATAAGACATAGTAACAACACAAACACCACCCTAGGGCTGAGGCTTTTAATTATCCTATTATCAAACTGTTACAAATGAAGAAAACAACCATTCACAAGAAACACCTGTCTACAACTGAAGCTGTGTCAACTGAATGGTAAGCAATACTTTGGTAGTTGTTTAAATGAGGCCTAACAACCCTGAACTTGAACTTCTGTTAAGGATCTTTGAAGATGAATCACAAAGGGAGAGGGGAAGAGTTCAGTGAAACACAACAGCTGAAAGAACTTACTTTGTCACACTTCAAACAGCAAGAAAAACCCAGAAGTTCAACACATGGAAAAGGACTGGAAAGTTCAGAAATGGATACGAGAAGGGCCAGAGCTTGTTTAGGCTTCTTACAAAGCTTTCACAACCAAAAGCCTTCAAGTATTTGACTTATTTGCACAGTCTTACCTTGTTTGAAGTTTTCAGAATTGGCACTTCGTTTTCTGAATTAATTTTGGCCTCCATCTCCTCCCAGGTCCTTTCTGAGTTTTGAAACAGAATCCTGCAGTACAAGAAGTGAAGCAAGTCTTAAAATTGCCATCCAGAAGCTACTTCTTTAAAAGACTTAATTATCACAACATGTAGCAACAAAGGAGATAAGTGGATTAGTGACTGGACAAAGCATCTTTCAGCTGATTTAGGAACAATCCAAAGTCCTTCCCTAACTGATGTCTCCTAGAGCAACAACAAGCTTTGAAGAGATTTCACAAGCTTAGTGACCTGCAGGCCTTCTGAGAGCCTTGGGACAGAGAAGGAAAGAGACAATCCACCAATTTCCTGCTGTATTTTTGTACAGGCAACATTTTGAAGTTAAGGCATCAACAGGCATTACAAATCCAACACTAAAATTCCAAAGGCCAAACGAGGAGAAGAGATGGCAAATAACCTTATTACCCCAGCTCTGTACTACAAAAGTAGTACAGAATTACCGTACTACTCTGTACTACATACAGAGTTTCCCACATCTAGATTCCGTGCATCATGATCACAAGCCTTTTCAAGGCAACAATGCATTATCTTCCACAAGTAGCAAGCCAACAAACTCAGCAGCAAGTCAACATTTCAGGCCAGAGACAAACTCACTTCATTTTTTCAGCAAGGTTTTCTGTATTTTCACGGATTGTATGTGATAACTGGGACACTGGGTTCAACATCAGATTGTCAAAGATTACCTGAAATGTAAGGACAAATCAAAGAACATTTAGCAGAAGTGGCATATTACAAAAACGGATTTTTTTTTTTTTTTACAGTAAATGATGTGCACTGAAACATCTTCATCTATATGGATGATACTTGAAGCTCAAGAGAGATTAAGATGATGTGCAGCTTTGTTGTAGCACTTCAGCAAAAAGATCAATACTAATTTATTCAGATTTTTGCTTTCTAGAGAGAGAGAGACGGAGTTATCTGCAGTAATGTTACTATTTAAGCATTTCTGAAAGAACATGCTTAAGACTTTCCAAGTCTCACAGACACCTCTGGCCCTACCCTCCACCCTGCCCTCCCCAACCCAAACCGCCTAATCACAATGCAAGACAATGCACAAGCAGTCTCACTGAACACATCTAATACAGTTTATATGAGCTCAAGACACCTCCACAGCCAGGCATCCCACCGTGTAACATTCTGCTTTATTAAACACAACAGAAAACCACCAAACCCCAAATATTCAAGTCCCATGGCTCAGCAGAGCCCCTGGGGTTCTGTCAGGAAAGCTCAGTTCAGCTGGGGACTCTCTGAACCTGCACCTTTTATTCAGCCTTGACACCTCTCTACAGGAGAGTGAGAGAATGCTTGAAGTCAGTCACTGGCAGGATCAATATCAGTGCTCAGTCCAAGTTCTCCCTTCATCTGCCTGTCTAAATCACACTCCATTTCCAGAGTGACTGTGCTGGAGCCCAGCTCTCCCCTCCTGCCTGCAGTGCCTCCCTGGAGTCTGCCCCAGCTCTTCCATCTTAGTCAGAGAAAGTAAGCAGAAGCAACAGCCAAGTATTGTTCCTCTGCTCTCCAGCACCATCACTCCACTATACCCCTCATGTCAACACCATTCCCAGCCTCAAGATTCAGACCAGGCTTTCTCACCCTTTAGCATCATCCCAGTGATTTCCACGTTACCTTGCTCTCTCAGCCCTGAAGAACTGCAGCAAATTGCATACTTTGTAGGGAGCAATGCAGCGCTCAAGCCCAGCTGCAGAAACTCCTTGTAAGGTGCACATTCTGCCACTGCTCCTCCATGGTCAGCACCAACCAGGATTCAAGTTGCAGAAAAGTAAGGTGCCATTAAACTATCGGTGCTGCAGATTCCAAAGTTGACATTTTTGTATTTTTCTATAAAATAGCAGTGAAATAGCCTACGTGGGTTCTGACACTGAATGCCTCCTCCCAAACAACAGGTGACCAAGCCTAAGGTTTTAGTGGTGTTTTACGCAAAAGAGGAAACTTTCAGTCAGTATTGGCAAGAAGGGCGATTCCATTCCTCTCTTTCTTTTTTAAACACCATGCCTACAACCTACAAGTCAGAGCTCTTGAGAAGTGCTTTTTTCTTTTTTTGGAGTAGCAGACTTTGGCAGCTTAGAAAGAGCAGCTATACATACTGCAGCTTAAAGCAATGTCATATATAATGTAAAGAAAAAGGTGGCCTGCCTCCTCACGGTTTCTTGTCCTTGTTTTTCTTGAGGGATCCTCTTCTCTATTATCATTCATATTTTGGTCAAAATCCTTCAGTTCCACTGATCCTGGAGGCACTTTCTGGTAGTTCAGACTTGCTTCTGGAATGTGCTGCACCAACTTGGAAATAATGAGTAATGAGTCATTAAAAATTAGTAGGGAAGGAGGCACACAGGCACTCACTGCAGGTATTGCAGATTTCTAGTCAAGCCCCAGAGGAACACTGATTCATTTAAGTTTTTTTTCAGACAGGCATGAGTTCCTAAGCAAATTACTAGACCCCGATCCTGCAAGCGTCTACCCACTGCAGTCATCCTATGAAATTCAGTGGGGCCATTTCACTTTATAATTTTGCTTCTTGAACAAGTATTTGAAAAGTACATCTTTGCCTTTTCTTATTTTAGCTAAAACCCAAGAAGGCCATGTTTTCCCATATGTTACATTTTAATATATCAATGCAACATTAAAGCCACATTAAAATCATTCAGAAACCATTTAGTAACACATGGAAGAGATGAAAAAGCACTATAAACCCACTGATAATGCAAATAATTAACAGGAAGAACAGAAAAGACAAGACAGCTACTCCCGTGTGGTTGACTGACAGAAACTCTAAACGGGGAGGAGAATAACAGTGACAAGACAGAGATACAAAAATAATGGGATGGAAAGTGCACCTGAGATGGATATGCCAGCCGAAAAGATCTACGAGCAATCTGTGTTAAAACAGAAACAAAGAGATCAATGCTAGTGAATGGCTGTGACAGCAAGTATCAAAGAGAACACAAGGTTTGGGGTTACTTTGGGTTGACATTCCCAAAAGTGGCATTCCTGAGGACCAGCACTCAATTCCCACCCTCCCACATGCACTGAAGCCCATGGAAGTCCTGGTCACCAACCAGCTCTGCAGGTGTGGTCTTGGGCAGCTCCCCAGATACTTTGAAATGGACTGAGTGAAATCCAGCAGCCCTCCGAGCACAGAGAATGGGTTAAACATACAGCCCAGGAGGCTCTTTCACTGTCAAAGCACACAGCTCTTGTGAGGAAACCATGTGCCATCCAAGGTCCAGTCTCCCCACAATGCAATAGCACTTGGGTTATACACAGGCAGAAGGTATGAGATATTATGGTACAGGAGCACAACAGTCAAAATGCTTAAAAAGAGAAGCTTATTAGAAGCAGCAGCTTAGAAGAAGCTTATTAGCTAAACATCTTTTCATGAAGTGCAGAAATTGTTAGGCTGCCTGAAGCAGTCAAACAGCATCAGAAGGGAATGAGATATTCCTCCAGTCCAGCAGTTCTCACCACAACCAGTTAAAAACACAGTAGGGACAGCACCTGCTCTACCATCACCATCAGACTTTCATATGTGACCTGGTCTCTTCTCATGTTTTCTGTTCTGTCACATGTGGAAGCATTTCCTCCTGTCATACCAACACTCATACTGATTACATTAAGCAACAACTTCACAAATGTAATTGGGCTCTTCAGTTTTAGCTGTATCAACTTTAAAATAAGACCACCCAAAAGAATTTCACACAGGGCTAAAATATGTGGCCAGTGATGTGGGTTGACCTACTAGACTGTTTGCAGCAGCTGTGCTCAGTTTGATTGCTCTGCTCTGCAGAAAGCTGGGTCCTACAAAGCCTACACACCCACAACCCAAGGCATCCCAAGCAACCTGTGATTTTGGTAAATAGGTATCAGCAAGGTTTCACCCTGCTAAATGATTTTTGTGTTTTGTTTGGGATTTTTTTCTTAATTTGTAGCAATAGTCAGCTCAGTATGCCAAGAATTTAGATTATTATAAACTATACAGCTGAGGCTACAAAACCAAAACCAACCCAAACATGCACTGGGGAAACTGAAAACCCCCCTCACAAACATCCAAGACAACACCAGACCTGAAAGAACAGAACATGAAGAATAAGGATTAAATCTAAGGGTCCATCATAACTTTGAAGAGAACACGTATGATTTTAATCTTTAACCAAGCTTTGCAATAAAGGTATTTTAAAAAGTAATTCATTTAAGGCTGAGAAATGCCACACACTGGTCCAAAGTGAAGCTTCTGGTACGGCATTAAACTCTGCTTTTTTCTCCACATTATTAGAACAAGTATCAATATTTAGTAGTACTAAATCAAGAGCTAGCAGAATGGCATACAACACTGCAAGAGTCAGCGCAGTACAAGAGACAGTCACCCACAGCAAACATTTCTTAGTCACACACTTCCTTTTATCAGATGTTTCAGTACATTACTATTGTAACTATTGTAGCTATTCTCATCACTATGTCCTTTCCTAGAATATTTAATATAAACTACTTTATTAAACACTCAAAAAAAATTAAAAAAATCACAGTGGTTAGCATCATACACACTGATATTCAAATGTTTCCTAGCAACTTCCATGCATTAAGCCAAAATATTTTAGCAAAGATCCAGCAGCATTTAAGCTGAGGGAAGCATGCCTGCTGATTCTAGTCCAGCTCCAAAGAAGAAATACATTTATTAAACCCACATTAGTTTATATTACTCCCACTCACAACATGAACCCCAAGATGCACCATTCAGGATCCAGGTTCACATCTCAGCATTGTCAGTAGGAAGACCTGCTGATTTAACTTGTTTCTGACTGCCACTAGCATGAGGCAGCTCCACTGATGCATGGTGGCATTTTGAGTGCAATTCAAATGGCCTCCCAGCCACTGGTCCTGCTGAAAACCACACTGATATCTAACCCTGAGTCCAGTTAAAAAACACCATTAGATGAACCCACCAAAGGTTATGGCTCCTGACCTATAGAGGTCTTCATAGGCCCCTACCTGTGCTTCTCCCTTTACACCACTGTAAGGATTCAGAAACTACTCTATAGCAGTGGGTACTGCAGGGAGCACTACCTACAGCAAGACACAACCCTAATTTTGCTCTCCTGACTATTTATTACAAGGGGGCTGACTCGTATGTTCCTTAGAGCAGCTGCAAAGCCACATCACAGAGAAACGCTCAGTTCTCCTGGGTCTAAGCAATCCTGGCTTTGTGCTCCCAGCACTCATCATCACAACCATGCACTCTGGAGCCCACTGCTTTGCACAGAGTAGAAACACTGTTTTAAAGGTGTTCCTTTAGCAGCAGAGGACATATCCCTCTGTATGAGCTGACTCACGGCTGTACCCTTCAGTGGTACTCACAAAAAAAAAGCAGGTACCCTGCTTTTCTGTAAGGAAGCGAGTGCCAAGTACTGGTCATTACCAACCCACAGCAAATGTTTCATTTGCAAGTCAGAAGTAAACTAGATTTGTCACCTTAAGTGCTCAAAAAGGCAGTTTTGCAGGTGTGCCACTTGCAAGGAAATAAAGCAATAGAACACTCTCTCAAAGCCTGAAGTTATTGCAAAACATTTGTGCACTGTGGCTCTGAACAGCCCCAGGATAAAACACCTCCCTGAGCAGGCTACAAATGACCTCATTAGCCACCCCTGCCTGATCTTCTGGATATCTCCCTAATTTTCTGCTTTGCATCTTCAGTGATGATCACAGCAGGGTCACAGGGCCTCCAAGTACTCTCTGGCAGGGTAACAGGTTTGGTCCTCATTTCTGAATACTAAGCAAGACAGGTTTGCACTTCTCTCAGCAGTCAAAACCAACAGCGGACCAAGAGAGCTGTGTGTTTTTTTAAGCCCACACTGGTGGCAGACAGGAGGGATTTGGGGTTTAAACAGCAACAAAACCAATTTTGCTTTAGCAGCTGGAACCTCCTGGTGACCTTGCTGTCAAGTTTGAGCTGAGTCCCAGTGCTGCGGGACTAGTAAGCCAAATTAAGAAATCACTTCTCTCATCCCCACTCCAGTGCAGACACAGTTCAGGAGGAAGCCACAGCTTCGCTGAAGAGCTGGAGACAGCACTTCCTAAACTAACTAACTGCATTCCTTTTTGTCCAACTAACCGGAGAGTAGAGTCCCTGCTCTCACCCATCAATACACAGATGGAGGAAACGGATTCAAGTAACACCTGCACAGAATTTCAACAGCTCTGGGAGAAAGGACACAGTAGAGGTACAAAATACAACTAATACAGAGCATGCAGCTAGAGTACATGATCTGTGCCTTGTCTGAAACAAGGAGAGAAACTCTGGATCCTTAGCACAGTAGTGCAGCACACCCAGTCCATCCTGTTCTTCAGATGCAGACTTCAGGGACCAAAGTCAACTACAGGCCATGAGATCCTTAAGAAATAACATGACTTCCACCTCTTGCAATGCTGGCTGTGACACAGAGGAGGGCAAAATAAAGAGTGCTCAAAATAAACTGCAATATTTATGCTGATGTTTTTTAGGACAGGCTATGAGGATTTTTCAGTGCTGCAGCAACTGGAGATGCTGTCCTGGTCTCCTACCACAACCATGCCCCGCATACTTACTAGCATTTCTGTTGTCTTGAGTTCTTACCTCTTCTCTCGCCGATATGGTAGAAGCAGGAGTGTTGGGCATAGAGCTGAGGGAGGTGATTGGTCCTGTTCCTGATGAACTCTGTGAGTCCCCATCTCCAGCAACATCATGAATCTCCCGAGCAAGGATGGCCACATCCTTAACCAAGGTTTGGCTGAGCCTAACGCACAGGGCACACAGCAGAGCCATTAGGACACATGATACAACAAGCCTCACACTCATAAAATATAAAAAGAGCAACCACAAAAAGTTTGTGGGAACTGTAACCCTGCATAGGTTAGGAAATGAAGAGGCTTTTTTGGGCATCTTAGCGGGGCGCTGAGGAGCACTCTGGCTGCATACAAAGTAAATCTACTCCCCTCCTGAACCCAGCTTCAAAGCAGAGATTTGATAAAAAGCAAATTCTAGTGACTACACTCTACCGGAATGTATTGGAGGCAAGCCATAAAGAGCCTGTATGTTACTGCTCCCTCACCTATCCACTCTGCTTCCTTCTTTTTTTTTTTCTTTTTATAGAATACAGACATTCTTCTTCTCAAGACTTCTTTGTTTTCCCTTACAAATACAAGGAAAAAAGTTTTTTACTTTGTTACTTAAATAGTAAGAATTCAAATTCTTGTTCACTTTTCCTCACGGTTTATAGACTATATATTGAAACATGTTTCCAGGCTCTCCAGAAGGACTGAGGGATTACCAGGCTAAGCAAAGCATACCTTAGGGGGATCTTGTTGCTGGAAACCAAGTCTTGAAACTTCAATCACCTTGACAGGTGTGCAGTTAACACTCAGTGATTGCAGCACTCTGCTCTACTTGCTCTAGATCTCAAAAACAGTTTTAAGTCTCTGGATTGTTGCTAGCAGAGGTTGCCAAAAAACCCTTTCAGACCAAAGGTAGCCATTGTGGTAACTTTAAAGAAAAGCTTCTGAGAGAAAAAAGATAATCTTGCAGCTAGCCAGCTTCATCTGAAAGACACTTTCTTCTTTAAGTGAAGAGAACCAAGCAATGTGATAAAACTGTCAGTTCATCAAAAAACTTCCACGGAAAGAAAATGCATAATTGAACTAATAAAAAGCGATTTGATCTGTCTGCCTAAGGTGCCCCCTATCTGTGCTGGTTTGGATAGAGCTGTCACCAAACACATCCATTATATGATTCACTTATTGTAAGCAAGTCCCATTTTCCCTTTTAACTCTTCCTGACTCTTCTACACCCCTCCCAGTTAATTTGGGAGCAGCAACGGAAATCAGAACTGCAATTATGAAGCAGACTCTGTGACTGAGCCCTGCAATGTGCAGTGCCAGACAAGTCTGATGCAACTGTTTATTTATAGCTGCTGCAACCTGAAGCGCTCTCCTGCGCCAGGAATGCTTCTAGGAGGGAAGCCAGCATCCCCTGCATGCACACTTTGCGCAGCACAGGTAACACAGCCTTATTTGAAGGCTGACACACTTTCTAGCAGCCTGACAGCAACATTCAGGCAAGTAAAGCCCTTTTGAGATCAGTGCAGCAAGCAATATGGGTGATGTGGAACTGCTGACCAAAAGTAGACAGCAGGCAGCTTCCTCAGTCAAAAGTATTTCAAGTATGGCCAGTACAATGGAAGACCAGTATTTCTGGAAAGCTGGCATAACACAGTTGCATATTAGAGACGTCAAACCTCAAATGCCACTGTTTAAAAAAAGAATCTATTTGCTTTACTGCTGAGGTCCTCCAGGCAACCATCAGACCACCAGTATACAATAGCTCCTCGTATCCAGGAACATCAAGCTTAGCAACGACTCATTTATACACAGGGCCTAGACAGATTTGGATTCAGTTGTGCCAAGCAAAGAGGTTTCATCCCTGCAGTGACTGCTTACTGCTCCCTCACTGGCTTCAGGCAAAGCAGCTTCAACAGTCTACATATTCAGTCTTTGCTAATCCATTTGAATTCCTCTGCAAGAGAATTAGGACAGTTCACACCAACCGCTCCATGCACACACAGTGACTTCCAGTAAAAAGCAGAGGTAAGCAGGTATAGACAGTTACATCTTGACAGACTTCAGACTACAAGAGAAGGCCCATCCACAGCTTGAACAAGAAACAAACCGAGATAAAATGTCCTGCACCTTGGCATTTTCTACAGAGAAGGTACAATCAGCACATCCTTGCACAGGCTACAGGTTTCATAAAAACCTGCCAAGTCTGAACAAGTCAATGTTCACATATGAAGGAGATAGCATGAAAACAACAGGAGAGAGTGCCTCTCCTACCTCTGCACCTGGGTTTGATTTGAACACCAAGGAGAACTCCACTCATTTTCAACATGTGGGTCAATACATAAAGCCCCACCTCACCTGGCTATTTCTGCTATCTCTGCTGTTTGCGCCATGAAGTTGTAGGGGTCAGGATGGTCATCAAATTCTTCATCATCATCTGTTTCTCTGCCATTGTACTTCTGCTTGCTCAGCCCAGAGCCACGTATCCTCGGTGTTTGTGTGGCTGTTGAAGTATGGGAGCGTTTGTGTTTAGGGGAGCTGTGATTTGAGCCATATTCCTCCTCCGAAGTAGAAGTGTAATCTGAACCCTGCGGTCTCCGCCTTGATGCTTACAAAAAATGAATTGGTTTCAGACAGAGGAAGGTAGTAAAGAGTAACTACAAAAGGGCAAAAAGGTAACACAAAACTAGCCCAAGAGCACAAGGAAAGCAGAGTTTCTGTGCAGATTTTAAGATAAACAGCACATTCTCAGAGCTAACTTCAAAGTTGAGCACTTCTATGGCTCACATTCCCTGCACAAATTTGGAGTAGGAAATCCCAATGGAAAAGCAAAATGACTGTGTTAACTCCAGTGTAGTAAATTATTACCACAGACTTGGTTTTATGTGCACAGAAGCTCTGTGTGTCAGTAGACCACATTTCAGACTCTTCATAGACCCACAGAAGTCCTTTTCTAAAAGGAGCCCAATTCTCAAGCCTGCAGACACCCTTCCGGTTAGCTGCAACTACAAGCAAAAGGAGTTTTGAGTGAAGTACAGATTGTGGTGGTTGGTGTTATTTGCTGGAGTCCAAACCCCAGCGCTGACCTCCTGCCTCACAATTCACATTAATGACACAAGGAAGAGTGTTCACACAGTCAGGATTGGCTCCAACCCCTGAAGCCAAGTGGAAGCTGCCCACTTAGCCCAACTGTTTCTGCAGATCTATAGACACCCAGGTCCTCCTTGCATGGGAAGTATCAAGATATCATTTGAAAACTGGGCTCCTGGTATTTGGTGCCTCACTACACTCTCTACAGATACCACTTCATTCCCTTCTGCCCTTTCCTGGAGAATGAAGACCCACCAAACACAGAACCAGACAAGTTATTTAGCATTACAACACCTAAATGCTTCACTGCGTTACCAAGCTTATCATAACACTGAAATACTGCAAGCAAATTAAGCCAGCATCATAGATCATACAAACAAAAGTAACAAATTTGGCATATAAAATACAGGTAGAAACTACAGATTACTACTGTATAGTGAAAAAAGTATTCCTAGACATTGTTATCTTAGCTATAGCTATACAAATGTCTTGGGTTAAGGTTTATATGTATATACACACAGGAAAATACATTTCGTCATATTCCATCTGCAGAGATGTTTGGTTTTTTTTTTTTAAATACAGGTTTAGAATCAAGAGGTCATCCTCTGTCACTGAACAGCAATTTTTAATTCAAGAGCCTGATTTTCCACTCCTCTATGCCAAAGGAAATCAGAATCAACTCCCTCAGTACCATTCAAATTACATGGGGTAAACAAATCATGTACTCAAAGGAGCATAGGAGACAGGCCCTTAGCTTTCAGAACTGATAACTTGGATCATTCTGATGTTATCTGTGCATTTCACGTGAAGTTATTTCAGACGGCCCAACAATCTACTGGCATCTCTTGTCTCATGACTAGACAGTTCATTCTGTTCCTCCGTTAGCAAGATTAACTTTCTCCCGCTGGGACAGTTGGAAACTACTGTGGTTAGCTAAACACTTTAAGAAATCTTTGAATAAATCAGCTACGTTTGCTTCCTTGTTCCCAAGGCTTAACATTCAGTGCTTTTAAGGGTTATTGTGTCAATCTAAAAAAATGTCTTGATGACACAGTGCAATAGTTCAGTTTATCAATATTTCACTTCACAGGAACAGGGTGCTAGGTGCTGATTCACTACATCTGTAATAGCATTACTACAGGCACACACATCACACTTGGTACAACACAATGAAGCATGAAGCACACTAGGATGTGCAAGGTCCATAATTCTATCAAGGAATTAGGAGGTTAGTATTTTAAAAGCAACTAATTCAGAGAAAGGATTAGCATCATCTGCTGCAACTATAGACAAGGAAGGTGTTAGCATGCTGCTACAGAGTTATAGAAATAAAAAACCAATTCATTTAAACAAAGAACTGGACAACACTTATCATTTTTCTCCGAATGATTTGAAGTCTGTGGTCCAAAAGCAGAGGGAGTGCAAAGAGTGCCTCCTGTTTGGAAAACTCTAACCACATTATTTTGCTTTGATTTTGTTACTGTTTAACAACAAACCAGTACCAGCATCAGCTCAAAAAAGGCAAGAGAAGAAACTGTACATACTCTTTTAGCTTATTCGTGTTCCGATTTACATGCATATACAAATGTGTCAGGAAAAAAAAAAATCATCAAAATAAAAAAGGAAGCTGGATGCACTAAAACAATCCAAATCAAAACAAGCAGCAAATAACATTTTTAGCATGCAATAAAAACAAATAATGCAAGAAGAATAATTATTTCAGCTGTATGAAAATGCACAAAAAGGACAAATCCAGAACTGTAAGACCCCTTCAAAAAACACAGTTCTGTTGAAAATAGCATTCCTTTCAACAGGCCCAAGAAACTCAGCCAAAGGGCTTCTTCCTGTCCCTTTGGCCCCCCTCATTCCTAAAATCCTGAACAGACACTGCTTTGCCACATCCATGGTAGGTCAAGGACTACAAGCATAGACCAGGACTTAGACCAAAGGTGTCACAGAGACAACCTTTGATTACCAATTACCATCTTAGAGTTGTCACCTGCATTGTTCCCACCTCTTAATTAAAGGCTGATTTCAATATGACAAATGTTGATATTGTAATAGTCTGCTGAGTGCATAGCTACTGGGCAAGATAGCCCCCCACACCTCTGCCTTGTGGGTAACACAAATGTGCACCTGCCTTACCTACAGCAAAAGTAAATGAAAATACACAGTAGTGGGAATCCCTTGGGGCAATCAATGTGTACTGTCAGCTCCACATTTGCACTTACAGGAAGAACAACACAGGGACATTTATTTCTTGTTCTCCTGTTTGAAACACCTTCAAACCTGCCACCTTGGACATCAGCTGTCATCAACACTATTACAAGCTCTCTGGGAGCAAATTTTGAATCTTAGAAGTCAATGAAAACCAGAATTCCTAGTGGCACTGGAAAGTGCATTAAATTCGATCTCTTTAAACGGTTGCCATGCTTCTGTGAGACAGAAAAAAAAAAAAGCTATTTGCAACATTCTCACAGACAACACCATAATATAGTATCTCACAGGGTATGAGAGATGCTCTGGTGTCTCCAATCCCACAGGAAGTCAACCTCCATACCGCCTGTTAATGCAGACTTTGTACTCACAGATGCAGCACTTGTATTACCGAGATACCAATCCTCGGCAACCACATACAGCCTATAAATCAGAAAGAGGAGAACAGGGGAGAAATATAAAGCAAGAGCACTTACCAGATGAGGAGGAATACTTGACACTGCTTGAACGGGCCCTGTTGAAAGGCTGCTTTGCAGAAGCCGCAGCTGCCATTTTCCTCGCCACAGCTCTAACATCTGAAATACCCGTCTTCCGATAGGACTCCACACTCCGGCCAGAAAACCCCGTCCTTGACTGCGCCGTCTCAGAGTCACTGGGCACTGTAAATGAACCAGCCCTTTTTCTCGGCATTGCGAGAATGTCCAGCCGGGAGAGCTTCTTTGTCTCTGTGGACTGCTTGGGGCCCGGAGCAGTGGCTTCAGGGTTGGAAGCTGTTTTCTCAGTATCAACACCTTCGTTATCTGAGGCATCTCCCAGTCGGGCACGACGTAGCTTCGAGGCCCTTGTGGGTCGCGGGGTGGATAAACTGTTAGAGCGGGTGAGGACTTGCTGGATTTTCTGCACATTGGAGGTTGTTTTGCTGTGGTCCTCCTTGGTGGCCTGAGTAAAAGGTTTTCTTCTGGGAACCGGACGGGTTACAGAGTGCTCATGGTCAGACACAACTGCATCAGGGACCGGCAAGTAGGGCAAGCTTGAGCTTCTCTCATCATCTGTGAAGTCAAGAGAACCTCGAGTCCCAGCACTGCGCTTCATCTGGAAACGTTTGGCAGCCTCCACACGGTTTGATGCCTCTGGTGCTTGTGTCTTCCGCTTCTCCGTCAGTCTGTCCCGAGCAGTGGGCTGCCCACACTGGTCCTGGATGGACGGCGTGGAGGAAGATTTTTCCTTCTGCAAGCTCGCAATCACTTTGCGTTTTGGGGCAGTTGTTGGGACATTTTTGCCACTCACCATGCTGACTGTGCTGGCAGTATCCACATCTGAGTCCCCAGACAAGGAGTCCTCCAGCTGACCAGCAGTTTCCAAGGGCTCCAACTGTTGGCTTTGACCAAGTAATTTGGCTTCCAGTGCTGCCAAAGCAGTTTCAGTGTCCTTAAGGAGAAGGTGAGTCTCCTGACCAAAGTCCATACGAGTTGACCGAACAGCCTCTAAATCTTTAAGTAGAGGGTGACTTGAAATATGCGGGAGTTTATTTTGAGGAGCACCACTGCTAGATTTATCTTTGGTAAAACTTTCCTGTCTAACAAAAGATGATGCTTCCTTTCCTGCCATGTTTTCTTGATCTTGAGGAAGACTCTGATGAAGGGAAATAACTACTTTTCCAGATGCACTTACATAAGCGCTAACATCTTTGACGGGTGGCTTTCCAGGAACTGGTGTGCCATTAGACTTGAAGGAAGACTCCTGATCCTTGCTGTCTTTGTCTGATCGACCATGGGACATGCTCAGAGAGAACTTGGAGGGAATCCCCACTTCGTTGCTGTTATCACCAATGTAGAATGAAGTAGAAACTGGCTCACTTACAGCTCTCACGTTTGAGACTCGGGAGACTCCTGACTGCTGACTCTCTGATCTTGTGTCTTCTCCCATCTGCTCTAGCATTTTATTGTTCTCTTTATACTTCTTGCCTTTTTCTGTGCTGAAGCCATCATCAGATCTGCTGGCATCACTAAGGCTATCTGGATCCAAGTCTTCTTGGATGAAGAGATGGCTGCTGGCATCGCCATAGGCTTCCATGCAGTGGTCCTTCACAATGGTTCGCTTGGTAACCTCAGAATAGGACTCCTGGCAAACCAGGACTGTGGGCGTAGGACTGTCTGATTTATCACTTGGTGGGAGTTGGGGAAGAAGGCGTCTTGTTCTCAAGGGCACAGTGTTTTCTGGTTCCCCAGATTTTGGGGCTACACCATTTTCTGGAAAGAGTTAAGTTGGCAAGAATCAACTGTCATACAACTATACACTTACTTATTTATTTAGGAAGAGCTTCATCCTGCAAAGTTCAACTCCGCAAAAGCACTCACAATATATGTGCTTAGAACTAAGCTTTTATGTAATATGAACATCAGTAGGGCCTGGCTGGTATCTACTTCCTCCGGTTTATCAATACAGACTCTATACTTAATTCTTTTGCTGCATCAGATTGCTCAACGCCTTCCCTCTCTCAAGGCAGGATTTCAGATTAATTCTCCCAGAATATTCTCAGTACTTGCACATGCTTTAGAGGCTAACAGCATCGCTGGCATTTATCTACCATAAATAAGCCCACAGAAAAGAGATGAAGGGCCATCAGACACACCACTACAGCAATGCAGTATTTTAGCATTCACAGATTTGTAAAATCAACTAGGTTGGAAAAGACTTTTAAGATCATGAAGTCCAACCATTACCTCAGGGCTGCTAAGACTACCACTAAACCGTATCTCTGAGGGCCTCATCTACATGGCTTTTGAACACTTAAATAGATGGTGTTTTTCACAGCACACGTTCTCAATCATATCAAGCAGCACAGCTTCAGGAGAAAGACCCTATAACAATTAAGAGACTATAAATTATTGCTAACTACCCAAGTGGGTGGAATTAGCAGAACCGATATACTTCATAGAAAGAGGGCTTTTCTGTCTCACATACCACTTGCCAGGACTTCATATCTGATTCTGCCTCTAAATACTAGGATAACTGGTTATTTGACTATGATAATATTTCAAACATTCAAGGAATCAGGTTCTCACACAGTGTAAAAACAGTGGCAATGACCTCTGAAACAAAGGTTTCTTCTAATCTTTACTGAATCTATCTACAGCTGTTGATGGTAAGAAGGTAATGACAAGTATTTCCAAGCAAATGTTGAAAAGGTTTACAAAAGTCAACAAAGCACCCTTCTCCCTTTCTCATAAACCAACCAGGCCATGGTGTCTGTAAAGCTGTCTTCTCAGCTATGGTGAGACCCTGATCCCTCTATATGCAGCTTTCTAATCCGATCCCATGCTTCAAACCTGTCAAACAACTGGGCCAATCCCAAAACTGCCTAAAATTTTCAGCGCAGCCAGACATAGGAGAAGCTCACAGAAAAAACCCAGAAGTCAGCAATCAAATCCAGGCAACTTGCAAAGGGCTTTCATCTGGCATCATAAGGCAGCCTAAAGAATCACTACTTGGGGCTAGTTAACACCCAAGGCCCTTACAATCTTTCTTCTTCCCAGATGCCCTTTAGTCATTTTAAACCTAACATTTAAGACCTTCTTGGATCACACTGAAATGCAAACCAGAAGCTCTCTTTCTCCATTTTTACTCCACTGGGAATGATTCACTCTGTCCTTCCCATCCCCAAATACATTCACTAAAACAGAAACTAAGCCACAGCCAGATGCACAGACGCCCTTAATTTCTGCTTTCCGTATCATCCTGGCTTAGATTCAGCCACCTTCAAACAGTAATGTCAGGATGAGACTTACCTGCACCTCCATCACCCTGCCCAGAGACAGATCCAGAGTCAGAGTAACTGTCCGCAAGGCTTGCCCACCTAGACACCCACTTCTGACTCCCTTGAGATGCTGCAGACATCTACAACAAGGTAGGGAAGGTAGTATCAGAAGGAGGGGTTTTGAACCAAATTCTAGCCACAAAAATCTCTCCTCTCATACACGCAGCATTCAGTCTCCTCAAAATGGAAATCAATTTACACATCATATCTCCATCTAGACAGAAAACCCATCTACACCTCCACCATTCCAGCAAATCCACCCAAACTGCCCATACCTGTGCATCAGCCTGAGACCCACTCACAGCTTTTGAGGCAAATGCCTGGAGCAAGGGTGACTTCTGACTAGTGCCATTTTCACTGATTAGATGCTGATGAGAACTGGAGTCATCTTTTTCACCTTTAATTATTGGTCTAAAAGCTGAAGAGATTCTGGAAAATTCAGGTGACTCAAGAACACCAAAAACCTGAAAAGGTGTTTGTATGGGAAAAATTAAAACCCTAGAAAATGAAAAACATTAGCCCAAAATCCAAACCCATGAAGCATTAGTCAAACACAAACTATGATCCCAAGGGGCCAGAAACATTTGCCAACCCTTCCATACCACCTATGTAAATAATTTTCTTCTGTATTCTGCAGTAGCAGCTTTAAATCCACTTATTCATAGAATCCCCCTCATGCCCACCTTTCCCCTCTCCCACATTTCAGTGTGTTGCCTTTAAAACAGTAGTAACTTTCACTGAAAAGGAGTCACTTTTCAACCTTGAGAAATGTAGGATAAGTGTCAGTAAACCTATTTACCAACCCATTCATGAAGAATTAGGGGAGGGGGCAGACACTGGAGTTCCATCTATACACTAGCAGAAAGTGTACTGAGCAAAGCATCCCTGCACTGCCATGTGAGGACCTAGGAAAGGATGCACCTCAGACCTGTGAGTCTTTGAGCCACTTGGCCAGATTCCCTCTGGAGATAAACAGGCTGTACACTATGGGGGTGACCAAGATCCATGCTTCAGAAGGGCCTGTTTCTCATCCCTGGCTACAAGTAGTTCAGAGGAAGAGGCCACCAGAAAAGGTGTCTATGCTGGGCAGAGATAGCCATAAAGTTCTCCATTCTTGTGTATAACGGTGGTGGAATAAAGAGCAGAATCACCTCAATTTCAAGTCCAGAATTCATACCATCTTTCTTCCTGGACAGAAACACTGAGATCCAATCATTAGCTGTTTCCGAAGTGGCAGGTCTGCACTTGTCCTGGTTTCAGCTGGGCTAATTTTCTTCCTAAACCACAACAGCACTGCACCAAGTCTACAGCAGAGTCAGCTTGCCTGCCCAAGTCACATGGCTGCCAAGACTACTCCCCAGAAATA
The DNA here is from genome assembly GCF_033815535.1 of Pezoporus flaviventris. NCBI lineage: Eukaryota > Metazoa > Chordata > Aves > Psittaciformes > Psittacidae > Pezoporus > Pezoporus flaviventris. The sequence continues at coordinate 42,629,216 of NW_026892584.1, read as the reverse complement.
ATCGTATTTTTGTGGCATTTTTCCTCCTATTTCCCCACCAGCACAATCAACTATCTAATGTCAGGACCAGGGCCTTGCTGTGGCTTGAACACCCTGCCCTGAAAGTTTCCGATCGCATTTCAAACAAGATGTAAGGAGCAAATGTAATAAGTAAACAAAACAGCAAAGCTAAATCCAGGCTCACAGAACACTATATACAAAGCTTTAAAACCAGGTTCAATTAAGGCTTCCTTTAAACCTCACCATCCTCCTGCCTGCATTACACTAAATCTTCATAGCAACTTGCCAGTTTTGTTTTCATAATAGACTGCAGATGAAAGTTAAATCTGAAAACCAGCCAAACTTTGGTTTGCCCTGTGGTTGCTTAGTTGCGTGGGGTTTGGTGGTGTGTTTTTTTTTTTGCCTCTCCCTCCACTCTGCGGTTTTGTTTTTAGGCACTTTGCAAAATCCAAACAAATACAGATCCATCTAGGATTGCCTCTGCCCTAGAGCACACCCTTTGCTATCTCAACTAGCTGCCACTTGCCCTGCCAGCAAGCACTCCCTTTCTAAGCAGGCATAACCAGCTACAGTCATCTACCACTAAGGCTTGTGAAGGATAAAAAACCTCAGCCCTTAGCCTACATTTACTTTGGCCTAGCATGGGACGCTGCATCAATGATGGGCTGCAGTTCCTGTCTTCGTAACAGTGGGCAGGAGGTGACACAAGGCCAAGGCAGAGACCCGGGAGCAGTCCTGGAGAACAGGAGCTCCCAGCCATGGCTGTTGGCAGGACGAGTCTAACCTTTATTCAGTTCCTCTAAACAGACAGCAAGCCCACTCTTGTGTTTTTGCATCTAAATCCCATTTTGGAAGCAAGGCAGCTCTTTGTTGTGATTTTACCTTGCCTTCTTGCACTTTGTGGGTTTGTTGTTTGTTTGTAATACAGTTGTTTTGTTGGGTTTTTTTTTAAAGACAAGCCCCGCAGTTAGCTGGGACCTATCCTTAAGACAGGTCACCCAGGATGATTTCCCACCCCTAACCATAAACCCCTGCTGCATCCAGTTCAAAAGGGAGCAGCCCTTTGCAGCAACAGCTATCAAAGGTAGGCCCTCCAGCAGAAGGTGCAGAAGCCCAAGCCTTCAGCCCTCAGATCACTGGCTAAGCACAGAAAAGCAGCATTTACCTGATCTATCATTTTTCGTGCTTCCTCCACCTCTTTATCCTGTGACTCCGTCTCAATTGTGTATGTGCCCGTCTCACTTACACTGTCTTCCTCATCATTCCTCCTGCCCTGGGCAGACTTTACATCTGGAGGTGGAATAGAGGCAGACTCTGGTTCCGACGATATAACCACATGCGGAGCTACCGGCACAGGCAGAGGTGCTGGTTTCTCGGCATTTGGCTTCCCAGACTGAGCAGTCTCCCGCAAGTACTCAGCCATAAAATCCTGAGCCATTTTAGACTTCCTCCCAACACTCCCGTAAGTTTTGACTCTGGAAGCAGAGGAGGATGAATTGTTGATCCGATCTTCCGTCTTCTCCCTCTTGAAGGAGCTAGTTCTTTGAGTCCCAGAGGAGCTGTTACCGGGTTTGCCTGTCTGGGCTCCGAGGTGGGATGGTGGCACCGTATTTCCCAGCTTCTCCGCTGGCAATGCATTCTTGCGCTTTTCAGCCTTGGTCTTCATCCCTGGATCAGGGTCGCTCTGGGAGGAGTGAGCACTGTGTGTGAAGGACTGCGACCGCTTCTTCCTTGGCGTGTCCTCAAAGAATTCAATGACAAAGGCCTGCTTGTTGTGCAGCATCTCATGGGGATCACGCCTCATTTGGCGCTGCAGCTTGGTTTGCTCTGTTGCACGTTCACTGCCAGTCGTCGTCTCCTTCTCTGCCTTAGGGACCACGGGGTCTTCAGAGTCACTCTGCGTCCCGTCCTCGTGCCTATTGCCTGGAAACAGGGTATGTAGATTTGACTTCCATACTCTCAGTTGCTGTAGCCCCGTCATTACCGCCTAGTTGAAATTTATCATTCCAATTAAAAGAAAACAAAAACAAAACCAAACAACTCCAGAGACATCTGCTGTGGTGCAGGGACTGCATCCCATCAGAGGAAACAGAAGAGAAGGCAGATATCTCCTGACCACACTTTTCAAAACTGGTTGGCTATCAAGTTATTAAAAACCAATTCAAGAAGTAATTTCAACCCCAAGGGTTTCTGATTTTTTAACACCGATTGTTTTAGAGAGCTAATGTTTTACTTCTGTCTTTTTTCCATTTAAATAAAAAAGTTGGCATTATTGTGCCGTGCTGCTCAATTACAATGGTTCAAGATCATGTCATTAGGCTTTGTTACAGAGCAGAAATATCCCTGCAGGATCAACAAATAACCCCCACACACTGCAACCCATGAAACCAAATCCCCACAGTGAAAGACCAGATCAGTACATGCACCTCTGAGTGCTTACATCATCCTTCCCTACAAGGTAGAACTAAAACAGAGGCTAAACAGAAAAGTGAATTTTTTACATTTCTGAAGATTTAAGAATCACACCATGACACCCCCATTAGTTGCATCATCCTATCACCAGCCAAGCAAAGCTTCAATCATTACTTAAGAGTTCACTGAGCTTAAAGCAAGCTTAAAATTATTTTCATTTATGTTAGCAACAACCACCTTTACAAACTTCTCTACGTATCAGTGATGCCTGCCCCTCAGCACCACAGTTCAGGACTCTCAGAAAGCAAGTTAAACAAAAAGTTAAAATAAAACAAAAAACAAACCTTTTTTTGGAGAAGGAAACGGGTGTGAAGGCACACAACACGATTCAGTCAACGACCAGGAACCTGTCATTGGGAGAATGGGGAAAGAGGTCTCTGCGCTCTAGACTCTAATATTCAGCAAGATATACTGTCTACAATACCACGTGTTTGTCAGGGAAACTGCTCAAACCTACTTTACAAGTTCTCCAGGCACATGCGTGAAGACCATTTATTACCTCGAGTTAGCTGTGAAAAATTAGAATTTAATACAAGATCCATTCAACCCAGGAGTCAGTCCTCTGAAGAGTTTCCTAACACCCTCAATGAAGGGAGCCAGAAAATTTTGTACTGTGCCCCGAGGGCTGATAAGCTTCATCCTTGGAAGGGAAAGTTCTTAAATTAAAGATTCTTGGCTAAGAACTCTGCTGAATGCAAAACAGTGAGGACACAAGGAGAAACACCCACTGTGCCCCTGGATGCTCCAGCAGAACACCATGCAAATCCCCTCAAGCTGCTAAGACCTGAACTCTATAGTCTTGATAACAGGCTTGACATTGACCACATTGCTCCTAAAAATGAACAATGTAAGTAAGAACCCTGATGGTGGGCATCTCTGATCCTGAAGACCCAAACCTGGCAAGCAGCCAGCGGTAGCCTCCAAGACATCTTCAAAATTAGCCATGCCAGAAGAACATATTACACAGCTATCACAGATAAGTAACACCCTGTCTTCTGTGAAAGCAGAAGTGTATAAACTCCTCAGGCCACCCTCACTGTATGTTTTAATCAAATGTCCAAAGAGCTGATTTCCTGATATGCAAATTATGCATTAAATTACCTCAGCTTCTTTCCTTATGGACTGTAAAGAGTCTAACCTAACTCTAGTTTTCTCCAAGAGGAAAACTACTGAAGCACATATCTATCCTTGTCAATGCTCAAGTCAACAAAATCCAGTGCCACAGCAACAAAAAAACTCCAAATCAACCCAAACCCTCTATCACACAGTCGCATTAAACTGAAAATAAGACCCTAAATAACCAATCAGGGCCCTTATTGGGAAGAACTAGAAACAAGCAACGACAACAAAACAGTTCAATGATTTGCCATGCCAAATCCCAAGGCTGGATATGTGAGACCTTCTTGACCATCGGGGCTTCTCAAAAACAACATATACAAAACAGCAAACTGGGAGGTGTAATGGGCAAAACTCTTCATATTATGAGGAGGTTTTCTTCCAACAAGGACCAAGCAAATATTTAAGGGAAAATGAGGTACTGCTCTTGTTTAAGGACCTCAAACACATGTAGGTCTGTGTAGGTCTGATAACCTTCAATATGACTTAATCAGTTCAAGTTGCAGTTCATAGGAGAGCTTTTCCAGAAGCCTGCAAGACAGCGAGAATGCAGGAATCTATGGTCTCCCTCCTATCTGCTCAGTGTATGGCCCAAGAGAGACATCTAAGCCAGTCTAAATCTTGCAAAATATATTCAAAGTCACATGCAAATCCTGTGAGTCCCAGCAGCTTCACTAAAAACTGGGCTCCAAAATACACTTCAAACCTTTGACAACACCCAAAGAATTCCTCACAGTGACACACTTAACAGGGCACAGGTCCACAAAACCTGAAGTTTTTGAACAGAGCAGGGTTTCAGGGAAGCTTTAGTTTAAGAGAAGAAACCTTCTTCTACAATTTCCTCCTCTGGTGATTGCATATATCTCAACAAAATCACCCATCTCCATGCCAGGACATTCTGTCATCTGATCAAGTGGCTCTGGTCATTACAGCCATCAAGATGATCACAGTGTATTCCTGACTACAACTAAAAACAAAAGTCATCCCTTCAGTTAGAAGCCAAGAGAAGAAAATCCACTGGAATACTTGTGTTTACCAGCCTGCCCAACCACATGGAAATTATGTCACACATTTAAAAATCAAAATTATTTTTTCTATCACTGTTAACTGCTGATCTGACATTATAGATGTAGAGGAACCAGACCAGAGTGTCCGCAGGCCAGCATCACACATGACTTCAGGGCTAGGTGAAGAGCCTGCTAGCTGGATTCAAAACCATTAACAGCCATTAAACAAATATTCTTCATCTCGCAGATTTGGAGCAGAGATAATTAAGTTCAATTCTCCTTGACAGAAGAAGGGGTTTCCCCCTTTCTTATGATGCATTTGTATGGCCAACAGAGAACTATATCACATGACAAGACATTCACTCACCTTTAAGTGTCCTCACGTGAACTGGCAGGTCACTCTTTGTACTGTACACATCATCACTTGGAGACTGCCGTCTGATCAAGCTTGGGTCATTCTGGACAAGCCAGTCAGCCACTTTGCTCTCTGCTGACATCACTTCTGTATGAGCTGGTTCTTTACTATACGGTCTTCTCTGTCTGAGTGAAAATTTAGTGACGTGGTCTTTTATCTTTATTTTACCCGGGGTACCATCATCAAATTCAATGGTGAAAGAGGCATGACTCTGTACAACAGGGGCTACTACAGCATCAATATCCTTTGTTGGGATCTCATGAACCTGTGTTTCTTGAGATTTTGATGGCTGCTGAAATTCTTTAGTTGGAATCTCAAAGTAACTCGGCTCTCTACGAAAGGCAAACACAGACTGTTCTTGGGCATCTCTATAAGCAGAAATATTACCATTCAGTTCCTCTTCATGTTGGGTTATCTCTTTTGATCTTTCTACAAAAGGGAAAAAAAAAACAAACAAACAAAACAACAACAGCAAGAACACCTTAAACTCACAAAAATTAGGTTAAATGGATTAAAGAAAAAAATACAGGTTCTGGTTTAGATAGCTTGCTACCCTGGCCTCATCACTGAAATAGGTGATTACCATACTGCTGTGATCACAAATGCATTGACCAGCATTTGTGATAACCACTTTGTCCTTTTTTCCACTGCTCCCCAGAGAGCTGAGAACATACACGCACAGTTCTACGCTTTGAGAAAACCTGTGAGGCTGGTAGTATTTTAAGGTTTCTGTATGCCAGAGCTGATGTAAAAGGAAGATCCTGTTTCAGTCTGCCGAATTCACTTGCATGCACACCTACTCAGCTTTCCACAATACAAAGGAAAAGCTTGAGTGTGTGCAAAGCTAATCACAGACATAGTTTTTGCTGGAGCAACACCTAATTCTGTAATATGACCAAGGACAAAACCACATTTTTTTGGTAGTACCAAAACTTCTTGGCACTTACTTGGCACATAGTCACTTACTTATTTCAAACTATTGGGAGGGCTGCTACTCACAGCACTTCTCTGCTAGAGAACAGATAGACTGCATGTGCATCATGTGCATCAAAATAAAACACTTCTTGGTGCAGTAAAGAATATGCTTGATAGAAACATCGTTTACTGCACAAGTGAAAAATGATGCATCCTCCATGCACAGAGATTCACAACAGAAATGGTAAGGCTAAATGGCTTCCGAAGATGATGAGTTAAGAAACACATTGCTTCCATATTAATCAAATTCAGTCAACGCATCAGCTCTTAAAGCACCTTTTAGATAGGAAATTCCTAGGAGACACTGAACAGTTTACTGAGGTGGGCTGCACACAGTCACAGATAGAGCACTGCTGTATGATTAGTCTCAGACAAGCTTAGCAAGGCCTTTCTCATCCATACTGAATTATTCCACAACTGCCATTTCTAATGTTCAAATATTATCGGGGAAACATTTTCATTTTCTCTTATTCTGGTTTCATCAGCAGCAATCTACAGATAGGAATATGCAAACACTACCACCAAAAAAAAAAAGTGGTAATAAAAGCCTTGAAGCAGGATGGCTTCGCACAGTAAAGATCAAAACTATGGAGCAATTACGTCCCCCCCACCACCACCATCTTCTCCCACCCCAAGGTCACCACCATTACCTGAATAATGTTCCTCTTGCCTTCTGTCCTCCTTGTTATTTGCATCATCTTCCCCCCACCAGGAGGGCTGCCCATAAAGCGGGGTGCGGTAAGTACTGGTTTCTAGGAAGAGGATAAGCAAATACTTTGACGAAGAAAATATCAATTTATCACGTTCACAGAGGTCAACCAGATGCCAAAAAGGGAAAAACAGCAGGGTCAGATGAGATCATGTACCTGTTACATTGCAGTTGTAACAAGAAATTATACATCATAATGAGTGTGTTCAGGCTTTTCAATTTTCCCTCCTTTTTTCTTTACATTCAGCTGCAAGATGCTGACTCCACCTCCCTTCACTGTCTTTCACAGACATGTTTCCCAAATACTAGCTTGTCTCCCTTTCCAGCCTCATTATTCACAGAAGTGGAAGACTTTTGGCAGGACAGGCTACAGAAAACCAACCACAAAATTGTCTACAAATCACTTGCAATTCAGGTAAAAAGACTTTTTCCTGACCTTAACTGGGAAGACTTTAGCTGTGCCCTTTCTTGAATGTTGTGAGGCCAAGGATATTTTCCAGCTATTCACCACTCCCACTCTACGTGACACACATCCCACAACAGGAAATTCTTGATGCATTACAAATTTGGGGAAAATGGTAAAACCATGACCTTACACATACATGAAGAAGTAGTAAACTCTTGCTCTCTAAAGCTTAAAGTAAACCCAGTGGATTTCAGGGTCACTGCAGGACAGAGGTTTTTCTCATCAAGAAGCTTCTCCTAGAAGAGCCAGGCTTCTATTATTTTCTCTGCTTAGTGTGCACTCACTGTAAGATCAGGGCTTTGCTGTAGCAACTGGTGCCCAAAGGGCCTGATGACCTGCTTCTCATTTTGTCTCCTGCAAAACAAGACAGTGCTTTGGCAGGGCTTTCTACTGCTGCTGTTTATACAACAAGTACAAAGAATACACCTCAATTTATCTGTGGTATAGTTATTATGTTTTTATAACAGTTTAATAAAGGCAAATACAGTAGCTTTTGTTCTTTCATCTAGAGGTGACAGAAACACAAGGATAGGTCAGGGGCTGAGGTTCAGCTTCAGCTCTGTTAGCTGCTTCTTCCTCTGCTTTTAACAGCCATCAGCACATGTTCTACTGGCCACGTCTTAAACCCTGGCTCCAGCTACAGAGCCATAGCTGGGCTTCTACTGCCAGCTGCTGTTCAGCTTGTGGTTTTAAAAACCACACACTGCTCTGTAAAGCCACCCTCAAACAGCCCTGCAATTCTGCATTCCCCACTTTAACAGGGACGTGAAAGAAAGTAGTCATTAGCATAAGGAAAGTTAGGAGAGGAAGGAAAATTAAACATGTCAAAGAAAAAAGAAAGCCTGATTCTATGCTGCCATTTCTAAAGCTACATAGACCCAGCGGCCACTACTTCATAGAACCACAGAATGGTTTGGGTTGAAAGGGACCTTAAAGATCATCTAGTTCCAACCCCCCTGCTATGGGCAGGCACAGCTTCCACTAGACCAGGTTGCTCAAAGCCCCATCCAACCTGAACTTGATACTTCAGATGTTTTTATTCCTCAGTGCTTCCAGAGATACAGCTCCTACACTGACAGTCCACAAGCAAAAATTTTGCTTTACAGATGCAGCCCACAGGCCCTTTTCAAGGGACGTTCTTAATGTTTCAAAATTAACCACGCTGCCTCCCTTCACACTGAGGATCAAAAGAGGCTGAAAGTATTACTCCCCTTTCTGCCTAGAGTACATGGAAGATAAACTGCGCTCCCATTATGTAGGCGGCCTTTGAAAGTTCAAAGGAGGAAGCATTTTTCACCATGAATAAACTGGAATTGCCAAGCAATATGTTTCGTAACCGAGGATGGGTAAACGCAAGGGAGAGGGGAAGGAATAAAAAAAGAAAATAAAAATATTCACAAGCTTGTCAATGAACAGAAGCTCCCAAATGCAGAGTTTAGACTATATTAGGCTGAGACCAACCACCCCCTTTTCATGCTATGACTTGCACACTAGACCCACAGCCCAACCACACAGGATCTGCTCTGCTAACATCAGGCACTTCTTTTGGGCACACACTGCAATGGATTATCCCCTTCTGATTTGAGGTAATGATCCTAGGGTTGATGGCCAAGAGGCAATCAGGGAGAAGGTGATGGACTTTGGAGTGATGGACAAATCCATTAACAGCTAGTTATGTCTGGGGTAACTTATGCCTAAAAAGTTCAATGAGGCACAGTGAAGGGCTCAGCCATGAAGAAACACATGAGATTTTGGATACCTGTCTCAGATTAATACGACCAGTTACAAAAGTTGTTTATTTTAAGTTGCTGGTGGAACAATCTTGAGCATACTACCCTACAGATGAAATACAAAGAGCATCCTGCACACGCAGCAGCTTTCCCAAGCATGGGTGCTGCTATTGCTTGCACCTTGCAAGGAGCTGCCTCATTACAAGCTCATCCCTCCAGCACACTCCAGCTCTTCACGGGATCCCAAAGTCCTCCTACTCTAGAAAATTCTAGTTGCCTAGTCCAAGATTTTTTACTTTTTTTCCAAAGCGGCAGAAACAAGCAAAGAGAGCTCGCATGCATCCTGCAGGACATACTCCTTCCCAGAAGCTGCTCTAGCCTCAAGATCTCTGTGCCATCTGCATACTGAACACAGGAAACATTGGGATTGCAAGGAAAGGTGAAAGGGAGGGAAAAAAATAAATAAAAGGAGTATTTGTAAAGACTAATGATTCAATTCAACTTTCCCCCTCCACCTAAAAAACCCTAAAAAATGCCTGGAAATTCCCCAATTTCCCCTTCTGACAAAAGCTAGCACAAAGTCAAAACGCCAGGACAATGTCAAGGAGCACCTACAAAGAGCATACCAGGTTGGCCAGAGTACACACACCTGTGGCTACCAGAGGGGGAGCCACTCTGCTGCACTCACTGCATGGCAGCAGAAGGTCCCTCCTGCCCCACAACACAGAGCTTGCCAGGCCCCACCTGCAACACTCAGCTACAGCATGTGTAACGCATCTGCCCTCTTCTGTAGTCTTTTTGTTTGCTTTTGTTTTTCCAAGCCTCCACAATAAACTGGAACTTCATTGTAAAGACTGCAAAAAGCACAGATAAAAAGCTAAGGAGTCAGCATTTTGCTCTTTGGGGACAGTTTCAACATTTTAAGAGCAATTATGTTTCCACTGAGCCTTCATATTAGTCTGCATTTATTATCAAATGACACAGACACCCTCGTTCTCAGCTACTGCTGAAAGTGGCCAGATCCTGAGCTAGAACAAAATTTCCCTGAGTTCAGAAGAGCTACATGACCTTGCTGCCCTGCTCCTGTCAGAAGCTTCCATCCCTTCTAATTTGCAGGCACAATCAACCCGATGCCTCTCCCTGCTCCAGCTCTAACACAACAATATCGTATAAAAAGGGGAGGGAGGAGGATGGAGGGGGAGGCATATAGAAAGGCAGCTAGACCAGATGGATGTGACAGAAGTGGGGCAGGGAGCAGCTACATACACACTTATGCCAGGGGGCTTTGCTCTTTACCAGAGGGGATGTGTTTTAGGTAGCAATCTCAACCTGGACTCACAGTGTCCTGAGCAGTGTGCTTGCCTGTGTCCCAAGGCTCACATATCATCCTGAAGCTACTGCCTGTCTTTTATATTTTAGTGTAAAATGAAAGCTCTTGCAAGAGCAGAGAGACTTGGGGCTTGTCCAAGTCAGCAGTGAAGCAAGGAACACCAGTGAAAACTAACTGCTCAGTCATTTTAATGACATGAGACTTCCTCCAATTGATGGCAGCTAGTTACCACCTCTCTCCACTCTGTGCCAGGCTGCCCAGATGGTGCCAATTACATTTAGACATATTTCTTGGCTCATCTATTCAGGCAGACAGTCCAAAACCCATCCTTTTAGATAACCGAGCTGAGGTCAGCACAAGCCTTCAGCCAGATAAACACTGAGCTACCTGTGACAGTGTAATAGAGGGAAGACCACTGACATACACATGTTCTGCTCCTGGATATGTGTTTGGGGCAGTCACTCAAAAAAAAAAGGAAGACTGTTTTAGCATAAAATAAGGGAGGTTCATTTGTTTAACAAGTCTGATAGGAACGTGGCCTGCTAAATTAATACAGAACTATTGATCAGCTGAAGGAGAAGCACCACAACAAGAGAAAATGAGATGTGTCAATACAAAGGATGCATTTATGGAGAAATGAATCACACAGAACACAAAGGCAGGAAGAAAAATACAATCCAGGTGATGAAAGGGCAAGGAGGAAGCCTGTGTTAATGCTGCTTTCTACCAGCGAGTGGGCAGAAGAGCTTTCATGACTAGCACAAAGCTCCCACTACAGAGGGGTCTGATTTCCCACAAGGGTGTCCCCTGTGGTCAGGAGGGGACTGAGGGCTGCGCTTCCACACAAAGCTTCAAGCCATCATGACTCAGACAGAAATGATAAATTGATTTGCCGACAGAAGCACATCAGCTTTGAAGCCGTCTACAGCAAGTCATAACAAAAGCATGAGAAACCCAGCTTGCTTTAACTCAAACCATTTTTGATTCATTATTAGCAACAATACTGTCCATCTTCAGAAGATGCAGAGTAGGCTTCCTACAGCAGAGGCCTTAAGGGGGAAAAAAGATATATCTAGCTATAACATTTTAAAATTAATTCCTTACATCTCTGCTTTTTAACTCCTCTCTGAAATAGAGAATTCAGACCTAGGAGAAATAACCATAAAACCATTCTCTGACTCTTTGCTGCAGTATTTATTTCACATGTGCATGGCAAACCTGAGCCCTGGCCTTATGTACCTGCTGTGAATACAGACAGACCCCAGAGGCTTTCAAATCTGACTGATAATCATAAATTTGTCTCAATTACATGTCAAACCTTTAACATGTTGCAGGTACCACTACCCTAGCTCAGACAAAAAACAGATACACCACCACCACTTCCTTAAATTAAAGGCTAGGGTAGAGCTGTGTGCCTAAATAGCTATTACCATGATCTCATGGGGAAAGCAGCCAAAGTCCATGGAAACCACTTCACAACTGGGCACAACGCCCACTGCCTCTGTCCATTCTGCCTGCTAGACCTCAGCCTCGGACACCAACAAGACTTTCAAGTTGGACACTCAGTTGAAAGGACTGAGTGCTTTCACACACAGATGCTAACCTGGTGAGCAAGACTATTTCACAGATCCTGGCTCAAGTCCTGCTCCTGCAGCTGGTGATGCCCATTTCAGCTAGATGCTGCAGGCAGCCTCCACCCCTGGAAACTCAGGCCTGCAGCAGTTATTCAGAAGTTACTCATCAGATTCAGCATTATCTATTCCCCTTTAAAATTAAATAAATTAATATCAGCCTGAGGATTAGCTATGTGTTGAGAACAGAAGACCACAAAGTAGCTTATCTCATTCAGTACCTCAACTCAGGTAGCAACAGATGGGGATTGTGAGTTAAAGTCTGCTCAGTTCAAGGCTATACCTGACTTCCTGATTGCTTAAGGCTTTAAACATGAAAGCTGATGGCTATTTTTAGCATTAATTAGCTGAACTGTGGGCACTTCTCTTATCCATATCCAACCCATAGGGCTCACCAAGCTCCTCACCCCAAATATTTCACAAAGACTGATGATTTTCTGCTTACATACACACAAAAGCTGCAAGTACAACAGCATAAAGACTAAATGGCTGTTTCCCATTCACTCCACTGGATCTCTTTATCTTTAGTCCCACACCTCCTCCTACTTCTATGCAGCAATAACTGTTCACATTGTTTTGTTAAACCTCTTCCCTGAAAGCTTGCTATTCCCTCTGCCTCTTTTCTACTCAGGCCCTGGGAAGCTATCCTTCTAAAGGCTTTTGTCACCCCAGACCTTGCTTTAATTAGTCAATGCAAATTCCCAAATACCTACAGGCTTAGTGAAACAGCTCTTTCCCTAAAGCCTCCCTGTGCCACCACTAAGCAAGCCCACTCCCCGTGAGAATACCAAATTCTTCTTTCCACTAATCATTTTAAATTGCTGCCACTCCTCTGAGCAGCCAAAAAGGAACTGTGCATGTGTGCAGCCAAAGACAAGGTGAATTAGTCACATCGCAGATGAAAAAAGGGACTCAATAATCATTCTGCTCACATGACAGAGATGCTTTTAGGAGAGTGAGGTATTGATTTAATGCTCAGGCTCCCTTCTCTTGCTCAAACAGGCTTCAGTCCAATCCAGCAAGATATTTCCAACAAGAAGTCCTGAATTCCTCCATCTTCCAGTGGAGTTAGCAGCACTTCACAGATTACTTTTTTAAGTCCCACTGCACATGACATCAGCATTGGTCCCCAGTAAGTAATCACAGTCCTTTTTGGTTTAGACCCATGGTCTGCGCTCACTGATGATGACAGAAACATAACACAGGTCTGAGAACCACATGCTGGAGAAATGGGTCACCTTGCTGAAGAGTCACTTAACATCCTGACTTTGAAGGTGTTCCAAATATCACCTGCTTATGCTATGTATATTAAAATCAACTTGTGAATTTTTCGGAAGGTGGCAAAAATAAAAATGAGAAGTTTTATGCAACCAGGCAGCAGCAAATACACCGTGGTTCCAGTTGTTGGCAAACTGGCCCAGTATCCCATGCCCCTTGAAAGGCAGCTGGAGAGCTTTCCCCCACAGTGAGATTCACCTCTTTTCACCCTCTGCCGTGTCATGGTTAATCAACACCAACTTCATCCCTTTAACTGCACGCTTGTGAGGCAAAGTCACAAACGTCACACCCGTGGGGGTGGGCAACAGACACAGCTGAAGCAACACTAAAAAAGGTTTTGCAGCGCAGAAAATGGGAGTCAGGCACATGGGTGCATGCCCATGTGCTTCCACGAACAGCTGAAGGCAACAGCAAGACCAGGGAGAAAAATTACAGTTTTAGTACACTCTGTCAGCTTAAAGGGATTTTCATAAAGACAATGCATGGGAGATTAAGGTCAGCTAACCCAGTCCAATTAGTTATCATAAAGCCTTGGCAGCTTTACTTGAAGTTGTACACTCTTTTAGAAAGCTGCTGTATCTATCCTTATCTCACCTCTTTTACCCACCTACCCTCTTCCCTCCGTTCACCTCCTTGCTTCTTCTTCCAACAGACCCAGCGGGCAGGCTTTCTGCTAACCCTAAAGCTTTCCTATCACTCTGCCATCCTGGTGCTACAAGACCACCACTGGCAGTCATTCATCACTGGGATGCTTTGAAACCATATTTGTTCTTCCTATGCATCATCAAGCTCTAGAAATCCACCAACTGATACCTGAGCAAAACTGGGAAGAGACCTGCCAGGGCAGGTAGGAAGTCAGGTGAGATGGCTGAGACCCAAGACATCCCCACCATAATGGGGAACAGGGAAAAAGCAAGGTTTGTAAAGGGACTTTAAAGGGGCAGCAGTGGGTAAAGAAATGAGGAACAAAAGGAATTTTTCAAACTGAAAAGGATTGCGGCTGGGGAATAGTGAACCTGAAGCAAGCACCTTCCAGTTTGGCAGTCAGTTTCAATCCCACACATTAGTATGTTAGGAAGTACAGCCATTTAAAACCATGCTGGGCTTTTGAAAGAAATGGCTTGTTGCTTCTTTGCCTGCCTGCCAGCACCATGCCATGGCAGCCATACATTTTCTACTCTGAGTCACCATCTCTGTTCAAACACCAGTTCATAATTAGGAAATTAAAACAGACCAGACAGGTGCCAAAGAACTTACCAAACCTGCTCAGCCCACAGGTTCTCAAGCACACACACAGTGACAAGGAGTGTGTGCCATCACACCATGATTTTTTTTGGAGGTTGAATCTCCAAAATCTGAGTCTGGAGTACTCAAGAGGTTTAGAAAGATGACCCTTCTGGAACTGCTCCTAGATGTAACCCACAACACCATAACGTCAGCATCATGACCCACTGCAGGGCTCAAGCTGCACTTTGTTCTGAATCTTGATTAACTGGTTCCTGAGCAAGTACCTGTAATTGCTTTCCTCTCTCCTTTCTCCAGCTTTGCTTGCGGGGACTCTGTGTAGCCACTGTGCTCCATGGGCTGCTCTGCCCTCTTCATTGCCGTGCCTTTGTAATTCATCTGAAGTTGGCTGGTGTACTTCTCATGCTGCAGAGACAAGCAACAGTTGTAGTGTGCCAGTACAATCTGTATGCTAGCCTACAGAAAACCTTCCCTGCAAACAGATCATGCAAAGGCAAACACTGCAGCTATGTTCTGCAACAGAAAGCAAGCACACCTGAGTAGAGGCTACAAAATACAGCAGAAATGCCAGCAGAGAGGCTTTCAAATTCCCCATTTGGAAGACTTAAGTGACAATTCTAGTCCATGAGAAGGTCACTGTGACTTAGCTCTGCAAAATATTTAATTAGAAAACCTTTTAAAGAATAAACTGAGAAGAATCAGAACTTAGGTCATTTCTCACTCAGGATTCAAATCCTGAAATCGCCTTTGCTCTTAAAGCAACATCATAAATTCTTTCAGGACAGTCATCTGCATTATCTCATTTTTTCAGGAAAGGCAATTAAAATATATTTTAATTATTTCTTGCCAAACCCTCTCCCCAGCTAGGAAAGTGCAGTAAAACAGGCTCCACATAGTAAATGAGCTATTTACAAGTGGGTTTATTACAAGTAAATTAATAAAAGGGTGTAGCCAGCCAGATTACCCCCCGAGTAAATTCAAAGAATCATTTTCCCGATTTCAGCTGCTACATTTCCAATCCTCTCCAAGTCCTAAACATGGAACCGGGCTAAGACAGTACCTGCTAGCCACACAGTGATGCCTGGCACTGATAGCCCAGTCCCTCAGCTGAACATAACAGCTTTCTTGCCTAGAGGAGGTTGCTTTTCTGCTTTAGATAAGAGGATGCTTGAATATTTTGTACCTGCTACTGAACAGTTTGTTTAAAAAGACACCTCATTCAAAAGAGGACTGCTCAGTAAGTAAAAATTGGGAGCTCAAAGGCAAAAATTAGATGATATACAGGAATAAATTAACTAAACTTAAGTCTGCCGGAGGAAGTGTGATGGAGCTGGTCTAAGCCACCAAGCTCAAGAAAGAGGCATCTGTGCTCCACTTCTGGGAGGGAAGATCTGCTGTGCTTTGTCCACAGGCTTATGTGGTGGCTGTTCTTTAATATGTTACAGCTTTAGTAACCTTTTCTGTTGGCAGTCATGAAGTCATCAACACCTTCATCTACGTGTTAGCACAGGGATCAGAGCCAAGGTAACTGGGAATGTATCTCTCCTCAAATGAAGGTTTTATTAAGTCCTGATGCAAGGAAAGCCCCACACTGTGGAACATTTCACTGCTATGAAGGGTATTTTAATATTTTGGTCTGCTTGGCCACTACTAGAGCAGTTAATTTTTTTTTTTTTCTAAATGCACCTGCACCCAGACACCCTTACCTTTAATGCTTCTTCTGGGACTTTGTGTTGAATTTGTTCCAGGACATACATGTTTGAATGTACAGCACTCATTAAGGAAATGGCAAACAAATTGGATGGACAGAGAAATCTAGCACTTAGTCATGGAAAGAAAACAAGATATAATATCAGAGAAGCTTAAAACCTGCAGGGTACTAAAAGTTGCCTCTTCTGTAACTCATCACGGACTCTGCCATGCACGTTTTGCAAGACATCATGCAATCACATCTGCTGGCGAGACCCACGTCAATTGAGGGGTAACAGATAAGGGGAGCAGGGCAGGAAAAACTAGGGGGAGCACTAGCAGCTCCGTGCAGGACCCAAGGGAGCAACGAGAACCCTGACTCAACTCACACCCCACTCCTCTCCACCCAGCTGGCAGCTCCAGGCAGGTCACTCTCTCCCCATGGTATCCTGGCCAACATGAGGCAATCTAGTCTGCTCTGGACAAGGGAACAGTAGAGTCCAGCTCCCTACAGGGATCCCTGGCACTATCATGCTCTCTTTCCCTGACAAAGCCTTTCAGGCACTGCAGTTTCCTGGATGAAAAGTAAATCAGGTCATAAGCTGCTGTGACCTCTTTGGAATGGAGGCATTCAACATGATTGAGCCTAGGCAATAATCCTCAGCAACACTGTGTAAAAAAATAAATAAATAAAGGAAGCATATGGCAGTGTCAACACGAACAAACCAATCAGCGCTGCACAGCGCAAAGGGGAGGAAAAAGGAAAGATGGAAAACATTACACTAAAAATAAACCAAGTGATACTGGCATAGCAGGGAATCTGCACAGCCTGTATGTGAAACTGTAAATGGAAAAGAGGCAAACGCTCTTATGCAACAGCACACAGCTGACTCAGACCTCAGGAGATGCTACCATCCACACCAAGCTGTGTGGTATGCACAGAAGACACTACTGAAGAGTGGCACTGAAGCAGCAAAGGAAAGGAAGAGTTTGTAACTGCCATACTAACTATGCTGAAGTAAATAGATAGCACTAAGACCTGCAATTCTTTATAATTTTCCTGTTGGTGACAATAAATTCTACAATTCATAAATGCAATCATTCATTTCACATGAATATCAGGGTGAGGGCTGCAGGATTAAACTTCAACTCAGCTGCTTAACACTCAGAACTGCTTTCTATAAAATGTTTAAACCTGTATCACAGCCATTAAAACCTACCCATGCTCTAGGCACTGGCTTACGCCTTCACTAGGCTACAGTTCACAGCAAATCTTCTGTGAGTTTCTCCACACATCTAAAGACCAGAAGATACATGATCAGCTACATCAAAAATACCTTCCAATTTGCAAAGCTAGAACTGAGGTTGCTGTGGGACTGTAAGAGGCTTCATAACATGTGCACTGAGACACCACCTTTAATGACATGATCCCAAATGACAGTGCTCTTCTATCAGACAGCACCCATTAAGGGGCTACTCAGTATCACAGAATCCCCACCACCACCACCATGTTCTCCTGTAATCCTCATCAGCTGCAAGTTGCTCAAATACCAATCTAAAGGCAAATAATCTGCCTCTCTTTTTTTTTTAAGATTCAGCAATTACCTCACTTCTAAAAATTAGAAATACCACTGTGATGCAAGGATTTTTTTTGCATCTAAAATGGCAAGAGACAGAGCAAGACCAGAACCAAGAGTACAACCTTACACAAGGCCTAGAAAAACCTCTTTTCCAGCAGATCCAGGACTGCACACACATCAATTTAAGCATCCCTGCTGCAACTGTGAGTGCTCCTGCACTGTCAGGTGTTAGAGCTGAGCTGCCCAGATCATCTGAAGATCAGAAAGGCTCAGTCTCCTCTTAGTACCTCACCTATCTGGACTCCAGCAACGTCAGGAGTATTTCAAGGGCTCCAGAATGGCCAAGCGAAAACTGCTTGGCACAAGAATGTGGCCATGGGGTCAAGGATGCACAAAAGTTT
Organism: Pezoporus flaviventris; assembly: GCF_033815535.1. Classification (NCBI taxonomy): domain Eukaryota; kingdom Metazoa; phylum Chordata; class Aves; order Psittaciformes; family Psittacidae; genus Pezoporus; species Pezoporus flaviventris. The sequence continues at coordinate 42,611,172 of NW_026892584.1, read as the reverse complement.
TCCAGCCAAACACTTCCCCCCACCCAATGGCAAAACTTTGCCTCTATTCTAAGAAATGTCTGGACTGTTTTTAAGTGAAATTTCCCCACAAAAAAAGAAACCTGGAGAAGATACCTGCTACTTCTAAATTCAGCCTGAGTGGGTAAAGTTTAGCAGATAGAAGCAACTGAAAAAAAGTGAATAAAAAAACATGAAAAGGCAGCAATAGGAGCCTCTACTTACCAGTAGCTCTGTAGGCTCAGAATGAAACATCTAGTTTACATCCAGTCATACAGCCCCATCAGTATAAAAAGGAAAGGGACAAAGGTGCTTTAGCAGACACTAGCAGAATTCTCTGTAAACAAAGTAGTAACTGCAGCCCAGCCTCCCTCAATAAAGGGGAAATTTGCTGGTGAAAATGAGAGATTTGCTCTTGTATTTTGTGGCAAAAGCAATTTTTCATGGGCAAACTTCAGCTGATAAAGTCAGGAGCCTGACAACAAGCCCCAGAGCTAAATGCTGAAAACCTGCAAATTGTCTGAAAGCAAGTGCTTGGATGAAATGATTGACAAAAGCACACAAGTTGGATTAAAAAAAAAAAAAAAAAGGAAGATCTTAACTTATACAAAAGCATATGGAATATATTTGTTCCCCAACTTGTACCAGTTACAGTTGCCACACAGAGACCGAAGAGGCAACTCCACAGTCACTACTGGCAGTGCAAAGCCTGGTTCAAAGTCCAATGATTCATCATGATTAGTATGCTTTGAATCAGGTCCATGGTGGAGAAACCAAAGTTTATGAGCCATCCAAAGGCTCCAGGAGGGAAAATAAACACCCTTATTCATTAGTCACCATTAGCACTGTTAACTCCCCATAGAGCAAACAGCAAAAATCCAGTCAGAGACAGTGTCCCACTCCCTCTTCAGATGAGAAGGATATCGTAGCCAAAGCGAATGACATCATTCAGTTTTAGGGTGATGTACTTCTGGTCTGGAATTCTCATGTCATTGACGAATGTCTGCAGGAAAGAAGCACAGGAATAGTTTTTGACTGACGGTATCACAGTGATGCATCCCAAATACACAGGGCTCCTGGAGGGCACCACGGTCCATCTGCTAACCACACTGCATACACTCAGGGTACACTAGCACAAAGTCAGCCAGAGGCAAGGAGCTAAGTTCCCTACAAAAATCAACACTAGCAAGTAGCTCCCATGGGCAAATTAGAGCACCCCAATTATGCTTCAAAGCAAGGTGCTCTGACAGGACCTCTAGGGAGATTCACCTTTCCACCAACTGCAAATGAAATTTTAGTCCCCAACTTAAACAGGTAAATGAGGTGCCTGCAGTTAGGAACTTCAGATGCTCTCAGCTCTCCTCAGCCCTCCACATCCAACAAGAGCAGCAAACAATGCAACTCATACTCTAATTACTGAGCTGGGAACCAGCTTTCTGCTAGATGTCAGACAACACTGGTGTCAGCTGGAAGGCCTGATAATCTAACAAGCAAAGCCTGTCATAGAGGAAGGGGAAAATGAAAATGCACAAAAAAAAAAGTATTTGCAGTAGCAACACCATGATGTCTGAGGCCACTTTGTCCAAGATATCATATGTCAGTATAATAGGCCCCTCGCATAAAAGATTCACACACTCATTTTTCCCATGCTCCAGACATTTCATTGAGGCTCAAAGAAATTAAGTTATCCTCATAAAGGTACAAGAAATGTATTTCATAACTGTGAACAAATGTCTGGGATGTCACAGATGCCTTCCTTCCCGGGGACCCCATAAGGAGCAATTCTCATAGAACACTGGAGGAACAAATCAAGCACTTATGGTCATCTTCCACAAATAAACCCACACACTTTTGTAATAACCAGGGCCGCATAAAAACAAAAATAAATCAGGAACTCAGTTGAAAAAGTACCAGCATGCTGACAGGGATGAGGCTCCCAGTTACAGCCAGGGCAGACACGGACACCAGGAGTTTCCCTATCTCACAAGGTGGGATTCACCCAGTCTCACAGACCAGGAACCCACTGCTGGCTCTTTGCAGCCTCAATGCAAATGCAGCTATGCTCAGATGAATCAAAATTATGCTAGAAAATGTATTTACATGCTTTCACCACTGAGGCACAGTCTTCTGCCTTCTCACCTCAGCCAAGCCAAATATCCATGATAAGACCAAGTATTAACCACAGGGGAAAAATAAATGCTAAAGCAGGAAACTAAAACTTCAGCAGACAACAGCCCTCAGCTTCCTGGAAATTTACAGAATAGCTGAGTGAAAGGTCTGCAATTTCAGAATAAAAGCAGTGAAGCTGGTTAAAAGGCAAGGAATTCCAATTTTCATGATTTTTTTATAATATTTAAAAATCCCACAAGAGTCACATCCGGAGCAAGAATAATTATTTAGTGAATTTTCTGCAAAACAAAGGTCTGCAAGAAAACCCAATCTGATGTCATTACCTATTCACCCGTGGTTACTTCAAATAAAATAAGCCAAGCAAACTGCTTACTGCAGACAGCAATGCTACCTTCAAAACCAAAAGACCCTTCATAGACTTAAGAATCAGTTGAACATTATAATAAAAGCGATATAAAACATTTCAACAGTTAATAAGAACCAGATTATCCAGCAAAGCCATATAATGCACTGTTGAAAAGCCATGAAGTAAACTCAAAATAAAAGCAAATTCTGCAAGTGGAATTAAAAATCTAGGTCCTTAAAAGCAATTTCTTTAGTTTCAGGGGGAAAACCAGGTTTTGATGAAAATTTTCAAATAAGGACTTATGTTTCTTTCATGCTAAAGAAATTCAGTTTGGCCCCAACAGTCTTCTCCAGCAGAAATGTATCTGACCAGCTGCAGAAGGCAGGCACTGTGGTAACTCTTTTTACTCCACTGCCTCTCAGAGCACAAGTCGATCACTAAAATCTTGTAAACTTGTATGAATATAGAAAAGAATTAGTGGTACAATCCTTCCCTTATTTGCAAGCAGAATTTTCAGCTGCTATTTTGCCAACAGGAGTTAAATACAACAGGTTTGGAACCACGGATCCAACTAGAGCCCAGACCAGTTACTGAAAACATTCCCATCTCAGCACTGCTCTGTGCCTTCACCTATAAGGCTGAGAAGGAGTAACACTCATTCTTACTGTTTCCAGATGCCAGAAGCAGCAGAACACTTGAGATCTGCTTTAGCCACTGTTTTTGTACAAGTTTCTGAGATTGTCTTGTGGTTGTGATGGTGGAGGGCTTCTGTTTCTAAGCCCAAAACAATGATTGCAGTAAAACCCCTACTGGGAAGACAATTATGTGAATCTAACTTAGACCTGCTCCAGCAGAGGAATTCTTCTGCTGGTATAAAGAAACAGCCAAAGAAGAGGCATGCCATGACATTAGGACAGATTTAACTACAATGGTATATTAAAAAAACACATAATGCAGGTGGGCAGACAAAGCCCTCCTTAACTGCTTAACACCACTGGTGTGAATTGGGACCAGAACAAGGGTTAAGATTCAGGCAGGCTCAGCTCCCTGTTCTGGGGTCACATTACCCCTTGGTCTTCACACAGACCAGGCTCAAGGAAGGCAAAAGAGCAATTCTTATGAGGAAAAAAAAAATTAAAAAAAAAAAAGAGAAATAAAAGGTGGTTTTAAATAGTTTCTCCTTGAAGAAATTCAATGTTTCATCATCCCATAAATCACTGCATGCACTTACAACTGAATTGCTAGGTCACCCTGCTCATGCTGAACAGCTGCTCCAGAATCTTCACCAGTTCAATGTTAACATCCCCAAAATGAGACTAAATTTATTTCTTCCTCTTTTGTAAAGAGGTCTGTGATTTTACGAGCTCTGAACCATTCTGCAAGGACACCAGCAGAAATGGAAAAAGAAATACAAAATGCACAAAAGCTTTTCTCTTCTAAGATGAGGTGCTATATGACCTCCACCTCAGGCTTTGCAAATAATTATGTACATTTAGCTTAACTCATGCAAACAGTTCCAGTGACCCAAAAGGGTCCAACAGAATTAAGTGTACAAGCACTTGCAGACTCAGCATGGTGCGTGTTTGCTTCCATAATCCAGGAGGTTTACTACTTACGCCATTTAAGCTCCCGAGATCCTTCACCCAGTGCTCATCTTTCTCCTTGTCATAGTTGATCACAGCGTGCTGCTTATCGACACTGCGGGACTAGCAATAAAAGCATAATGAATGTGAGACTGGTCACACATAAGACAGTGTTAATCAAAGTAACATTTCAACATTAAACTAATTTGATATGGGGTAAAGGGAGAAAAGGGAAAAGCAGGAAGGATTAAATATTATTTACTACTACAAATAACTAAAGGATTAACAGTAAATGCTTCCATGGTTGTTTAAATGGTTCAACTTAGAGAGGGGAAAAAAAAATTAAAAAAAAAAAAAAAAAATCACTGAAGGCTGTCAAGACTACGCCATAATTTCAATGAATTGTATCAATACACACTGAAAATAAAACCAGCCAAATGGAAAGCCTGGGGCAGGATCTCAGTGTGAACTAGCAGAGCTTCATTTTCCACCAGCCAAAGCTGGTGGCCTCATCACTAGGAATGGTCCTATTCAGGATGATTAATTCCTATTTCAAGGAAAGATAAACCATTTTCTTAAGTTACAACAATGTATTCTGTTCCCAGGATTATGTCCCAGATCTTATTTAAATTCTAGGATGTTTTCCAAGTTGAAGAGAAGTTAGTAAACTTGCAATGAGAAAAAAAAGGAACTCCAGGAAAAATCGAATTTAAGGCTAGGTTCAAGAACACTGAACTGGACAGTGATTTGGTGCCACTGGCTTTGCCACGATGCACGAGTAATAAATGCACTTTATCTTCAGAACAGAGAATGACACTTTGGCAAGAATAGTGTCAGATTTCTGAGGAAGAAGTGTTAGATCGAAAGCTCTACATAATTTTGAAATACATTGTGTTACAGCTTTAAAGACACCAGACTGTCTGTATTTAGATCTGCCTCTCATAACTTGAATTCTTGCTGCAGTTGACCTCAACCAGTCACTGAAACCAGTCACTCCAACAGCATGAACACACACAACATCGAGAACTCCCTGGTATCTGGGGCAGGGGAGGGTAGGACATGCTACCAGAGCAGGGAGACAAGCCAGTCCCTAAATCAGCAAATCCTCCTCTTCCTGGGCATTGACCAACACGTTCTTGGTGAAAGTGCTTCCCTTTTCCCCAAGTATAAACACACTAGTTTCCACAGCACTGCTCTCAGCAAGGCATTATCTACTTCCTTGCAAGCATGTTGAGGCAAAGCTTGTTTCAGGGGAATTCTTTAGTGAAAATACAGAGGTTTTGCTGGACAAACTGCTACCATTTGCAGGAATTTTTTCTGCCCTTGCCAACGTGAAGCACACTGTCAATATCCCAGTAACTGATAAATGTCACTGCATCCCCCTTGAAAGCATATGTCAGCCCAGGAGACCTGTCCTCCAGAATAACCCCGAAGTACTAGTATGAAGAAAGCATGCACTTGGCCAGAAGACTGCCCTTCCACCTTGTGACATCCCTCACACCATTCACGACATGCCACCACAAGTAGAGGGCAGGTGACTCCAAGCCTCCAGCTGCCTCACTAATACAGTTACTTAGCACTGCTGAATTTGCAAGGTGTTAGCTCACATAAATCCCAGATGAAAAATGAAGCAGCAGTCGACACTCTGCTGCCCAGCCAGTGCTGCTCAGACAGCAAATGCTCCCCAAAGAAACAGAGGCAGATACAATGTGGTTGGGGACACCCCACTTGCATCTCCTGCTACATCAAGCCCTAAAAATGGGAAGTGAAGCACAGCAAGGCCCGCCGGGAGGCACACACAAATCTCTTGCCCTCATGCAATCACCACACTTGGCGTCTGACCCTGACCTCAATATAGGACAGGTCTTGAGTGTTTGCAGCGAGAAGCTATTGCTTTTCTCTGTTACTGTTCACATTAGATGAAGCACCTCAGTTCAGTCTGCAACAGCCTAAGTGATGTGGCAGGTATGCACATCATAAGGTAACAACTGTCCAGGCAAGGATGGCTGAGGGATGCTCCCCAGGACCTGCACCTTGGCACATGGCCCTGATGACAGGAATATCTCCAGCCACAGCCTCATGTATCACAGCACCTGATGCTACAAGAACTGGGGTTGTACCTGACCTGACATACAGAGACATAAATATAACTACCTTTCACCCTGATGGACTCAAAAGATAAACATGCACATAGGTTCCGCCTGCACAGGACAGATGCAAGGTCTTCCCCAGTTCCTGTGCTACCCAAAATTGTACACACCACTGTTCCCACTGGGATGTAAGGGAACATGGATTAACTCTTGCAGCAATGTTTGCTTTAGCTTTTTGCAGTATGTCATAAAGACTCATTTAAAAAATTAACAGATTTGGAAGGACAATCCTCTAGACACCCCCTCCCCCCCCCCCTTCAATGGCAGAAAGGCTTCCATCCCAAAAAGCTAATACAGACAAAAAATTAGGGTAAGGTAGATTTTATTTGGTATCTGATTTTAAATGAATCACAGGACATTTAAAAAAAGGGTTTATTTCTGGGAACCAGCTGTCTCCCAGAAATGCAATTTGCCCCGTAAATGACCCTGATGTAAGTCAGCACTGCCTTTGGGGTGCTGTATTTTACAACAGCTGACTACAGCTACTCAAGGGTCCCAAACCAAACAGTCATCACAGGGGAGCAGAGATGTGTTCCAGCAGCATGATATAACCCTGCATAAAAGCAGGAAGAGGTCACCAAAAGAACCAATCTATGCCCATTTCTAAGGAAGTTTCAGCTGTGTTCAAGACAACCCTTTGCAAAAGGAGTCAAAATGATATGCAAAATCTGACCCCCAGTCTTGATACAACTTCTCAGGATCTCTTTGAAGAAGACACGAGGAACATGGCAAACTGTTACACAAACCACACTTCTGTGAAATTTCGTTCTTTTGTGGACAGAGAGGAATTCTCTCAGTTTTGTTTATGTTAAACCAGCAAACATCACAGGAACTAGCAGCAGGAGTTCCTAAGGGCCTGTCTCCAAGGAAATTCAACTTAAAATAACTAAACTCACACCTTATTTATTTTGATGCAGACTTGCCAAAGGTCACTCTTACTTGAGAACTGAGATGTGGTTTATTTCAACATCAGTTACATTTAACATAAACTGCTCTTGTGTGCAGTGAGAGCAGCAACTCAGGGCCTGATCAGGGTTTTGTTTTCAGAGAGGAGCAGACTGCCTCAATCCCACTTCCAAAGAAAAGACTAACTAGTTTTCAGAGTGTTAATACCTGAGAGCTTGAGAACAGTCCTATGGAAGCCACTTCAGTCCAGCATATCAGTGGTTTCTAATGCATGACCCACCTGAATCAGAAAGTGATTTAAGAAGCCCAAGTTGACACATTACAGAGCAGGCCATGGGTGCAGAGTTCCCAACAGTCTGCAACTCCACTGGCAAGATTTTAAGCATCTATAAATTGAAAAGCTTCAATCAAGTCAACTGAATCACAAATACAAGGGAAACCCCTAGGTTAAAATGCACACTTGCATCAAATACTGAGCCTTGCTTATGATCAAGCAGGATGGAGCTTTGAGCAACCTGGTCTAGTGAAAGGTGTCTCTGCCCAAGGCAGGGGAATGGAGCTAGATTATCTTTAAGGTGCTTTCCAACCCTTCCAATCGCAACCTCCACAACAAAAGGCAAGGCTGAGCCATCTATTGGGAGTGGACACAGGGGCCCAAGCAGAAAAAATGTATTTCCTAATAAAGTGTTAAAAACCCCAAAGTGCCTATATCCAGATGTCAAAAGCAAAAAATAACAAGTACCCCCTAGCAGTTAACCTGTTTCACCAGAAAAGCACTTGTGATGGGATGAGCAGCACTCCTGAGCCTTGGGAAGGATCACTGAGATTCTGCTTGGATCAACCAACAAAACCAGAGCTGGAGCACCTCAGATGACATTGAGGAGAAAAAAAGACAAGGAAGAAAGATGTCCACCTAAGCACTAGTGATCTTCAGGCAAGAAATAAGGCTACACTCTAAGAGGCTGGGAATGAGGGAAGAACACAGCATTCTCACCATGTCCCAACACCAGACCATTTATCAAATGAAAATAACTCTCGGGAAAACACAATGTGTGCTTTACTGATTAACGTTTACACTTGTCTGAAGGGAAAACATGGACACCGATTTGTTACTACACTAACATTTCTCATCCAGGGCTTGCATTTCCAGACATTCAAATCACTTCCTAATATAAGGCTGTCCTGCTTCTCCACCATCTATCTCCAATGCATTACATTTTAAATGCCTCGTAGACAAAATGCACATGCAGCATATATATCTGAAGACAGAGCTATTTTATAGTTCTTCTTTCTTCCAAGATCATATTAAGCAGATAGGCTAAATCAGAGACAGAAATGGCACCTCTGGGTCTGACAGTCCCATACCGGTACCCACATCTTCAATCTTTAGGCAGCTCACTTGTGAGTCCCAAAACTGCACATATCAAATCAGCAAAAGCCCCTGCTTAGAATGAAAGCAGCAAAAGCAGCTTCAGAAGTGCTCAGGAGTCTCCACGGAGGTACATATCACACTGGCTACATGTGCTGCAAACACCTCATAGCTTAGTTTGGTGAAGGATCTGATACACAGAACAGGGCACTCAGGATGAAAGCACAAGCTGCAGAGATGCAAAGCAAAACCCACAAGGAAACAAGACCTGCTTAGGGAGGCAGGAGGAGAAATACAGCCAGACAGCCTGCATTTCCCCACAGGGCCACCAAGCAGACGCAGCTCAGCTGTCTACATGGATACAGATGCTACCTTTTCCCCAGGAGAATTACGACGAGCAAAAGCCTACTGTTCAGGGTTGAGATTTGGACCTCAGCCCTGCCAGTGCCATGAGGCAACGTGGTACTGGAGATAAAATAAACAAATTACAGCAGTTTCCCTGTTCCTCACTGCAGTCTGTTGTGCGCGTCTGGCACAAGATAACTGCAGCATTCTGGTGGCAGCAAGCAATAAACATTTGCTCAAATACTTTCCACAGTGAACAGGTTACATTTCTGCCAGCGCAGAAGTGTCCCAGTAAGGAAATACAAACCTCTCCCAGTGTCCTACTGTAGAAAGGAGACAGAAAAAGCCTTTTTTTTTTAAAGGGCAAAATAAAAAAAAAAAATCCTTGCATTCTGATTTCAAATATGATTTTTGCTGCTCAAAAGTAAACCCTCAGATAACATCTAATGACAGATATGAACACTGGGTCTCCCTCTTTGACCACACTTCAGTACTTTTCCAGAATATTAGTGGATGCTCCATCCTGCCCAAGGCTGGTTGCAAGTGTGACACCCCCACAAGAGGCAGCTCAATCACTCACAGGACTATGTGCTGCCAGTTTCCACATGACTCTGCCTGAATGGACAAATGTCTCTTCAGCAAGTGTAGCCTTCTTGTCTTGGGGCTGGACTCACTTTACAGCTTCCAAGCTGCAGAAGCTCCTGCCTTCAGCTTTGCTGCAGCCAAGATCACAGGATTAGCGAAGCTGTGGCAGGACCAGGGCCAGAGCATTCAGGCAAAAAATAAGGCCTTGAACAAAAGAAAGAAATCCCCCAGGAAAATGAAACTGTAATCCCCACATCTTGGCAAAGGGATTTAGAAGCTGGCATTGTTCCCATAAAAACTTAACCCATTAATTTGGGGGTGAAATGGGCGTTTGCTTGCTGATTTCCCCTTTCCAAAGTGGAACATGAGCTCCAAGTGACCCAGCATCAGATACTGACTGCAGAAAGGGAACATGCTGCCCACGGATGCACTGTCCTTCCCTTTGTTTTTCATGGGCACCCAGGAGGCACAGAAAAGCATCACCTTAGGTGGGACAGAACCCTGGATTTCTATAGCACAGCCAAGCTGCATGCTAGAGTCTAGATCAGGATCTCAGATGTGGAAGGGGTCCCTACTTTCTCTGCCCACTGCAGAGCGGAACAAACGCTTCCCCCACAGGCCAAGCTTCAAGGACATTGACAGCCACAAGCAATCCTCTCACCCCTAATAGCCACCCGCCTGCAGTGCCACCATAACCTCTCTCCTTACCCTGCCTCCAGCAACGAACTCCCCTCCCAGGTTTGCCAGTCCTGCCATGCCTCCAGCCTCCTCAGCACACATTTCATCAGACACCATGATCTTCCCATCAACTGCACATTAACAGAAAATAATGGGAGAGGCAAGAGCCAGAAAAACAACTCCAGGCCTGGAATTATGGGATGGGCATCCTTCCTCCCATAGTTGCTGCCCAGGCACCTAGAAACACTACCTGTCAAAGAGTAGAGCCTTCCCAAGGCTAGATCCTTTCTCTTCTGCCTGTAAGACACCTACACCTAATGAATAATTCTTGGCAATTCCCAACACCCAGAGACTAACTTAGGTACTGGTTTACACTCTCTGGGTAACTGCAGCAAACCAGCATGAGTGGGGCACCACCCTGTCCTGACAATAGCTTCCCACTCCAGACCCACACTTCCATGGGGAAGGAGGACAGGACACAAAACACAGCAGAGATTCCCCCTGGCTTCTACTGGGAACTCCCAACGCAGGAAACACCTGAGTGATGGACAGACTTCCCTACCACAGTGAATTCACCTACAAGTACCAGTGAAAAGATAATCCACCAAGTTCACACCATCTGCTTCCTCCCAGCATAATGCTGTAGACAAACTACACCACACCTATCCACACATGTTTATGTATACACTTACTAAACTACGTAGGAGAGACATCATATTATCAAGCACAGCCCAGGGAAGGTAGGATATATTAGGTCAAGGTAACCTTAATTTGACCAGATGTCATACATGCAGAGTTCACCACTGCACTGCATTATTTGCAGGGTGCATCGTGCACCCTGTGTACCAAACACTGGACAGATCCTGCGGGGAAAACATATCCGGTAATGACACAATAACAGATTGCATCTTCATGCCTATGTACACAGGGGCAGAAGCAGGATTACACAGTCAATCTTCACACTGGTATGCCATAACTGCTCTGCAGTTATAAACACTTAGCAGCCATAACAATGTTCCTTAGGAGTCTAGAACACTTGTCATTTCCTACCTTTTAACCAAAGCAAGACAAAAAGAGGAAAAAATCTATTTAAGCAGTATTGTTACCATTTATCCAATTCACTAGCAGAATGAACTTGTATGTTCAGCTCACAAGCCCCTACACTACTTGAATGAATAAATACCACGAACTGACATGATAAGCAGCATGTGATGTCCCACACAGACCAGTGACAGATGCTGGGCTACTAAATTCCGCAGCCAGCTGCTGACACCAGAATAAAAGCAAGTCTTGACCCACCTCAGGCCCAAGGGAGATGCTACCCAGCAGCCACATCCTGTAATGCCCACTTCCCCCACACTTAACAGCTTCTGCCCTATATGCACCACCTTCCACTTCTCCAAACTCTACTGCTGCTCTTTCTCTCACTCTGCACAAATGACAGGCTCCTCTTTGTGCCTCCCTGCTCAGCCAAATCGTAATCTCATGGTGAGGCTTTATAGAGTAGAAATTCAACAACCAGATGCAAAGATCTGGCCTCTGGCTTCCTCAAACATGGGTCAAGAGGTTGAGCAAGTACTCTGGAAGCATTATTATACTCTTGGCTTGTCCTCACATTTTCCTCGACAGCTGCTTTGACCACTGTCTGAGTCAGGATACCAGACTAGGTGCAATTTGATCTAATCTAGTGCAGTTCCTCTTACATCTAAACCCCAGCCTTGCACATCCCCGCACCTATTTCCTCTTTGCCCAACCTACAACAGTTCTGCCCTCCAATCTGTCCCCTTACTAACCTCACTCCCAGATGAAATATGACTTTAGACAATAGTACCAAAGAAGTCCCTGCTGATCACATGCAAACACCAATTTCTTTTTTTCACATGTTTGGAACTTGTTCAAATGCATTTAGATTATTAATGGGGGGGGAAACAGCCTCTGACCTAGACATTCACTCTTGAAAAAAATCATAACCCAGCTGTACAATGCCAGAACTTAAAAGAACAGGTTGAAGACATTTTTAAATAGTTTACATGAAGAAAATGCTAGTTTTCTCATAGCTGCTCACAGCAAAGACCAAAGAAGGCAGCTGATTGTGTCCAGAATACACTGCCTAAAACAGATGCCTGGAAAATAAACTCTCATGCCAAACACTTACAAAGTTTAGTAGAGCTATAAGCAGTTGAAAAAAGCATCTCCTGGTAGGAAGTGTCAAGCTGTCTTAAAAGTCACACAGGACAAAGGCATAAAACAGATGCATTGTGCCATCTATACCTACTGCTGCTGTAACTCATATATATAAACTCAGCTGCTGTAGGATAACAGCATGCTCAAATCACTGCTCTAACGAGAGGGGCATAGTCAAGGGAGCACTGGTTAAACATTTTGCTTTGGCGATTTTTTCAGTAAACATCCCTCTCCCTCTCACACAAAACCGGGGAAGTTATGACCCTGCTTTCCCTTCTTTTAAATATTTACACTTTTCAAAGATGCAAAGAACACTTTGTTTAGGGACAGAGGGAAGATTTTAACGGTTACGTGAAAATTCTAAGTTTGCAAAATGTTTATTCCCTTGGGTAAATACCCATCCCATTAAGCTAATGATCAAAGCTGATAAAAAGAGCAACTATGCTTCCCAAGAAGGATTTTGGGGAAGAGTGGAGTGGGGAGAATTACTTTGTTTGATAGTCCAAAAACCTTCTTTCTTTTGGTAAAAGAATAAAAAAGGAAACCTTTTCAGAGAATTCCTTTCCACCATCCCCAGCCCCCACAATAAAAACAAACACACTAGTGCAAGTTATTGAAGGTCTAGATTTCTACACGCCTGCTGTTTGTTACCTTGAGGGAGCCAGTGAGACTGCTGAAGAAATCAAGCACTGTTCATCAGAAAAACGTCAGAACTGAGCCCCTGACACTGTGTAAAGACACTGTGTAACAACACCGTGCAACAACACTCTGCATGCCAAGCAATGTTAAATGGCACTTTTGCCATGCATTAACATTCAAAATAAATGTAAATCTCGCATTTAGTTGTACTAGAAGCTTTACAATGCTGCAAAAACATTTAAAATATTTCTAATCTTCTTAATAGGTATAAAAGATTTCAAGGCAGATTATGCTACCCCACTATCAAACCTACTTAAAATTAAGCTTTAAGACTCTGGTTTTCTTCATCTCTTTGTTAACCCAAAAAGCAAATCTAGTACTTGTATGAAATAAGTAATCATAGGCAAAACAAAAGCTTGATTGTTTGGTGACAAAGCCATTATTTTTTGGTGTTCAGTGATCTGATACCTTAAGATAACATGTTCCAAGAAAACAGAAGACAAGACACTCCTAAAACAGTAAAATGAGAAAGGCAAGACTGCAAGGTCTCCAGGAAAAATACCCGTGTTGTATGTTTGTGCACCATCTAAGACACAGAGCCTCAACATGGAACCAGAAGCTGTATCACAATGAAATCACTAAGCAGTAACAGTCTTAAGAGACTGAAACCACAGACCAGGTCATTCAGTCCACTCCCCAGATATTGCCAGTCTGCTTCCAGTTGCACACTTTAAGGGATAAAGCAAAAATCTTGAAATACGTAAGCAGAATCACTGTGCAAAAAAGTTTCAGGGTCAGTACCACAGAAATACTCCAGGTGCAAACACTGTCACTAGAGCTCTGTTCATCTGTTGTGATAATTGCCCTGCTTCTTACGCTTTCCCCAAGAGAAATGATTGTGCCAGTCTGCACAATGATTTTATGACATGGACAGTCACAGCAGGAAAAAGTCTATTTTTAGATCTCATCCTCTATCTCCTCACACACCATTTTGCTCCGGTATCAAGTCTCCGCTCACAATCTCTCTTCCACATTTACTATAGTCATCTCATTTGTAGGCCACGGTAGCTCTGGAAAACATCTCTATAAGCAAATGGCTAGATAAATAATGTGCTGTGCTGTTCAAATTAAGAATTTATATGTGATCCTAGAAAAACTTTTTTTACTGGAGATAGTAAACTAATATGCTTATAAAGGGTCACATGTAACTCACCCTATGAGCATAAACAGCTGGCTTTTACAGGCAATCTAGAGCCTTCCTCTGGTGAAATAATGAAACTGTATATGTTTACCCCAAGTTGCAAGAGAACACAGCAATCAGGTTCCTGAGCTGCCAAATGCAGACTTACAGAAAATATCAGGACATTTTTAATGTCTCACCTTTACATGTCTCACCAGTCAGACACGTAGAAGCATGAAATAAAAGTGTGATTCATGGGAAAGCCCAAATAAACAATCTGCTGCTGAACAGGAGCATGCTTCAGGCTCTATCACCGCAGTACACCTATGCCATTCACTGCCAGCTAACAGAGCAGTACCAACACTGCAAGCACTTCTTCTGCAGATGGTAATACATTATTACAGCTAGACAACACCTTGCTTCCAAGTACACCTTGTACAAGAACTCATACCCCCTGAACAAACCTACTGTTAATACATCACACAAAATCCCTGTAGTAAGTACAAACACAGCCTGCTTGGCAGTACATCAACAAAGCATTTAGGCCATACCTGTGACCAGATTAGCAGTGGAAATTATGAGGAGGGAGTCCCTGTTGAGCAGGCAGCTTCCTAATTTTGCCACCAACCAAAAGGCATATTTACCACCTTTGTAAAGGGGCAAACAGGGGTCATGCAAGTACAATCAAAGTTTTTTTTTCCCCCATAGCATGGTCTTGCAGAAACACCAAATTAATTTCAAGCTTCTACAAATTCCTGAGCTCAAGTGCTCCCATCAAAAGCTCTTTGCAAGATTCCAGCTCCATTTTTTTGGAGTGACATCTATTACATTATGCTGTCAAGCATCAGACCACAGTCAACACCTGAGATATGCTGAATGAGGTCCAGCAGAGACACATGCTGGTATGGAAAGCACTAACAGAAGCTGCAAGTTTGCCCGAGTAACACAATTACTTTGGGAAGAGGTCACCACCTTACTCACCCCACCAAAAGAGCTAGTTTCTCTACTAAACATCAGGATTTCCCACCACAATAAAAAAAAAAAAAACCTAAATGAGAAATACAAGCACTGACAATTTAACCAAACTTAAAGGGAAAAATAAGCAAACTACCCCCATTCAAATGAAGCATTCTAGTAAACAGTGGATATATTAAAAACTACAAAAAAACAGCAGCGTAATTGCAGATCAGGACAGAATGGTACGTCTTGGCTTACTAGTTCCAGTAGCATCAACATAGTTAACCTATTTGATTAATCTCCCACCACTACGGCTCCTATCCATCTGATGACATGGCAATTTGAACCTCACTTGCACTTTCACAAATATTAGAAGTCTTCATGGGAACTGCAGACTCAACATAAAAAAGGAAGTTCCTTTTAAAAGATGTCATTTCAGGAAAACACACAACACCTACACATACCCAGCAATACACTGACGTCTACTGCATCATCTGAAGAAATAACAAAAAAAGCCATATTACCTGGAGCATCAGTTCACAGTCATCTCTGCCAACAAATATCATCTCCCGAGGGAGCCGATGGCGAATGCCAGTGCTGCTCACCAAGAACCACGAAGTCACACTCATTTTGGCGCTTGACACTTAATCTTTATACATCCTAAACACAAAAAAATGTAACAAACAGTGAGATATTAATGAAGCGTTGACGTACACCAGTTCATAGCTGCAGTTCCCAAATTTCCCTACACCACAGGACCCAGCACTGACACTTGCACTTTGTGTTCATGTCTTAAATTTCTTGCGGCAATCAGCAGTTGTTAAGTGTGTGTCAGGATCTGCTGCCCATGTGCCACATGCAGGAGCTCTGCAGCCCTGAAAATATTCCCACAGCACGTAAGACTCAGGATCTGAAGAAAGAGTTGTTTAAAAAGTGAAACATGCAGCTGAATCCAATCAATGAAATGATCAAATATGCTGGGGAAGAAAAAAAAAAAAAAGACCTCTTTTCCAGAACATTTCCTTGTTGCTAGCACTGTGCACACAGATCACAGCTTGAGCTTCCACCATCATCAAAGATCTGGCCCAGCACATCAGTAAGGTGATATAACCAGGCTCCTGTAACCTTTCACAGTACACTCATAGGCGCGGTTACACCAGCGCTGGGAGGAGAATAGCCTCCTTATTGCTCATCCCACTTCCACACTGATGTAAATCGGGAGCCCACAGATCCTTCCTTCCTGCCTCCCTCCCTCCTTCACTGCTTGAGCTGGTCCAAGCACCAACCCCCGGACAGGAAACATGGGCTGCAATTCCCATCGGAGGGTTTTGGTAGCATTGCCCCTCTTTGCCCCGCAACACGCAGAAGAACGGGCAGCTATAACCTGCCCGAGCAGCAGCGGCGGGCAGAGCTTATCAGAACTCTCCCAGCCACACCTGTTTGTTGTGGCTGGTACAGCCCGGCTGCAGGCAGCCAGCTCCCGTGGCCTCGCCTCCTCCCTCTCCCACAACATTGCCTTTTCCTCTCCCTGGCTGGAGGAAAATGGAGTGTCACACATCAGGCTCTCTCCTTCCCCTCATCCAGCTCCCTAGATCCAAGCTGCATTCCTGAATGCACCGAGGGAAGATCTCCATTTTATCTGGGCTGCGCGGCGCTCCACGGCCTGACCGCCTGCCTTCCCCTCCGCAGCAGCCCCGGGCAGGCGCAGGTGACACCAGCCGGGAGGACGACTGACCTCCCCCGGCAAGGCGCAGGCCTGGAGGAATGAGAAGAGACCGCTCTGGGAGCCGGCGGTACGGGCTT
The DNA here is from genome assembly GCF_033815535.1 of Pezoporus flaviventris. Lineage (NCBI taxonomy): Eukaryota > Metazoa > Chordata > Aves > Psittaciformes > Psittacidae > Pezoporus > Pezoporus flaviventris. The sequence goes on along the minus strand of NW_026892584.1, from coordinate 42,594,320 downwards.
CCGTGCCCGTGTCCCGACTTGCGAGCGGCCCCGACACACCGCTCCCGCCGCCCGGCCGTGCCGGGGAAACACCGCCTCCCCGACAAAGCGCCCGGGGGACGGGAATCGGGAGCCACCGGCTGAGCCCCGTGGCCGCTTCGCAACCCCCCGAGCCGAGCTGCAGGGGCCGGTTCCGTCCCCTGCCGGGCTCCGCTCGCTGCTGACGGGAGGTAAGGGAAGAGAGGAAGGGCGAGGAGCCGGAAGCGCCTAGGGGCCGCGGCGAGCCAGGTGTGGCGCGGAATCCCCATCCCCCCCGCCACCGTCGGGCGACCGCGGCCCTTCATCTGCCGGGGCCCGGCTCCCCTTTCAGACCCCCTCCCGCCCCCCTACCTGCTGCGGCCTCGGCGCGGTGGCAGGCCGGGCGCCGCGCCCCGCCAGCCGGCTCTGCCTGCCCCGCGGGCCGCTCCCGGCGCCCGCCCCGCCCCCGCGCGGCAGGTTCCCGACGTCAGGAGGCGGCTCCAGCCGCTGGGCCCGGCCGCTGCCCCAACGCCCCCTTCACCGCGGCCCTGCACCGCCCAACGCGGCTCTGGCGGTGCCCCATGCTGGCCCTCCCTGAGCGGCAGGTGTGGCAGCGCCCGACCGGGTTCGTGGTTCGACACGACCTCGGGAGGCCTTACAGGCAAGCTCCCCGTCGTGGGGCAGGAGATGCTGCTGCTGTTAGGCACTGGAGCTAGCCCCGGCGCCAGCCTCTTCTCCTACTCGCCACTGGGCTTCAGGAAGTAGCTTGACATCCATCTCCACTTATACCCCTCAGGTCCTCTTGCAGGGCAGTACCTAAAGGCAGTCAACAGGACTGAATTACCTCGAGGACCTGGCTTTGGACTAGGAGCCTGAAATAGGTGCTGTGAAAAGATGTGCCATTTTATGGGTTCTATTTACTTGTAGGTAACCAGAAAACCTCTGAAGTGCAGAGAGCAATGACCACTTTTTCCCATCAGGAGAAAGACTGAGTGTTATGGTAATGGATACAACTATTTGCTGATGCAAAAACTTTTTCAAGAGAGCTTTCAGCTCATGCAGAAGTCAGTGGAAATGGAAAGAAGCAGGAGCTTTGCGTTGGCTCTCTTGTTCCAGCTGTCATGGACTGCTAACAAAATACTATAAGAAGCCAGCAAGTTCATATAGATATTTCCCCAGGCCCATACTGCAGCTGGAAAGGTGCCTTTGCATTTGTATGCTGTACATTCAGTGTTGAATAGAATTTCTCAGTCACCTGCAGGAGCTTGCTTTTGTGTCTTCAGTACTGTTATTTAGAATTTTGGCTCAGGATATAGCCTTAATGAAGTCTGATGTCATTTGAAACCAGAGGTCCAGTATGCCACTCACTGGGGACAGTCCATCACTCCGCGGGCTCACTTCTGGACTACAGTCTTACTGGAAAGCTGAGGAACCAAGGACGGTGTATTCAGCAAGCTGCAGCAGACTGTGAGGAGGGAAGGAAAACAGCATTTCTTCTTTTGCCTCCTCTTTCTGAGGAGCAGTAGGACTTTGTTATTATTTAAATAATAGTGTTAATTCCTTCTTTAATAAACATTTGACTTGTTCCTGGCAAATACATCATGCTCCAGGGTGATTTCAAGGTGTCATTATCTTCAAAGGCTTCAAAGCTGGCTGAGGCTGCAGCATCCGTGTTTTATTGGTATCTCCCTGGAGCCGAGCACCACACCCTTGCAGCATGCCATGTCCCTTGGACGCCAGGCAGGAGGAAGGAATGAGCAGCCACCACTTCCGGGGCACTTTGAGGGCTTTTGCATTGTGCCCTGCCATGAAGTAGTAGAAATACTTTTTAAGTAAAAAAGGACTTCACCCTTATTTGCCAGATAGTCCTGTCATTGAGTGATGGTTTATTATTGATTGAACTGACCTATAGCTTAAGTTTTAATAAATAGTATTCATTTACTTACTTTTTTCTGAGCAACACCTAGTTACTGGAGAGGCTGCCCTATAAGCCAATCTGTAGAGCATCTCAATACCGGTGAGAGGAAGTAGGATAATTTACTTCTTTATACAAGCCTGCCATCTAGGCAAATCTTTGTTATGAGTTACTATAAAAAGGTTACTGTTTGCTTTAGTCTTTCCTTAAGCCCGTTTTTACCATTCATTTGTACATGTGTATTTAACTGAGCAGTCACTTGCTATGTATAAAGAAGAACAATCATTCCTGTTCCTACCACATCTTCTGATCCGATTGAAGATGCAGGTTAGGCCAATACTCTGGGCCACGCTGAATGTTGCATTACAGCCTATTTATTTTATTCCAGTGATCTAAAATGAATAAAAATGAGTCTTTCCTTCCTCTCTCTCTCCTCACCCCTCCCAGTATAGTGTGAGAGCATCAGGGGCTACAGTATAGCCTGATGCTACATTGTCATCTTTAAGTCCCAGACAGAGAATATGCCTGTGGGAAACAGAAGCTGTACTTCAATTTTTACTTTTCTTTTCCTATTGGAACAAACCCTTTTGGCAGCAACTGCAACCTTTGGGCTGCTCAAAAACACAGGCTGACCAAGCACACAGTTGCTTTTGAAAATACAATATTATAGAAGTGTCTTAAAATCATCTCTTCTCACTGGGAGAGGGGAAGACCTGGGAAAGGCCTCAAGAAGCTGAGTGCAGCAGCAGCAGCAGCACAATGCTGCTCATGTTAAGTCTGTGACAGAAGGTGCTTATCATGCAAATCACTCTACATTCATCTGCAGCGCTGTCACCTTCAAGTACAAGGGACATGGCCACAGCTGTATTAACCTGCATGACCCAGATGGCAGGAGTTTCACTGTACTGTACATTGTACAAATGCAGAGTAAGGATCAGTCCCTGTCATGAAATACCATATTCCCAGCAAGCAAGGAGATTGAAGGTGAGATGCAGAAGAATAACAGCAGGTCACAGGGGTATAGGAAATCCAGATTTCCTGTATCCAGAACTGTTGTCCCTGCCCATGGCAAGGGGGTTGGAACTAAATGATCCTAAGGTCCTTTCCAACCCTAACTATTCTATGATACTATAAATCAAGTCATCTGCTCTACTGAAATACCTTTTTTCTGACAGCCTGAATCCATAGCCATCACAACTTGGAGCAGAATCGCTTTGGATCCCTGCTTTAAAACAAAAATCCCACCATCCCCAGAGGAGCTGAACTAAATCAAGCTCTTTATGCCAGGCTCTGATGTAAGAGAGGTTTTTGACAGAGTTCCCAAACACGAACTATCTTGCTGCATCTTGCTGCAGAGCAGACTTCTGTTCCAGACTGATCATAGCCTGATCCAGATATCCCTTGCGGCTTCCCCCTGAAAGGCAGTTTTCCCTGTGCATGGACTAAGGGAAAGAAATCTCTTTGGTTATTGCTTACATATTGACATGATGAGTAACTTATAAGTAAAGATGTGCAGGACTGCTAGGTGAGCTCTCCCCAGTTAACCCATCACAGGCTGGCTGAAATCCAATATGCACAGCTGCATGTACATATATTAACAGGCACGTGTGCAGCTCATGAATTCCTGGCTTTGCATCAAAGAGGCTGTAGAAGTAGTCATCAGGCACTGTTCCCCAAGATTATTTCATTTGTTCTTTGCTAATGTACTTTTAGATGCATCGGGAGAGGTTCACAAGTAGGTCGCACAGGATTTCTTAACCCCCTTCTTCACTTGGACAGATTTTGCTCCCTGGTGATGACTTTCTTTCCCAGAAAGCCAAAATTGCAGCCAGGCCAGTTCTTCGGGCCTTGCTGCAGGGAACTGTGCACTCCTGGCTTGTGCCTGCAGTGCTCTCACTTTGGATCAGGATTTCTGCCTTGATTTTTAATGGGAGCAGGAAAGATCTGTGGACTTTTGCAAGGTCTGCAGGTCTGAACATGTGTCCTTTTTACAGCTAATGGGCTTGTTGGCTGCCAACAGAAAGTGCAGGATCAAGCCCTTTCCTATAGAGCCTGAGACCAAACCTTTTCATCACTGGTTCTGGGTATCAGCACAAGCTGGATCATCATAAAATGCCGATAATCCCCCTTTTGGATATTGTTCTTTTTAAATGCTGTTTTGCAAATCTTTCCCTTAACTGTTTGCTTGTTTATTTCTTGTTGGTTGATTGATTTTTAAATGACTAGGTAATTGTCAAGAACATGGGTATTTATCTTAATTTTAGCTAGGCTGATGTAAGAACATCACTGAACCGAGTTTGGACCAGCAAAAGCAATCTGCCCCTCCTCTCTAAGCATCAATCTTTTGCTTTGCCTGATATCTCAGTTGTGCTGTTTGCCAACATTCCCATCTCCTGTAGAGCTGGGAACAGGCCCCAACCCTGCCTAGTCAACTGGAAAACAATAAAACCATTCATGTGCATGGTTATTCACTGGCATAAATGTTTGCAGAGGTACAGTCTGACTGGGACAGGCCCCTGTCATTTGGATGGTTCTAGAAGATGGCTTTTTACAATACTAGTATTTTTAACCCATTTATTAGCTAGCTATAGGGACAGATTAGCTGGAGCAAGGTAGCATTGCTCCAAACAGCTTCAGTTTGGCATCCTTGGTTTGTACCAGCTGGAGAATTTTTCCTGTATTTTTCTTTTTTTACCCACAACATAGTGCTATGCACCAACATGAAATTTAATTTTACTACTGTGGAATTCACTGAAATAAAACCCTGTATGTGTTAACATTTCTGTTCAGAATTTGCAATATGGGCCTTCTCCAATCATCTTCTTTCATTCCTGTGCTATGCCACATAAATTACTTTCTTTTTGTTATGTAGCTGAAATCATAGAGCTGTTTTTAATTTATGATGCTCATAACTCTGGGGGAGCAAGAGGAAATATCAGTGCAATAAAAGAATGGAGCTGGTGTACTGTGAACATTGCCAGAATGTCTCTTCTAGGATTTGTGTGATATAAAATTTTGCTGAAAGAATTAAAGCATATGCTTAACTGATCTAATTTTTGGCATTTTTAATTAGTAAAAGCTCAGCAATGATGATGTCATGGAGTCTGATGAGATTAGGTCAGATGATACATGGTTGTATGGTATGGCATCTTAAATAGGAATCACCTTATGGCAAGTTAAAGCTGTTTCAGTATCACATTTAAAGAAATAGCTTCTTAGGGAAAGTTGGTTGGTTTCATAAGAGAAGCAGCAGGGTTTTGAGGACTCCTGTGTTGGAGAATGGGAACAATGGGCAGCTTCAGATTGTCTCCATTTCAGGGTTTTTTTTCCCTCTTATTCATTCAATTGATTTTTGTGTATGTGCGTATTACATATGAGAAAGGTTGCAAGCCTGTTTAAACAGAAAAATTACTTCACCTGGCCTGGAGAATCCAATGGCAACATGTATGGCCAGAGGGCTGTGCTTTGCCCTCCAAACCATGAGTAAATTGTTTCTCCTGTTCCCCTGTTGTTGTTATTATACTGCTAAGTTAGGAATAATTGGTTGAATACCAGAGGTGCAAGATTTCCTTAAGCAGTTTTGCTCCAGTAACCACCTCTTTTCCTTTCTTTCCCCTAGTACTCTGCTCATACACTTGCACATTTTCAGACCCAGCCCAAGGTTTGTTTTGAGAGTATATTCATTGCAGACTCTGTTCCATGCAGCTGATCCACTGTTAACCTGTGTGAAGGGTCTTCTTGCTCACTGATATATAAACTGCACAAAGCTGCTCCTTGCCTGAGAGACTTATTTAGACAAGACTTAGAGACTTCACAACCAGTGAATGATAATTCATGAAAAAGAAGACACTTCTCTATATTTTGATCACATTAATATGTTTTACTGGAAATGCAAGACTGCTGAAATTTCTTAGCTGGCCTTCTAAATAAGGAAAATAAATAAAGGAGATTTTAGGTTACCACAGACAGTTGCATCGTTAGAGGATTCATTACTATTGTCTCTGTAGCCAAGTGTTTGCTATACTGACTGGTACTAGATCATACTGTTTCAGTTTCACGAAAATGTCAGTTCTGCTTGAAACTATATTTTTGTTTTCTTGCATTCTATTGCTTTATAATTTTTGCCTGCAAGATTAAAAGCTTTGATGAAATATTTAACAGATACATTAAAAAAAATTGCATAGTTTCATTTAACTGAAGGATATATCTACAGTAATATCCAATGTATTGGCAAAGGCCTCACAGGAAGAGAAAATTCATAATTTGCTGGCCTGCAGGGAATAATTTATTAAATCCCCTGGAGATTCACCTGTTTTCTGCCCTGTGAAGTTAAAACTGTATTTCACAGTCTTGACCTTCAGTGATTCTCTTCTTTCACTTGAAAACGGTGAAGAATGTTATGAATATGGATGAAAAGGTCAGCAGTGTCAGGACAAGACAGTCTGCTTCTATAGGGTCAACTGCAGGGGCAACTTTAGTAATTTAGAGCATACAAGCTATCAGTTGGAGATTTATATGCTTGCCAGGCATTTTATAAGAACTCATTAGAGCAATATTTATTTATTTGAGGAAAACAGCTGGATTAGCAGCACCATAGGAGAAGACCAGTATTTTCAAGTTGTAGTAGTGGATTCATTACATGCCAATTCTTAAAAGCTTCAGGATACTTTGGGATGATCTTCTTTAGTCAGCAGGTGCATGAACTCCCATGTGTTCCACATTCATTACATTGTCTTAAAACCCTGCAAAATATGCGTGTTAGCTAACTGCACATACATGCTTGAGGCTGTCCTTCTCACTACAGATTTTAGAAGAGAAAGCTCCATTTGTTCCAGGTAAGTAGAGCAATCCCTATTGAAAAAATCTCTTAGGTACGCTGGGCACAGATCATAGTCATTTCAACACTCCTGGCAAGTCTCATGTGGCAGGGTATTTCCATGCTGATGAAATTAACTCCTGAAAATGAGTTGTGGGTAGGTGAGATAATTGGCTGAGGAAGGCAAAGTGACATCTGAAGAAAAGCCAGAGGTACCACAGTGTTAGTAACCTGCCAATATGAAGCATACTTCCTACACACACAGGCTGCTTTGTTTAAATTGTCCAGAAGAGACTCAGAACACCTCTCACCTCCACTAAGTTTCACTACCTTGCAGTATTTTTTGAGATGAATAAAATTCTGTCCCCTTTCAATACATATACCTATAGGATGGATGCCTGCTGGGAGATAACTGCCTTTGTTAATAATCAGCTTCAGTGTCTGGGGATGAGCTGCATTTTCTGCAGGAAAAGCTTTAGCAAAAACAACTCTGAACTGGCTGCATCTGGCCACTGCAGACAGAAGGACCATGTTGTAGTTCACTGACCAGATCTAATATCAGAGCTTGTAGGAGCTTTCAGAGGAGGGTCCTAGCCATCAACTTTGACTGATACCTCTCCTTTCCCTGGGGCACAGATCTGTGCAGGCTTTCTCTTTTTCGAAGACTTGCTCTCGGAGGCACTAGTTCCAGAGAAAAAAGGAGGCTGATAACACCAGCAAGCAGTATCTCTAGGAAACTGCAGCACCAGTCACTGTTGGTCATACGTGCCCAGCAGCTGAGCACTTAGGGATGAGAAGGGGTTACACTACTAAATCTCACTAAGGAGCTGTAGCCATTCTTTTTATTTCTCGCTGGGACTTGCAGAGTAGGTTCTGCATCACATCATAGGGCAGATGATGTGTTCTTCACAGCACATTACCACCTCACTCATGTCTAGCTTCATTTTGCCTTTGCCACTAGTTGCTACAGGTCAAACATCTTTCGGGATCTTGAAAAAACATCCTAGAGCTTTGTACCGACTCACCATGAGTTAACTTTAAATACAGAAAAGTTAATTTACTTTTAACTTTATCTTAATATTCATTCTCTATGGTTGTTTTCTCCACACTACATTAGATATTTCTGAGTACTTGGGCCTGCATATGCATCAGCTTGAACACCTAGTGGAGAACAGAGGAGCCAGCACAGCAGAGAGGTGCCATGAAGAGGTTCTCCAAATGGTATGGTTGAGACTGGACAGTCAGGAAAAAGAAAGTTTGAAAGAAAATGAAGGAGAGCAAGAAAAAGCTGAGGACTGTAAACCTAGGTGTTGTACAAGACTGAGAGGTAGCAACAGCAAGTGGGATATAAGAGTTGTCCCACTTTGCAGCTATTTTCCCTCCTGTCATCTTTGGTGCCCATGTAGACTGCAAGTGTTTTGAATCAGGGACTGTCTTCAATGTTTTTTTCATACTATTCATTCAGCTTCTCAGCACTCCTCTAATACAAATAATCATTCAACAGAAGCTGGGCAGAAAAAAAGAAACTGAGTGACATCTTTTAGTCAAATGATCGTATTTATAACAAGTCATCTTATTAACATAAGGAGAAGATGAATAGGAAATTCTCCAGTGTGTAGTTTAACTGATCTTATGATCCACTGTCAGCCATAAGCTGATTTCTCAGGACACATCTGGACAAGGAGAGGAGCTGAGGTTAACCTCAAGCACTCTATGGAGAGCTCACTGTTCCTTTTCACAGTGAATTCAGCAAACTTTATGCAAATATCTTTTGCAAGTATTTGAAGGTAGGAAAAAATGTAATACAATACTGTCCTGGTGGCACAAAAGGACTTTTGAAATCTCCAGTTAATACCTGAAAGCATTTTCAACACTGCCTAGTGCATTGGCCAATTATTTGCCAGGTTTCTTTTTTCCATCCTGCAGGATAAAGTCATGCAGAAGTATGGCTTAGGCTTCCTTGCCCCTACAGATCTGCCTTTCCAAATGGAAGTGGGCACAATAGCTTTCAGAAAGGTGACATTTCTGCTTTGAAAAAAAAAAAACCAACCAAAAACCACACACAAACCCACCCAAAATAGCTACCTTTTAAAATATGCTTTTTCTTTTCCCTTAGAGAAAAAAGGGGATGAGAGCAACTGTATCATTCCTAGCGCACCACAGAGCCCCACACACAGTGAATAGGAGGAGAGGCACTGTGCTGGTGCAGCCGGGGTACTCCCACTGCCAGAACCCTCAAGCAGCAGGAGCACAGCCGCCTCCCTGCTGCCCCACTCACAGCAATACGAAGCTTGGGCCCAAGAGAGCCCAGTAAGAGAGAAGTCTACCTGATGCAACACAACCCATGTGAAGCAATGTCGATACCTTCAGAGCCTTAACCACAAGATCAGGTCATAGACCATAGATATTCACAGTGGCAGCAATGATGTCATTGGCCATTGAGCATGTCCTCATGGTGCATTTTCATAACTGTGCTGTTTCTGCACTGTGCCATCAGAGTTAAGTAATTTTCTTCTGTTTCTGAGCTACAGCTGGTTAATTTTTTACATTAGAAGCACTTAAAGCGGATGGTGCATAGAAACCAGCTTTTAAAAACATTATATGAAAGATGCCTGCTGTTGTAAGATAAATTTAAGAACACCATTGACTTAAGAAAAGTACCGTGCTGCCTTTCAGACTAATTTAAAACTTGAGTTGCAGCCATTTTTAGCTTTAACAAAATCGATAAGACCGTCTGCTGTGTTAGCCATTGCCCATTTTAATCTTTGAAGTTGTTTTGGCAGTCAGTAGGAAAAGATCCCAACATCTGGGAGGCTGAGGTCAACCCTGAATATCCCTTAGGATTTCAGTGGGATTTTCATATTGCTGCAGTCTTGAACAATCAGGTCCTAAATCAGTCACAAGTACATTAACTAGAACAGGGCAATAAGCTGGCATTTGGCTCTAGTTTATGTTTGAAATGATGCTCACTTCAAAAGCATTTGCATGACTAGATGGAAACGGTAAATTTGTTGATGATGATGTGAAATGGACTGAGGTGTTCAATAAATATTTTTGTTCTGAATTTGGAAACAAGAATCATGCACTGATGTCATGAGGACAATGCACTTTCCATCCCATTAGTAACCAAGGAGGCTATTAAACAGCATTACTAGAGATAAACAGTATTACCTTAACAGGTCCAGACAACTCACAACTCACAACTGAAACTCATCCTCACAACTGAAATGAATTGTCTCAGGAGATCTCTAACGCACTACCAGTTAATCTTCTATGAAAATGTTTTAGAGGACTGGAGAAATGCTGCATTTTTGGTAAATAATGAAAAAAATATAAAAAAAAATCACTAGGGTAATGTAAGTAATTCTAAGCCAGTCAGCTTAGCAATGCTGGGCAAAGTAATGAAATGCTAGTATAGAAGTCAGCAAATAAAGAATGTCAGTGAAATAATCAATAAGATTTACAGGGAAAAGGTCTTGTGAAAGAAACCTGATTTTCTCTTTACCTTAAATTATTGGTTTGGTTGATAACAGATACTAAAAAGACGTAAGATATTTGCCTTTTGTAGATCACTTGATTGTTTGCAGTACTATCATAAATTACCACAATAACTAATAACACTCAAGTACCAGATAAGTGAATTAAGAACTGACGAACTGGCAAGTCTTAAGTAAAATACAGACTTTGGTGAGGACTCAGCAAGAAACAGAGGGTCCTGATACTGCAGCCAATATCGCCTTGCTGCTTTTTCTAAGGTGAGTGGTTTGTGCACTTTGTGTAAAACTGACTCCAATTAAGAAATGGGGATGTCACGGTTTGCAGGCATGCCAGCTGGAGCTGGTTTTGTACCACTGCCTCCTCTGCAACTGGCTATGAAAATTCATGATCATGTAACTGAGCTGCAGCTGGTCCTTCCACATTCCCAAAGTCCAGAGCATGTGCAGTGTAGCAGGTCAGCCCTGGGCCCTCTCTCCCAGAAGGGAGAGTGGAAGAAGGGACAAGTGATGTTCAGACATAGAAGAAAGTTGATCTGAATGACTCCACTTAGGCACCTGTCCAGAGTCCCACATCCCCCTCTGGCCCTCTCAGATCAGGAGATCACCTGCTGGGTGGAGATGGGCCCTTTCCTCTCATGCACTGCTCCTGAAAGCCTCCCAGTCCTGTGTGCCATGGTCCAGCTTCATGGACATACTGGAGCACAAGAGACTCAGCATTTGGGATTCTGGTTTTCAGTTACCAAAGCAGTCATGCTGGGAGTATTTAGCACAGCTGAGCAGTTTGTGTGTGCTCTGATGGCTTTTGCTAGACAGTGTAAAAGTAAAAAGCCAAGAAGTAAATGTGGAGATTTTAACATACATAAACAGCAAGATGGAACATCCCTGAGAACTTACATGTTAAATTCCTCTTCTGGAGAAAAAGAAGGGCAGGAGAGGTTTTGTAGGAATAGATCTCTCAAAATCTATTTATGTTAGCAGAGGGTCTGACCACGTGCATTTATTCTGCTCTGTGTAATTACTGCTTTTGCCTCCTGGTAATTGTTTTACTATCCATGAAGGATTAAAAAGCCATTAACCTGGAAGAGAAAAAGAAAAAAGCAGGGACATGTGAGAAAGACTTTGAACAACAAATTCATTCACCAGTTAGAAACAAAGGTGCATGTTAAGAAGATTAATTAACAAAAAGTCTGTCTCAAGGCAACTTCTGCTTACTACTAATGGATACCATGAAAAGTCATAAATTCACTGCTCCCAACAAGAGGATTTGCTGACTGCTGTGTGGGACTGCACCTTCCTGTTCCTTTGCAATGGAAATGTAAGGGATGGACAGAAAAGCCCCTCATTCAAGCAAAGGGGTAAACTCCTGCTGACTAAAGCAAGGCAAGTTTTTACACTCTGTGTCCTTGTCTGTCAGGGACACATATCCCCCCTGCTCAGGGAAAGGTTTAAACTGCAGCCTTTGCTATTCGAAGGGAAACTTAAAGCTCTTGACCTAAAATTAGCCCTGCCAGCTGCGTGTCGGGCAGCACACCAGCTTTTTCTTTGCTCTTGATGTGGGGCAGGAATGTCCAGACTACAAAGGTCTCCGATGCCCTGGGGACCTGCTCCCATTGCGGGCAGACACGCACAGGGAGAGCAGGGGGGAGATGGCGTGTGATGAGCAAGAGACCCAAGAGCTCACCATGCTCTGGGAAGCTAGAGCTTCCCTGGGAGTGGCTGTACCCGTCAGGCAAGGGGCCATGTACGCAGCAGTGCCTCTGGCCACAGCTAAAGTAAATTCCTGGAGTAAATGCAAAAATACCCACTACCTTTGGCATGGCCCAGCTGCCAGCTATTCACAGCCCAGGGGCTTCCTGAGGCACGTGTGGTTTCCCTCTGCTAAACAGCCTTCTGCCCAGCCTCTCCCTGAACTCAGGATAACTTTTATCCTTTGCAATATAATATTGCACTAAAGAGATGGAACACTGGCCATGTTTTGCCTTCCTTTACCAGGCTACAGTGGGCTCCCCAGTATCAGTGGAGGCAGAGTGGATTTAGGACACTCATATTCTAAAGGTTCAGTGGATTTGAAGGCTGTTATATATCAGCTTGCACTGAGTTTTCCTTCAGGTCTTCATACAGTCACTATGATTTTTTGGCTCTAAGCACTAGTGATTCACCTGAATTGAGTCATGCACAAGGCAATGCGGCTCTGGAAGGCTTCCCACTGCAATTGCTGTGCTCAGCAAGTCCATGAGGTGAGTACAAAGGATCTTGCAACTGCTAAGCCTTCTAGGGAAAAGGAGAGGCTTAAAAGAAGTTGAGCAGTCACCTGCACTGATCACAACCATAGAGTTTATAAATCAAGTTTAGCTCCTTTGCTGGAGAAAAGCAGCTTCTGGATATCTAAGACTTGAAGGGAGTGGCATAGATAGAAGATTAGGTTTGGGGGCCAGTGCTGCATGTTGGGAAGGTAGGATGGATTTCCACAAAAATGTCAGAAGCCAAGGAGCCAGAGAATAATAGAGGAGTGACTCCAGAGCCCACCCTCCTGCAGCAGGCATAGGGCAAATAACATAGGCTGGAGGGATGGGTAAACCCCGGTTAGAAAGGTGGAAGACAGAGATACCAAGAAGGCAGCAGAAGCAGCACCACTCAATATCTAAGGAGAAAACTGGCAGTCAGTGCTGCAGGTGACATTACTACTTAAAACAGAGAGTTGAAGGAAATACAGCATTCACCAGCACCTGGGGTCCAATGCCCATTTCGACTGGCAGCTAAACTGCTGCTCTTTTCAGTAAGGAGTGATAGAACATAGCAGGGTATTACAAGACTATACAAGAGATTGGATAAATAACTCCAGCAAAACCTCCCCTCACCACTGTTACGCAGCAGCTCTAATATCTTGATCAAGTATTAGGAAGAGGCTTTCTACTCACCAAATGACACATCATTTGGCCCTATCTGTGTCTATTCATGATACACATTTTTTAAATGCTTCTACTATCCATACTGTCGTACTGAAGCCACTGCCAGTTTGAACAGAATGCTACCTGTGTGCTATCAAGGTAGGATTGCAATAGGTTACACAGAGGATACAGGATCAGAGCAGTGCAGGAGGTAAGCAATTGCAAGTCCATGGGTGAATACTCACACACGCACTCCCAATGCACAGAACCACCCCAGCTGCAGATGGGAGGTCGTCAGTCCACAAAACTCGGCAACCTGCAATTCAGGTAGCATCCTGAACAGGCAAAATCCAGAGTGGCCTTAGGTGACATGAACATTTCTGGTTTGATTTTCAAGATCTGTGCTGCTTTAACCTGTTTATCTTCTGTTTAGTTCTCTGACCTGATTAAATCACAAGTCAACCAAAGAAGTAAGCTCAAAATTATGGTGCATGCCCAGCAGTTCTCTTTAAGGTATTATAATAGAATACTTCCAGTTGGAAAGAATCTACAATGATTATCTAGTCCAACTGCAATATTTGCCTATAAAAAGCTATGCATGTTCTCTCCAGAGTCACCTGCCTTGCCCAGTAGATACTCCCAGTACTTCCTTGTAGATTAGGCTTTACTCAGTTAGTTGTAGTTTTATATTCTCTTACTTGCAGTTTCATTACAAGAAGAGTTTATTTTAAAACTTGACATGCCAAGCACATGACTTAGATTGAATTTACTTAAGTTCTTTGATGCCAGTGAAGATGGCTTTCTGGGAAATCCTGCTTTATTGTGGCTTGAAATGGTGTAAAAGTCGACAGGGACCTGAAGCCTGAGGTGTAAGGACTGGGCCATATTCAGTTGCTCTGGGTTCATCCACATGCTCTTTCACTCCTTCATAATCAGAGGATCATGGAAGCCTTTTGAGGAAGAGCTTCACTGTGAGCGTGATTGACCATTGGAATAGAGTGTCCAGAGAGCCTGTGGAGTCTCCTTCCCTGGAGATATTCAAGAGCCATCTACACGCAGTCCTGAGCAGTGTGCTTTAGGTTTTAGCAGGCAATGAGCCTGCTTGAGCAGAGAGGGTGGACTAGTTCACCCCCAGTGGTTCCTTTCAACCTCAACCATTCTGTGATTTAGGTTGGAAAAGACCCTTAAGGTCAGAGCCTGCTCTGAAGACTCAGGCAATGAGAAATGGAAGGCAAGGGAGCATAGGTGGCAACTTGGCCTTCTCCATTTGATTATATGTCAGTGTCTGACTGAGGAAGGTGGGTCAAGTGTGGAAGAGAGGCAGCCATGAAGACCAAGCTCCTGCCACATCTCACTGTATTGGTGAAACACAGCACATTGCTGGAGTTTCTGAAGAGAGTGAGTTGCCAGCATTTCTTTTCCCTTCTAGTCTGTCTTAGAAGTAACTGAAAAGAAACTTGGATTCAATTCTGGGCTTGAGGCAAAGAGAGGATAGAGGGGGTTAACCCAAATGACTATGCCTTAAAACAAATATTACTAAGTGAAAATGGGTTTATGAGAGGAAGTTAGCAATAGCACTGCCAACCTCACCTGTAAAAGGTATTATGTCAACTTGTGGTTTCAGTCCTCTCTGAGATATGTAATAGGCTGCGAACTTGTTCTTTTGTTATTTGATCAGATCAAGAGATACTGATAAATAGGAAATCGTTTGGAGAGTGTCTAAATGAAATAAGGGACTTTAGGACTCCCTCATATAGTGGACTCTCAAAGTTCCTGCTTATGCTGTGATTCCTTCAGCTGTTTCAACACTAATTTCGTACGGTGCAGCACATGAATACCACCACGATTGGCTTTAAATACAAATACATAAATATTTGTATATACTAGTGTGCTTAGTTGAAAGGAAATCTCAACTGTAAAGAACCTTTGAGAATGTGAATTCTCTTTTTTTTTTTTTTTGAAAGCTAAATAAACTTGCTCTAATGCAGCCCACCAGTATAAGGCTGGCTTACCCCTGCCTAGCCATCTTCCCTTCCAAAACTAAATGAAAGAATTATACTGAAAACTGTGCCTGAATGAAGGAGGGAGGTGGGTGAGGAATTATCTCTCATGTTGATGCCAGTACAATTAAAGGGGTAGAAATAGAAACAGAAATTGCTTCTGCACCTGAATGACTGTGTCTGGGATGTGATACAGGGGTAAAACAGGAGCAGGGAATGCCTTAAAATGATCCTCCTTTGAAGGCCATTCTTGCTGTGGGATACACAGATGGTAGTTCCTTTCAGAGCACTCACTCAAAATTGTCTTATTTGGCTTTCTTACTGCTCAGTATTTCATGTTCCTCCCTTGAAAAACAAATCCTCTCAAATGTCAGGTCCTTTTCCCTTCCCCATTTCTCCTTTTTTAGCATGGAGTTCCTTAGGTGTATTATAACGCTTAGCTACCTCCCAGGTTGAGCCTGGTCCTCTGTTAACCTCAGGCAACTACATCACAACACCCCGCATATATGCAGATCAGGCTCTACCTTGAACATCACTTTAGGCTGCTCTTCCTAATGCTCATCCCCACAAGGGCGGCAGAAACTCTGTTACTACTTCATGACCTCAGGCTCACAGCAACTGAATTTTATCCCTTTCTCTTACTCTCTCCGTCTGTGCCCCACTGGGATGTAACAGCTCCCCTGTACTGGCGATGGTTTTCCAGTCTCCTTGAAGAGCTGCTCCAGCAGCTACCCTGAGGTGTTCTTTACTACTCACATTGCCCTGGCCAATTCCTTACCCTTCCAACACTCCTACTAATTTCCATCTTAACACATAGCTTCCCAAATGGCACTTTATCAACTGCTCAGAGACTCAAAGAGAGTAATGTACGGATACAGTAGCTCTTGTCTGGAAGACCAGTTCTCTTATCAAAGAAAGCTAACAGGTTAGGCTGACATGGTTGAGTTTGGGTAAACTCTGTTGCATGTTATCTCATTTTCTATTTGCTTCCACATGGGTAAGTGCCCATCCCTTCAAAGTTTCTTTCAAAGACTTTCATCCCACCAAGGTGAGATTAATCTAATCTGTGGCTGTCCTGGTCTCACCCTTACTCTCTACTTGTTTTAGGTTTGCACACAAATGGAGTGTGTCACTTGTCCTAATATTTGTGCTTCTCCAAATCAGAGGCTGCCTTCCTTTCCTGCAGAGGTTTTCAGCAGTGTTTTGCCTCAGGCTTTTAGCAGACACCAGCAACAACCAAAAAATCCTGCAACCACCCTGATAACAGGATGGTTTCAGTACTTAATGGGGGCCTGCAGAAAAGATGGGGAGGGACTCTTTATCAGGGGATGTAGAGACTGGATAAAGTTTTAAACTGAAAGAGGGTAGATTTAGATTAGATATTAGGCAGAAGTTCTTCCCTGTGAGGGTGGTGAGGCACTGACACAGGTTGCCCAGAGAAGCTGTGGCTGCCCTATCTCTGGCAGTGTTCAAGGCCACGTTGGATGGGGCTTTGAGCAACCTGGTCTAGTGAAAGGAGTTTGTGACAATGGCAGGGGTGTTGGAACTGGATGAGCTTTAAAGTCCCTTCCAACTCAAACCATTCTGTGATTCTATGAACATATGCATACACAGAGCCAGGCTTGCAGTAGACTTTCTGCAAAAGGAGGTGGCAAGTAGAAACTAAGTCTGTGCCGAGACTTTACTGGCAAGGGGTATTTTGCTAGCTGAGGAAAGCCAAAATGCTAACATGCAGTGAGATGCAGAAGAAAGTATGGCATAATTTCTCCTGTCCAGACATTGGGAGGTAATATATCGTCACTGGCCACATGTCCACTTACTTGTAATATTTATAAAGATTCCCATTGTCTTGTAGCCGAGTCTCAGGATAACAGGTTTGTTCCCTTCTGAGGCATGGAAATTAGCCTTTTTTTCCTATTTTACAGAAGAAAAAAGAAGGCATGGGGACAAGATTTGTGTCATGTAATATCATACTAGCATAAATACACATAATAGCTATTTTAAAATTTTTAGCTGCAATCTTCATTATGCACCATTTTTCACAGTGCAGTGAAAATTGCTTACTGTTACCAAAAATATAAAGTAGGTTTCATGGCAAGAGAAAAAAAATCCCACAACCCCAAAGATGGTTTCACTTACCTTTTCTAATTAGCAAAATACTTTTATAGTCAAAGCACACCCCTTACAGACATTACTGTAATCTGTAAGCACAAAATATGCATTTTAATTCATTTTAAGGTGTTTTTCTGCAACAGGTCTTCCATATTCAATATACCCAACCACATCAATGCATTTAACATTATGAAATGGTTGGCTTTCAGTTTTGCTCAGAGTTTTAGAGATGCGAGCTACTCAACCATCCCATAGAAAGCACTGTGGGCTTTTCAGCGCTATTAACACCTCCTGAAACCAGCCTTGAAAGGATGCAAGCACTTACTGCCTGTGTTTGCATTTACTTCCTTAGCTAGCATCTTGTGCTGCTTTTTACCATGAACTTCACGCAAGGCTTTTGATCCTTTGCCCTGATAATACAGTTTTTCGTTAAGGCATCCTGGCAGGGGATGTGTAAGTATTACCTCAAATGCACACTAGAGGATGCTCATGGGTCATCAGTGAGAGACAAATTGCTTCCTTCTACTCAATTTGCAGCGCTTCAAGGCTCAGGAATTGTTTCAAGGTGTATCCAAGGCTTAAACGGTGTTTCAAGGCTTAGAAAGGTAAGACGAAAACGTTCACGTAGGGACAAAAGTGTAATGTAAATGACAAAGTAGTGACAAAAACTACTCCCCCTTTCTTTTGCAATGCTATTACTGCTCAATATATATTTAAAATGTGCAGGCAGGCAAGCAGGGACTTAGACAAACCCAATAGTTTAGGGTTGAGGGCAGACGGTTAAATCACCTATTCATTATACTTTACACAGGACATAATTTTGACAAAGAATATGGAGCAAATATCAGATAGAGGACATTTCTAAATCCTCAAGTGCTGTAGCCATTATGAGAAACAACAAAGAAGGAAAGGAGGCAATTTGGGGCTGCTGTGCATTTCTGCAGTGCTGTGGAGAAGCACACACCCCACTGCAGCACTGATCTCCCACTGGGCAGTAGTTCCCAGGGCTCAGTGAAAATCCATTTCAGGGGCTCTCAGCACTCAGACTGCTGGGTGCAAGCGGGTGCTCCGTCATCCCCACCACTCTTGAGATATAGTGGGGGCATTTCTGGGTCCAAAACATCCTCATACAACAGCCTGGAGCACAGAGGCCAGCAGAAAGTTTGCAGTGCCTTCTCTCCCACTGGTAATCAGGGATCTTCTGCAGAGATTTGTGTTGCACCCAGAGCTTGTTTATATCATCAATAGTGTCTCTCTCTGCTGTGGGTTTATTTTGATACTTTGAAAGACTTTCTCTAAAAGCACCCATTTCAGCAAACAGGATGAAACCCGTTGTGGCACACTGGAACAAATCCCATGTAACAAAACACCTGGATGCAAATTTAGACTGTCAAGTTAGATTTAAACTAATAACAAACAAAAGGATTTAAAATGAAGGGCTTGCAAGTTTCAGGGGGAGTTGGAAAACCCAGGGGGGATTTTTTGGGTGTTTTTTTTAAAAACGGTTCTGGCACTCTCAAAACAAAAGAGAAAGGAAAACCCACTGTAAAAAGCCACATTCATTTCAACATGAGGTGACTAAAGGATGTCGTGTCCGTCATAACCACACTAAAACTCTGGCTCAGGTGGCTCTTCAGGGCCCAATGCCTCTGAGGCTACAGCCAGGAGAAACCTTTCCCAGTAGCAAGGCTTGCTCCAGCCTTCAGCCTTTTCATGAAGAAAAACTTTCTGTGCTTGGCCATGTCTGAAGGGAAGGTAGATTTCAGCCTCTGCCACAGTACAAAGTCACCCATCAGCTGGAGTGATGGAAGAAGCTACCAATGCCTCTGATGCCCACAGACAAAACCATCAAGCCCAGCCCATAGTATGGCCCCACGGAGAAAGGTAATAGAAACTGTACCACTGCTGAAACTTCTCTGGTGGGGAAGTTCGTGCTATTGGGTGAACTAGTAGTAGAGAAACCAATTATAAAAGCAAATTAACAGTGCTACTGGTAGTCGTGACACTCACCTAGGACTACAGGTTGCAATTCAAGACCTTGCTGCAGCCCAGAGAGCATCCTAATCCCTCAAACTGAAGCTGAAACTCCTGCTCTGAACTTCAGACCCCTCGCTCAAATTTGAACCTTTTTCCTCAGAAAATCTTTCATATAAATCTCCAGATACCCTTTCCTCTCCCAAAGATGTGCAAAATTTTTGGCCTAAGCAGCTCCATGTGGTAACAAATCCCAAAGGCTAATTGTGTGGAAAAGCTTTTCCTTTCATCAGGTTTAGATTTTCTGCCTTTTAGAGTTGACTGCACCCTTTTCCTTGCATCATGGGAAAGCAGTGTTTAATGCACAGAGCTGGAAAGAGCCCAAGACCACCGAGCCGTTGTGTGAAGACCAGCGGGCTGCCAGCAGCTTTAAACAACTGTTGATCACCACCACCAAATTCCAAACAGATTACCAAAACAGGCCAAGGCCAAACCCCTCTTTCTAGGCTATAAAAACAGATTCTTCCAACTGTTGTTACGGTGAGGAATTCAGCTTGTTTGCAGATGACAGGAGGAGCGGAGCTGTCAATCGTTGGCAGAACACCCAAGGCTTGGGAAGTTGTACCTTTCTCCTTTATTTTGCCTAGGTAGTTGCTAACATTGCAAGAAGCTTTTCAGAAGAAAATGCCAAATCAATCCTCTCTTATTTTGAAAAGAAGCAGTAGTTACTCTGACTTTCCTCAGCAGCATCTCTATGATGTCTTTGCAATGTGAAGAGGTTTCCTCCTCCCTCCCCAACTTCATTTTGTCCTCCCAAGCATCTGCTTGGGAACAGCCAGACCAAAGGATGAAGGGAAAAGCTGGCAGTGCCCCTGCTTTGCTCTTGCTAAGGAGCAGCAGCAGCTCTGGACAGAATTTGGTTCAAGCCCACCAGCCTGCTCTGGTCTGAATGGCTTCAGGTCCATCTCTCACAGGGAATGAAGCTGGGATGGCAACACAACAGTCAACTTCAAACCACATCAACCTGTGGGCAGCAGCTGAAGGACCACGGATGTGGCTACAACCATAGCAAGGGGAGTCCAGGCCCTGTCACCCTTTCCTGCTGCCACCTCCTAATAAATGCTCGACCCTCAGCCTACAGCAGAGGTGGTCTCCAGGGATGGGACAGGGTGGAGCACACCCATCTTCTCCTTAAGAAATCCAAAAGCAGCTTTGAAGAAGAGGTCACGCACCCAAATCCAGCCTTTCCAGGAGCAAGGAGAGCACCAGCTATGCCAAGTATCCCTGTTATCAGGCCTCCAAATACAGTTTTATCCATTTTTGAAGGAGGACTCCTGTATCTGGGCTCTGCAGAGCTTAGGCAGAGAACCTGGATTTGTCCCCACCAGGAGAGCACTGTGGCATTAGTGGGGAAGGCAGGGGATGCCCTTGTGCATGTAGCTCTGCCCACCTTCCTCCCTGCCCAGCCACTTCTACAGGGATGAAATAACTAGCTGATAACCCTAATGAAAATGCAATTTAAAATTAAGCATTACCACTCAAATCCTTTGCCGTAAGAATGTACAGGGTAAGCAGATTAGTCCACAGCTCTCATCTATCCTGTATTCACATGCATAAAATACACTTTTCTAAATGGCCCTGAAACTTGCATCCTCAGATAAGGATGAGACTGCTTTGCTCCCTTCCCTGAGAAGACGTGGCATGTGGGGGTCAAACGCTTGTCAGAAAGCTCTGGGGTAAATCCCCTTATATTATCAGTAGGTGTAAACAGAAGTGCTGAAAAGAAGTCAGATCAGAAAATATCTGGCTACTACACATGAAAAAGCGCTGTTTGGAGAAGTTACGTGAAGGGCAGCAGCCTTCCCAAGGCTCAAATCTGCTTCCATTTAAGTCAATAAACACAAACCTCAGCTAAACTACCTAGAGATTTCTTCACAGATCCTTCGTTCAAAACCATTGGGTGAAAGTAAGTACAATTATGATTTTGGTAGGTTTATGGCCAAGAAAAGGTAACCAGGTTATTATAATGGAAACACTGTCACTCGTATAACCACAGAGACAATGCTGAAGTTGTGGTTGAGATGAAGCTATGAACATGCATTTTTGGGGTAAAGTAGAAAGACCACACTTTTGGCTCTACAATACAGCCCATCGTACAAATAAGTAAATTTCAAAAGTCAGAGTTCTGCTTTTCTTTTTTTTTTTATTTTTTTTTTATTTTTTTAATTTCTAAGGTTGGTTTTGTTTTGTTTTTGCTACTGAAGTTTGAAAATGGCTCCTTTTTTTTGAGTGGGAGGAGGGAGGGGCCTGGACTGGCTGAATTACAGTTTTGAATACGACCTCCTTGTTTAATCAGTCTCATTTCCTCAAACAGGAATATAGGATATAAAAATTCTCAGTTATCTTTGCTTTGAAAAAGTTTTCATGTCAAGTTCAACACAAACATCTTTTCTGTACACGTCCTACACACATTTGGATGGGCAGTTATGCACATTCATAACCTCAGCAGTTAAAATTTTGTTTAAATACAACTCACCTCAGAGAGATCCAGAACAAGAAAAATGTGTTGGCCACTGTACATAGGCTTCAAAGCAAGGTCTGTTTGCATTCACATGTCATTAAAGACAATATTGATGAGTTAATGAAAGGTAAAAGTGGACCAATGCATCAAACACTTGAAAGTAAACCAGGGACAATTTTATATTGAAAAAAGAGATGCTCTGGTCTAAAACAGCAAAAAAGTTGAAGTAGCAGCAAAAGTGCAGGCAGATGCTAAGGCAGACTATACGTGCAGAGGGGAAGATGAGGGAAGAATCCAAGCTACAGGTTCTGCTTGTTGTCAGCTAAAACCATAATTTTCCCATCCCAGTTTATTTCTCTTTCTTTATGCTTATGATGCAAATACAGATTAACATGATTTTAAACAAAACCACCAGAACTGCTGCATTATTTCAAGTTCTACAGATAGTCTTGAAGGAAAAAGAAAAAAACCAATGGGGATGAGTATGTGAAAACCAAATATTAATACAACTGGTTTCTTTAGGAGCATGGAGGTGATGTTTCTCTCTAACAGACAAATGGATATAACTGCCTTGTACCTCAAAGGGTAAAAACTTGACTAGACTCAGCTTGAGGCTGGGGGATAACCCACCTCCTGTCAACATTCACCTCTGATACACTTTCAAATTAACTGTCATCATACTTTTTATGCTGCCCTCACACAGCTTTTTCCCAACTGCCTTCTATAAAGAGGTCTGTAGTCATGGCACCCCAATATCGGGGTGGAAGGGCTCATCTGGGCTTCCTAATAACCAGCTGACCCCTTCATGCTGGAGTTAGGAGCTGGGTTTGGTTTAGTTCAGCTTGTTGCACAGTTTTGCACACGCACAAGACTTGAGGAATCACACAACAGGCCTAGTTTGAGGTTTTTAAGGGATTAAGAGTTAATATAGAAAATAGCACATCAAGAACTCTGACCTGGGTTTCCTTCTCCCACCATCCCAAGCTACAAATATTTCATGCCCTCAATTCAGTTTCTGGGTCGCTCTGTCACTTCTTCCAGCCCCAGCTTCAGCAGTGGGGTATGTGAAGGAGCTCAGCTCTGTCACCCTACCCTGTTCAGGTGCTCCCAAACACACACACAGAGCCCAGTTCAGCTGAAACTCAGTTCATGCAGGGAACATATCCACACTGTCTCACCTTGCTCCGTCTGCACTTTCTGCACAGCTCTTCCCAGGTGGGTCTGCAAAGTCAGGTGCCCAGGGTAACATCCCATCTTACTGCTGGGAACAGCAGAGTTCTTTACTTCACAGGACCCAAGACTTCACCCAAATACCTTTTGCTGTTTGTTATTCTTTGTAAAAGGGGCTTTCCATGGGAGATGACAGTACTGCAGCAGTGACTTCAGCATTGTTGGTTCTGCCAGAGCCAAGAGACAAAAGCTCTCTGCTATTTATCCTTCAAACTCTGGGCAATATTTACTGTATTGCCCTTAATGCATTAGTGAAGACAGTCACTCACATTCTCTGCTTGCCGAGAAGCAAGTTAATTTAACTTGGTGATACAATTCAAAGAGGCTTGAATCATCTACATCCCTGGCTGTTGGTGTCTGGACAGACACTGCATCCATCCACATATGCATCGATAAAGACTTAAAAATAGATCATTGATTCCTCTAGACTTGAAATAACACATCTGATTCCAAGAAAGCAAAAGGCCCAGCAGGGACAAACACAGCCAAAGGGGTGCAATTCGGTGGGTTTGCCTAATGTATCTTCAAGTGGTGGTGGTCAGGTCTTCCTGCTCTCCTGGAGCTCACGGCTAGGCAGGGGACACTGAAGATGCTCTGGCAGTGCCAGCACTGCTGCCTTGGCAGGGTTTAGGTGCTGACAAACAGTGGATCAATTATTCATCAGCTAAAAGGCAGACTTCTATTACAACAGATGTTTCTCCGAATGTTTGACACTGCCCATTAACTCACCCTTTAATTTTAATTGCTTAACTAATGACTATGTTCAAGGTTAAATGAGTTTAAATCTTCATTCTTCTCTTGCGCCATTTAATATAAAGACACTATCCAACCTAACAGGGAAAAAGGAGGGAGAAGGAACCAAACCAAGTACCATCTTTGATTGGATACAAACAAGTGGCCAGTGAATCCTCTGTGTGCCTGCCCCAGGGGTAGGCATATCACTCATAACTGGTTTTCTTTAAAGCAGAGGAGTGATGGAAAGATCCCTCAGGCTGAAGGTGGCCATGGGCTGGACCTGAGACCACAGTCAGGAAGGAGGCATCATGGGGTGAGCAACCACCCTAAAGCCAACACAGAGAGGAAGTGCCTGCTCAAGGAGCTAGGAAGTACTCATTTCAAACACACTGTTTAGGTAGCCTCCAAACTGTGAACTCAAATTACGTGAATAAATTAAGTTTGCAGCTTGCAGTGGTGTTGGCCTGGCATGGTGCACCTAGGCTTCCTCCTATGCACATTTAGAGCCCATCTGAAGAGTAGAGTTTGCTGGCCAAATGGGGAAGGAGCTCCCGAGGAAGAGGAGAGCTTCACATCCCTCCCTGGGGAGACAGGGAGGGATTCATCTTCGAGGACATGACCCTGAAGAAGTTCTGGGCTGCAGGGCAGAGGATGCAATCCCTGCCTTTCTGCTGCTGTTGCATCCTTCTGGCAGATTTCTCCACTCGTTTTGTACCAGGCAGGACTACACAACTGGTGCTCAGCATCTTGGTGAGATCACAAACATTAATTTCTACAGCATGTGGAGCTACAGTCTTGCTATCTGCCAAGGCAGTAAAACCCATGCATTTTATCTCTACAACTTGGTACCCACAACGAACAAGCAATGTAGGTGCTGCTAATGCCATGGAAAGAAGCATGCCCCTGTCCCCTCACTGCTTTCCACTACAGGCACTAGAGCATCCCCACAGTGGTACCCACCTTCACTGCCAGGATCAGTACGCTGAAGTCACACTAGAAGAAAACATATGGACACGTCCTGGAGAGGCCACATCACCAGGCAGGAAGCTTTTCCTCAGCTCAGGCAAATTCACATCTGTTGATGTAACTCAAAAATAAGTCACACCATTTTTCCTGCAGAGCCAATGGATTTAGTTCAGATAGTTCAGATCTGCTCCTCACAGATCGCCTGTACCAGTGGGAATAACAAGAGAGGGAGCACCAGACTCGGCCTCCCCAGCCTGGGGAGCAGTAGCATCACAGCACTCCCATCCCAGGACAGAAACCTGACACACGTGGCCAAGGAAAGCACTTTTTAGTCTCTGTGTCTCACCACACTGAGGACATAAGGGAAGGAAAGAGGAAGCAGGCAAAAGAATAAGCACATTTTTTCAACATAGAGGAGAGAAGGAAGCATGTCTCCTTCCTTTCTGGCTTGCTTTCCATCCTTTTGTCCCTCTTTCAAAAAGTGAAGGATTAGAGATTAATGCACACCATTCTTCACATTGTTCTCAGCCTTCAGGATGTTGGTCTAGATACTTCTTGTCTGTTTTGTGAATGATTTGGAGACTGAAACGGAAGCAAACACCATACTAGAGCTACAGGAGGCCAGGGCCTGGTCTCTGCTTTGCTGCTGTGGATCTAGCTCAATTCAGCCATTGCAGCCAAACCAGGCTTTAACACTACATTCCTGTCAGGATTTTGTAAAAACCCTTTGGCTACACCCCTCACTCAGACTCAGGAAACCTAGTCCTCATTTTTTGTCCCGGAAACATTCAAGGTCAGGTAGAATAGGGCTCTAAACAGCCTGATCTAGTTGAAGATGTCATTGCAGGAGGATTGAAACTAGATGACCTTTAAAGGCCCCTTCCAATCCAAACCATTCTGTGGTTCTATGATTTACCAAGGAGGCTATAAGCAGTTGCTTCATTGCCATCATGCATCAGCCACTGCTACAATCATGACCTAGAGCACGCCCAGGCCTGGTTGTCCGTGTGTGAAAAGGGAAAAACATTAAAGGGCATCAGCCTGTCCCCCGTTGCCACAACCAACATTACACCACAGCTGTTAAAATTAGGGCTGGCTATGGTTAAACATTCCTAGGTTCCCAGGGACAGTTTAGCACAGGAGTTGCTTCCTCCTTCCTGTCAGAGTCTCCTGCACCCTAAAATGATACTGAGACAGCTGAAAACCTGTGACTGTTCAATTTCACATGCAGAAGAACATTTCCCAGCCCTTCTTCCCAGCTAAGCAATTATAAAGTGGAACAAGCCTCTTTAGTCTAGCTTCTAAACTGAAAAGAAGTTCTTAGGTTTTTCATTTCTTCCTCCCTCAAGCAGGCTCACGAGGCCATCCACTCATTTGATTTTGGCTCCAGCTCAGCAGTGTTCGGTGGTGACAACCATCAATCCTGCCAGACAGCCGATGGCACAGCCTGCTAGGAGTGGGCGATCTCAATTTTCTGCAGCTACACTGCAATTTGCGTGGCGGCTCAATGCTAGCTGGCAGGCAGCCGGGCGCTCAACATCCTCCTCCTACCCAGAAAGGTGTCTCTGCAGAGCAAGGTGCCGGGGCTCCACCATGGCTGCCAAGACCACGGCATGAACTGTGCCAGTCCTGCAAATAGATGCCAGATAGGAGCTGTTAATCCTACACATTTTGGCATCGCAAAGTTCACCACTGAGATTGATTTTTTTCCCTCACCCACCGAGTCCAGCCTGAGTGGTACCAAGCTTAATTTTACAGATGTGTCAGTGCAGCCCAGTTTTTGGCAGGAAAGGGGAAGGTTGCACCAACCACCGCTAATGTCGAGGTCTGATTACCAGCTCACCCCTAGCCTTTGGTGAATATCGGATTTCTGAGTGCAGAAGTGAGGATTCATTCTTTGTTCTTGAACTCATTCTTTCCATCCCAGGGGCCAGTGGAATGTAATCTCTCCAGATGCCAGCACCTCTTAGGAAATTGTAATATAGCAGCTATGCACTGTAAGTGGCTTATTCATACATGGAGAAAAGAATAGTAATATCCTTGGGGGATGGTTTTGAAACAGCGCACAGTGACACAATCCTGGGGACAGGCGGGATTCGCTTCAGCTGCGGATCTGTCCGCTTCAGCTGCGGATCTGTCCCCAGACACACTCATTTTCAAGAGGAGAAGCAGAGCTGGCATTTCATATTTTACTCTTGGTTTGTTTAAAGTCTTTTCTTGCCGTTTGAAACCACCAGTGCTTCCTTCCTGGGGAGGGAGGCAATGCTTTTAGGGTTTCTGTAAATAATCACAGCCAGAACAATCGGCTGAGTAAATTACCCTGTCCGCTGACACTAACAGACTCCACTGAGCTACTAGGAACTTGATCAGCTTTTTTTCCCCCCTCTTTCTACTGTTATAATAAAATAAAGATTTGCCAAAAGTCTCTCTTTGGAGCAAAGCAAAAGAAACGCCTCATGGAGAGCAATTCCAAGGAGCATTCTCAAAGCTCTCATTGACCAACTCCGAATTAAGAGGTTTGTTAAGAAGAAAAGGCATGCAGGAGAACAAGGGAGCCCGAAGAGCCAACTGACAGATTACCACACGACAAAGCTAAAAGGGAACTCCAAACCCTGCCAGCACGGCTGCCCGCAGAGCCTGCCAAGAGCCAGATGCTGCCATGGGGATAATATCCTTCAGGGTTGGGGAACTGGGCGCTTCTCAGCCTACCAAGCTGAGGACAAGGGGATGGAGGGGAAGCTGTACACCTCAATCCCATCATGTCTGCAAGAAAAAGCCTGGAGAGAGGCATAGGTAGGTCTTGGAGGGAAGAGAGAAGAAAAATAGACCCCAGGATCCCAGGGTATCTGCTTCTCACACAGAAACTGCGGGGGGGGGGGGGGGGGGGGGGGGGGGGAAGAGGAAGCTGCAAAATACACTGAGACCTCCTGAGTAGGGTCTTCCCTCCTCATCCAAAGCAAACAGCCACTCGCAGCTAGGCGACAGCAAACAGGTCAGGCAGGGGAAGAAATGACACATAAGCAAGGGAATAACCAACATGCTTTGCAGAATTAGAAACCAAACTGTACATGTTCGGGATCTCAGCGCTCACCCTGCTGCAAGCAGAGTTTTACAAGTAACCAGCTCAGATGGCTCTGTAGCGGGGTTATGTTGAGAAAAGGGCAAGTTAACACAGACACATTGGTGTTAATATTACCCCTGAATGGGAGTAGCGTAAACACAAAATATTTGTTTCGCTGCTACTGTGCAACATCTGTTTCCAATGACTTACTCATTCTCCACTCTCCCTCCCTTTGGGGTTTCAAAGTACACAAGGAAGAGGGAGAGGCTTGCAGGTAGCCGAAGCCGCTGTGCCTGCTTGGAAGTTGTGCAACATCAGAGCCCGTTCAACAGCCTTTACATGGGCAAAAGTCTGCACCACTGCACTGGAGTTTGCCCCACAGGGCAGGGCTTTGCGGGATAAGGCCAAAACCACAGACACTTTCTGTAGAAAGTGCACTGTATTTTCTGCAATTTGGTACCTCCACATGTGAACATCAGTGGGGATGGCAAACCTGAAGAATACCAGTGAAAGGCTGCAGACCTATTACTCTCCTGAACAGATTTATGAAGGGAAAAAAAAAAAAATCTTAAAAAAAATCATAATTTAAACACACATTCTAAAACCGACTGAATCAGCCAGCTTTGGCTGCAGTGCCAAAAGCCAGAGACACAATGAGAGCTCTCACTACATATATTTTTCTTCCACAGAACCCTTTAACACCAGAGAGTTGTAAAAGCTCAGGGAGTTTGTGCCAGGTCATGATGTGGAGACAGGCTCTCCCAGGGAAACTCCCTGCACAGACATTTCAGCAGTGAGGCTTTCAGATATGTCAACTTTAGAGGAGAATTAAGAGATCCAGATATCATGACTGTGCATGAGAACATCCTGAGGGACAAATCCAGGGTTTGTAGTTACATTCCCAATAACCTCCCTGCACTCCCCTGTGCTCCATCAACTGCACACAGTTGCATGACATACCGTGAAGACGCAGTAAACAGAGAAAAACACACATAAAAAGGTGTATTTTGAAAACCCATTTTCCAAGATAACTCTCCTACATTTCCCTATTCTGAAAGCAGTTGACATTTTTTACTGGGTTTGAAATAAGTGAAACAAAAAGTCAGAACTTCTGTTTTGAAGGTGAATAATAAAATATTGCAGGAACTTGCCAGTGTGCTACCAGAGGCACAGTAAAACACTGCAAGAAAGTCACTGGGCTCATACCCTACTTCAGAACAGTGTTCAGTGAGTTTTGGCATCTTGTGATGTTTGCAAATACTGAAGAACAAAGTGTTGCCTGATCTTTTACATTGTAGTTTTACAAGCACCAAGGCTTAAAAAACCTCAAAAAAAAAAACCCAGTAAACCAGGTGGCTTTTCTTGTGGAAAGTCTCAGGTGACATTTCAGGCTAATTTTAGAAGTAGCAAAAGTTTCTGATTCTGCTGATTCTGAGGAGTTAAACACAGCGCTCAAGAAGTATTGCAGTTTCTCTGCCCTATCAGAACTTGGGGTTCTACCAAGAACCACAGCATCTCGGCCCTGTTAGCACCAGCAACAAGAAGCATCAGCGCTATTACAATCATTTTCAGGTAAGACCACAGCCCAGAGCCCTGTGCTTTGATCCAAAACCAATCACCACTTTCGTGTTCAAGTTCTGCAGCCCCGGATTCCTCCCTCCCTAAAACTGTTCATTCACCAGTGCAGAGCCTGCCTCTCATCTTCACTGTCCCTTTGGGCAAGTCTTGCCCTTGCAGGAGGGGATGAAGTATCACCTGCAGGTACTGCTGGCTGCATCCTAGGCAATGAGGCACTCAGTAAGGTTGAGCACAGCAAGTTCAAGTCCCAAAACGCCTGAAGCTCTGCCTGCATCCCTCCTGGGCAAGCACTGCCACACCTGACTTACCGCACTGAGCAGGATCACTGGCTCCAGCTCCTTTCCTTCCCCAGCTTTTAGAAGGCTCAAACAAGACAACATCAGGTGCTTGAGGCTGTACCATCTATGAATATGTGGAACTGAAGAGAATTCAGTGCTTCAGTTTCATGGCACTGAAACTAGGACTGGGTGGCAGTCAAACAGCTCAGCAGAGCTCCCTCAGAACTGCTCTCCACCTAGAGCAAAACTCAACCCTCTGGGCAAGCTTGAGCTTAAGCAATCTTTCCACACTCCCCAAGAGGCATGCAGCTGAAAGTGTGTCTGCCAGGCACAGGAGAAGCACTAGGAGATGATGGTGAGCAGGTATTAATCCCACTTCACACTTCCATCAGCCCAGAGCAGAGCAGAGATATGGATACTTGCAGCAGCAAGTTGCACAGACCCAGCAGTCCCTGAGCATCATCACACCCTTACCCCTCCAGCAGTGATTTTCTCCACCATACTCTCAACATACATCAGCTGAAGCACTTGGACCTTACAGGGCAGAACACAGGAAGGACCATCATGTTCACTATTTCATTCACTTACCAACTTCACCACAGGCTACACTGTCCTACACCAGTCCAGCTCCAGTCTAACGGGTCTCACAAAGTTAATAACCACTGGTGTAGCCTGGTCCCTGCCCCTCTTTTCCTAGCACGACGTATCTGAACACCCTCCTTTCGAATTAATGTGAGAGAAATTACTTTCATTAGTAAGAGGCTAATGGGGTTATTTCTGAAGTCAGAATCAGAGGTTCAGTTTGAAGGCTCCAAGAAATGGAAGACAATGATGTTTGGGTTTTTTCCCTGAAAATTTCAATGTCGTTCATTAAAAAGAGATCAAAATTTTACCTTAAGCAAAAGGCTAAGACAAGCCCTAGGAGAACACAGCCCACTTTTGGCCAAGCAGAAGTTGCCCCCTAACAGTTTCCTAAAGAACAAACACAGCACTGAGGACTTAACCTTGCACATTTTGCAGAAGGCACTTCTGTGTGCATTGACTCAGTGGCTCACTTCTCATGCTGCCCACTTACAGACAGCAGAGTTTACAGCCTGGGGCCTCCTGTACCTTACTGGTCACGAAAAAAAAACACCCAGGGGATATTAGGATAAGCTCATTCTGCAGTTTGGCTCCTTTACCCAAGACTTCATCCAGGTCTAGTTTATAAATTGGGTCAGTTCCCCACAAAAGCACAGCTCTACAGTTCAGTCATCACGCTGCCAAGAGAGCCACCCTCCCTATCCACCTAAAAAGACAAAAGCATCAGAGATTATCGTGTGGGCTAGACATCAGGGAGAGAAAAAAGTCTTTGCAGGCTAAGTAAGGGACAGGTGGGTGCCACGTCACATTGCCTGAGGAGGTTCCCATGAGCAGGTTAGACACATACTTGTCAGGTAAAACTAACGGTGAGTTGGCCCTGCCCAAGAGCAAGATGACAGACTAGATGCTCAGACAAGGTCTCTTCCTTTCCTCTTCCTTTCCTCTTCCAATGATTTTGTGTACATTCTTTGCCAGCAACAGGGTGAAAGGCGTTGCTTACAAAATATTTTCAGAAACAGAACTGTTAGATGTGTAAGAACTTATCTAAGAAAATTATGAAAAGGAAGCCAGCTAGAGCAATCTCATCATCTGTCTTCTGACAGCTGATTAGATGTCAGAAGGGTTGAAATGCTAGTCACGGCGACTACTCCTAGCCTACCAAAACTAAGATACTTTAATTTAATTTACAAAGTAAGGGAGATAGACGCTTCTGCTCCTACAAATGTCGTTAGCCCTCCATAAAATAAAGATAGCTTCTGGTACATGAGAAATATCACAACTCATTCCTGGTCCTTGCTCAGTGCTCATTGCCATAACCTATTGCACAGATGTGATGCATTTCCTGAACACAAGATCTATTAGGTTTCCTGCCAGAGGCTCAAATGTGTACAGGCTTTCAACACCTTACCAGGTAGTTACTTTTTATACTGACTCAGTATTTGCCGCCAGTCACTGCCAAGCATTAGCTCTAGTCTTACTGATTGGTTGGTAAGTCAGTACTGCTAACAAAATTCTTTGTATTACCTGGGAGATCACACACACTTCCCACCCTCCATCCTGAAGCAAAACTCAAGCAATTGGCACACTCGAGGACCTACCCCAAAGCAAACGAATGGAATTTGTGATACCAAAGGCAGAATTGGCATCACCCTTTCTGCCCCTCTCGTGCAACCCAGCCCAGCCCCACGCAGCATTTGTCTGCAAAACCCTCATGGACTGGAGCTGCCTTACTGCCCACGGGGGAATTCAGACCCTTATTTCTTGCACTTCTGAGTCCAAGCTCTCTCACTGTGACTTTGGGAATGAAGATGGCAGTGTCTCATTCCCATCTTGTGCCAGCCAGGAAGCCCAGAGCCTGCCAAGCGCCAGCCAGACACCACTGAACATCACAAAGTGTAAGAGAGGTTCTTCAGTTCCATAGCCAAAGCCAAAACAGCCATTTGATAATTAACCACCCAGATCAAGCCAGACAAGCCATGACTATGAAGGTGAAGACCTCTGTGCTCCCCCCACACAACCTGCGGCCCTGCAAGGCAGCCGGGAGGAGGTTAGGGGCTGACCCCAGACCTTGCTCGCAGACACAGCGGCAGATGTGCCGGGCTTCCCCACGGTCTCCCCCTTGCCTGGCAGATGCTGGCCTCTCTGGGAAAGTGCTAAATGGATTCTGCTGAATCACTGCAGCAGATGGTTCGTAACACCACCTGGATAGCACAGAAAAAAAGAGAGAGATAAGGAAGGTTGGGGAACAGAGAGTACCATGTGCAGGGGCTAAGTTATCCCCAGGGATAAACAACCTATGGATAAGGTCGAAATACGAATTTTGTTTCCCCAAATTCCTATGTTATTAAGACTTACACAATCCTTTTCCTAACAATTCTGTCCCAAGGTCTACAAAACCTATTCCTTCAAAACGCATTGGGAAAAGCCTTCAAAACCCCTCGGGATGCCAGAGCCCACCTTCTGCCACTGGAAAATGCTGGCAGTACTGCCCAGCACAGGCTGCTTTGGCTGGCAGCAGCACCAGCCCTCATCCCTGCCTGTGCCAAAGTCCTCTTGCTGGGGTAGGGCACATGCAAGGGTGATGCACATAATGAGGCCCCAAAAATCTTAACAGAGGACTGGGGGAGATGTATGTGTTGGGGTTTTTGGTTTCACTTGGGGGGGGTGTATTAGGGGTGTCTCTTTTTTTTTCAAGCCAGGTGGGCAAGTACTTTACTTTTCTGCAACAGATCATTTTAAAAGGGCAGAGGAGCCAGCTGTGTACAGAAGCATGCAGCTGTAGGAGAGGAAACAACAAACAGGAAACAGGTAACAATAACCGATGTGTTTGTTCACTCTCCTCCTGTTAAACAGCATTAGCAATGTTTTCTTTTTTCTTTCTTTATTTGGGATGAAAGGAACTGCTCAGGAAGAGAACAGAGGGCTACGGTGCATACACAGAAGCTGACCGCTTGGAAAGTGCTCAGCATCCTTCCGCAGCAGTTCATCCCCACATATGAAAAGTAAGAAACCAGGATCCCTCAGTGCAGTTGCTGTGAAAGACACCGCTGCACAAAGCTGCTCAGTCTGCGGCACTTACAGCCAGGTGCTCCCCAGCACAAAACATGGAGTAATCTGAGACAAAACGTTCTCTAGGCAGGTCAGTCACAGCCCTGCTCACAATTCCTCTTCCTCCCAGGATAAGGCATTTTCACACACCAACTGCACTGTAGGCTTGACTCCATTTCACTTGAGCCCAGCTTTGTCCTACGTAGGCTGTTTTTGCTGGGTCACACCTGCCATTAATTTCCTAAGATAACAGCTGCTGCTTCATGTTCTCTGTGTGCCTTGCTCAGCAGAACATCGCAGAAAGATAGGGGCAAGCGAAGCTCAGGGCAGCACAATCCAGCCCTGGGCACCAGCAGAAGCTGGATGGCAATGGTACTACCAACAAGCTAGGCAATGTAAAGATCCTCTACCCCTCCACTGCATCTACTCCTCATGAGGGACCTCCCTCATTAACATGTCTGGAGGCTTATTTCACCTGCAAGAATCCAATTTAAGCAGTAATTATGGTCCATCTGCACAGTGCTTCCCACAGCATAGGATCCAGCTGCACCAGAGACCTTACCTGGTGACATCCCCATGAGTTAGCATGAAGTCTTTTCAGTAGTCAGGAGGCACTCAGTCCAAACCTGTGCCCCACCATCCAAACTAAGAAAAAGCCATTCCTTTGTGGTCTCCAGCTGCACGGTGGCATTCAGTGGCACATGGCCAGATGCACCCAGATATCCACAGCCACCCCTGTGCATACCAAGGACAGACCACCTTCAGAAGGCACTTAGCACTTCAAAACAAAAGCTAAAAATAAATAAAAGTGTTTCACAACACCCACCCCAAGGAGAACCAGGCTCTGCAAGGGTGGCAGGAACCCAAGCTGCTGGCATTGGAAGGACTGACCCTTGCCAACCTAAGGAGCCTGTTCCCAGCTGTAATCCTGGAAGGTGACAGCCCTTGTAGCCTGGGGTTTGGACAGCAGATGCTCCAGGGGGTCACCCCTTTTCCCATAGGGAAGGGCAGAATCATTCCCAGTATACCCTCCAGCTGGCAGGCAGGAAACCCTGCCCAGAGGGATCCCATTGCTTAGTCGGTACATACACACCCCATACCCCCCTTCCCAGTATCCACTTAACGGTCTGGTTTCTTCTCAAAGCTTTTTATATTTCACATTCCTAAGATTTAATTATGTTATCAGAACAACAGGCATCAGGATTTGGAGTGCCAGAATTCACATTAGCAATTGCTATCAACAAAGAAAATGGGCACAGCATGCCCATGCCAGAGTAGATGTGGGCTGCTCTCCTCAATCCACTCACAGTTATTTATAGCCTATTTGCAAGACAGCCACCTCCCAGGTTTAGCTTCAAGCTTGCTTTTTTCTGAGCACCCTCTCCCTCAAAGAAAAGCTTTTTGCTTTTGCACAGAACCCAGATTTGGACACATTATTGGGGGGGGGAAGGGAAGGGTATAGAACACATTTGAATGATCTTTCATACATTGACAACAGGAGGAAAAAGTGAAAACGGAGTGCCACAAATAAATAGCTGTGGGGACACCCACTCCCTCAATGGTAGAGATTTTAAATATATATATATTTCTAGTTTCTAACACTTTACCACATCACAGTAGTACCGCTGTGCATCTCCAGCAGCTTTCCACCCTCCCTGCAGACAGGGATTGAGGCATTACCTCTGCAAGGCAGGAAATCTGCTCGAACATACCTACCTTTTTTTGAGACAGTAGCAAAGCAGCAGCCACACGATAGCAAGACGGGAAAGAGCTGTGCCTCCACATCAGCATTAACTATGACTTAACCAGCCTTCAACCAGCACCATTTCCAGGCAGCCTGATTCTGTCAGGATCCTTCACCTCCAAGTAATTAAGAAACATAAGACACAATGCACGCAGTACAGGTGCAAACCTACCCACCAGCTTATTTTCCTCCCCTAAGGAGCAGCTGGCAGACACCTCCAGTATTCTTCCCCATAATCCCAGCTTCTGCTAAAGTCAACCCAAGTTTTAACATGGATGTTAGCAGGAACTGGGTCAGATACCAGCTCTTCCAAGCCTGGGAGAGATTTGGCACTTAAGAGAACCCACTCACCCAAGTTAGCTGACGTGGCTTTGGTCACACACCGCATCGCTTCTGCATTCACAGGCGTGTCACCCGGTCCCCAGCACCTGTCTCTGGCTGCAAAGCAGCATCGTCAGGGCAGGGGTGACCCAAAGCTCACTTGGGGCATCAGAGGGAGAGCCGAGGCCCTTCAAACCTCCCTGAAACTCTGGTTAAAATGCAGGAGTGGTGCTGGTTTTAGTCCTGCCTAAGGAAATGCTCAGTCAGGCTCTGACTGAGATACAGCAGCTCCTCACATGGCTAAAATCCCATGTGGCCCTGAAAAAGAAAGAAATTATTAAGAGTACATAATAGTTTTACAAACCACAGCACAAACCACCTTTAAAATATTAGTAATAATAATTAATAATAATAAACACCCGAACACCACACCCCTTCTGCTAAAGGGGGCAGGAGGAGGCTCAAGCTTACAACTCTAGCATGTTTTATTTTGTGTAAATTTATAAAGACAACAATCCTAGTCACGATTGTCACATTGTACAGCACATACCAATACAGTTGCAAACAGAACTCCACACAAAACTAAGCGCTAACAGTAGCCTGAATCACTCTTCCTGCGATTGTCATATCTAGACTAACAGTATTACACTAACACTGAGGAAAAAATAGTTCACTATAAAACAGTGATAGAACGTTTTTATAAAATATATTCCATTCCAATAGCTTTTCTACATACTGTATACTATAAAACTCTCCCACAAAAATTAGTGTCTTTAAATATACATATTTAATCTGAACTGCACCAAGATTAAAAACAATTAAAAATATCAATGATATTCTTTTTTTACATTAACTTCACAGTATTTATTTGTAGTAGAAGTCAAATCCAGTGTTTAAAATGCAGAGCAGGACTGTTCTCTACAGAGACAGTAACTGCCCCACAGTGAAACAGTTCATGAAGAGACAAGCGTTAAGTGTGCCATGTTTTTAGTACTTCTCTGTAGACTCATGAACCATTTTGAAAACATGCTCCGAGCTATTGCAACTTAAAAATAAGAGAGACACACAGAGAGATAGCCAAAAAAAGTCACCTTAAGAACAAAAATAAGTGCAAACATTCTTTTACTTTAGAAATTCAAGCTATGAGGAGTGGGAACACAAATATCAGACTATGAGAACAGCGTGTCCATGATGTAGTCAAGAACGAGAAAGTCTTTTTTTCCTTAAAGAAAAAAAAACAAAACACAACTTTTGCCCCATATTCACTGCAGCACAGAGCATGCTCATAGCATCAGTTTTAATGAATCATTTCTATACTAAGATCAGACACAAACTCATTTCAACTTTTCCCTGCTCCATATGCTAATTATTTTCTTATGGCACATCCTATTTTATGATCTTCTAAAAAAAAAATAAAAAAATAAAAAAAAACAGTAATTGAAGACTGAAATGCAAAGCAAGAATGCAAAATTAAGATTACCAGTTTCAGTAATGCTGACTCTACATTAAACCAGTTACATGTTGCTCAACATGGAAAACCCATTGTTATAAAATTTAAAGCGAAGTGTAAATTAACTAGTTTTGAAATAGATTAACAGTAATAATTCCATTTAAAAAAAAAAAAGAAAAAACAACAACAAAAATCTAATAAATACTATATCAAGTATTTTCAGGAAAAAAAAATAACTTAATTTTAGTAGAAAGAAAAATAACTTAATTTTAGTAGATTTTGTTCAGTGCTATTTCCAATCACAGCAAAAAGGAATAAAAAAAGAAAAAACTGATTAAGTAGAATAAGACCACAGTACCAAACCCACTTATGCTCAAGATACAGTACTCTCCCACAACTTTCATATGTAACAGGTTCAGCAAAAATATTTTACAGTTAAGAAATTAGAATGAAACCCCAAAATCTATAAATAGAAGCAAAATTTCACATTACATGTACATTCATATTTTAAGAGATGAATAACAAGAGGAGGCTGTAACAAGTATATCCTGATTTTCTTTAAGAGAGGAAGTACTTACTTAAAATAAAAAAATCCATCCCATATTATTTATGTAGGTAGTGCTCAGTTTATGGACCAGAGGGGGAAGGCATTGGGAAGTCTCTTCTTCCCAAGAAGAAATACAGTTATTTTAAGCACAACTTTTTTAATTAATCTATCTCAGTGCTTCAAATTAATTTTAAAACAAATGCCTAAGTTTCACAAAAGAACTTCAGGAGTGTCAGGAAAGCTGGTGAGGCAACGCTAACGCAGCAGAACGGCATTCAAAACCTCAGATATTATTATTATTACTACTATTTTTCAGTCCCATGTACATGTACCTTGAACGGGTAATTTGACTGGAAGGGAATAATCTGGTATTTACCAACATGCACAGACCAAAGGATGCTCTATTAGGCAAGTAATTCAGTTATTTGGACTAAAACTTGTTATAGTTAGAAGCAGCCTTAGTTTACAACTAAAACTGGAAAAAAAAAAAACAAACCAAAACCCAACACCTGAAAATACCCCCAAAACCTCCCCTGAAAAGATGGGACATGGGGGAAAATGCTGGGCCATGTCTTTGCTCCAGCAGTTTATCTTCATAGTGCCCCTTCGAAACACCGGCAATTGCACAGAATTTGGTGAAGAGGAAATCACCAACTTCATAAAAAATAAAACAAAACAGAATTTCAAGCTGCTGATGTTAGTATAGCAGCCAACTCCCCAGACAAGACATCAGGGCACCTCCTAACACACATGGTATGAGTTACCTTTTATTACAAAACCCCAGGAGTCCCATACTGAGAGGAGTTATTTAACTGCTGTAGGGCTGCTGTCTCCCTTAGGGGGAACAGGATGAGCCCCTGGGTATTGATATGGGAATGATAATATTCACATACTGTATTTTTCTTATGTCCTAGTGTGCATCCTTCTACATTTCAGGAGTGAATACGCTGCAGACAGAAAGAATTTTTCCATTCACATTCTATACTCAAAAGCAGCTTTTCAGTAAGTCAGCCCAGGGAGGAGGAGAATGGGTGGGGAGAGGAAATTTAAGTCAAGTCCCAAGGCAAAACCTTTGCATTCAGACTTCAGGAGCGATGCAGAACTATTCTACTATAATAAAGAGAATAAAAATGACCAGTACCAAAGACGCCGCCAGGAATCCTCAATGCCCTTTTATAATTTGGGCCAATTTAACATCTCGTCTAGCTCTATAAAATAAGAGTACATCCGCTTACTCTGCGATATGCAGACAAGTTTCTCTACACTGAAATGCATTTAAATCGCAGCTCATCTCTTTGGATGTTTCTATGCAACACGCAGAGAGCATTAGGAGAGCTTAATGGAATCCAAATTTTTCTCTGGAATTTGCTGATCATCTTTCTTTAAACTAAATTAAAAAAAAAAACAAGAAAACAAACAAGCAAACAAAAACCCTGACCACGAAGTGAATACTCCCAGTGTGAAAACAGATGCTAAACCACTGCAGAATTACTTAGATCATTTCACATTAATAATATAACATGGGTGCGCACAAGAGAAGACCTAAAGGACAGTGCTGGGAAGGGAGGGTGGCAGGGGAAGAGATGGAGAGGTGGAAGGATTGCATTAAAAGGCCTCTGGAGTGTATAAGTGTATACCTCTCCATCTTTTAAAGATCATATACCTGAAGTGAATATCACCAAAATAAAATAAGGGGGGGGAGGGATAATTCAGATGCTGCCTTTTCTTCCTGTTTTGTTTTAAAAGGGTTGGGGGGATAACAACAAAACTAAAAGTTAAAAAAAGAAATGAAAAAAAAAAAAAGAAGGATCCCACATCTCAAACCACCAAGGACTTTACAAGGCCACAATGAAATTTGCGGATATGTCTGTACAAATCCCCAGACTGCGTGAACCGTCTCTCGCACCACTTGCACCCATGGGGTTTCTCCCTGGTGTGCACGACTGCGTGGCGGCTGAGGTTGTGGGAATACTGGAAGCTCTTTCCACACTGGCCGCAGGTGTAGGGCTTCTCCCCTGAGTGAGTCCTCTCGTGCCTCTTTAACGTGTACATGCAAGAAAATGTCTTTCCGCAGAGGGTACAAGTGGGGACCGACCCGTCGGGGGACAGGCGGGTCCGGGAGCCGTCCTTGTCACGGAAGTGCGAGCTCAGGTGCAGCTGAAGGATGTGCGGACTCGGGAACACCTTGCTACAGAGGGGGCAAATGCAGATATGCCCTGCAGGCACAAGGACACCCGCAGAGATGTCCGCCGAATCCATGTCATCCTCACTCTCATCTCGCTCTTGATCTATATCCTCCTCTCGGGCATGAGAGCTGCCATTCCCCACGAACATGTGTCCTAACCCTGTCACTAGACTTTTGGCTGAATTCCCAAAATGCTGACTCTCCGGACTCCTGGCTTCACCATCCTCCTGATCTGACAGCAAGTCTTGTTCATCTTTAACAAGTGGCTCGGTACCCTGCTGCTGGCTGTCGGAAGCCAGCTGTCCAAAGACATAAGAGGGGTGTAAGGAATCTCTCCCCAGCACAGGCTTGAAAGACAAATCCAGCGCGCAGTCCACATCACTCGAAGCCAGGGGATAGTTAACAGACCTTTGGGACAAAGGTCCTGTGGAACTATTGACATTAGCCTTTGTTTTTCCAGCTGCTGTGGCGCACGGTTCTGCCTCTGTCGGCACAGAGCTGACACTTATATGATCAGAGGACCAGGCGGGGTGACTGCTGACCTTTTCTTTGCCTGCTGCTCTCTCGTATTCTGCAACGCTGAATTTTTGTTTGTTTCCTGGGTCAAACTCGTGGACCTGGGGCACTCCAGCATCTAGAAAATGCTCCGCTTTCTCCAAACCAGCCGCCTCATCATTGATCTTCTCTTCCGAACATAATTCTTTATCTTTCAACTTGCCCTTGCAGACTTTCACAATGTCATACATGTGAAGGTAGCTAGCCGCAGCCAGCACATCCTCCACCGGGAGACTGTTGAATTCCAGCTTTCCCTCGTACATGAATTCGAGCAGCAGGCTGAAGGCTGGGGCTGTGACAATGTCACTGTTCAGATGCACAATATCCCTTTTGTCTAACTGGTCCCTGTAGAAAAGATGGAAGTACATACTGCAAGAGGCAAGAACGGCTCTGTGAGCTCTGAATTGAGCTTCTCCAACTAAAACAGTACAGTCACACAGGAAGCCCTGGTGACGCTGCTGACTCAGACACTGCAGCAACTGGCGGCTATGGTCTGGAAACTCCATTCTTCCTTCATAACCTGTTCAAAACAGGAAAAACTTGAATGCTACTGTAAACTAAAGCCTCCTAGCAGCTGTAACAAACAGATCGGCTTTTTGGTAACACAAGCCAAAGAAACAGCCTTGGAGATAACGTTTACTGTTAATTGTCTGTAATAGTTCTATTAAAGCGGGGGGGGGGGGGGGGGGACACGACCGACACAACATGTTTCTCATCCTTTCGCACCTGCTCCAAACAGGAAAAACTTGATTGTAAGTAAACAAAAGCTAGTAAAGCAGCAGCCCCTCCAACCTTTGTTTCTGCCACTAAGCACTTTAATAAAATTAAGAGCAGGAAAGCGCAAACACGGGGGGGGGGGGGGGGACGGGAC
This sequence comes from Pezoporus flaviventris, assembly GCF_033815535.1. Taxonomy (NCBI): domain Eukaryota; kingdom Metazoa; phylum Chordata; class Aves; order Psittaciformes; family Psittacidae; genus Pezoporus; species Pezoporus flaviventris. The sequence continues at coordinate 42,553,449 of NW_026892584.1, read as the reverse complement.
GACACCACCATACACTCCCAGGCTGTCCTCCCAGCAATGCTAACTCGGGGCATCTTTTAATAAAGCTTATTACTCACGTCACGCACATGCACACACGCATATTTAAACTTTAGCCTCTATCGTTATGCACCAAATCACAACAAAACGGTCGCGGCCGGCGCCAGAGAAGCGGCGTGCTGGCGGCGGGGGGGTGTGCGGGGTGCAGCGGCCGTGGCCCCGCATGCGGAAAGGGTAGAGGGGGATAGAGGGGGAAAAAGTTTCCCTTGAAGTTATTAAAAGCCAGGGAGTAAACTCAGCAGCGTGAGGACAGAGGGAGGTTAGGGCTGAGGCGGCAGCCGGCCACCCGCCGCGGTCGGGCTCTTACCTTCCCGCGGGGCGCGGCGGAGCGGCCGCGGAGCCGGGCGGGCAGGAGGGAGCGCGGGTGCGAGTGCGAGCGAGGCGCGGCGGGAGGAGGGAGGCAAGCGGGAGGGAGGAGGGAGGGAGGGAAGGAGGAGTGCTCGGTTTGCTAATTACACCGCAAGCTGGAGAGTCAGCTGCTCTGACTTCACTGCGATGGAAATGCTACCTCCAGCTGTGCGCCTTTTAATGCCATATGTTACTCCAAATCTCGCTACCAGCCAACCACAGCTTGCTGCCTTTTAAAGTTCCAGCCGCCCCATTTATAGCCCGCGATTAAATCCCACAAACTTGCCCCGAGCCCGCCCCCCCCATATACATTCGCACCCCCCCCCCCTACACACCCCCCCCACTTCCAGCCGCAAAGTTTCTCCCCGCAGCCCTCCGCGGTGACCTTCGCCGGTGCCCGGCTCCGCGCAGCGCGGAGCGGGGGGGGAGGGGGTGTGGAAACACACCGCGGAGCCGCTTTTGGGAACCCTCCCGGCCTGCAGCCGCGCTAACTTTGCAGGGAGGACTTTCCCTTGCGGAGGGGGGGCACGGGGGACCGGCCAGCTCACCGCTACTCACCGGCGTGCGACGGTGGGGCTCAGCGTCCGCATGTGCGCAGCGCTCCGCGGGTGCGGCGCGGGGCCAGCGGTGCTGTGGAGCAGGTTGTTAGCCGGCCGCTCTCGCGATACTTTCCCTCCGAGCCGCGGGTGTCTGTGTGTGTGTGTGTGTGTGTGTGTGTGTGTGTGTGTGTGTGTGTGTGTGTGTGTCTGTGCGTGTGTGTGTCTGTGTGTGTGTGTCTGTGTGTGTCTGTGTCTGAGCGTGTGCGTGTGTCCCCGTCTGGCGCACACAATAGCCCCCGCCGCCCCGGCCAGCCCTGCCGGCGGCGCCCGGTGTGCGCTGCCGGCTGCGCCCTCCCCCTCTCCTCCCCCTCCTCCCGGCCGCTGCATTGGCAGCTCCGCCGTCCCGCTCCCAACTCCGCTGCGCCGCCGCGGAGAAGGCGCGTCCGACCGCCCGCTGCAGCCCGACGTGTCGGGGGGGAGGGGGCTGGCCGCGGAGAGCGGGGCCGGGTCCGCGAAAGGACGGGGTTGGGGGAGGGTGTGAGCGTGGCCCCTGCACGGCGGCGGAGATGGGGCGATGAGAGGCGAGGCGCTCCCCTGGATTTATTTGTAGTTGAGCGTCAGCTGATAAATACCAGATGCCTACGGATTTTTCAATATGACCTTTTCGATCGTTCATTTGAATTTTAAATTTTAATTAGCTGTAATCCCATCAAAAGTGAGCGCCTTCGGGGGGGGGGGGGGGGGGGAGCGGAGGGGAGCGCGGACGGGGTCTGGCCGCGGTTCCCCCAGAAGCGCCCGGGGACAGACCCAGCCACCGCAGGGATCTGCCGCTGAACTCCGGTTGCCGGAGTTCCGGAGCCTCCGCGGGAAGCTGGAGCGTGGCTGGCGGTGGGGATACGCTGAGGGGGATGTCCCGGGAGGCTCCGGCCATGTCAGCACTAGAGCGGCTGCAGGCGTGAAGCAGCGGGTTGGGGGTCCGGGTCAAGGTTGGTGCTCAGGTTTTTGCTGTCCTTGGAAAGGAAAAGGGACGAGTTTGGGAGTCCTGTTGGGTTTGGGGGGAGCGGAGTTCTGGGGTTACTTCAGAGCTCCCTGCGAGCACCCTACGAGGTGTTGGTCAGAGTCTCTCTCCCATGTCTTAGCCGCCAACGGGTAAAGCAGGGAAACTCCCTTCCCCTGGGTTGCCTTATCTAGATCATAATAACCGCAGGATAGCAGCTTTTTGCCTTTTTTTTTTTTAAATATGTTTTCTCCAATGCACAATGGTAGTATCAACATCTTAATACATCAGGTTATCAAGTGGTACATTTGTTAGTAACTTAATCCTGGGTTTGGTTATTTTATCTTTGGGCAGTTTGTGAGAGAAGTCAGGGTCCGCACTGCTGACACCACTTTTTTCTCATGGATCTCAAGCTGTTGGCAGTGAATGTCAGGATATTTTGGTGGTTTTGAGCATTGACTGCGTCATCACAGAGCTTTTAGGTATTTGGTAATACTATCATCCATACAGTTCAAATTGTGAAACTGCAGCCCAGAACGTAAAAGTGCCCAGCTCCAGCAAAATAGTTAAAGGTCCTGCGGTTAAATCTGTCACCGTTCAATAAAGCTGAGAGCTTTTATCATTTTGTCCACAATGGCAGACAGAACCAGGGAATGGAGGTCACTCTCATGTTGAAGATGGTCTTATCCCGCAGGTGCAGCCTGATAATACAGCCTGTTTCAAAAGCAGAGCAATTTCTTCCCCAAATTAAAAGTGCTGCTTCCAGTAAGTTACTCCGAGGATTTGTTGCCTTGCAGAGTTTCACTGTCTTCATACACTGGAAATGTGAGGCAGTCTCTTGTATTCATATAAACTATGCTGCTTAGCAGAAATCCCTTATTTTGTGTAATTCGTTGTTGATTTTTCCCTCTCCCCTTTAATAATATGGGGAGAAAAAAGAAGATTAAAAAAAAAAGAACTAAGGCTCTAAGTCCTGCTTGGGTGCTGTAAGCTAGGAATAATTATCTACAATTAGGCAGTGTCTTACTTTTAGTAAACCAATTTCAATTTCACAATAAGCCTGTGGTCACTACCGAGTTTGACATGTCAGAAAACACAACAGCATTCCCATTTTCTCTAGGTATCCATTTTGTGCATTGCTGGCTTGCTTTTCCAGTCCTCAGAAGTGCTATACTCACTTTCACACCAAGACAACGATAGATACAATACAGGTGTTGTACTGATTTAACTACAGTTGTATAAAATACTGGTAGTACAACTCTCTAATGTAAACAAGCCTGAAGTCATTACTGGAGGCAAGGCAACAGGAAGAACTGCCCCAGAAACTTTGAGTGCTCCTGTGTTTCTGAAAGCCCTTGTGAAAGCACGACACGGGAAGCAAACCCTCAGCTTTCATCTCCCTGGCCCCTGAGCCCTTTGAAGGCTGACAGCTCCCCGACCATGAAGCACTGAAGAGGCTCCGTTTTCAGTCCTTCCTCGAGGGAACAGAGCCAGGCAGCAGCTGTTCGGACGATACAGAACTCTCCAACCAGTGTCTGTGCTCAGGGGAGATCAGAATCATCACGCTGCCATTAGTATGGCTGAAAGTGAACAGGAGCTGATGGAAGACATTGGGAGCCACTATGTTAGTCATCCTTGTGCAGCCACGTGCGTTCCTGGGTCTGGCTAAAACCCTCTTGGGTGCCAGTGAGCCTTATGCTGCTTATGGAGCCTTCTATAGTTGATGATGAAGCCTAGGTTTAGGGCAGAGAGAGTGAAAATCAGTGGTGCTGGCACAGCTTTCATTTGCCAAGCAAGGCTAGCCTCGCTCCTGGTTGTTTATGTTGCCTGGACACCAGCCAAAGCCCACAGAAATTAGTAGAAAACCCAACTGGATCAGGTCCATAAAGCCTGAGGACTCACTTCCATTCTTACCCCTTTGATCCAACAAGAATATATATTTACTGAGCAGGGCCTCTCTAGCCCTCTTTGTTGGCCAAATGCAGAAGTGGTAACAACAGGTTTTTCATGCGATTTAATCATTTTTTCTCTCACCACATTGGGCAGAAGCCTCTTTGTGTTCATTTCTACATGATTTTAGTGCTTTTATGTTGTTCATTTGCTTTGTTTTGTTTTATTTGTAGGGCAACTTTGTGGTAGTCCAGTCACATTTCATATGGAGAGTCAGGGCCTGAGACTGTTTAATACTTGCAGGATTAATTTAAGTGCGTTGGTCATAGTGAGGTTTATTTGCTGATGTTCTTCCAAACTTTCCCAAAGGTTGGTTTATCTCGTGCAGACATCAAAGGGCATTAGAAGGACTGAATGTTTCATTCTCTCCTCTGAAATGGAGAAATGTAACCCGAAAGGATGCTGAGCCCTGGGGTGGTAAGAGAAGGAGCTGCCATCGGTGTCCATGGATCTTCCCCAATTAGCAATCTACTCCAGTACTTACCCTGCAGTCAAATCCAAGGTCAGGATTCAGGGGGTTGCTCAGTTTGCAGTCACGTCATAAAAGTGGGCATGACCTTCCCAAAGATCTTTTCAAGCAGGTCATCTAAGACTCAAGGAAGCATTAACTTGCACTATTGCCATTCCAGACATTAATCAGAGCATACGTTGCAGTCTCCTCAGAAGTGTGCTTATGTGAGTCGTATTTTATGGCTGTCCTGCTTATTTCTCCCTGATAACAAGACCCTGTGTGAACTAGAGTATTTGTGAGTACGTATTGTAGCAGCTAGGGCCATTGTCAAATCATTCTACCAAATAGATAGGCTCACAGCACTAAGCATATATAAATTACATATTAACTTGGTTTTGCTATAACACAGCTGTCAATCAGAATGCACCAATCTAGCGACATACATTAAGAGCGCAAAGGACTCTGCAGAGGTACTGCTGGCACAGGTAGTGTTCTACTCCACAGCAAGAGCTTGCAACATCCCCGTCTGAACCAGCCAGGCATTTAATGTTACACCTGTACTTCAGCTCCCTTGTCAGCAGCTGGGATACAGCTTCCTTGCAGTTACTCATCTTCAATAGTTGCACTCAGCTTACCAAACCCTCAGCTTCTGGTTGTTTTTGTTACAATCTGCTGTGTTCTGGATTTCTAGAAATGGTAAATGAAGGTATTTTTTCAGCCTTTAAAAATACAGTTTTTTTTTCCATAAAGGGAACGCTTCTTGGTTTGCAGTGGTGAAGGAAATTTGCATGGCATTGATAAAACACACTCTCCTCTTTGAGAGGGTTTTTTTTCCTCTTTCACCCCTGCTAATCACCCTGGCAGCCATATTTTAATGTTTCTTGGGTTTCCTTTGGCACATTCAGAATATAATGTGCATCTACTTAAAAAAAATCTAATACAATGAAGCCTGTTATTTAATTCTTACGATTTGTTTTATTTAGCCACCCCAAGAATGAAATCTGAGAGCCCATGTTATAAATTAACATGTATATAAAGTAATGTGTATAGAAGTTTGTAGTGGGATATATGGAGAATGACAGTGAAAGGCCATAAATACCAGTGGACAGTAGGAGACAAAATTGATGTCTGCTTTGGGACCAGGCATAAGATTTAGCAGGCCCATGCAAATGTCTTTAAATCAGATGTTGATATTTTCTCAGATCAGCAGAGCAGCACTGGTAGGGTCCAGCGTAGTTACTAATTTCTTATTAAAGGAGAGGTTCTTAATTGGCATTGCTCTATTTGTAAACAAATAATACACTGTGTTAACAATGCACTTTATTTTAGTAACTCCCAGGAGAGGGCTAAATACTGCAGAAGTGTTTTGCTAGATTAGGCCTGGGAAATCTCACAATGGAAATACTTGCTAAGCGAAAGTATAACCTAGAATAAAGGGCTTCATACTAGCAGTGTTCTGGTGCCAGTTTAGAAGCACTCCCTCAGAAAATGTTTTTTTCCCAGGATAAATCAATTTACCTCTAACAATTAGCCTGAGCTTTGTATGTCAGACAGTTGGCATACCTATCCCACTGTCTGTAAAAGGTCTCTCAAGCAGGATCCGTTAATCTTTTGGGACTTGTGGGTTTGGCTGACCATATTCTTATAATAAGTTTTGTGATCCTCATTAGATAAACCAGCAATCTGAGGGCATAAAAGACTCCTATCTTTTCCCATGTGTGTGGCATGTAATCTCGGTCTTCTCTTGAGTTTTGCTTTTCCATGGGGTTTCCAAATCCACCCAGCCTGAGCAAATATAAACAAACAGAAGCATCCCAGATGCCAGTTAAAATAATAAAATCCTAATAATCTCACTTTTCTCCATTCCCCATACTAAAACCTTCATGAGCTACACAGTCCTACGTGTACTACATTGTCATTGCTACAGTTTCTTTGTTGTTGGCCTTAGTGATTCCCACTTCTGCCTTCTCAAACCCATCTACATAGCTGCAGCAATCACCTCTATTGCTTCTTTATCGTTTTATCAGGTACAGAATGAAAACCAAGCTCCTTGCTCCCACCTCCAAGACCCTCGGTAGTTTGGAGTGATCACACTGGCGTTACCTTTAACCCCATTCTGTACCCTCCCTGGACATTTTCTTTTTCCCTCACCCTATAACATTTTTGTGTTGTCATGTGAGGCCCCTTCAGCATGGACATCTGTCTTGCTCTTTGCCATGACTCAACCTTTCTTTGGTGTCATTCACAGTGTAGTCAAAAGGAGCATGACCAGCAGGTCGAAGGAGGTGATCCTGCCCCTCTCCTCTGCTCTCATGAGACCTCACCTGGAGTATTGTGTGCAGTTCTGGTGTCCTCAACATAAAAAGGACATGGAACTGTTGGAACAAGTCCAGAGGAGGGCCACGAGGATGATCAGGGGACTGGAGCACCTCCTGTATGAAGACAGGCTGAGGAAGTTGGGGCTGTTCAGCCTGGAGAAGAGAAGGCTGCGTGGAGACCTCATAGCAGCCTTCCAGTATCTGAAGGGGGCCTATAGGGATGCTGGGGAGGGACTCTTCGTTAGGGACTGTAGAGACAAGACAAGGGGTAACGGGTTAAAACTTAAACAGGGGAAGTTTAGGTTGGATATAAGGAAGAAGTTCTTTCCTGTTAGGGTGATAAGGCACTGGGATGGGCTGCCCAGGGAAGTTGTGAATGCTCCATCCCTGGCAGTGTTCAAGGCCAGGTTGGACAGAGCCTTGGGTGGCATGGTTTAGTGTGAGGTGTCCCTGCCCATGGCAGGGGGTTGGAACTGGGTGATCTTAAGGTCCTTTCCAACCCTAACTGTTCTATGAGTCTGTGATTCCATGATTCTAGTTAGAGGAGCTGGGATGAGGATTTTGAGAGAAGTGGCACTGGATAGGAAGGATTTTGGGGTAAGTCAGGGAGCTCTGTGCAGTGAGAACCTGGGCTTGGTATGCTCTCAACCTCTGCTTGACTCCTTTTGGAGCCTGGATGCCAAACCCATGCCTCTTGCAGCAGCCCATCCCCCAGGGATGGAAAGAGAAATGGGAGGCTGGGGAGCAAGACAGAGTTTTTTTTCTGGTCAAACAGAGCTGCTGTTTCTTGGGGCTGTATAATAGTCATCACACTGGTCGCTCTACTTCCCCCTGATGTATTCCAGGTGGAGGGGAAGTCCAGAGAGTGTCATGTAAGAAATGCAAATAAAAATATCTTTCTAGACTTCCTTCTCTTACGTACTGTCTGCCAAAAATCTTCACTCCCCTTTTTTACTGTTTTGCCTATGGATGTGCTTTACAGTTTTATCTTGCTTTTCTGGTAGAAGAAGAAGTACTTGCTGTGAGTTTACATAACTTGCCTTTTACTGCTCTGGAAATGCATGTGGAACTTTGGTCTTAATTAAACTCTCAGTGTAAGTCCTGTTTTAATGAATCACTAAAATATGTGAATAGCATTAAACTTCAGAATATGGCTGCAGGTCATGGCTGGTCACCTGGCTGGGTCTGTGGAGCACTGAGCACCTAGGTGAAGGGATGCTCTAAAACCTGAGTAGGTTTGAATTTAGCTTCAGGTAGACCCATCGGCCTGTGGAAGGTTTTGTTCCTGTCTATTGAACACTGCTCCTGCTTTATGGCTTCACTGTGCAACTAAGTGATGCACTTCATGGCATTGGGGGTTCAGGCTGCAGATTGGGATCCCAGCTATTATATTACCTAGTTCCTCCTGCACCACAGCTAAGAGCCTGAGCTCCACCTGCACTCATGGAGGAGAATGTTTTTAGTAGGTTGCTTTTGGTAATGAAATGGATGGTGAAGATGCCAGAAAACATGCAAAACCTTGGGAAAAAATACCAGTTCTATAAGACATACTCCTGATGTTCTGCAAAGTGTCAGTCTTGTCTGGAGAACCCAGTGACACTTATTAAAGAATATTTGAAAAAAAAGGCTTCCAAAAGATGCTTAACACCATGCTTAACTGGAGGTTAGCCTGTAACAGTTAATAAGTGAAAGGAAACAACCTGGAATGGTAATCACCTGCTGGGGACCTTGGGCATCTCTGGTAGGATGTTGTCTGGTCAAAGCAGGATGGGACAAAGGGACCACTGTCATGGAAATGGTGCTGATGGCAGCATTTCCATGTGCTATACAAAGGGGTTTTGCAGAAGTTGGCACAACAATAAAGTGTTCCTTTGCAGGGGAAAAAAAAGGGGGGGGGGAATTAAGAGTACAACTAAATGGACAAGGAGATTTGCAGAAGAAGTAACAGTGAGCCAAAACCCTGTGTTTTTTACTTCTCTCAGTTTGGATGACCTTCAAGACCCAGACAAGAGGATGTGCCTTGATGGTCCTTTTGGCCGGTATGACCATAGGACTTTAGTTTCTGTAGCCAGCAGCGTACACAAAGTGATGTGCTGCTGCTCATGTCTGCTTTTAATTCCACAGTCCAAAAGGCTAAGTACTTATTTTCAGCCAAGTGAAGCAGAGATAGCTTCCAGTTCAAGTCCAGAGCAACGTTCAAACTACACCTTCATAATAGGGATACTCACCAGCTCTCTGATGTGTCTTAGTGATGAATATGGGGGAAGATTTGTGACTACACACGTTTAGACCAGACTTGTAAGAAGGCAATGCAAGAAAAGTAAAGCAGAGGTCCTTTTAAGATCAGTTATGATAAAGAAACCCCTGAAATTTTGGGCTTTTGTTTGGTTATCGGAAGTTACCGAGACTCTGCCAGCTCTTCCAGCACTGCATTTGATGCAGAATCACTACTGAGAAGACTGACTCTGATGCAGAAACTGAAGTCCAAACAATCTCTCTCTCCTAACAAGGAGATCAGATTGCCAATTTAACTTATGTCTGCTGGTAAGGTGGGCAAATGTAAGGAGATTTCTATAAAGCAGAGATTGGAAAGAAAGAAATTGCAAGTTAAATGGTGTTTGAAGTGATAGGGAACTCTGGGGAAATAGGCAAAACCTGAAGAGCTGCGAAAGAATAAAAATGGTGAAGCTCTCCAGAGAGGCTGAAAACAGTACATTTTATTTACTGGAAAAGTAAGATGGGTAAAGGCTAAATCCCACAATCCCTTACTCATTCAAGGAATCCTGTTGACTTAAATACTTGTGCAAAAGCATTTTTGCGGGTAAAGGATTTGTTGGACTGCGTCCAAAGCTGGGTTAAGGCTGGTGTTTTCACAGAGGTGGCAGTCTTCCGTGCGCCAGCCCAGGCAGCGAGCGGCAACCAGGGGACCCTTTTCACAGGGCGCACCGGATAAACGAAATACCCTCCCCGCCGCTTTGCCTAAGCGTGCGGGAGCGCGGGGCAGGCGGGGGCTCGCAGGAGGGTGGCGCAGTGACCTGGGGCCGGGTCGGCGGTTACAGCTCTGCCGCGGCCGAGCGCGGACCCTCTGCCGGAGGACGCGGCTGCCAGCGCAAACTCGCACAAGTTGTTTTGGCGCCTGGCCTAGAACAACACGAGGCTGTTTTTTCCCTTCTGTGCTCCACTCAGTTGCACCGGGACAATGTGAGATTTTTAATTTTATGCACAGGAGGAAGAAAGAACGCGACCTTTTTATTTCTTTTTCTTGTTGTTTTTTGGTTGGGTTTTGGTTTTTTGTTGTTTTTTTTTTTTGTTTTTTTTTTCTCTGTACTCATCTTTATGTGTGGTGGTGTTACAAAGCCAGGTCAGCAAATACTTTATTCTGGTGACAAGTTTTCGTGCAAAGGTCACAAGGGGCAGCTGTGCGTGACCAGGGCACCTGAAATAGTCACAGACAGAAGAGAAACCCCAGGGTGCGCTGCTCTGATTCGGAGAAAACTCCCCCTTTGTCTCAGCCACCACCTTTAGCTTTCTGCAATGGGCTCCTTAGTTGAGGGCTGCTGGGTCCAGCTGAAGCAGAAAGAGGAGGAGAGCAATGAGCAGAGCAGAAGGGAAGTTTTAGGTGCTTAAATCCCTGCAGACGGATGAGACAAATCTCTCCTGTGCCCTGCTCTTGACACCAATGACTCAGGGAGCCAAGATGCAAATCTTGCACTAGTCCAGGTGTGCCTGGATGGAGATGAGTGACTCTGGACATGCACAACTCTTTCCACATCTTCAGTGCAGCCATCAGAGTGACAGCAACACCAGGAAGGGCTCCATCTGCCTGCGTAAGCGCCATCTGAGAAAAATGAAGGATGCTCATCATCCTTATCCTCCTTCAGGACTCTGTAGAAGATGCCATGAACATGCAAAGCCCCAGTGTCATTGAGGCTTAGCGCTAGACAGGTGCTCCCTGGATCAGGACCTAAATGGTTAATTTTCAAGTGTCTTCTTAGAGCAGATGTTCCCATGTGTATCCCCTCCTTCCCTCTTCTGACACATTTCCTACACAAACAGCAGATTGCATTGCTGCTGTCCTTTTGATCTGCGGGAGGGGAAGGAAAATCCCACACAAATGATATTAGTTTGCTTATCAGGCAGGCTGGTGACGGTGCAAAGGGGCATGAACCTCCCACCTCTCCCTGCCCAGATGTGTTTTCTGGGACTTTCTTCTTCAGCCTCTCCCCACTTCTGGAGCTGCTTTTAAGGTTGCTTCCCTTAAAGTAAGTCTGGAAGGAAAGAGAAGGTAAAGTTGGGCAAATAGTGAAAAAATTACAACTGCAGAACGTCTCTGTCTCTCTAAACACATGCAGAGGCTGGGTACAGGACGATCCGTCTGGTGACACACTGCTGGCACTTGTGTCCCTGTGCTCCTTCTGGGTACCAATGAATTAAGCCACACTGCCTGGTAAGGCTTAAGATCTTATCAGAGAGGAGACTCTCTTTGAGCTTGTGCCTGAGACCATTCCCAAACCCAAACTTACTGTCCAGGTTGGTGGAATGTTGACTCACATGTCTGCCTTGCCTCAGGGTGGTTGCAGAGGGATGGCTCTTGCAGCCTCCGTGCAAAGCAGCTTGGGGAGGGCTGGCAGGAGCCTATAGGATCAGATCAGTACAGGGAGATCAGTCCTTCCCTCTTTCTTCCAGGATAAGAACCAGGAACAGCAGATGAACTTGGCAAGATGGCAGATTTGGGATGAATCAAGGTGATTTTGTATGGGATTGTACTTAACGTGTGGATCTCCTTGATACAGCATCTTCAGTGCACCAATACTGCATGGTTTTGGAGGACCATGAGAAAATTTAATGGTCAATAAATTCACCAAAAGCTGTTAAATTCAGTGTTCTGGTTTTGGCTTAGAAAGTCACATAGTGTTGACAGCATGAAGAATATTCCGGGGAAGCATCACTGATTGCTCACCCTGATCTTACATCCATCTCTCTATAATCACTGCTGTTTGTTGAAGAGAAGGCACTAGACTATGTGTACCTTTGGTCTGCCACAGGATGGCCTTTTTTATATTACTATCTTGAGATAAGGCAGAAAGCTTGCTTTTGCTCTGCTGCAGGTGGTAGTTCTGAAAGTCCTCTAAACTTGGTGGAGATGATGGAGGTAGGTGTGGTGGCCACTGATTTTTCTAGCATCGTCCTCTTAATTCCTTCCTGTGACTTGACTGGTGTGAAAAAGGCAAATAATTCTGCCTGAGCTCTTTCCTAGAAAGACCAGACATCATTGTTCAGGAAGACCCTTTGGGATGCTTAAAGCTGCCAGTGTCACTGGCCTTGCCACAGCAGCCAGGTGGATGCAGTGACATGGAGCAGGACACATGCATGAACTAGCCTAACACAGAGCTGGCTGCTGCTGAGAAACCTAAACATAGCTGGTGGAATTTGGGAAATTGGATCTTTTTCTACTTTTAATTTTGTCTTCTTTCCCTGCTTTAGCACCATCCTCATTTCTAACCCCTAGCGGTAGGCTCATAGCATCAGTGCTCTCTCCTGTTTTATTTAGAGGCTTCTATAACAAACACCTGATTATTATGAAATAACGTTTCTTGAGGCAGGGATGGGGAAGCTCAAACGTGACACTGTGACCAGCCAAAACAGCAAGCCAGGGAGTGACTGGGTTAAATGCTCTAAATAACAAATTCTTTTAAACCAAAAACAATTCCAAAGAGATTCAGCATATTTGCAGATGTTATTCATATAAGAGGAGAGTCAAATATCATTAAATAACTCACTAAGCCTGACTGGCTCACTGGCTTAGAGAGGATACACCAAGCTTTGCTCTCTATTTCACTTGGTTTCTTGAGCTTTTAACCAGAATCAGGCAGTTTGCAGCAGTCAGCCCACATGTTCAGTTCAGCTCCTTCTTCTGTGGTTAAAATTTCTCAAAAGTATATAATGAAAACAGCTCTGTGTGACTGTTCACCAGCATTTCCACAGAGGCATAAAGTACTCATGGATGCTGGGTGGGCTTATGTGGCTGTGTGCATTAGGGAGAGTACATGTAGTGATGCAGGCTGGCATGGGCAGTGCCATCACCTCTGCTTTCCTAGCATCAGAACATCTGCCCCCAGTGCTGCTCTCGGAGTGAGCTCAGCCCTTTGCAGCAGTCAGGCAGAAAGTATGCACAGGCAGCAGTGGAGAAAGGGAAGAACAGGTTGTATTTCTTTCATGGCATTTCAAATGCAGCAGCTTTTCCAGTTGCATTTGGGATATTCCTTGGATGGCAGTTTTCTGATATCCTTGGATTTCATAAATTTCTGATGTTTAGTGTTTCATCTTGGCTCCAGGTGAAAAAAAAACCTTCCCAGTTCTTTCTTTCCATTTACATTTTCTTATTATTCCTCTATTGCAACACATCAAGTGAGCTCTCATTTCAAAAAGTGTGGGGTAAAAAATCTAGAGTTTAGTGTACTTTAATTTTCCTGTAACTTTTCTGAAGCTGGTAAAGTTATGAGAAGTTAGAGACTGAAAGAAAAGCAGTTGGGAAAATGGGGACAAATAAATCATTCCCATTCCCCACCGTGGCATTTCCCCAACATTTTGTTCAGCAATAAGAACAATAGGAAACAGAATTATTTATTAAGTCACCAAATGTCCTTTGTGAATGCTAAAGAAAGTGGGTTTTTTTAGTTTATTTCCATTAAGTACTGATCTTCGTTGCTGTACATTCTCAGGGTATTCAAAAGGAGGGTTGTTTTTTGGGAGCATACATTTAGTTGAAAGGACACCAGAACTGCCTGAAGCAAATTTGTTTCAAATTCAGATGAAATCAGGTGAGGGAGGGGGGAAAATGGGAAAAGCTAAAAATAAAAGCTTTGGAGAAAAGCAGGTTATGGTAGGCTCATTCCCAGCCATTAGGAGTTCAGGCTAAATATGGGAAGCAAGGATTCACCTAGAAGTGTGAGAAGAACAGGGTGTCCATCAGGCCATAATCACTCTGTGATATGAGTAGAAGCTGAAAACAATTTCTCTGTGCCTTTCCCAAAGTTGCCAGCATCCCTCATTCCCACCCCATCGTTCACGTGGTACAAGCTCCCTTTCCCAGCTGCATTTGCAGGTCCCACCAGAAGTGTTACCAGAGCTCAGGCCTTAGGTGGTTGCCCTCCACATCAGTAGACCATATGATGTCTTTCAGCATTTAAATAAATAATTTTGTCAGTTTCATTGCGTTGTGTGTAATATGTATTTATGAAATGTGTGTCCATATGATTTCTACCACTGAGCTTCTAACCCTGTGGCGGCCTTAAGTCTTAGTAGACTTACACACAGCAAGACTCAAATTCTTTAACATCAAATCATTCATTGCTTGTTGTTGGCAATAATATAATCATATGCAGGGCTTAATCCTGTAAACATACACAAGTAAAGTTACTTACATATCTTAGACTTTGGTGCATGCAGCCATTTGAATAAACTCCTCAGCCTGAAAGTGCATCTGTACAGTATTTAATGCGAAGGGTTTAAGCCAGCCTGGGGTCTTTGAGCTAAATATATAATAATTATTATAATGAGAGTATTAATGATTTGTTTGTGTGCTGCTCTTGCATCTAGTGCCAAATATTATATAGAATGCGTATCTGGGAATAATTCAGCCCTTTGTATTTTACATCTGTAATGATCCATGAGTGAGTTGCTGGATTCTGTCTCATTTGTATATGCCGTATTTTTTTCCAGAACATCTGTTTAAACCCACACTGGATAGCTGCCAGATTAGTGGAAAGGATATGATATACAGAAGACTTTTGTTTCCTCCGAGCAAGGAAAAAACCCAAGTTACAAGTTGGTGCATATTGCCGAGAAGAAGCAACTTTTTCTCTCCAGAAGCAGATGTCCTGTAGTGTTTGAAAATGAAATGTTTTTGTGTCTTGCAGGCAAAGGTTCTGTGCTTCAACAATATTGATTGTCAGTTAGTACAGGCTGTCAGCCTGCCGTGGTTAACCTACCAGTTGTTGGAGAGACAATCACAAGCAATTAAGAATCACATTTCGCAGTTTCAAATGCATCCATATTGCCACTTTATTCAAAATCCTTTTTTTCATGTTGGAAAGTACATTGGTGAGAGAGAAGTTTTCTTCTTTCCCCCTGCCAACCATATTTTCATTGCTGGCCAAATTAAGAGAGATATATATTGCTCATAAACTTGCTGCAGCTTCTTGATTAAAATCTTACATCCAGCACTCCTTTCAACATCAATCTATAATAATAAGGAGGGAGCACATTGCCTTGCATGTCTTTGTGTTGTGCCTCAGATGCAAAGCACCAGGGAAGCATCAGGGAAAGATTCAGCTGCAGAACAAGCAGTAGTGCAAAGATAAAAGGACAGACCTTTGAGGTTTGAAACATGGAAAAGAATAGTAAGATTAAAACTAAGGGCCAAAGGCTTAGCAGCTGCAGGTACAATGGTGCTGGCTATGCAGTGGTTATGGGGTAGCAAAGTGCTGAAATCAATACCAAGAAAAACATCCTACGTGGGATGAAACACAGAGTGCTATACACCCCCTGAATCAGCAGCACCTGGAGAACTTGTGGCTCTTGTCAACCCTCTGCCAAGCATCTTTCAAGGCTTTGGTAACTGGAGGTCTTTTACTGGTAAATATTGGACACTGGGCCTTGGAATTTTCTTCCCATAACTCAGTGTGTTACAAAGCCTAGTTGCCAGGCACTGTGCACATTGTGTTTGACAAACTGTGCATACAGTCACCTTGGCTGGTGGTTTTGGTCCAAACATCTGGGAACCATCTCAATCTCATAAGCCAACATGACTTAGAAGGACTTCAGGCAAAAACAAATCCTGTCTCCTTTTCCAGAACTCTTCCAAACCAAATCACTTCCTAAAAGTAACAAAAATCCATCAGTTCTTCCAAGAGAGCACACCACTCACAGCCTTGAAGAGATTTCTGACCAGCAGATGACTCTCCCCATGGGGTTTCTCAGCACCCTGAACTTCAGAAGCCCTTCTCATGCCTCAGCCATCCACCTCTCATGAGCTCCATATGTGGTCTGGGTCCATAATGCCCAGGGGAATGGGATCAGAAGCAGCACTGGCAGGTTTTGCTGGCGGGAATATGTCCCTTGAAGGACAAATGAAGTTCTGCCTTACACACAAGAAAGGCAAGTAAATGTAAAGGCCTAAGCAAAACCCTATACATCAATCAGAGATGATTGGCAAGACCTCTAGTAGAAATGTCAGCATGCACTTCACAATTGAGAGGCTCAGAGAAACAAGTTGTCTGTGAACCTGTCCATGGAAAGGGTTTCTTTCCCACCTCGCATTCCCCTCCATCCCTTCATCATTACAAAAACCCCAAACCCTGAGCAACATTCAAAGCAGAGCAAGCCAGCAATGGACCTGAATCGAGTCCCATGCTGCTGCCTTGGCAGTGAAGCACTGATGGATTAATCAAGTGAAATCTTCATGATGTAGGATCTCAGCAGAAGTATTTCAGAAATGATCAGCGATTTGGGGCAGCAGTACTAACAAATAAAAGGTGCTGAAAATAGGGAATCACAAGAGAAAAGGGAAATTATGTGGCTGAATAATATTGAAAAGTCGTTTCCCACGCACGAATGTACACAGGTTCTGATACCAAGGCTGGTATGAGTATAAAACTGAAGAGTTTTGCCTTAGTAAGACTTTGTCAATTCAAAACTTAGGTAAAAGGGGTTCCTGTGCAATAGCTCTCTTATTCGTCTCTCCATATTCATCTCTCCATATTCATCTCTCCTTCATACAAAACACAAGTTTGTGGTTTCACAATCACATTTTCCCATTTTTAAAACACATTTTCTCTTGCTTTGTGAGAAAGATACTGAAACTGCAAATGAAACTGTCTTGACGGAGGAAACAGAAATGGTTTTGTGTAGGACACATGAACAACGGAGCAAAGTAAACACTGACGAAAATAGGAAAGAGTGGTTTATTTTCTCTCTGATCTTTCATTTTTAGGGAATGTGGAGAACTTCCAACATTTCAGGCAAATGGGAAATTTGTAAACAACTAATGTAATAGCGAGTTTAGGTGTTAGCATGCAATGAAACAGTATCTTATTCTTACTGACAGCAGGATACAAAGATTTTTTGTATTAAGGACTCTTCCTGAAACTAGCAAGAATGATGGACAAATATCTTTAAATGGACTGCAGATCTTTGCATCACACTCAGCAACTGAATGTTCTACCTTTTTAATTCTTCTAGGATTAAACATTCAAGAAAACTAAACATGATTTTCCCCCTCTCCTATGTTTGCCATTGAGTTAAGTAGAAGGTTTTTATTGAGTGATTCAAGCTATGGAAAACATCAAGTACCCTGAGCATCTTATTATGATTTACAATCCCCAAAATCTTGATCCTGATACCAAAGATGAGAAACTTGGATCCATATTGAGAAAATAACTTGGATTTATGCTAATCCTGATCAAACTGTTGACATTAAGCAAAGATACTAAGGTGTAATTACATTTTCCACTGATCTATGAAATATTCATGTAATAATAATGAATACATACATGCAATCATACAATATCATCATCATAAACTGTGGTCAAATACATATGATATTTGCAATGCTTATACCTTGCTCATATAAATAAATATTCATTAGAACTAAAACTAATTACTGCATGGTTGGTGACAGCTGAGAATATTAAGCACTGCTACTGAATTACACCTTCAAAGGCAATTTTGAAATGACATTAATTTTCAAGTTGTGGTTCAGTTTATTTGTCCAGCTATGATAATACTTTTTCCAATGGAAAGAGTAATGTTTATACTAATTGTCATGAGAATGTCTAAGCATTTTCTGTGACTAGTAATCAAATTAGGGAGCTGTGAGTGTCTGTAAGTACACCAATGTTATTCTATTTTCATATTTAAAACTGGCCTTTCCCACAGCTCATTGAAGTTTATCTTCTAGCCACATGTCCCACAGATAAATAAACAGATGCTCTATATAAAGAGTTAGATCATATTTTGAATGAGTGAGGAACGTATATCATCATTAAGGGAAGCTTTGGTGCCAATGCTGGCATTAAGGTAGAGGAAAGAAAACAAGGAAGAACTTGAAATAGAGCAACATAATCCCAAGGAAGTTGTCAAAACCAGAAGAGAGGTTATTTGTACTAGAGTTGGCAAGAAAACGTTGTTTGGCAGGTTTTGCTGAAAAACAAAAGAATAACAAGAGAAAATTTTGATTTTTAATTAAAAAACATCCTTTGTTGTTGGTAGTTTTGGGCTGAAACCAGAAAATATGTTTTCTTTACCTCAATGTGCCAAGCCCCTAAGTTTTGTTTGAACAGAACTTTTTGTGAGGGATTTAAGGTGCCCAGTTTTCCAATTAAAACAATGACAAAACGAATAAAACTGAAAAGCCCCGAGAATATTTCTCTCTGTTGTAAATCTGATGTTTTTTTCTTAGTAGAAAATTTTCATGCAAGTTTTTTTTTTCACATGCCACTGGTGAAAGGAGGATATCCAGATATAGCTGATAATAGATCTTTACTGTCTGAATGCAACTAGATGACATTGTTTTTATTGTTACTGTTGTGTGCTTCATAAATAGAGACTGCAAAGACAGTTCAGGCCCAAGAGATCATTGTAATCTAAATATAAGTCTAGAGACTTTATTTATAAAATGTACAGAATCAGGGTTTTTTAATTGCAAGCAGAAATATTGTTCGTAGAAAAATACCGTGTTCACAAAAAGAATTTTAGTTTCCAGGTTTGGAAAAAACTCATGATATAAAAAAAAAAAAAAGAAAGAAAACCAAAAAAAGGAAAATTTATCTGCAAAGGCCTCGTTAATTTATCTGCAATTTGAATACAGGAAATGAGCAGACAACTAACACTGAAAATCTGGAAAGGACCAAATTGCTTCTTGAAGTAGCAGAAGAGGCAGGGAAGTGTGTGAGGGGTAGAGGGGTGATCACTGATGCAATTAGAAGGCTTATGTAGGATATTGTTTCCAGGTGATGGTTGATTTTCTAATCACAAACTTCCTAAGATACATCTGAAAGTGCAGTGTATAATAATACACAAGGCACTGGAAGGATACAGCTGCTGTTACACTGATTTGTATCTCTAAAGTACCTAGAAAAGGGTTTATTTCTGGGATGAAATCCACAAGAACCAGGGGAGCCAAGGATAGGAAGGGAGAGACTGTCTCAAGGAAAGGAAAACACCCATTTCTGTGCTATCAGTGTAGCACAGTGGGATCAAGAAATCAGGGGACATGCTGAGGAGCCTCTACCTGGTGGTACACAGGGGAGGTGGGATGTTCTGCATCTGCACTTCAGGCATCACCTCTGGAGGAGTTTGCTGGATTCAGTGAGCTGCTTTTGGCTGCCAGTTGCATTGGCCAGTGGCAGTGTGTAAAGATTTGGCAGTACGCGGCCGGATCCGTGTGAGACTTGGCTGCCTGCACCATCTTTTTATGCACTTAATTTGAGAAATAAGTACGTGACAGAAATTTCTAATGGTGTGACACAACAGAAAACATCCATTGCTCCATAGGCTGAAAACCTCCTATAAAGCCCCACATCCAGCTATTCCTATCTGAAGGAAACACCTACCTGGCACTCTGGATTTGGAAAAGAAACTTTATCAGGGAAGCTGGAAGGTTTGGGGTTTTGGGTTTGTTTTTTTTTTGTTTGTTGTTTTTTTTTTTCTGGAACAGACCATTCACACTGAAAAGCTTTGAGTTATTTCTTGTCCACATTGTGCAACTGCCCTTCTGCCTAGGTTTTCAGCAGTGCCTCTAAATGAGGCACCCACACCAACCAGCCCCTGCCAACGGGTCCTGAACGTTTAGGAGTGAGGGGCAGCCTGATCCAGGATAGCCACTTAAATTGTCTTCTCCCAGTCGTTGGTCCCATCACCACTTGCTCTGGATCTCCTGGATGGGTAGGTCTTCTGAGGGTGACTGGAAGGAGAGCAGAGGCATGGTTTGCCAAATGCAGTCAGTGGGCATTGGCAGCTGATCGGCAATCAGGTACATTCCTACCTTGCTCCAGCTCTTTCATTTATGTGACAGTTTGTGGGAAACATCTGGCACAGCAGCTGACTGACACATTTCCAGCTACAGAAAGCTGAGAAAAATCAAAGCAGCCACCAGGGATAACAAAACGTGGGTTTATGCATCTTAAGCCTCACTCTCTTCTCTCAGCCACCAGACCTGAGCCAGGCGTAATTCAGCTAAGGTCACTGAAGGACAAGCTAAAGATAGCATGAACTTTGGTTAAAATGTTCCTGACTGATGAGACAATCCATGAACTAGGCCATCCAGGTACCCCTACTTGCACCATCACTGATTTTGTGTAGGACCTTGGACAAGTCATTTTTCTTTCCTTCTCCTCCGTTTCTCTCTCTCAGTGAGGGAAACAAGACAGTGTCACACATTTTGATATCTGCCAGTGCTGTCTATAAAAGTTAAACATAACTACAGTCATTCCAGTTCCATCAATGACTGTATGTAATTCTTGGTGATTATCCAGCAGCCAAAGGTAAAACAGGACTAGGAGCTGGAAGGTGAAATGTTTTCAGTTCAGCCAAAATGTGTAAAGCATGTTTTTATGGCAGATCATGAAACACTGCAACAGCTTACCAGTGACTATGGCAGATTCTCCACACAGAATACCTACAGGCAGTCTGGGTATTTTTCTGACATGAAAGACAGAGGTTCTAGAGGACTAGAAATATGTTTTAACGTTCAGCTTTTGAAAGAACATCCAACAGCTGATGTCCTTGCTACCATAAAGATAATACTATTATATGAGGGAAACCCAGGTCTCTGCAGGGCTCAGATGAATAATCCCGTTACTGTGAGTGACATCAATTTGATGGATGGACCACTCGGTGGATAAAGAACTGGCTGGATGGCCGCACACAGAGAGTTGTGGTCAATGTCTCAATGTCCAGCTGGAGACCAGTAATGAGTGGTGTCCCTCAGGGATCGGTGTTGGGACCGGTCTTGTTCAACATCTTTGTCACTGACATGGACTGGGATTGAGTGCGCCCTCAGCAAGTTTGCCGATGACACCAAGCTGTG
Organism: Pezoporus flaviventris; assembly: GCF_033815535.1. NCBI lineage: Eukaryota > Metazoa > Chordata > Aves > Psittaciformes > Psittacidae > Pezoporus > Pezoporus flaviventris. The sequence goes on along the minus strand of NW_026892584.1, from coordinate 42,532,700 downwards.
CGGTTCAGTTGATACGCTGGAGGGAAGGAATGCCATCCAGAGGGATCTTGACACGCTTGTGAGGTGGGCTGATGCCAACCTCATGAGGTTTAACCATGCCAAGTGCAAGGTCCTACACCTGGGTCAGAGCAATCCCAGGCACAGCTACAGGTTGGGCAGACAAGAGATTCAAAGCAGCCCTGCGGAGAAGGACTTGGGGGTGTTGGTGGATGAGAAAAGGAACATGAGCCGGCTTCAGTGTGTGCTTGCAGCCCAGAAAGCCAACTGTATCCTGGGCTGCATCAAAAGGAGCGTGACTAGCAGGTCGAAGGAGGTGATCCTGCCCCTCTCCTCTGCTCTTGTGAGACCTCACCTGGAGTATTGTGTGCAGTTCTGGTGTCCTCAACATAAAAAGGACATGGAACTGTTGGAACAAGTCCAGAGAAGGGCCACGAGGATGATCAGGGGACTGGAGCACCTCCTGTATGAAGACAGGCTGAGAAAGTCAGGGCTGTTCAGGCTGGAGAAGAGAAGGCTGCGTGGAGACCTCATAGCAGCCTTCCAGTATCTGAAGGGGGCCTATAGGGATGCTGGAGAGGGACTCTTCATTAGAGACTGTAGTGATAGGACAAGGGGTAATGGGTTAAAACTTAAACAGGGGAAGTTTAAGTTGGATATAAGAAGGAAATTCTTTCCTGTTAGGGTGGTGAGGCACTGGAATGGGTTGCCCAGGGAAGTTGTGAATGCTCCATCCCTGGCAGTGTTCAAGACCAGGTTGGACGAGGCCTTGGGTGATCTGATTTAGCATAAGGTGTCCCTGCCCATGGCAGGGGGGTTGGAACTAGATGATCTTAAGTTCCTTTCCAACCCTAACGATTCTATGATTCTATGATTCTATGAACAAGCTACCTCATGGCAGCTGAGATGCTGTAATTCTGTGGGTTCTTGCTCCTACAAGCAATAACAATGGCTCTCTATAGCAACTCTGTGCTATTTCAGATTTGCATTCTCCACCACAAGAAGTGCGGCTCCACTTCCTTTTCAAGAGATGAAGCATGCACATGGTCATAACAGTCCCCCACTCAGTTGGGCTGAAAAGCATTAGCTCGTCAAATGACAGTAACTTGATCAAATGTCTGAGCACTAATATTGAAACTCCACTAGAAATGAGCAGACTTCTTTGGAGATGTGCTCATTCTTAGGACATTATAAATGTGGATGTGATTTTACGAAGTTCAAACAGGTAGACTCACATCTTCTGCCTTTGTCTACGTAAAGCTCTCCAGCTTCATAGCCAGTTACTGCTGCTGCTATCCAAAGTTAATGCCTAAAATACCCTCTGCTGTTGGAATACACCACAACACCCCTCCTCCCACATCCAGCCCTCATACAGAATGATCTAAATGCAAAAGAAATGACAAAAAGAGTGGTTTTGGAAATAATTAGGTCAATTAGAATGTAACAAGGAAAGTGGTCTAGACATAGATGGCATTTAAATTAGCAACAAACTGCTCCATTTGGGTTCTTCAGTTCAATCAGCTATTTAATCATCAATCCATCTATGTGAATTCCTAGCAAATTAAAGAATTTGCTAATTTAACATACCCTGAAGGTGGTGACTAAATTATGTATCAATGTCACTGATGCCTGCTCTGTCTAAAGCGTAAGAGAAACGCAACCAGACTCTTCAGAGGGGGGTTTTGGTGTCATACGCTAAGGATCATACAGAATGCTTCATTTTAGAAAGGTCTGTAAGTTTAAAAAAGACACTTTGGTTCTGCATTAGCCAATCTGAATTTCATTTTAACCTCCCTCGCTCAAACCTGAGGCCCATGTACAAAGCTGCCGATAAAAGAGAGGAAACTGAAATAAATTTCATTCTCAACATGTTCTGTACTCCAGAGTGGCAGGTAGCCCTTTTAAAGCCAAAAGTAATGAACAATAACCACTTCTATAAGTGGCACAGTATAAGCAGATCTAAAAGTGGAGATGATACTGGGGACAATAGAGTTCTCTTACATGATATGCTAAGAGCCTAATCCTGTGGCTTGTATAGGACTTCTCCCATACAAGATGCAGTCAGTCTCTCCTAGTGGGGCTAACCCTTCCCTAGGTGAAACTGGCCCCTATAGAAAGCCTGTGCAAGAGTTATCCATCACACAGGTCACTATTTGCAAGCAGCACATTAAAAAAAAAAAAAAAAAAAAAAAGCATTCTGGCTTTATAATTGATGCCCTGCCAGAAGCCAAAGTGTCCTTCTTCCAGGGCTCAGCTGTGATCCTCTCATGTCCTCCTTCAGAACTGACACAGTGAGGCTGAAATCAAGCTCTGAAGAAAACAAGTATATGGTCCATCTCTGAAAGGGATCTTTGCAGAAAACGTGGGTGGGGAGGGAATGGAAGATGAGGAAGTTGGGTGGGGAACAAATGGAAGGAAAACAGACCTGGAATTTTTGAAAACTCTAATTTTATGCTGTTCAACCTGCATGTTTTGTCCTCTTTCTGGTTCACTTTCATTTTAGACTCAGCAATATGAGGAAGCCCCTACTGTGTAGTCAGTAACAGATTGAGGATTCAATCTCAGGCCCTGCCTAGAGCAAAAAAGATGGTATTATTTGTCACACTCAGTAGCTCTGCTTAGACATACCCTAGAAAAGGGCATGCTCCTGTCTGATGAGGCTGACAGTCCTATAGATCCTTTCAGGTATGGTGAATGGAGCGGTACTTCTACATGTAAGAGGCAGCATAGTTCCAGTGAGAGGTGCACTTTGTCAGCACAATGACATGGGCAGGGGTTTCTGAGAGGTCTCTTGAAAACAGGCCTACAGTCAGAGTTCACATGCTTCTTGCGTGGTATTCAAATGCCCAGAAATATAGGGATGGGTGCAGCTTTGACAAGATTTTAAAAGCAAGATAAGGAGAAATGAATAATTAGGCATCTGACTGGAGCTGAAAATTCACATCTCTCCTCAGGATTGGTGAACTGCTTTGGCTAAAATAAGATACAATTTGAATCTTTGCCAGTTGCCTCTATTAAATTGAACCTTTTTTTCCCTTAAGATCAGAGATTGCTTTGTTCAATGTTGGAGCAAGTCAGAAATTCTTCTGTGATCCCTGGAAGTTTAAGTAAGGGGGGTGGAGAAGGAGTTACCATATTGCTGCCTTTGGCACCAGATGCAACCAAGTGAATACTGCCTCCAGGTCTGGGTCTGTGTTTCATCAGGGATTCTGATGAATTAAAGAGGCTGCACAGATGCAGGTACCCACCTCACTACCTCTCCATGCCTATTTTAGGCCATTTGGCTTGATTAAATATAAACTCCAAAGAGAGGGTCCCTCTGCCCACCCTGGGGCTGGCTGCTTTCACACAGGTTTTGCCCTTCAGCCCAGGACCTTGCACAGAGACCAGCTTTCCTCCATAGCCACTTGCTGGCTTTAAAATGACTTGTTGCCTTCCTAGATGGGCCTGATAACAACTCAGAAGTGGCTGACCACAAGCCTCGCGGGTTGTTAAATCAGATCAAGCACCACCACTGCAGCCCAGAGTAGAGCCAAAAGAAGGGTTACAAGAAAAAACCCCTTTGACTTCAGCCAAAAGTGAGATTATTTGGGCAATAAATGAATACAGCAAGCATATACTAATGTGGCCAGATCTGAAATGAAAATTAAGACAATTTTAGCATTCCTTTACAGTGCCTGATTGAAGAATTTGGTCACATGGCAGGAAAGAAGGTCACTAAAGACAGCTCTTTTAACTGAATCTCATTTGTATTTTAAATTGGTCATATGCCTTTTCATTTGTGTCTTCTCGGATGTGAGTCTCCTCTTCGTCTTTATTTACATTGATCTGTTTTCATATTTGGCTTTGAATTGCAAGCAGACTTTTCTCTGCTAGCCAGTTTGAAGGGGCAGCAGAGGCATCCCCACTTAATTCCCATTTGCTTTGTGCCCAAGAGAAGTAACTTTTCTTGATGAAAGAGCATTACGGCAATTACATTGGCATGACGCATTTTATGCTGACTGGTCAACATCAGTTCTAGAAACAAACTGTAGCATGTGTTTCTACTCTTCCATTTGTCTCTGCAATCAGGGACACGTCAAATACATTCCATGTCACATCACGGACCAGAACAAAAGGTTTGTAACTAAAACAGTGGGACTCAGCCAACATTATCAGAAGTGTTGCATAGTGATGTTACTATAGCAAAACAGAGATTTCTATCAGAGAAACATATATCACACTCAAAAGGATAGCAGTGTTTGTAAAAATATGCACTACATAACATAGAGAATTTCATCATACACAGCAAGGAGATATGTTGGCGGCTACAAAGCAATATATTTAATTCATACCTGAGAATAATTTGATTTTCAGTTTTCCTCCACACTAGTTACGACATCCAAACAGCTTGTACAAGCTACTGACGGGCAGAAATTGTCAGGGAATTATGTTTTTTTAAGATCTGACTTTCTCAGCAGTTGCAAATACAAGAGCAGAATGCTGATTAGCAATAAGATGACATACGCATAAAAAAAGGACCCCAAGAATATAATAATTCAGTGCTACTTAAAATGAAATGTGGTTTTGTAAACATTACGCAAATAATGATTTGGGGAATCTAAGCCCACAGCCAAAAGTCAGGCTAAATGCATTTCCAGGGAATGTGCTGTTAGTACCTCGGCCATGATAAGATTACAGTGAGCATTTTCGACTATTGCTAACTATAAACAGAAATTTGAGCTGTGTGGGTCAATGTGGTGACTCAGCAATCAAAGTTACTTCATCCTGCTGCAGTCAGAGGACTGCAGTTTGGTTTCCAGCACCACGTTTAGGGTTTTCAGGGGGAACAGGAGATGAGTCAGGGAATTAGAGCAACCTTGCATTACTTAACTGGTGCTTGTGCCTTGATCAATGGCCATGGGAAGGCTCTGCTGTAGGGAACCCCTGCAACAGTGTCGCAGTGTCCTCCCTGTTCCAGAGCGCTGTGGAGGCTGCCAGTGCTGTCAGATGGGGGGGGGTGGGGTGGGGTGAGGGGGGGTGTGGAATAGGAGAAAGAAGGAAAAAAATATGAGAATTTACTGCAGCATCACATGGCAGATAATATTTACCTTATTGTGCATGAAGTGATGCATACTGTGTCCTAGCTGTGATGCAGGTAAACACAAAACTTTATACCCCATGGCTCAAAACCACTGCTGTTTTCAGTCACTGGTAAACTAGCATGCACACAAACCCCATGACATTCCTAGAGCTGGAGTGTGTCTTTACCAGTGTGCTGCAACATCAGGCAGGTAATTAACAAATGCCTGGATAAAATGAGCAAGGTCTTGTTTATCAATCAAGGTACCATTAATTAGCTCACATGTCAATTTTAATTGGAGTTATTTGTATTAATAGTGGTAATCGGTGTAAGTTCTATGGCACACCTGCAGGGATCTGTGCTTGCTCCTGGGCTTAACTTTTGGCAAATATACTAACCTAGAAAATATCTTCACAATTTCAAAGTACAATTTTTTCGAGTGATAACTAGCTGTGTAACTGATGGCTATTTCCTAATAGAACCTATACATGGAAAAACATCATCTAACAACTGCACCTGAAATAAAAACAGAGTAACAGTGTTACGTTAGAAACTGTCTAGCTGAAGCTGTCATAAAAAAGCTCCAATGACACATATAAGGGGCTAACATTATTTGCAAATTATAATAATAGCTTTCCACATCTGTTCTCATGAAGAGGGAAAGCTGTGTGGCTGCTGGTATTTTATTTAAGGTTTGAATACATCCATATTGCTTTACATTTTGAAAAAAAAAAAAAAAATCCATGACTCTCTTCATTATACCTTTTCTTGCTTTGTTAAAGGCAATGCTGTAGCTCAGGTTACTCTGGGGTTGCCATCATCCCAGGATCAGCTTGGGTCTCTTCTGGAACTGAATCGTCTCAGGTGTGCCTTCAATTTAAAAATGTCTCTATGAGGACAAATATTAAGGCAACCACAGCTGCTTCTGTGCTACTGAACACGCTTGTTATTTTATAGGATTGCCAGAGCTCCCTGGTGCTGTGCGGTGTCCTGGCACCTCACAAGAGGCAACATCTGCCCCAAGGAACCTATAATCAAAAAACAGAGGAGGGGGTGGGGGAAGGGAATTAATCAATGATTGACTTTCTCTGTGTCAAATAAAGGAGTGCCTGAGGTATGGAGATTCAGCGATTTGGCTAGGTTATTCAGAGTCTATAAAAGAACTCGGAATTGAAAGTAGCCCTCTTCCATCTAAATTCAGCCATGTTGAGTCATCAGTCAATAACAAGACTGATTTCCATGGCAGTAACGTTTGGAGGCTTTAATCAGGTTTCATGTCCTATTATACTGGGTACTGTGTAAATATAGAATAACAGATACTCTCTGCAGGCATGTCCTTAAACAGATCCCCGCTGATTTCAGTGGAACATTACACATCCAGAAGGATATCCTGGGGTAGATCTGATTTTCTAAATAGGGATGAGCTGCAGTAGCAGGGAGTAAAACCTGCAGGATTTATGGGGAACAGATTATAGGTAATGGGATCACAGGGGTGCCAGTGTAAGGCATACGGTATAGCAACTCTGTTGATCATTTGTTTTATTTTGGAAGAGGGTAAGTGAACAAGGAAAAATAAAATTTTTCAGCGGGAGTCTGGTACCTATATGCTTTGTATCTGAGTACTGGTGTTTTACTGAATTGCAAAGTTTTCCTGCCCAAGGATAAATAAAAAACACTTAACTGCAGCAAAGCTCTTCCATTCTTTTCACATGAATAGTCTTTAGCAAAGAGTTATCCTTTTGCTAACTTAAAAGGTGGGACAGTGAAAGGTAATTGGAAAACAAAGATGCTATAATGGGAAGAACCGTGAGCACATTTGGAGGACATCTGCTGAGATGTTATCTGTGGCAAAGAAGCCCTGCCCATTCAGTGACATCATTTTCTACACAACGGCCAGCCTGTCCTGGCAGGCTCAGGGGCTGCAGTGGGACACTGTGTGAGAGCCAGGCTGGATGCGGCAGAAAAATACAGTGAGACTGATTCCCTCCATGCTGGCAACAAGTATCTGGCCGAGGAGCAGCCACTTCTCTTTAGCCAAATGGAGATGATGAGGCTGAGGACAATGGAGACTGCAAGGCAGGTCAACAGGTTGATTTCTTTCACAGTTGCCTTCATTATTTTAATACTTAGCGTGTATCTTAGATAAGCACCAAGAAGCTCCTGCAGAGACTGTGCTTGGCACTGGACACGGACATGCTGATAGGTAGATCCTGTTCCACACAGACCCAAAGGGATGGTTATACCAGCTCTTGGTGAACCCAGCTTAATGCATAAGCCATTCTGTTCAAGGCTGGGATAGCAAGTTCAACAGACAGGAAATGCTTGATGACTCGAGGTCCAAGAAAACCAACATTATGTGCTGAGTACAGTGAGGGACAGGGTAGGGAGGGCAACTAAATAGGTACTTGATATATCAGCACGCATGTAGGGTTTTTTAGCCTGAATTTTGCAGTGTCTGTGGAAATGCCTGATTTGTATTCCTAACATCTTCTTAAACTTCTCCTAATACCTTCTTAACTTCTGGATACCATCAGTTTATGTGGCAGCAATGTTTTCAATACCTGAATCTACATTAGCATGTTTGAATCAGGAGTGTGCTTTTGAAGCAAATCTGATCATACCAATTTACTGTGCTTTGGTTTGTATCATGGGCCAGTCTGGGAGTACATAAACTGGGCTCCCTTCCAGTGAACCTAAAGCAGTGAGATCCTCCAGACAAGTTCACATGAACTCTGGCCACCACTCAGCATGAAGTCATGGGACCCCATTACAAGCTAGCCCAAATCAGCCTCACTTCACTGAAACAACTTTGGTGTGGAGGCAGGGTCTCAAACACCCCAGAAAACCAGTCCTCCGGGGCCACTACTGCTCACGAAGCCTGAGCACGTCTCAGCTTGTTGTCCACAGGAAACTTCAGGCTGGTGGGAGAGAAAGAGGGTTTGGGCTTGGAGAGGAGCCCTGCCCCTCAAAGCAGGATGGACATAACTCACTCAGGCCAGAGAGTGCAGTCACAGTTCTATCTGTAGGCACAGCTAACAAAACCAGCGTAGATGTAGCCAAAGGCTAGAAAAAGCACCTGACAGTTTTGTGCAATAAGAAATCAGGCAGAAAATAAGACCTCAGTGACTTCACTGAGTACAAGTGGTAGCATGAGCTCAAAACTGGTTAGACATTGAAGAATCACAGGAGAGAGATGCTCAAACAGTTACACACCCTACTTCCCCCCACCCCCTGCAATATATATTATATATATAAAAATATTTATATTGTATATAAATTATTACCAGGATTCTTCTTTCATAGGACTGTTTCTTATACTATAAATAAAGCAAAAACTCCTCCCTCTTATTGCTTCATAAGCCATTGCTTTTTGGTTGATGTCTGATTGGCATGACTGCAGAAATGAGGACACAGCAGGGCCGTGAAGTAAAGAGAACACTAAAGATACTAATTTATCTTTCCTCTCTTCTCCTGCTTTTATTCATGGTAGTGTCATCTCTTTTACCTATGAGGTGTGAATACAGATGAAGGCATCACTAAGTGCAATTTTATGGCTGCAATAGCCAGAGGGTCAGACCAGAATGATGCTGAAATGGTCACTTCTGCCCTCAAAAGTTCCCAGACTGTACATTTTTGAGGAGGTGATTCAAAGTTTCCTCCCACAGGTCATTGGAATTTCAGCATTTTCAGGTATCTTTCCAGAACTAAGAACTCATGACATGCTACTTTATAAGCAAGGGGGAAAAGTAGCAGACTTCAGTTCCTTCAGATCAAAGACTGTGCCTTCTGATGTGTCTCTACAGCACCTAACAGCTCCTGGTCCAGATTGGGATTTGTGGTTATTACTGTAACAACAAAAGCAGCTGCGGTGGTGTATGGGACAGAACTGACATATTTGCTATTTTTGTATGTTCTGTGTCTAACTAGCACATTTTCTATGCAAACCAATTTGGTTCCTGTTTATATACCAAATTCCCCATAGCACGTTTGCTGCCTCTTGTCATGGCTATCATTATTCCTGGTGAGGAGCACTGTATTGATCCCACTTCAGTGTTTGTCAACAGCATTCGTGACCAAGACAGAGAAGCTCTTTGCAGACTGTGAAATGTGCCTTCTTCCTCCAGCTGGAGAAAGCACAAGCATGCTGCCATCCCAGAGCTGTCCAGCTTTAGCACCCTGGAGACCAGGAACAGAAGCTGGAAACCAAACGTAAGCCCCCTGTCTGACCTCTCCCAGGGCTTTTAGCCAGCTAGTGGGAAGAGCTCCCAAAAATGCTTCAGCAAACAGACATCTTTCAGTTTGTGACTCTTCATGTTACCAGATTAGTTAACACCTAGTCTTGTACGAAATTCATTGGAGAAGTACAAACAAAATCATACATTTATATATTCACAAGACGTATTCCTAAAAAGAAAAATGAAAATTTTCAATATGATGCATTTATTGTTTTTTTCCAGATAGCCTGCTACTGTTTTGCTATTGAGAAGTACACCTTCAAACACTGGGGTTGTTTAATTTCAGAAGCATGGCTATGCTTATTATATTTGCTGCTGTGAAACACACTTTTAATTTGTATTTTTATTGAGCTAGATTTTTGACTGAGACCAAACCTGTTTCTTTAAAAGCTGTTAGTGCCTAGACTGAGATACTAGCTCTGTAATTCCAACACAATGTCATACAGACTCTTCCTTTGAGTACAGCCCACCTTTTAAAAACAGAGGAACAAACCCACTGTTGGACCATGAAGGTGTTGTCATTACTTGCAGTCATGGATCAGAACTTAAGTCTACTGGGGGTTACCTCAATAATTCCACTTCATCTTACCATACTAGAGCTTCTTCTTATGCCTGACTGGCTAAAACCTATTTATATCCAAAGTTGCATAATTTCAGTGTTTTAAAGTAACTTTTAAAAGTTACATTGAATTATATGTTACCTATGTAAGTGTTAAAAATGGATAAGAATAGGAGTACCTGCTCTTCTGGCGTGGTATCGATACACTGGCAATCGATTCTTTGCCACTAACCATCACATTCATTATGTTCGGATAACATAATATGAAGTTTAAGTTGATACACCTTATCTTGAAGCACTTAATAAACTAGAGTCGACAGCTGTGAAATTTGAGGAAGCACTCAGGGAAACCTAGGGACTTCCCTAAAAATTACAGTTTAGAGACTATAATCCCATTGATGATAACTGAGTAACAAAACCAACATTGTCTGCATTCATAACAATTCTTGAGTAATTTCATTGTTCTCAAAGGAAAAAAAAAAAAAAAAAGAAGCTGCTTTTGTTCATTGTTGATACAAAGTCACTTTGTTGTTGCAGACCAGGCACTTCCTACTTCACCTGGGTATTTTTATCCACAGTACTTTGCTGTGTTTGAGAGATAAGTCCTTACTCCAGACTGTGAATCACACTTCCCCCTCAAATTCAGAGAATGTCAGATCCAGATTGGGATCCAAACTTTCTAGTTTGGGCCTGTTTTTCATCATGGTAAATCAGCAGTCAGAAATTTAAACAATCTGTTCATGTTGAATTTTTTTTTTTTTTAATTGCACTTCCTTTCTAGCAAACAACAGAGGTTTATTTTCTTCTCTTCAGGACAGAAAACTGTTTACTCGATGACCTTATTTTTTAAACTGCTGCTTCATTTGTAGGGGGAAGTCCTAACGACCTTGCTCACCATGCAGCCTGGGAGCTTATCAATCAGGACAGGGATTGGCAGGAAAACAAGAAAGCTTTCCTGCAATCAGATCTATTATCAGAGATCCCCCTGCCTGGGCAAAAGTGTCTTAAACCAGCGAACATGCTCTATATTGCTACACGGAACTGCAGTCTGAAGACTCAAAATTAGTTAATAAATGAATTTTCTTCTTGTTTTTGTTAAGTTCCATACACATCCTCTGAACTGCCTACAGGCTGTGCACACTGGTGATTAATTTAAATCGTATCTGTAATGCCTGCCTACATTTTAATTTATACTAAATATTCTGTACATAATGCACGGTAGGTTGAAATGTAATTACAAACCCAGATTTTTCCTTTCCATTACCTTTGTGTCTTACAGGGTTCTCACAGCCAGTTCATTCTGCCCCAATATCAACAGAAATCTTTCCACTGACTGCAGCAGATGAAGATCTGCCCCTAAACTAGGTAACTGGGCCTGTACCACAGGGTCTGCTTATTCCACCAAGTTGCCCAAATGGTACATTTTTAAAACCGTGCTGAAATATGTCCTAATAAACCTTAAAGAGAGATACAAAAAATACCACACTGGTGTGTCCCAGCTCTGCCAGGAGGAACTGGTCTGTTCCTTGGTGGGAAAAGAGGCCTTGCTGTTTATTTCTTTGCCATGAAGAAAAGTGAAGCTGTTCCGCCTCTGAGTCATCACTGACTCCTCTAGCACACTGGCATATCCAGTGATCCATTTGATGCTCAGGAACCGTCTTGACATATATTATTAGACAGATGGAGTTGACCAAAACAGAAAAAGAAAGTGAATTTCACTAAATGTGTACAATCATTCAAATTATGTAGTAGAAAAGCCTCTTATTAGATCAAATAAGTTTGCTACTAGTGCAAAGCAGGGTCATATTCCCTAGCTTTACTGCTATAAATGCATTCTATGTACCTTTGTGCTGTTAACAGTGCGAAGCTGTGGGAAGATGTGCTGTTGTCTAAATTCCAGATAGCTTGTGATTGCAGAAATGCGATCACTAGTGATCATATGTTTCCGAAGAAATCCAATTAATTCTTATAACCCAGTTAGTGTTTATGGCACCGTCAGTTAGAAAATAAAATCCCTTACTGACCAAAGAGGGCAAATTTTGATACTGGAACTGTGGAGATATAATAAATCTGACAACACCGTTTTTCAGAGCTCTTTAAAATCTTACAATATATTGCCATGCTGTAAGCAACAGTTCAAGTAATTTGTGATTTTGAGACATTCCTGCTGCAAGAGCTGGATGGCCTCAATCACAGCAAGGCAGTGGGAAGCGCACCATCCAGACTTGCCACTCGGGCCCCTCTGCCACCAAGTCCTTGGAGAATTGCTTAACCTTTCCACACCACGCAGCCCGCCTGCTGTGGAAAAGGATATTGAAATATCCTCCAAGGTACAGTGATACCCGATTATTTATTCAATTGGTATTTCGTGGGTGCAAGAGAAAGCTCTGAGGACAAGGTAAGCGGACTGGCACCCCATGCTTTCAAGGAAGCTTGCTGGTAGCATCCCGAGATTCACAGGTTCTGGCCCTTCCCAGAGGCTGAAGAGCCAGGGGCTGCCCTGGCCTCTCCTCTGCGCAGGGGTCGGTCCCCTACTTTTTGGGGTAAACTGTCCACGTTCTGGGTACCAAGCTCCTAATGCCGGCGGTTCCCGCAAAGCCAGGTTAGGAGGGGCCGTCACACCGCGCGGGGCACGGCGTCCCAAACGCCCAGGTCAAGGGCCGGGCCGGGCCCCAGGGGGTGACCCTGCCGTCGGGCCGCCCGGAGCCAGGACGCGCCAGGGACCCGGAAACACCGCCCTCAGGGCCTGGGCCCGGCCTGGTGGGTGGGCGGATGGGGGCGGCGAGAGGGCCGAGCCGCCGGGCGCTGCCCCGCAGCGCTGAGGGGAGCTCCGAGGGCGGCGAAGAGGGGCTGGTCGACGAGGCCCCGGCGGCGGCGGCGGCGGATACCCCCCTCCCCGGGGAGCGGCGCGGAGCGGGACAGCCCCTCGGCACGGTGGGGCGGGCGGGCAGAGGCGCGGCGGCGGTAGGACCCGGCGGCCGCTCCCCGGAGGATGTGAGCGAACGCTGCGGAGACGCGTGTGGGACGAGCCCGGCCTCGGCTGCGGGAGCTCGGCCCGGTGGTGGTGGGGAGGCGGCAGCAGCGGGGCTGCTGAGCGAGACGAGGGGCGGCCTCCCCCTCCCGGCCGGAGGCAGGGCAGTGGCGGAGGCGAGGCGGAGCGGCGGGGGAGGCAAGCCGGCAGCCGGAGCGGGCGTGTGAGCCCCATGGGCCGAGCGCCTGCGAGAGGGGGAGGAGGAGCCGCCCCGCCGCCCGCCGCCCGGGGATGGTGAGGAGGCGGCTGCTGCCGGGAGCCCATTGAGGCCTTCGCTCCGCACCCGCCGGAGAGCCCGCCTCGCCAGCCTTCCCCTTCCCCCCGCTTGCTCGCTGGCTCGCTCCCCCCTTCCCTCCCATTCCCCTGCCTCCTTCCCCGGCTCCCTTCCCCTGCCGCCGCCACCCTCCCATCACCTCCTCCCAGGCTCCAGCCATGTAAGTGACCCGCTCCTCCGCCTGGGAAGGGCTGGGGAAAGGAAGCGGCGGGCCGGGGCCTGCTCCGTTCGGCCGCGCTGTGCCAGCCGCATTGTGCGGGGCCGGGAGGGGAAGGGAAGGGGGCGGCCGCCCTCCGCCTCTCCCGGGCGGTGGTTGCAGACCCGCCTAGGCCGCGACGGCGGGTGAGGAGCTGCCCCGCCGCTCCACCTGGGCACCGCGGGGCTGCGGCTCTCCGGGGTGGCCGGCGGGGTGGAGGGGTGAGGGGACCCGGGCTGCGGGCGTCCCCGGCCGGCGTCCTGCCGGAGGCGCCCCGGGCGGGCAGGAAGCTGTTGGCTTCCCAGGATGCGGTGGATGAGAGGGCGGGGGATACCCGCGGCGGCCCTCGGGCCTGTCCCGGTCCCTTCGGAGCCACGGCTCTACCGTGCCGGCCGGGGCTGGGGTCGCCGGGGACCTGCCCGAACATCCCACGGGAAAGAGGGGGTGGTGGTGGGACATTTCGTATATTGTGGGAAATAAAGTAGCCAAGTGTCCCCTCCCTCCCTCCTATTTCTACCCCTTCCCACGCCCCCATTTTTTCCCCTTGTCTTCTGTAGGCGCGTTGTTCAGCCTAGCTCCGCTTTGCGGACCACTAAGTGTTTGCCGACGGGGGTGTGATTATCTCCGTGGGCATTTGGCGTGGGTAGGTGGCTGTGCGGCGTTTGTGGACTTGATACTGTTTTTTTTTGTAGTCGTGTTTTGCAGAACTGTAGGAGCTGTGTGCAGCTTCCCCCCCTGCCCCTCCAGGTGGAATTCTGCATTTGCCTAAATGTTATTTGAGAGTTGTAGGACTTTTTGTTCTGTTCCTCTGTAAAACGCATGATTATAATAAAGTATATGAACGTGCTGGGGCTTACATATTTTACTGACAGTACGCTACTGATGTTAATGTAGCTTGCACCTTATAAATATTCCCACCACTGCCCGTCCCCCGGGGGGGGGGGGGGGAGTATTTAACTGTTTTTGCTTTGTTTTCCTACCACCTCTAACACATAAGGAGCAAATCTCTGATTTGCTCGTTTGTTTTATTTATGCCACGGAGGGATGTACATTTCAAAATACAGTTATAAAGGGGAGTTCCTAACACTTAATTCAGAAGAATATTTGTTTACAGGTAAATAACATTGACATACTGCATGACTCGTAATTACTTTTATGTAATAGTTAATTTCCTGATGACAGCCACAACATTTGTCTGAGTTAACAGATTTAAAGACACTGTGAAACTACTTTTGATTTTTTAAATAGGAGGGTTTGTATTGTATGCAAGGTTTATAGAACTGTTTTTTAGTGTGCAGCAGTGGTAAATTTAAGAATTGATGCAGTCTCAGGTAACTTGTAGCTCCAACATTCACTTGTCGTCTTATAAAAACGTTCTGTAAGTGATTAAGAATTAAACAGGTTCAGGACTGGCTTGATTTGTTTGGGGACAGAACAAAACTTCTCTTACAAAAACTTTAAAATGGAATTTGATTAAATGCATCTCATATTGGTACAGGCGTTCTTAGCAGCATGGTTCTTAAATTGCATAAGTGTAAACTATAAAAGGACTTGTTCTTGTTTGGGAACATAAAGAGGATTTTGTCTGGGCTCTGTCTTTGACAGAGAGGATATGAAGAAGTCTCTTACCTGGCATCACTCAGTTTTGAAATAGGCAGTTTAGTTTGTCCTCTTAAACTGTAGCTGTGGTTGTAGCTTTGACAGCTGCATATGGTTAACTCTGGTCCATCACCTGAACAATATTAACCTCCTATGTGACAAGCTGTACTTGCTTCTGTGAAATACCAGTTTAGACATGGTGTCATTTGTTATAAAATATCTAGTAGCAAATACAGGTGGCCACACCTAACTTGGGGCCCACAGTGCATTTTTGTAAAGCAAACTAAAATGGTGGAACAACCTGGTCCTTCTAAGCTTTCTTGAAAAGCTATCTGCCCAGATTTGGTAACTTTGTCATGGTGCAAAGCTACTGGGGCTTAGAGGGCCTTGAACGTGCTGAAGCCACTGCTGCTCCTGCAAAACACCCTGTGCAGCATGGGAGATATACTTTACTGGTTGAGGCCTGGTAGGGACACCTATCTGTACTCAGCTTGAAATGTTGGCTGGAGCCCAACACTGTTGTGTCTGTGATGTTCAGCTGCAGTTGACTGTCAGCTGTGAGTTTACCCTGGGATCTGGGGTCAGCTGTGGTAGGAGAGCTTGGGTTGCTCATGATATCCCATGTAATGGGCCTGAATACACGCCCCATTCTCCAGTTCTTGTGTTTCTCATGACAGTGTCATGTGGCCAAGGTAGGCACACGCGGGCAGCTGGATCCTTTTTTGCCTGGTCCTCCTGCTGTGTGTTGTAAGAACATGTAAGGATGCACGTTAGGGCTTGGGGTGTCCTGGGAGCATCAGGATTGTGCCAAACCAGGGTGGTGGGCATTGGTAACTGATAGTGTGATGGGCCAAGTATTAATCCAGGAGCATGCTTTGCTGTAGCCTACTTTCTGATCTGGGCTAACTAGTACAGCCTGGATAGTCTAACATGCCAGGTGAGGCAGGGGCAGGGCTGAGGTTGGTGGGTCTCATCCTCCTTCAGTCTCTTGCTTCCTCTCCTTCATGAAGATGAGGTGATTATCATGGAGGTTCCTGCATCCTGTAAGGTTCGGTTTCTGCTTCAACATTATGGAAGAATTACTTTTCTTCCCACCCTGCTTCAGGATGTGAGTAGAAATTAATATAAATTTCATCTTGGATAGAGGGCAGGGAGGACAGATTCATGTCTTGATTTTTGTAGAGACAAAAGAAGGCGAGCATAATAAACAAGAGAACAAGAGAAGGAACCTTAATGCAACTCTCCCAAATACGGAAAAGATGATTCTGCTCCACCTTCTGTTGGGTGGTTGGTTTGACTGATTCCTTAAAGCAGGTTTTGCTGCTGCAGTGTGTAGGGAAGTGAGTTGTTATTTATGAAAAAGTTAATAACCACTAAGGAATTAATATATGCATAAAACCAGCAGCACTGTGATAGGATGCTGATGTCATGCCATTCATGACTTACTCCACTTCAGCTCTGTGAGGATACTTTGGTGTTGAAATAGGTATTACAGAAACGCATATTGAAAAGCAAGCAAACAGAAGACTAAGAGAAAGAAAGAGTTATTTAGCTTTTGACAGTATTCAGTCCTATGCAGACACAGGCTGAAGCAGCCAGGTCATACTTACCTCAGATGCCCTCTGTTCACTGGGAACCATTCCTAGATGGCCATACATGAGGACTGTTAATCATTCCTCTCTTTTTTTTTTTTTTTTCTTCCCCTCTAAGGATTTTATGGAAAAGGAACTTTCTCTGGTTTACACATCTTCAGTAGTACGTTGACCTGGAGTTAACTTGCTCTTCTATTCCGAGAAATTACTCTTACTTGTTGCCACTGTCTTGAATAGAGTCTTTTACTAAAACAGATATATTAGGCACAGCTTGAATGTGTGTTTTGAAATATACCAGGTACAGCAGGTTTGCTGCTGTTGGAGCTGTGTCTATGAACATCTTGTTAGACAATGAGAAGGGATCCTCTGTTCTTCACAGTGTGAATTAAAAATAGCTTAAGTTCCCCCTTATAAAATAAGTGCTCTGGCATAGCTGATTGAAGGACCCAGGTGGAGCTCATGCTGCAGGTTAGTGCTGGATGACGTTTAATGTTTTCCTGCTTCCTTGTGCTGTGGTACCAAACCTTCTGTGCATGGCTCCTTTATAATACCCCTTTACCACCTCTCTTCCTTTGAAGGAGACAGGCAGATAAAGACACAACCCTGATAGCAGGGCTGCAGTAGCAAGCGGGGAGTGGTTTTTGGGTAGATATTGTAGGGAAAAGGCATTCCAAACTTCCTTGACACAAAGAATAGAAAAAGTAGTTCCTCTGGACTTTGGATTTTTTTGTTGATGTGCTTTTTTTGGGCTTTATCGTCATTCAAATTCAGATTACCAGACGACCGTTTAGCCCATAGAGCAGGAGGCTGCCAAGTGGCAATCTTGGCAAGCATTAACGCAGAAACACCTGGAGTAAGTTAGCTGCAGATTGCAGAATTTTGTGCCTTTGTGCTTTTTTCTGGTTTTAATAATAGGATTGTCCTTTCTACAGACTAGTTTGGCTTGTAGCTTCTTTTTTTACTTGTGGTTATTGGAAAGGATATTGATTTTTTTGAATTTTTTTTTTTTTAATCCCCCCAATGCACCTAGATTGCTGAATTCAAGACGCAGAGGTAGGTTGCATGGTCCCTGCATTCTGTTACAGCACAAGGTTAGAAGTGTTAACTTTCACACTTAAGTGTTGTGTTTCCAGACATTCAATCTTAGCAGTTTTGTTCAACAGTTTGCAAATTGCTCAGTGCTTAAACCAAGCCTCCAAACAAGGTCTAGTCTCCTTTTGACATTAACAAGTAAGTCTAGCTCACATGACTACTGTGCATGCAGTTTTGAAGGGAGAATGAAAGCCTTGAATGTTCACCAGGTTCTATCCTAATTGCTCTGGAACTAAAGGAGTTTGTTCCAAGTAACTCTGGTAGCTGTGGGTTATTGAGCTTTATTCTGCAGGCTATGGTGTTCTCATATTTATTAATGAAATTAAGGAATCCTTACATATCTCTTGTGCCAGCATCAGTTTTCATGCATTTCCCCTCTCTAGGCAAGCATCTATTTCTTGGAGTTGATAATTATAACCGGTGAGATATATCAGCTTTGTAATTAAAAAAACCCAAACACTGAACACCTTGTTTCTGGGGGGAAAAACAGAAAATAAAGTGTTACTGGAAAAGCCTGAGGAATACTGATAAACAATAAAATTTCATGGGCTAAGTATGAGGGGAATGACCTCCCTTCTCCTAGTCCATTTCTGCTGGCAGTGATGGAATTTGTTCAGACTTCACTGCTTTGCTTTGAAGGCTGCCTGTTTCAGAGCACTGATGATGTATGGTACAGAGCCCTCAGTTCGTGCTGTGGTTTCAGTTCTAGGTTGGATTCATTTTGACCACCTGTTTCTTCCATCCAGGGTTGTGGCTTAGTGAGTTACGGGGAATTAGTTGCTTTTTAATCTAGTATCTGATGGATGGCTATCATCTGCAAGCTCAGAGATAATCGATGCATGCGTGCCAGGTGCATACAGAGACTGTATATATTTGTTAGGTGGGAACGTGATGACTTTCTGGTTGGAGAGAGACTCCGGTAAAAGTCGGGTCTTCGGTGGTGGGTTACAGATGCTTCTGGATATTGTTTTATTAAACTTCTTGGTTATTGCTGGGAACTTGTCACCAATTACAGTTTTTGATCACCCAAGTAATACCAAATTGAATTGCAGTATGGACACTTTGGAGAGCACAGATGTCATTAAAGAAAAACAAACCTAAAATTTGTACTGCAAGAAGAAAAATAATCAGATCCAATTTAGAAAATAATAAAAGCTAATGCATTTGGGAAGAGATTACTTTCAGTGAGGGAGAGGAGCGCGAATAACGTTTCTGTGGTAGTCAGCCATGAGCTAGACATGTTTTCAATAAGATATGGCAATTTTGAGCTATTTAGATAAAAATTGCCTCTCATAAACCAGAGGGCTAAAAATCCTAAATTGTGTTTAGGTGTCTTTCATTGCAAGAAGACAACAGCAAGCTGCAGGCATGTTTGGGGAAACGCAATAGGAGAGGTAGGAATTACAAATGTGAGAGAAGACACTTTTTGAGGAGTTTTGGAGATCTGAGGGGGATTAACAGGATGATGCCAAAGGTAGAAAAATCTGTAGCAGAGTCTTGGGAATATTTACTGTCAGAGTTTATCCCCAAGATGCACTGTGTGCTAGTTGATAGACTGCTACGCATCAGACTGTAGAGCAACCTTCCAGAAGAGGTTCTGGAAATTGTCTTTCTGGGAAATACTTGAAACTGGACTTTCTGAAATCTCGGAACTTTTGTTGTTGTGAAGAGTGAGGTACTGTTAGGAAGGTGGAGGTCTGCTGGGCAAGGTCTTATGTCCACCTCTGATCCAGATAGTGTGTGGTGATGATGAGAGTCTGACCGCGACTAGCCTGCTCAGTGAAGGAGCAGGACTTTAGCAAGTACATATTTTGGTACCTCCGTCTGCCAAGATATAAAAATCTTTGTGAAGAGCTACAGCCCTTATTTAAGATTTGTAATAATAGTAATAATAACGCCCCACACACACCTCCCTAAACCAGCAGCCCAGCAATGAAGGCTACTCCCTGTTGTATCCCTTACTGTACATATGTGACATACTTAAAAATGATGGCACACTCTTCTTTTGATCTTTTTAGAAATAGCTGAGGAGGAGAAAAACAGAAAAGAAACTTCCGTCCCTTTTGTGGAGCCTCCTGCGGAAGTTCAGGAATTTCAACAGAGTGATCTTTGGGCATAAACTGGTTTTTCAAGAGACATTCCTGCCATTATGAATGAAGTAGCAATAGTGAAGGAAGGGTGGCTTCACAAACGAGGTAAGTGTCTCTTCGCTTTAGGACAGCAGACTTTCTCTTGTGCAGCCATCTGTCTTTTAGCAGCGTATCTTGAAATAGTCTGTTATTTTCCTCTTCACCCTAATAGGAAATGGCATATAAGGAGCCTGTGTGAGTTGCTCTCGAATTTGAGAAGACGCACATACAAGGGGTTTTCTTTGGGTGTGTTCATGTCTGTGTGTTCACCAAAATCTGTGTTAACTGCTTTGAAAATGGTGATAAAGATAACAACTGAAGGAGATGGTACTTAGAGTGTTAAGGGTTAAACTGTAGCAAATTATTTTGGTCTATATGTAGGTCTGTAGCTTTTCTTTCTGTGTTAGAAGGTAGAATTGTCTTGAGGTGAATCTTCATTTGAACAGTGAAAAATACACCTGTGTTTTGTGAGCAGTGCTGTGTTCTTGCAGAGACTTGCTAGGAAATGTGCTATTTTGTTCGTATTTGAACCGCTCTTGGTACCAGTGTCCTAGATCAGAAGAATAGCCATGAAATTATGCATGCTGTACATTTCTGTTGCGCCACTAACGGCATTTGATTTTTATGAAAAGTCTTAGTTTTTAGCTGGGTTGCAAAACTGAAGTAGTGTAGTCACAAGGTACCGTTATGCTTTTTGTATTCTTAAATGTTTTATTCCCCAGACGGTGGGTTTGTTCTTTTTCTGGGGATAGAGGGGTGCTTGTTTCTGAGTACTACAGCATCGCTTCTATAAGCTACTTACCCGTTTCTTTGTATTCTGTGATAGTTACTTGGAAAGGAGAGAGCAGTGTTAGGTACTTTCCATAATATCTTATTTTTGGACCAAGAATAGAATCTGTGTGCTCCAGCAGTAGGAAAGCTTGCATGGTTTTGCAGACTCAGGATTTTTCTAGAGGGTTTGCAGCAACTTGCCTGAAGGTGCAAAGGTGTATAATTTTTCTGGAAGAAAAGGGAAATAAGTTATCATAACCTTGATAAAGGCTGATGGTTCTTCTGCAATCGTAAGAAATTTCTAAGAATTTAGAAAATGTTGATAATCTGTGTTTTAAAAGGTGAAAACATTTCTAACAGCTGGATATACAGCTTAGTTTAGCAAACTCAAGTCAGCTGATGCTTGATGTAAAAATGTTTTGATAAAGTTGTTTCTGTTGAGTGTTTGGGGTTTGTTTTGTGTGTGTTTGGGGTTTGCTTTTTTGTTTTGTTTTTGTTCTGGTTTATTTCAGTTAAAAATGCCTTTTCACTCATTATTTAAATAACTCATTTGATAATTCTGTTGTACGAAGTCTACCTTGTTCTGATAACATTTGAGAATTATGCTGTGTTTGAATAAAGCAGGAGAAAGAAACACTGAATTATGCTTCTCATTCTCATTTATGAATCTAGAAACTCTTCAAATGGGAGATGTTTTTATTTATAAATGACGTTTTAGGCTGAGTTTTCTTTAACTGCCCATTGTTACAATTTTTCTGCACTTACCTGTAACTTTAAAAATAACTATTTTGTTATTTTCAGGAGCACTGTACAAACATTTGGGGAAGAAACATCTCTTTTGGAAAGTATGAAAATGGAATTGTATTTTTAGGGTGATTCAGAAGCAGAAGTGTCTGAAACTTTAAAACAGTCATGTTGTATTTCAGACTTGTCTGTATTTACATTTGAGAGTTGAATTTTCTTTCTTTCGAAGTTTGCAATAAAGCTACTTTCAAGTAAGACCTCTGGAAGAGGTCTTAGTAAAAGATGCCCTGGTTTTGAATGCTAGGTTTCCTAATCTTTTTAACCTGCTTCCTAGTGCCTTTTTGCTTTCCTGGTATGTGTGGTGATGCCTATTTCATTCCACTTCATTGACCTTGCAACTATTAATTTGGCATTGTCCATACAAAGAGTGTTTTAGAAAGCAGTGCTATCTCTCCTCCTTGGCTTGCCAGTGTGAGCTCTATTACTCTCTCGGTGAGCTCTGTTACTGTCTTGGCTTTTGTAGCTGTTTTGGGATCAGTGGACAAATTCATTTTTTTTGGCTGGGGGTGGCTGTGGGGGAAACTGATCCACTTTGTGCGTGTGTTTTGTAAAGAATTTTTTTTGTTTTTTTTTAATCACCTACATTTATTGCCAGACCCTATCAGTCTGCTGGCTCTGCAAGATCAAGTGCTTCAACCACAGGATGTTTCCAAAACTGATGTCTGATATTGTGAGCTTCTGAAGTTAAGGCATAAACAGTAATTACTGCAGGGAGGGACTGCTAAAGGAGGCGTTTAGATACAGGAAATGTATATTGCTTGTCTTTTGGATCATTTATAAAACTGAAGGTTGTACTGCATGTGTTCTTTAAAGATCCTAGGGCTTTCCACATGCAAATACAAGTAGTGACTGGCCAAAATCCAGACTGGGCAATGATCTTCTCTTTACCTAACCTTCCCCCATAGCTTTAGTTGGATATGGTGGCTCTCAGTTCATATCATGAGCAGTTGAACAGAATGGCTGTGTGCAGTTAAACAGTTGATACATCTCACCCCAGCAGTGGCTTAATTTTGGTGGTTTTAATGATTTGTGTATGTATAAATCAGGCTGCAAAGTGCTCTGGAGCCCTTCTGGATGGCAGGTGTATATAAGCATAAAGCCATCATTAGCAGAAGCAGGTGTTTTGGCCTGGCAGGGAACTAGCAGGGCTTTGTAGAATTGTGGGGTTGTTTTCTTCTGTCAGCATGCTTTAAATTTCTGTTTTTGTTTCCAAGATTAAAAACACGAATGGAGAAATGAAATTAAACATTGGTGCCTGGCCGAGAGCTCTTGGCAGTTCTGTAAGTCAGTCACTTAAAGGAAGCTTGACTTCCAGTAGCGCAGATGTTTGTGCAGGGGCCAGAGTCATCTCTGTGGCATGTCTAACCTCAACCAGGCAGAAATAGAAGAATTAATGAATGAACTTTTTTTTTTTTTTCCTTTTTTTTCTCACTGGCAGTGCTCGGTGCTGTTACTGTAGTCACAGTGAGGTGATAGATTCTTGTGTGAAGACAGAAACATTAGTTAAAATACTATCCACTCTGCATAACTGCATGGCTGAAGAGTTCAACACACATGTAGAAAATGTGAAGAAACTCAGATTTGGTGTATTGTGTGTAGTCTCTGGTTGTGTTACATTGAAGGTTTGTTAAGTGGGAAAGGAGGGGGGAAATGGGTTGATGCAGAGGTGCTATAATTATGATTGAATATGAGGGGAGAAGGAGAAAATGATCTGACCAAATTGCTGCTTGCTGAGTCCTGAGATTATAGCTTTTCTGGATGTATGTTATGAGTACCCTTAAATTTGATTGTGTATGGTGGAACTTTTTGGATAAAAGAGGTATGCCTGAGTGTATTTTGTTTGCTTTACTGATCCATTTTAAAGATCTCATTGTATTTCTTGCATCTTTCTGCTCTGGTCCCTGGTTATAAAGGTCCTTCTATTGTCTTCAGCCTTCATCCTGTTTTTTCTTTTTTTTTTTTCTTCAAAGTCTCTCTGCAAGGCTAACAAAGAGAGGGATTGTGCGTTTTGATACTCTGTCATCTCTGTCTTCCCTAGTATGTCCGGTTTTCTTACTAGGGCATAAACTTGTATGGAAAAAGGAGTCTTTTGGAGGCAGGGAAGGAGGGGGAGGGAAAATGTATACTGACATTTAGAAAAGGAAATAGAAATCTCAATTTCTCACTCTGAGAACTCTGAAACAATTATAAGCAGTGGGAGAGACCCGTGTATTCATGCATTAATATTTAGCAGCAAATGTGAAGCTACTTCTTGCTTTTGTTTTTAAATTGTGTATAAATGCCGCACAGTAATTTTAACCCTGCAAACCAGCGTCAGTTTGTGTGGACTTCAGGTCACTATTTGACTGGTTGAGAGTCGGGCTTCCAAGCTGATTGAAATTAGTAGAGGTCCTTAAATAAGAAATTACACAAAAGATACTTATTCCACTTACGAAGATATTACTTTTGTTGTCGAAGAATTATTTCTGTATTGAAATGGAGTGACACAGACATCCTCATAAATAACTGTTATAATAATATGAGGATAAATAATCCTCATAAATAACCGTCCATTGTGATTTGTCTTCTTACGGCTTCATTGCGTAAAATTAATGCAGGATCTGTACATAAAATAGAACCCAGGAATTAAATGCCGATTGTTGCCCTTTTAATTTACTCTAGCAGAATAGCATAGACAGTGAACTTCAGCTTTGCTATTTTGAGGTTCATACTTTAAGTATTCTGTTAGTATGAGTCAAAACAGGATCTTACGAGGTATGACCAGTAGTTAACTCTTTTAAGCCAGTAGGTGTCTTGTGTTGCTGTGTTTCTTCACCTCTCCTTTCTTTTCTGTTATCACCATGTTCCGACCTCTTTTTGTGTGTGTGTTTTATTTTGGGGTGGGTTTTTTTTTCTCCCTTTGGTTTCTGTCTGTCTCTGGGACATAGCAGTGCACTTTCTTGATGACCTTTGTAGGCAGAACATCCAAGGTTTGGTTTAGTCTGGCTTTCATGATACCACAGGGGAGTAGCTGTGGCACTTGATACAGAGGTTCCTAAGACACTTTGAAGATGCCGGCTATAGAGGGCATGGCTGTTCTAGAGGAAGAACTGGGGAGAAGAGGACAGGGTAAGAAGCAAAATAGGGGCTGAACAAAGAATGGAGTGGGAAAATTTTTAACAGAGGGAAAGAGGCTGATGCTACTTCTAGAGCTGAAGGGTTGGGTTTATAGGGAAATCTGCTGCTACTCTTATTGGAAACAAAAGATAAGCTGTGTCAGTTTGTGGTTTTTCTTGTGTCTTTTTTTCAACACAAGGGGCAATAATTTTGCAATGCTAGCTCGCAGTTGCTTTCATTTTGCTTGCCCTGTTCTGGGAAAAGGAGACTGGGGAGGAACCAGGAAATAGTCGACCAATAAATTTGACCTTGGTGGTAGGCAAGATGCTAGAGACATTAAGAAAGGATGAGATCACAAAACAGCTGGAGAAATACGAGCTGATAATGGCTAGTCAGCTTGACTTTTCGAAGGTAAATCTCATCTGATGCAATTATTTGTGGAGAGATCATGGGGGGGAGGAGGGGCGCGGATCCGCAAGGTGTGATGTCACCGTCAGCCGCGGTGACGTCACGCCGCCCCTGTGATGTCATGGCAGAGTGGAGGCGCAGGGAGGCAATCATGGCCGCCACTTGGCTCACACAGGCGCTGGTGGATCACCTCAACGTGGGCGTGGCACAGGCCTATGTGAAGCAGCGGAAGCTGGACCACGAGGTGAAGACACTGCAGGTCCAGGAAGTACAGTTTGCCAAGCAGATGGGGCAATGGATCACCATGGTGGAGAATTTCAACCAGGCCCTCAAGGAGATCGGTGACATGGAGAACTGGGCGCGCAGCATCGAGATGGACATGAGGACCATTGCCACCGCGCTGGAGTACGTGTACAAGGGACAGCTCCAGCCACCCTGCTCCTGACACCCCCGGGTCCCGCCTCCCACCCCCCCCCGCAATAAAGGCTGCTTGTGCCATGGCCCCCTCAATTTATTTTTTTTTTCAAATTTTTTTTTTTTTTTTTTTTTGGTGGGATTGAGTGTGCCCTGCAGCAAGTTTGCCGATGACACCAAGCTGCGTGGTTTGGTTGATACGCTGGAGGGAAGGAATGCCATCCAGAGGGACCTTGACACACTTCTGAGGTGGGCTGATGCCAACCTCATGAGGTTTAACCATGCCAAGTGCAAGGTCCTACACCTGGGTCAGAGCAATCCCAGGCACAGCTACAGGTTGGGCAGACAAGAGATTCAGAGCAGCCCTGCGGAGAAGGACTTGGGGGTGTTGGTGGATGAGAAAAGGAACATGAGCCGGCTTCAGTGTGTGCTTGCAGCCCAGAAAGCCAACTGTATCCTGGGCTGCATCAAAAGGAGCGTGACCAGCAGGTCGAAGAAGGTGATCCTGCCCCTCTCCTCTGCTCTTGTGAGACCTCACCTGGAGTATTGTGTGCAGTTCTGGTGTCCTCAACATATAAAGGACATGGAACTTTTGGAACAAGTCCAGAGAAGGGCCACAGGGATGATCAGGGGACTGGAGCACCTCCTGTATGAAGACAGGCTGAGGAAGTTGGGGCTGTTCAGGCTGGAGAAGAGAAGGCTGCGTGGAGACCTGTATCTGAAGGGGGCCTATAGGGCCTATAGGGATGCTGTAGAGGGACTCTTCATTAGGGACTGTAGTGACAGGACAAGGGGTAATGGGTTAAAACTTAAACAGGGGAAGTTTACAGTTGATACAAGAAGGAAATTCTTTCCTGTTAGGGTGGTGAGGCACTGGAATAGGTTGCCCAGGGAGGTTGTGAATGCTCCATCCCTGGCAGTGTTCAAGACCAGGTTGGACGAGGCCTTGGGTGATATGAGTTAGTGTAAGGTGTCCCTGCCCATGGCAGGGGGGTTGGAACTAGATGATCTTAAGGCCCTTTCCAACCCTAATTATTCTATGATTCTATGAAACAGGCTGGCTCTAGTGTACTTTAAAAAGTCTGCTTTGGATGACAGAGAAGTCAGATGCTGAGTATTACCTAGTACACTGTAACTATAGTGTACTACATCTTTGAAAGGGATGGCATAGCCTAAAGATTGCTCATCTTCCTTCCACTGAGCAGGCTACTTAAGTCTTTGACCATCTTTGTTCCTTTCCAGTGTCCTTTTAGAAAAGTCTTTATTCCAGAATACTTTTTTTGTGTAGGAAAACCCATTCTTTAAGCCATTTTTTGAAGGGTGAAATCTAAATATTTGTCTTTTTTTTTTTTTCCATAAAAATGTCTCCCTAAAAATCATTCCAATGATTTCTCCACCTTTTTTTGCAAAATACATTCAGTTCTTTAGAGAAGTTGAGCTGTGTTAGATGTTTTTCGCTGTGTGTGTAAACTGACTGTTTGGAGTGACACCAAGCACACTCTCGCTTTCAGTGGCAAAGAGGAAGAGCTCAGATGTTGTTGCCCACATTATTTATGTCAGTCCTGGAAGTTTACTTTCATATTCTGTTTTGTTGTACATCAGAAGAGAAACAAACAAAGTCTCAATTTTATCTCTAAAAGTGGGGTAGAGTAAAAAATTACTGTTACTTCTTTGTTAAAAGAGATCTGAGATTGAGAGATCTAGGACGTTGCAAGCCCTGTTAAAGTGAGCCTGGGAATGTGTGATGCAGTGGATCATGCAGAAACTGCCTGCATTGTCTTTTCATCATCTTTTTCATAGTTCCTTCATTTTCAAGAAAGCAAAGGTAGGCCTCTGCAAAAAGTTGTCCACATACGGGTTTTCTGTTCTTTCAGTAGGCAAACTGAGAAGCCATAAGGTTTGGATTTAGGAAGAAAGAAGTACTAAATGAGTATGATGGTTTGAGGTAAAGAGAGAGCAAGAGAGTAAGGCTAGCTTGTTGCTCTTGCAGGAGTGGTTTATAGCAAGGTGCTGTGCCATGCATTTTAAATTTGGCGCCTTGAAAATGTCTTCCCCTGTAGCCCCTGTGTGGATGCCAGCAGCTTCCTTCCCTTGCAGCATTCCCTGCTGGTGCACCCCCTGCTTAAGCACCATCATCTGCACCCCTTGCATGTGGCTGCTGCTTCCCCTGCCTGAACTTGGTCTGTGTTAGCACTCTTAGCCCTAGACTTTACCGTCTGAAAAAACTGGTGAGGACTTCGATCCTCTGAGAGCAGTACATGGTGACATGTAGTGTATTTCCTTTTATCCACTTTTTATGTTTATATTACTAATGATTCCCTTAAAAATTACAGTGGTGATTGGTCTCAGTCTTATTCAGGAACAAACCTTACTGTGTATAGGAAAGAGGGATTTGCTTAACATTTGACCATTTAGTTTGAATGTGTTTTAAAAGACACAGCATTGTAAAAAAACAACTGTTAGCCTTGTGTTTTTCCCTGTTTTACCTATTGAAGTAACTGATTTGCTAAGAAAAAAGATTGAGTTAAATCTTCTTTCAAAAGCCATCTCTCATGGGGGGAAGACAGAGGGGGGATTATTATTTTCAGACATATTATGTCGCAGGTACAATGTGCCTTTTATAGGGGGGAACAAAAACCAGGAAACTGTGAGGAAAGAGGAAGAAAAAGAATGGAGAAAGAATAGCACCATATTAGGTGTGAAGTAGTGTGCTGCTGGTAGAAATATTTACTGCAGCTGAAAGAGGGGAATAATGAAGACCAACAGGGAGTGCAGTTAGAACACATGTTATGGAACTCTGGGATTATCCTCTCACCTCTTCAAGTTGAGCCAAAAATGTGAAAAGGATAGCTGGTCAAACAGTATTGTGAAATTTGTCAATTTATTCGAAAGTGCATGGTCATATTTGAGTACAGCAGAGGTAAACAATCATCACAGAGGGTGTCAGTTACTGTTTTCCTGAGTCTCCTGGGTGAGTCAGGAGAGTGTGTTTTGCAGTCCAAAGCCCAGGCCATTGGTGAACTGCGTGTAGAAAACCACTGAAATCGGTGGTTCTGTGCGTGACTACAGTGGTATTTCAAGCCAATATTGAGACGGAGTGCAGCATCTGAATCATTTACAGGGCTGTCAAATCAGTCTCCTCTGCTTATTGTTTATTATTGTGTGCAGTTCTGGTGTCTTCAACATAAAAGGGACATGGAACTGTTGGAACAAGTCCAGAGAAGGGCCGCGACGATGATCAGGGGGCTGGAGCACGTCCCGTATGAAGACTGTCTGAGAAAGTTGGGGCTGTTCAGCCTGGAGAAGAGAAAGCTGCGTGGAGACCTCATAGCAGCCTTCCAGTATCTGAAGGGGGGTTATAAGGATGCTGGGAAGGGACTCTTCATTAGGGACTGTAGTGACAGGACAAGGGGTAACGGGTTAAAACTTAAACAGGGGAACTTTAGATTGGATATAAGGAAGAAGTTCTTTACTGTGAGGGTGGTGAGTCACTGGAATGGGTTGCCCAGGGAAGTTGTGAATGCTCCATCCCTGGCAGTGTTCAAGGCCAGGTTGGACAGAGCCTTAGGTGACATGGTTTAGTGTGAGGCATTGTTGCCTATGGCAGGGAGGTTGGAACTGGATGGTCTTAAGGTCCTTTCCAACCCTAACTGTTCTATGATTCTGTGATTCTATTAACATACTCTTAATGAAGACCACAGAACATGCATGTCAGAGAAATGGGTTTTCTGATGGTTGTGAGCCCCAGCCTTTGTAGGAGATAACTTGTTCTGGGAGGAAGCTCTAGTCTTAGAATAGTTCAAGTTGGAAGGGATCTTTAAAAATCATCTAGTCAGCCCCCTTGCCCTGAGCAGGCATATCTTTCAGTAGACCAAGTTGCTCAAAGCACGGTCCAACCTAGCCTTGAGCCCTTCCAGGGGTGGGGCAGCCACAGCTGCTCTGGGCTACATCTCACGGTGTTTCACCACCCTTATAGTAAAGAATTTTGTCCTTATATATGCGCATTGTAAATTCACTTCTTGCAGTTTAAAACCATTACCCCTTGTTTTGTCACTGTAGGCTCTGTTAAAAGGCCTCTCAGTCTTTCTTATAAGCCCCTGTTATACGTTCAAAGGCTACAATAAAATCTCTCAGCCTGTCTTCCTAGGACAGGTCTTCAAGATACGTGTTACTGAGCTGGTACAAGAGTCAAACTCATGACATTGACACTGGTGTTACTTGGGTGGACTTCAGATGCTGATGGAGGTCAGGGCTGCTTAGGGCAATCACTGCTAATTCTCAAATTTTAAGTGCAGCCTTTATGATGTTTATGATGGCTTTATAAATCAGTTTTCTCCTGTAGAAGTCACAAGATTTTTAAAGTTTTGTCCTTTTTTCTTTGTGAAACAGGAGCTTGCTAGTCTTAATGACATAGAGAAAAACTGGAAAGCATCACCCGTGTGCCTTCTTCGCTGTTTAGACTAAGGAAAAGGAAAAGGGCCATTTAATTGCTTCTTATGAAAAATCTCAAAAATTAGAGGATTTAAAATAATTCTCTGAAGTCTTAGCCTTAGCAGTATACCGTGCTATATCTGCAGTTGCATCAAAGGATCTGCCGATCAAGAAGTGTGTCCTGATTACGCTGCAGAAAGCAGTGATAGGAAAGGATAACTTGCATTTTCTGTGAGAAGCTTGATGGGTCTAATGGCTAATAGAAACATACAAACAAAACTATAATTGAACTGCTTCTTTATCCAGCAAACTCGAGTTAAACTAGATCTCAAGATTTAAGAGAAAAAATATTTAATTTTTTTTTTTGCCGTGTGTTTCCACAGGAGACTTTGTACATGCTGTATTAAGGCTGCCATTGTAATGCTGTCTTGTTCAGAATGATGTAATTACACTGGTGTGGGAAATATTTGCACTAAGTAGGGTTTATGCACTGAAATACAGGGGTACACACTATTTTGTATATTCTTGCCATTATGCCTAAGTTGGTGGTTCACAGTTGGGAGTGTCAGTAACAAGTTACACCTTTGAACACACTTGATAAGCAGTTCAAAATCCACTGTCAGTCATCTTCATAGTTGCAAAGTGTGAATACCACCGTTTATTTGCTGTTGCTTTTCAGGGCTTCCAGGCATGGATTGCCTGGACTGGTGTGTTTTAGTGTGTCATACATATCCTTGCCCTTGTCTGTGGTCTGTAAAAACCTTCTATAAATAGCAGTCAGTTAACTAAATGAAAGTGTTTTCTTTGTAATGCAGATTTTTTTGGGGTTTTGTTGTTTGAATTTTTAACTTTTGATCAGGCAGTCTGCTTTCCCTCCTGTCCTCTTTAAGTAGAAATGAAATCTGAGAACACCAAGAGAAAAGGTGGCATTTATTTCTTAATTCAAGACTTGACTTAAATGTGTAGTTGCGTAGGTTTAACTATATTGTATGTTTATTATTCCACTGCAGGTTTATGCATGGAGCAGACTGGAATCCAGTTGTGATAATCTATGGTGGTAATGCTGGTTTTGGGGCTTGGAAGGAGTTTTATAGGTGGAAATTGATTTCTTGACATAGGGTATGAATCTTTTGCCACTATAAATTCAGTAATCAAGTCATTCTGTTGTAAGTATTCTTTGTGCTGGTCTGGCAGCATCTTGAGAAAACGATGCTTTAGACTGAGAGGTTAAAAGCCACTAATCATGGCTTTTTCTTCAGTGATTATTAAAAAAAAAGAAATCACACAGTATCACAGTATGTTAGAGATTGGAAGGGACCTCGAAAGATCCTGCCTTTTTACATGGTTTTAATAGAAAAATGGTTTTGCTGCTTTAATACTGCTTCTGGTGATGTGTTTCAAGCAGTGAAGGACTAGGATAGTGGTTTTTCAACTTAAAATTTTCTTTGCATTGGAGATTATTGTAGTTCTAGGTCTTCTTTTCTAGCCTAGGCAGAAATGTTAGAAGGTATTTAACTGCTGTATCTCCTAGGGTGGAAGTCAAAGTTGACTTGTTACTTGGATTATAGGAAAAGTACTTATTCTAAATAAGAATTAGAGAAGAATTACTTTCATGTGCAGAAAATCCCTATAAACTTGTCAGCAATAGCCTTTAGCTGGCTTGCAGAGATACTGCCTGTTGAACTCTATTGTGGCAGCTTGTTTCTGACATTTTGCTGAAGTTTAGCCTGTAAAGTCAAGATATCTTGATCTGAGAAACGGGGAGATGGTTAAATTACATCATCATGGAAGAATACCAGCATACTTAGCTTTAAAGCCATTCAAGACTACATTGGCACCCCTTTGTTATACAGTGTAGCTGAAAAAGAACTGCAGCAATAATGAACCAATCCATCTAAATCACAGCAGCTGAACAACTGACTGTTCTATCTCAAAATGCAAATGCCTTGTGTAGAATGGATTTAATTGTAAATGTTTGCTTAGTAGGGAATATGAGCCTTTTAGTTTGGAACAATAATTGTGAATACAAAGACCCACAGAATTTTAGGGTTTACATAGCTTGTCCCTGTTCTCATAACAATATTTCAAAGTCAGTTTTTAAAATGTACCATTTGGCTTTTTTCTAGCCAGTGAATAGAACTCTAAATGCCCAATCTCTAGGCGGCATTTCGAAAACTGAAAGATAAATTTAGCTCTATGTATTTAGATCAGGCAGGATTTTCTGTTATATTTCTTTCAAATCTATGCTAGGGCTTTTATATAGCTTCAGATAATAAAAGGAAAAAGTGCTGACTTTCAGAGCTTGGATTTGGTTTTGCAGTGCAGAAATGCTAAGTGTAACTTAGAATATTAGCATTTTCTCTGCGGTTCTAGTAAGGTGCCTCTTAAATGATTAAAAGGCTACTGTTAGGAATTTCTTTTCTAGCCAAACATTCTCCTCCCCTACACCCCCCACACCCTCCCAATATTAAAATCTTCATTCTTTGTTAAATTCTTGAAACGTAGCTGCTGAATGAAAGTCATGAGGATGAATTTCTGTCACTGATTTGGATGAATTAAAATAAAGTAGTTTTTCTGTTTTGGGGGGAAAGGGGAAAGCTAACTGAGCTTCACTAATAGAGAGAGAAAGAAGAACTACCTCAGCCTCCAGGCTGTTCCTAGGTATCTTTCTGTGTAAAGAAAGATAAAACTTTGAAAAAACACACACTCACGGAAAAAGTGTGCATGTTTATGCTTCTGTTGGCATTTTGTGTGTACTGTAATAGCATTCACATGTGGATTAGTCCTGAAGAAAAGGCAGCTAAGCCCCCTGAAGAATAGGCCTTTGTGATGCTGGAGAAGTTTACTGCGCCAAAGTTATGGTAAGAATTTGTAAATTTTGGCTGCTGAACTACTTCCTTCCTCTGCTATGTTTTTAATGTTACAAACTTGTGAGAGTGCAGTAGAGGGTGTTTTTTGGTTTATTTGCTGTTGTGTTTTTTTTGGTTTTTGTGTTTTTTTTTTTTTTTTCCCTAAATGACAGTGCGAACATTCATTTCTCAAACTAAACCACCCGTTCACATGAGGCTGCTGGTTGTATCTAAACACCCTGTTGATCTTGTTCTGCAGAAGTCTTCATTGGGCTTCCTGAGTCATACAGAAATGCTCTAGTGCTCTTATTGGGGCTGTGCTGGGGATTTAGGCTGTATCTGCTCAGATTTAGTTTGCCAAATTGATGTTCCTGAAATAAATGTTTTTACTTGGAAAAAGTAAAAACAGCTCAAAGCTGGGATGTTTTTCTATGTCTCTTTTTCTAGCTGTGTTTAAAGTAGTTCATTCTGCTGTCATGGGAGTGGGGTTTGTTTTGCCTTTATTCGTCAGATAAAGCTGAACCT
Organism: Pezoporus flaviventris; assembly: GCF_033815535.1. NCBI lineage: Eukaryota > Metazoa > Chordata > Aves > Psittaciformes > Psittacidae > Pezoporus > Pezoporus flaviventris. Next base: position 42,499,636 of record NW_026892584.1, on the reverse strand, counting down.
GTTGGAGAGATGGTTAGTATTTCTTAGTTGCAAAATTGTTTTCCTCTTACGTATGGCGTTCTTTCTTTACACATATCTCATGTTAAAAGTCTTAGTTTGTGGGTAGGCAAATCAGCTTGGGATGAGGCCCTGCAGATCGCAGAGGGCCTAGAGATCCTGGTAGCTACACTGCCAGGTGAACTTTCCCAGCAGCCCAGGACATGGCTACAAGCTGTACAGCACATTTGACTTCTTGGGGGTTTTCTGGAGTAACCAAGGACAGAATTTGAGTCCAAGGCTAGACTGTCATGGTGACAAAATATTTAGAAAACATTTTCTTGCTTGAAACAAAAGCTTGGATTGTGCAACACCAAGTAGCGTCCCAGTGCAATAAATGATGCTGTGTATTTTTAAAGAGTTCTGTGTGTTCCCTGACCATCAGCTCTTGCCAGATTTAGCATGTTCAGGTAAAATGAGGAATTTTTCCTCTGGACTGTTCCCTTCACAACCAAAGAGGGTTAATTCTCCCCCTTTACACACTGGCATTGCAACAATGGAGCAACCAGATCTGGCCTCAGATTTTGAACACAATGAAAAGCCCTGTTGAAGACAAGCAGTGGAGCAGCTTCTTCTCTTCAGCCATGGTGGCTCAGCTGCATTAAGAGCAGTTGCTTAAAACTTACACTTTGTCTTTGGCGTAGGCTGATCTGATCCTGAGTGAGCTCTAGTCCTAGACTTGATGATTGCTTTTATTGGGTTGGAATGTGCTGTTCTTGCTGCAGTAGAAGTCTTCTATATTGTAGGTGTTTAATCCTTCATAATAACTGCTATAACTTTTTTTTTTAATGCTTCATGTTTTGAGATGTCCCAGCATTACTGATATCTACCCTCTGACTTGAAAGGAAGCCAGAGGTCTAAAGTGGTTGTAGCAGATCATTCTTTGGGAATAATATAAAATGATTTCAAGGTGAGTAAACCTTGAAATGGTGGCAGCTGAGTGAAGACTACTTCAGTTCAGTTCAGCATAACTGCACCATTTGGTTAATGCATTTTTTTCTTCCCCAGTCTAGTCTGTGTTTCCTGGGTAATATCAGTTGTAATTTCAGAGAAAAGCATGATTTTGCATGTATACCTCCTTCTCTGCTTGGAGCAGGAGGTGGCCAGATTTCTGTCTGAATAGTGACTTGTCTTGGCTCTACAACAACTATAACCAGATCATCTGTAGAGACTTTTTTTGATCTTCAAGGAAGTTGATGTTTTCAAAGTTGCTGTAGTTGCTGGAGTATACTGTTATTCATGGAAATGGAAAACCAAAGCAAAGTATGGAGGAGGGGGAATATTCTTTTCTAAGGTTTGCATCATCTTGCATCTTTGTATGCTTGGCATGTAACAGTGTCCCATTCAGAGTGCTGCTCTGAACAGGGCAGAGCTCCTTCTTTCCTGCTGCTTTGTTGTTTCTCTAGTTGTATTGAGCTGCAAAACCAGCTGCTTTTGCTTTTCATACCTATTTTTACCATCTCTAATTTGCTATTAAGATGTTAACTTCTGCCTCCAGTTAGCCTAGCATGTTTCTATACTGCAGCTACAACGTGGGGGCAAGCAGACACTTCTCTGCTTTCTCTTGTGCTACCCTTTCACACTTGGGAAATGGTCCCCCATAAACAGCTGCAGTACTGCTTTATTATCCTCTTTAAAAGCTCTCACTCCTTGTGTTCTTTATAAAAGGAACTTGCAATGCATGTGTACTGAGAGCGCTGTTCACTGCAGTGCCCAGTATTGGTCCTCCCTTTTTTGTGTATCTGGCCTTCTGTTATCCTCTTTCTTGTGACAGTAAACTCTGCAGAACAGGGACTGTTTCACTGTTTTATTTGTACAGAAGGTGGCTTAGCTGCAGGTATGTATCTGAAGCTGCAGTGTACTGCAGTAATACAAATCATTATATTATAGAAAGCTGTATTTAGTATAAGGAAAGAAAAAAAAGATCAGATTTACTGTGGTGAGTTTTACACTTTTTTAAGGGTTGTTTTTTGGTGTATTTTCTGTGGTGATTTTTGTTTTTTTTTTGTTTGGTTGGTTTTTTTTTTGTGTTAATCCTCTGACAGGTTACTGGCAGGAATGTGCAAAGATCAGTATATATATATGTATATATATGTGTATATATATATGTGTGTATATATATGTATATATGTGTGTATATATATGTATATATGTGTGTATATATATGTGTATATATATATGTGTATATATATATATATGAAGTTTTCTTGCCGTTTTGAGGAATCCTCCTCCCAATGGCCAGAGGAAAGCTTTCTTAGCAGCTACTCCAGGCTACTAGGAATGGGCTATTTCACGGCAGCTCTTGGTGTCTTGGAGAGGTTTGCTTACTCCTGCAACTAGACTGAGTGTGCTCATGGCAGAACCTTGTGTTTCTGGAGACTTTTCTGTTTTCAAGGCACCATTTTAGAAGTGGAATGACACACAATAGGATGTGTGGTTGTCGATACATGTTCACACTTAAGAGGCTGTGCATAGCTTTTTGACCATGTACAATCCTTTGCTATTTGTCTCATCATTCGTGTGGTGAAATAAAGGATGGAGGAACACAGAATTCATTTTTCCTTTTTATGCCAAGTACACACACAGAATGTTTATTGATATTCATCTTTCTGCTAACTCTCACAATCCTCAAACTAGTTTCTGGAGGCAAGGAGATTAAAATGAGGGCGCATGGCCAAGCAGACTTGAGGTTTTGTTCCTCAAATTTGATTTGAAAATTGCAGTTTGATAAAGTTGCATTCTTTCTGGGTTTTTGCCATGGAATTTTTATAATTCTCTTGAATTACCTACATGTGCTGTTAGTGTCAGGATTTGTATGTAGAGTTTTGAATGGCCCTTCTTTGAGTGGATGATTAGACCACATTGTCTCTAATGGCTCCTTTCAACATAAAGTATTCTCTGATTCTTGACCAGTTTGATATTGGGAGTCTCATGTAAAGCCCAGCCTGATTCTGAAGGAGAATAACCACCCCATTTGTAGAGGTGTTACTGTGGGTGTTTTGTTTTAGTTTTGGTATTCCTTGCAATGGCTGTCAAACAGAAAATAAATACCAGTTCTGTGTTACCAACAGGCCTTTTCACTTTTCAGTGTTCACTGATCTATTCAAATACAGAAGTTGGGTTTTTTCAAGGGAAAGGTTCAAAACATGGAATAATAAATTGCTAATTTATAACTTGTTAGCATTCTGGGTCTGTGCTTTGGAACCAAAAGTTGCTTTTTTGCTTTAATTACTAGAATGTCTGGTTTACTAAGATTGCTATATAGCTGTGATGCTGATGGGAATTTTGCTTTCTTTTGGTTGGTTGATTGGTTGTTATTGCTGTAAAGCTCGCTATCAGAAAGTAGAAATGTTCCTAACGTCATCCCAGCCTTTCACTCTTTTGTAGTCTTGGTGTAAAAGAAGGGGGAGGAATCAGGGTAACAGGATGCATGATGGGGCTAGCTCTGTTCTTTCCCATCGTCTCCAGGCAAGGCTTCAGTTATGTCACTGATGGAAGTTGAATTAGATGCTTTGATAGTCACCTTCAGCAATAGCTGGTTGGCTGCAGTTCTTTGGGACTCTGATCATGGCAGAGGAGGTGGGCTTTAGGTTCACATTGTGTTGCTGGTGGCTAAAGTTTACAGCGTCAGCCTTATAAAGGTAGAGACCTGGGCCATAAGGTCCAGCTATCATCAGTGGTGGATGGCATAGCCTACTGATAGCTGAGGTGACCTGGAAGCTGAGTGTGAGCTGAGCTGATGCCCTCTGCTAGCACCAACTTGCAAATTTCTTCCTTTGTCCCAGTCAGTATAGTGACTGTGTCCTTCATCAAGGCCTGTTTGTTATGGTTTAATAGTGGGCTGTCATCCTTTGGCTGTTGAGCAGCCACTTTCTGGAGTCAGACTCAATAAAGCAGATGATCCGTAAGGTAATGGAGCTCTGCTGTTTGTTGCAGGGTAATAGTCACCTCAAATGGTTGACATTAAATGCTGCTTTATGAATGCTCTTAAGTTGTAGGAGCTTATTTTGCAACTGGTGCTCTGGATGGCTGCAACTGGAGTCCCAAAGGACACAGTAAATTTTGGACCTAATTTGCCATTTCACTTAGAAAAGAGAGCCTTTGAGTGCAGGGTTGAAGTTTGGCTCAGCCAGAAGTGGGAAACTTGAGCAATCTCCAGCCTCTGGAATTTGTTTTATCTGAGACAAGATTGTTGTGTGAAGTCTGAAGCCAAGGTCTCCAAATGAAACTACATCAAACCTGTGTTTGAAATGGGAGAGCTGTAGTTCACAGAATCACAGAAGAGTTGCAGTTGAAAGTGACCCCTGCAGATCATCTAGTCCCCCTGCTACAGCAATTCCAAAGGTTGGGATTTTTTTATTTCTTACTGTTTTATAACCTAGAATCTCTAGAACAGGGAGGTTCTAGAAGGATGCATGTTTAATACCAGCTTCCTATTAAAACTTTCACTCATTATTTTAAAATTGTACTTATGACCTGACATGGATTTTTTTTTTTTTTTTTTTTTTTTTTTTTTACTTCAAAAACTTGATCTGTCTTCCTTCTTTTTCCCACAATACCAGGAAAGTGCTAACTATTTTGGATATTGTTTTCTTTGTTCAGATTTGGACTTCTGAATGCAAACAACACTTGAATCTGATATCCTTTCCCATTTTTGCTAAGCTGGAAATGCTGTTAATAAAAGGCATAAGCATTCCCCATTCCTTGTTGCTGAGGGCATCAAACTGAAGGCAGAGCATCTAGGAGCTGAAAAAGTGGCTGGTGTATCAGAGAACCAGCCTGGAACTGAGAATCGAAGCCAGTCCTCCCCTGCTCTGACACAAACTTCCTACTATATGATCACCTCGGATAAGGTTATTTTTATCTCTCTATGCCCCAGTTCCCTATCTGTAAAACAGTGATAACGGCACTTCCCTACTTCACAGGGATGTTGTGAGGACAAATGCAGCTAAGGCTGAGAGGCTTTTGGAAACTTTGGTAACTGGGAGCACAGATGGAAGAAGGGAAATGTTCCGCATAAAAGCTTTCTGTTCTTCAAGCCCAGTGGTAGGTTACAGTGCTTATGTGAGCATGACTTCCACTGAAGTCATGGCTTGACTGGTGCTGTCTTTTCTCTGACTGTTTCCTTGCTCACTACTATGTGCATACCAGCAAAGCACTTAACGTCCTTGCTAAACACTATTGTTTGCATCCTTGGCTGCAGGCTCTGAGAGCCCAAGAGCCTGGGTGAGACTTGCTGCTTGTGTGTTTGCCAGTGTGGGCTGCTCACAGTGACTGAATGGAGTATGTGCTTCTGGCAGCAGCCACCCAGTGCATTTCACAGCTCGCTCAGGCACTGGAAGGAGTTAAAAATATGTATGAATGGATTTTCACTTGCGAAATTCAAACTACTTAGCAGTTACTCTGAGGAAGCTTTGGACTGCAGTCTGACCAGAAGCAAGCAATTGTCCTTGATATAAATGGTTAAATTTCATAGAAACCACATCCCTTGTGATACTCCTGACAGCGTAACATTCCTTAACATTTGATTTCAAGTGGTGCTTTATTATCCAGCTGTACATGCAAACATACTTTCTTTGGAAGAATTTCTGTCCAGAGACACCACAGAAAAGTGCAAACCTCTTTCCTTTTTGATGTGGACTTCATAGTACTTGTTTATATATAGTACAAGCAGGTAAGAGACAGGAAACCCTATCTGCTTAACATTTACATTGTCACATGTCCAAAGGCAGGGATGTGGTGAGTTGAATATTTGTTCAATCAAATCTCGCTCATGCAAATTGAAGTATGTTTTGGGGAAACTTTCAGGCCAGGAGGTAGGAGTGTACTTTGCTTATTGCTTGCTCCTTGAAAAATATGGCTCATGTCATCTTCCTTCTTCACCTGCTTTGATAAATTCTATATTTAGTTGACTCAGCCCATCCACTTGAAGAGGACAAAAATAACATCAGTGTAATCCATCCTCTCTGTCCTTTCCTCTCCACCCCTTCCCTCCCCTTTCCTTTCCTGCTGCTGAGTTTAGGGCATTCAGTTGTTTGGGAAGAGATGGATTTTTTTATTTGCTTTGCTTTGTTTCCGCACAAGTGGGGTTGGGGCAGAAGAGAACATTTATACCCTGCAATAAAATTGTTGTGAAGAGTATGCAAACTGTCAGAAACACTTCCTCATCTCTTACAACATTTGCTGAGGGGTAAGAGTGTGCGCAGAGTGCATGGAGGGAGGTGGAGCGGAGGGGTTGGGAAATGACTTGCATGTGGCATACATCTGTCTGACAAAAAGCCAACCGTGCCAGGGGATAAATGGACAAACAAATAGTGTTTCTGTTCTGAACTCGAAGGTTGAACCTGAAGTTTGCACAGGAGCAGCTCTTCAGATAAGTTTCCAATGGACCTTGACTCCTGTTGTGCAAACATGTAGAAGCTATCACAGAGGAGACTGTTCTCTAAATCCCTGCTCTGGAGAGGATCTGCATTATAGGCTCTGCTTTATATGGCTTCTCCTGTGTCCAGCAGTGGACATCTAGCTGTCTGTCTATATCTACCTAATCTGTCTGTCTATCTCAATTACAGAATCATAGAATGGTTTGGTTTGGAAATGACCTTAAAGATCATGTAGTTCCAGTGCCCCTGCCACTGGAAGGGACACCTTCCACTAAGCCAGGCTGCTCAAAGTCCCGACCAACCTGGTCTTGATACACTGTCTCACAAATCAACACTGACCAAAGCCCCCAGGAGTATTTAAGTAACCTTGTATTTAAGTATTTAACCCCCTGACTTTAGCATGCATTAAAGACAAAATCAGTTCAGCACTTAATGCTAATCTAGCTGTGGATGCTGACTGTTTTTTATCTGCAAATTGGATAAAGAATGTCCACTGAACATAACCAAAATATTTGCTGCCTGTGTTATCTGAAATATTACTGTCTTCCACTATTGAGTTGATAGGGATTTGAGGGAAATTATTGTTTTGGTGAAACTGCTTTGAAATACAGCTTGGCAAATTCTTGTATCTTGAGCTGAGTGCTGGGTATGTTGTTGTTCCTGACAGACACATTGTCTGGGGATGTAGAGGTAGTAATTGTTCCCGCAAAAAATTGCCACTTTTTGTAACTTCAGCAATTTTTAGGTTGTGTTAAAGGTGGTGATGAAGAGCAGAAAGATTGAGGGGAAAAACCTTCAATTGGTGCCTAACAGAACTCAAGTTGGTTTTCATGATTTTTTTCATTCAATGTCTACGTTTCAAATGAAAGTAAGATTATTTTTTTTTTTCCTTAGTTTTGAGTTCATGGAATTACTGTAGGACAGGATGAAGAAAGAATTGGTTTAGAAAATTAGTCACTAATTTAAGACTAAAATTCTCCTTCCTTCCTCTTGCCTGTGTGCCATGAAAGCCTGAGCCCCATGGCAGTATCAGTGGTAGTGCTGCCCCATTTTGACTTGCAGCACCCTAAGTGACACAGGTCTGAAGGACAACTAATTGGATCATGTAGGGACTTCTTTGACATGAAGTGTGTTGGGCAGTACAGTGGAGCCACTAACTAAACCTAGCTTTCAGTTAGGAGCCTAAATCCCAGTTTGAGCCCCCAGGCCATAAATTTGTAACAGGACTCACTACTGGAGCCTGCCTTGCCACCTCACCTCTGTGAGGTGGCATCCGGTTGCCTTGGCTCCTGTGCTCTATCCTGCTGTTAAAGCAAAAGACACTTTAGTTTTTAGGCATGTTAATTCCTTACTTTGCAAGCACAAATACGTGCTCTAGGTTATTGAAAAGGAGCAGGTCCCAAATTGAGAGTGCACTTCTTATGGTTCCAGGCATAGTCTGAGTTGCATGATGGTACTGGGCAGGCCAGCCTGCCTAGCAGGCATCTGCTTCTCTGCCTGTTAAGTCAAGTCAATATTCTCCAAACTGTAATTTGCACTGTAATGATGGATTACACTTGTCACAGTTTACAGCATTTTGTCTTGTGAGTTTAATAAAATAAAACAGATTCTAATGCTTATTATTTCTGAAGTCCAATACGTCTGAACTAAAGCTCAGCATATGCAAGACAAACTATGCTTTAATTTTACAATTGTCTGATGGGACTTTGCGATTTATTTGTTGTTACTTCCTTAATGATGTTGCAGTCAGAGGCACTGTTTTGCTAAATGTTGTGTAAAAAGTAAATTGTAGCACAGCAGATGTTGGTATTTGGATGGATGTCGGTGCAGTGGGGGGACAGCAACAGTCATCTCTGTCAGCTGTCTTCAGGCTCGGCAGGCCTGCTGTGTGGTTACTTTGGTGTGTAAAAACAGCTCGTTTTGCAACTGGGAAGTTTGGCATTACATTTGGCACTGAGCCATGTAACTGGGTTAACACAAGTGTTTATCCATGGATTTTCTCAAAATTGGTAACTTGGAGGAAATTTTTATTAAACTTAAGTACAAAGGAAGGGGGAAATATGACTGGATCCCTTTTTTTTAAAAAGCATTAATGTTTGTAATGCTAAACCCCATTTTTTTAATTCTTTTTATTTCCCCCACCCTGTCTGTCTTTTGCTGTTTCATCATCAGCATTTTTGCAGCTTACTGTTTACAGTTTCCTTTTTTAAAGATTAAACCAGGGAAGCATACCTGATGAAATGCAAAGTATATACAGTTCCATAACCATCTTTCTCTCCATCCTGTGTGCTGTCATGAAGTCGGTGCAAAGAACTGAGTACTGCAAATGAAGCTATTTAACTGCCTCCACCCCCTGTTCAGTAGAGATTCTAACTGCAGCATGGAACAGGAGCCCTGATCTGCAGAGCGTTTGATTTTTGTATGATAAATTCCTGTAAATTTTATTTTTGGGTTAAGTACAAGAATCCTTGCAGGCCATTAAGAATTTTTCGTAGATCTCCTGTCAATATTGGACATACATCTTTATGGAAAAAGCCATTTGGACTGCATTTTCAGTAAGGTGGGGCAGGAGAAAGCAGTGGTTTTGCAAATCAACAGCAGCAATTTCAATTGGATTTTGTACCTGAAATTTGGAACCTGTTGATTAAAGGTTCATTGAGAAACTTCATCATAATGGAGAAATTTTGGATTTATTTTTCTAGTCTATTCTAATCTTGTACTGCCACTATGATGTCTTCGTTGCTTGAAAAGGCTCCCATTTCTCTTGGAAAAGGGAAGGTGATTAAACTAAGAAATTTGGATTCTCTGGTGAGGGGAAGAAAAGTATGTAGATGAACATACTCTAAAACCAGTGATAGCGACCTGGTAGCGGACTTGTGCTTAGCTAATTTTGTAGTCAAACTGCAGTTTTATCATGAAGTACAGTATCAGGATGGTAATTTTCATGTGGGTCCTTTTTCTCTCTGCCTCGCTCAGCAGAGGGTATTGCCTGTACCTCCTGATTTCTGTACCCAAATGTGGGTTCATTTAGAAAACAGTAATTTGCAGGAAGGTCTGCCCACAACAAAGATTAATTTAGTTTGTTGTGGATAAATGATACTGCTTTTTGGAAACATTTTTGTCTCTTACCTTGGTACTGAAGCTGATGTTAAAATAGTTTTCACCCACTGTGGAAGGAGAGGAGGAAATAAATGCATGAAAGAGTTAATTTGGGAATAAACTAAAGTTTATAGCTTCCAGTGACCAGAGGATGGCTTGAGTTTTGGAAGATTTCCCTGTGGGCACTGGCTCTGCCTGTGAAAGCAGCAGGGTCAGTGCAGCGATGTGTGCTCATGGCCAGGCTCTGTGCTGGCTCTGTTTAACATACGTACGTGTGTGTGTGTGTATTTACACGATGTAGCTTTGCTATTTAAACTTGCTTTGATTGGCTGTGTTTCAAGAGGTCCTGAATGGGGAGCAATATTCACCGCATGGGCTGGGCACATCCTGCCCTTCCAGCTGCTCATGTTTCTGCTGGGATGGGACCTGGACCAGGACTGGTGATGGCTACAGCTGGTGTGGCCTAGGGTGGGAGTCAGACTTCCACTTCTCCCTGCCCTGCCTGTTCTCTCAGCAGCCCAGTACCTTCCTCCCTGCTCAGCAGAGATCCAGCTCCAGGGGCACCCCTTTGTCAACACCCTCCTTTCTGATGCAGCCAGAGTGCATCATCTCCAGCCAGAATGGGTTCATCTTGGCTCATGTCTGCCACACTGTTTGCCCTGTGCAAGGTGCCTCTATGCTCCCCCTTTCTCCTGCTGCTTCCCTCCTGCCTTGTTGGCAGCAGCAGCAGGGTTTTCAGGGTGGTTTTGCTTGGCTTGACCCGTGGGGCAGTAGAGGAGTCCCTAGCAGCTACTGCCTGAGCTGATAGCATCAGATCAGGGACCAGTGGAAGAAAATGCTGTAGCCAGAGTGCGCACTAAGCATAGAACGACAAAGCAGGGTGTCCATGCAGAGTTTTCTGTACATGTGCATCTACCTTCCCTTGCAGAAGTCCCTGAGGCATGACATAGCCCTAGATGACCTTCCTCAGGAACGTTACCCCAGGTGACCTGTAGTTTGGTTTCTCCGTCTCTCTCTCTCTCTCTCTCTTTCTGCCTTTCTCTATCAACAAGGCAAACCAAAAAACCTCATATATGTGAGTTTGAAGCTTTATTTACAGCTTTCTGGTGTTCTCATTCTTAAAGTGTGGGAGCATAACTCTCGTGGACAGCTGCTGAAGTTGTTGGAAGTTCTTCTACAAACCCAAAACATAGCTGTAACCTGGCTAGGCAAATGATGTGTTTTGGTGTTTGTTTTGCTTCTGTTCTTTGGGGACATGCAAGTCAAGATGAGCTACAGAGAGCAGAGTGTGCTCAGTTGTGGGACGGGACTTTTGGGATTCAGGTGGTAGAGGGGATGTGCATGGTGAGGAGCAGTCGTATGGTGTGCTGTGCTTGAAAAATCAGGTGCAGAGGAAAGCTGCGACCCTGACCTCTAAAAATGCAGTGGGGCAAGTGCCAGGTTTGCACATGGGAACTGGTGTGAGTTTAGGGATGGCTGGGGGTGCAGAGCTGTCTTTGGTTTTCCCTTGGGAATGGGAGAAGTTGCAAAAGAGGACATTGGAATTTTTGCCCTGTCTTCCCAAAACAACAGTTCAGGTCACTGCAGGCTGGAAAGCATTATTCAAGCTCGTGTCTTCCTGTGCCCATCTGTTTTTTGCTTCTGTGTGGTATATACTTCTAATTTTTGATGCCTTTAGAAAAAATAGAAAAAGAAAATTGTCTTTAACATACTGAGATGCTGTTGCAACATTAAAATTAATTCATGGTAACAGTGTCAAGGTAGGTCAGTCTTTATTCAGGTGGATCTTTATTTCATTCCTGCTTGTGAAAGGAACAGCTTTCCATGTTACTGTCTAGAATGCATTTCTCCTGGAGCTTTGAGCAGCTTTGAGAGGTACAGCTTACTAGAATAGATGACTTTGGGGCTCAAAAATAATAGTCACAATTATAGGTATGTGTTTTTAGTAGTGCATACATATGTTCCAATATTACAGGGCTAAACTGTGGTACCACTGAAATCCAGCCTGATTATACTGAGACTAAAGATTTTTGCTGGTTCTTGTAAAAATAAATGAATTTTAGTAGTGTTTAAAGTGACAGAGGTGTGTCCAGCTGAGTCTGTGTCCCTGTTGAGGCAGCATTGTGGATTGTGCTTGGCTTTACAGTGATGAGACACCTAAGTCCAAGGCACAAAAATTCTTCGCAAAGTTTCTTACACCTGCGTTGCTTGGCTGAGCTTAGCACCAGAGCTGCAGCGGCTTTGTGCTCTTATGTTACCCAGTGGTGAAGTTGCTGTAATAAATTCTCAGTATGCAATTAAATTATTTTGCAAAATTCCTCTGAACTGAGGCAGGCACTCCTGTTATCTGGAGGCGACTTTCCTTTCTGAGTTTGGGGTAGTGACTCAGTGAAAGTTATCTCTGGAATACTAAATTTGGAGGAGTAACCAGGAGGTTGCCATGATAACAAATATTAGAACTTGCTTTCTGGGAAGTGCTTGTAATTTTTCCATTGATTGCCATTAAATGGCTCAAGATAAATTAAACTTATTAGAACTAACATGGTCTTCATGTACTTCTCCAGGGTTTTGCAGACTTGGTAGTGATAAAATGAAGAAGGGAAGTCCAAAGTAGCCTCAGACATATAAATAGCACACCCTTTTTTATGTTGCTTCTTATTTTTGCCCTTGAAATATTTGTTTAACTTGGCTTTTATGCATGTTTCTATAAAATATTTACCCAGTAACTGTCTGTATAAACATGTTTAAAATTCTGCATTGATTTTTTTTTTTCCTTGGCACTCTTAAAAAAATTTCCTGATGCACAGCATGATCACACAATTACTGCTAGAGCTTTTATTGTAAGTGGCCTAAAACAACTCTGTATTTATGTTGAAAATTAGGACTCAGACCCAGAAGCTGAAGGTTGGCAATACAATGTGCTAATTTCTCACCCTCCATAAATTGTTCTGCAGCTTAGTTTTCACAAATAGAGCTTTTTTTTCTGTTTCAAACTGCTTCTGAAGTTGGTCCATATCGTCTGTTTTGGAAAAGCTTCTGTTCCCATAAATCTCACCTGATGTCCTTTAGCCCTTTTTTCACCATTTCTTTACCATTCCCTGAGTTTTTGATTTGCTTTGTGAATGACCCAATGATCTAGTAATGGGAGCCTAGAACAGCGAGCCAGGGGCTCACTGCGAATGTTTTCTGCGTGGTTGCATCCTGTGTTTTCCCTCCTCTGCTCTTGCTTTCCCATGTGCATCCACCCCCAAGTTACCAGCTCACCTCTCAGCTTCACCAGCTTTGGGATTTTAATGGGGAGCCTCTGCTGTGTAATTTCCAGATTTAATGTTCGCAAAGCAAATAAATGCGTCATGAAAACCACTCTTGCCTGAGTGTTTGGCTCTCCTAATCTTTTTTTTAATGGGGCAGAGTGGGGGAAAGAATTAAAATCAATTTTTAATCAATTAATGATGCTTTTCCTGAATATCCTCTATGTGTTGGCAGCCCTAGGAATACAAGCTAAAACTGTGCTTTCAGACTGACTTTGTTTAATCTCTGGAAGAGCTTTAGTTTGTGTGTGTTTCATTGCTTTGTCCCCTATTACACTATCTGTCAGTCCCTAGACAGTATTTACTGAAGAACAGAACTGGGTATATCATATTCAAATAAGGCATGTGTTCAGATAAACTCAAGAGTCACAACTAAGGATGCTTATGCTAAGAGTTAAAGTAATTATATCAGCTTTTAGATAATGTCTAGAAAAGCCCTTCATTGTTCTAATAAACCAGGGTGTGGTATGTTTGGTGTTTTTGGTTTGGGTTGTTGTTTTTTTTTTTTTTCTCTGTATTTTTAGTAGAGATCATAAAATCTTTGGAGGATTAAGTCACACCTTTTATATAAATGCATGGAATGTATTTAAGAGCTGGATTTGCAAAAATACTGATTGTATTAACTTCAGTATGAGCTCGAGGAATAGTTGTGGGTGCCTCTCTCCTCTAACGGAAGATATTTAGAAAGTTGGAGAGGCTTGCTAGTTTCGGTGCCTTGTTAGCTGCTTGTGCTGTTTACCATCATAGGTAAAAATTACCAGGGGAGAAATAATTGTTCCAAGCATGCTTAATTCAGTTCAGTGAATCTGACACCTCCTCTGTCATTTTTGTGTATTTATAAATATTAGAGAGTTGGGCATCTGTCAAAAGCAGAAGATATGTGATGACACTTTCTGTTACAGGAACTTACTTTGTTAAAATGCTGTAGCTGCTTGCGAGTATACTACAGAAAAGATTTCCCTAATTGTGTTGGATGCCTCATAGCATCATAGAATAGCCAGGGCTGGAAAGGACCTTAAGATCATCAAGTTCCAACCCCCTCTGCCATGGGCAGGGACACTTCACACTAAACCATGCCACCCAAGGCTTTGGCCAACCTGGCCTTGAACACCACCAGGGATGGAGCATTCACAGCCTCCCTGGGCAGCCCATCCCAGTGCCTCACCACCCTAACAGTAAAGAATTTCCTCCTTATGTCCAATGTAAACTTCCCCTGTTTAAGTTTTAACCCGTTACCCCTTGTCCTATCACTACAGTCCCTAATGAAGAGTCCCTTCCCAGCATCCTTATAACCCCCCTTCAGATACTGGAAGGCTGCTATGAGGTCTCCACGCAGCCTTCTCTTCTCCAGGCTGAACAGCCCCAACTTTCTCAGCCTGTCTTCATACGGGAGGTGCTCCAGTCCCCTGAGCATCCTCGTGGCCCTTCTCTGGACTTGTTCCAACAGTTCCATGTCCTTTTTATGTTGAGGACACCAGAACTGCACACAATACTCCAGGTGAGGTCTCACAAGAGCAAAGGGGCAGGAACACCTCCTTCGACCTGCTAGTCACGCTCCTTTTGATGCAGCCCAGGATACGGTTGGCTTTCTGGGCTGCGAGTGCACACTGCTGGCCCATGTTCATTTTCTCATCAACCAGCACCCCCAAGTCCTTCTCCGCAGGGCTGCTTTGAATCTCTTCTCTGCCCAACCTGTAGCTGTGCGTGGGATTGCTCCAACCCAGGTGTAGAACCTTGCGCTTGGCATGGTTAAACCTCATGAGGTTGGCATCAGCCCACCTCACAAGCATGTTGAGGTCCCTCTGGATGGCATTCCTTCCCTCCAGCGTATCAACCGAACCACACAGCTTGGTGTCATCGGCAAACTTGCTGAGGGTGCACTCAATCCCACTGTCCATGTCAGCGACAAAGATGTTAAACAAGACCGGTCCCAACACCGATCCCTGAGGGACACCACTCGTTACTGGTCTCCAGCTGGACATTGAGCCATTGACCACAACTCTTTGTGTGCGGCCATCCAGCCAGTTTTTTATCCACCCAGTGGTCCACCTATCAAATTGATGTCTCTCCAATTTAGAGACAAGGATGTCATGTGGGACAGTGTCAAACGCTTTACACAAGTCCAGGTAGATGACATCAACTGCTCTACCCCTGTCCATCAGTTCCGTAGCCCGATCATAGAAGGCCACCAAATTCGTCAGGCAGGATTTCCCCTTAGTGAAGCCATGCTGGCTGTCACCAAGCACCTTGTTGTTTTTTATGTGCCTTAGCGTGCCTTACAGGAGAATCTGCTCCAAGATTTTGCCAGGCACAGGGGTGAGACTGACTGGTCTGTAATTCCCCGGGTCATCCATTTTCCTCTTCTTGAAAATGGGGGTTATATTTCCCTTTTTCCAGTCATTGGGAACTTCACCTGACTGCCATGATTTCTCAAATATAATGGCCAGTGGCTTAGCAACTTCATTCACCAGCTCCTTCAGGACCCGCAGATGGATTTCATCAGGTCCCATGGTAATTTTAAGTCCTTTTGCTCCCACCGTGAGGTAGTGGAGATGCAATTCACTCTGAAATTGTTTTCAGTGTAGCCAAAGAAGTCACTTCATACTTCCCTGTAATTTATGTAGCTATCCTTAAAACTGCTGTTTTTTTAATGAAACTTCATTTACATCTTCTCCCACTGGAGACAGCTGTAGGTTAGTACTAGCCTGACTAAGCTGTGCCAAAGGTAGGAGTAAGGAGTTTTTTACATGCTGATTAATTCTCTTTTGCTCCTTTGGGAATATCTGGTATTGCTTAAATTGATTGCTGTAAGCAATATGGCAACATTTTTGACCTTCTAAAGCTGAAATTCAGCAAAAAAAAAAGGGGGGGGGGACACGACACAGAAAAAGAGGAAACTCTGAGTTTTACATAACCATACAGTTGAAAAACAGTGATTAAAAAATACAGAGGTGTCATCTTCTGTAATGGTGGTGTTGGCAGTGATCTCAAACCTTTTGACAGAGATGGAACTGAAGAACGCATTAGTTGTCCATCTCCTGCGTGGAGAACATACTGGGTGAGAATTTGTTTTTCTTTCTCCGTAATCTGCCTTTTCATCTCTCCCGTGGCCTAGCTTTGTGAATCAGAGCACCCATTCCTTGCCTTTGTTAGGTGTTCCCCATCTGCACTGTTGTGTAATTAAAGACAGAGGTAGCTTCCAATACAATTATTTTTCTACGCAGTGCACCCATAGAGCTTTGTGGGAAGCGACAAGCCAAGGCTGTTGCTTTCTGAAGTTAATTTAGAGATGTGGGGTGCCAGGTGACCAGGAGTAGTCCTCATGGGGCTCCCTTTGTTGCTTGAAGGCCAGGCCGCTCAGCCATCCCCCTTCGTTCCCCTCTTCCCTCCCCTCCCATATTCCCCCAAGATATGATAATGAAGCAGGTGCCCTGTATGGCAGCTTTCTGTGAGCGTGAGAAACGACAGTAGGTTTAGAAAAGGCAGAGCCGAGCCGGAGGAGGAGGAGGCATTTCTTCTTAACCTGTTGGCAGTCACATCACTCACAGCCATGTGGGCTGCCGGCATACTCCACAACCTTCCAGCTGCCTGAGGGAGAATAAAGTGGGGAGTGGATTTGCTGTGCCCCAGATTATCCCATTGCAGCCACGGGACCCCACATTAGAGGAGCCAGCCTGCGAGCTGCGGAGCCCTGGCCTGGTGCAGGCGGGCAATGGGCTGACCTGCTGCCCTGCCAGGGAGCGTGCCAGCAGCAGCCCTGGCTGCCTCATTGACATTCAGGGCACAAGCGGTGCCTCCGCAGCTGTACGCTGGAGGTGGCGGCTGAGGAGGCATCCAGAGAGGGGCCCAAAAACATCATCAAAGAAACTGCCCCCCTTTGCTGTGCCTCTCAATAGGCAGACAAACCAGAGATCCTCTCACTGAGCGTGTTGGGAAGGACATTAACATAACCTCCTTTCCCCCCCCCCCCTTCTTTCTTTTTCTTTTCCCCAGAACCTGGCACTGTACTTAAATATCTTGTTTCGACAGTTTGTTGAGGAAAGGGAAGAGTGGTGCACCAGCCTGGTGGGTGTCTGTGCAGCTATTTTTAAAAAACAACATATTTGAACTGAGAGTTTTCATTCGGGTCACCCTAGACTTAATTTTTTGGTGTCAAGTCGTTAAGATCCAGAATTAGCTTGCTGTGTTTGGAAAGGGCTTCCTTCCGAGTGCTTTAGAAATGCAAAGGCAAGTTTTCAAGCCCTGCTTTCTGTTTCCAAATCTGTTTTGATTTCAGCAGGTTTTGAAATGAGCGGACGCTTACCCTATTTACTCAAGCAGCACAAACTAACTGTAAATCTGTCCCGCTCTTCAGCACACATGAGATGGCAGGTTTGAAAGCTTCATATCTTTAAGGAAGCTGGCATCTGGTTCACCAAAGCCTTATTAGGCTGACAGGATGCAGACCACTTCTCATAGACATTGAAGGCTCAGAAATGAGTCACTCTGCCATTGACCAGTGGCACGTTAACACTGCGATTGGCGTAACTTTCGTGTTTCCCTCGTGCAGATCAGGGCAGTATAATCAAGGAATGTCATACATCTTTGGAGTGTGTGGGAATGTAGGGAAAGCTTGCATAACTCAAAGCTCTAATATTTTGAGCGTTACACTTAATTGTAATTCATGGTGATAGTTTGGATGCTCAGAGCAGAAAGTTTAATGCATTATTTATCCATGGATTTGTGGTGGTCACTTGAGTGCATGTCGTATAACTGAGTCGTTGTTTTCAGTTGGTTCTCCTGGGCTTATTCGGGTTACTTTGGAGCATAAGAAAGTTAATAGTTGGTCCAATGCTTGTGGAAATATCAAGGGTATCACTGAACGCTGACTTAGTTAACCTAATGACTTTTTATTTTCAAACCATTGGTATGTATAAGTTGATTTAAAAAAAAAAGCAGAGGCTTCTTAAGTATAGTCTGTTCTGAATTAAAGGGTGTGGTGTTGGCTTTGAATGAGCTTGATGCAGCAACAAGCATGCAGCAGTTGGTAAATAAAGATGGATTTTCTTTTGTTCTGCTGGTGCTTGCTGCTCATTATTCTCCACTTACCCTGTGAGCTTCCCAGGGAGTGGCAGCTGTTTCTGATGTTAGACACTCTATCAGTGGTAGACAGCTCCAGATTCGGTGAGGAGAGGAAAATAACCTAACCCTGCATTATTGTAAATCCTCAGTAGAATTAACTTTTCATGAACCAGAAGAGTTTTGTGTTTAACTTTTTCTGAAATATTCAGTCGTAAGCATGCTTTGCTGTATGTGTTACTGTGAAAAAGCTTTTCTGGCATGAGATGGATTTACATTCTAAGTGTGTGTTAAGTGTTATAATGTGCAGTGTGTGGGCGCAGACACAAGGCAATAAAGGGAAATTGGTCTATAACAATCTTCATGTATATTTCCAGATATATACAGTTTGGGAATCTTTGCAGTTTGGAAATTGCTTGGAGTAAACAGAATGGTGCATAAAGATTTTAAATAATAAAGCTAGCAAGCTACAGAGGAGTCTGTTTGGTTCCAGGATTTTATATGTAGGATTTATAACCCATGCTTTTGCTTTCCTGTCTCTGCAGTGTTAGCATTCTGTTACTGAAAACAAAGAAGGCTTTGCCAGGGCATTACACAAGCAATGAATCAGAGAGGAAAAAATGTTTTGCTTTGTAAATTGTTCATTTTTCCATGGTGGATCATTATTATTATTTTTTTCAGTGTTGTCTGATAGCATTTGCTACACATGCTTGCCTTTACTGTATTCGGTACAGTTCTGGTGTGACTGCATAACTATGAGTATTGGTGACTTCAAGTAGCTTCTTGTGATTCTTAAAAACAAAAACGCAACAGGAGCAAAAAAACACAGGACAAAAATTGAAACAGCTCAGTTCACTCTTCAGGCATGACATCTTAGTGTATGTATCAGAGGAAGGAAAAGGTGTTAATGTTTTTCAGTCAGCTTTGTCCAGGTGGTTCCACAGGATTGTTTTTTTCTGTATTGACCAACCCCTTTTCTGCCTAAAATACTCAGACTTGCTGTCATGATTAATGTGGTCCTTCTCACATGTTGCAGGAATTTTGTAGTGTTTTTGGCTAATCGTAAAAATGTAAGTTTGTTTCTCAAGAATACATACTTTGTACATTTTCTTGATGACTGTGTTGTTCAATTCATGTTTCAGAACTTCTGTAGAGGAAGGACAGTTTGCTCTGGCTTTAGTGTAAAATTATGCTTACAGATGATCTGATTGGGAAGTCATGCACCAGGCAATGTCTTACCAGTGTGCTGGAAGATACAGAAGTATAACCTTAGTGTGTTATACAATAAAATTTATACCTCTGATACTTCAATGTGCCTCATGCTGCCCTTGGCAAGGGCAGTAATCACTAGTATGTGTTCTTGCCATATTACAGGTTTCATTAAGCTCCAGATATGTGGAAAAAGAAGTTTAAAATCACGTTACTTTTTTGCAAATTGAAAGGTGGATCAGGTCCCAGAACCAGCTAAAGCAATAGCTAAGGGAAGGTCCAAGTAGAATGGGCTTTGCAAAATGCCTGGCAATAATGAAATCCTTGAATTTTCACAGAGAAAGAGTGAAGGAAGAGTGAATGTGGAGGAGGATGCTATGTATGTATGTATGGAATACACCATTTTAAAGACTGTGTGATTAATTCTGTTAGATGATATGTTTCTAACAGAAAAACAGATTGGTGGAATAAAGCTGTAAGAGAGTATAAGAGCCAAACATAAGCATCTAATCTAAGAGGAAGAGTCTCTTGTGACATTACAGTGTAATTTTGTGCAAAGTTATGCATACTTAGTGAAAATAACCAGATAATAATTTCAGAATCTGCAAAAAAATATATGTCTTTATAAATAGGAGGAAGATGCATAGTGTAGATTAGGAAGTAAGAGAAATGGAAACTGTCTTGCCCCTCTTATTTTTCATCACATCCAATTTGGATTTAGTCCTAAATGCAGGTATGATAAGGGGTATGTGATGGTGCCTAGGTCTTCTGGGTCTGCCTTAAGCAAGAGAGGAGAGTACTGACAAGTCAAGTATGTCAGTGTGTTCCAAAATCATGACAGTCTTGGCAGCTGTCTCCTTACCTGCAAAACCTCTTCTCAAGAGCTATGCTGAGTATGCTGTGCATCTTCTTGTCCCTGTAGTCACATCACTGGTGTAATAGTGAGGTTGGAGTAATCTCACTGACCTGGGCTGAGGTGGACTGATAATTTAAGTGTGAAAGGCTTCATAATCTCCTACTGATCCCAGAAAGTTTTCAGCTTTTAATTAAGGTCAGAATTAAAAAGATGTTGAAAACAAAACCTTTTACGCTTACTGCCTAGCTTATAAATGTTAAACCATGACAGCTATAGGTGAGGAGTTCTGAAATTCATAAAGCAATGATGACATTCTTGTAAACCCCTTATAGGTTAGTATAATGCAGCTGTAACAGATGTCTCAAAGAAAGACTGAGGTTTGTGCTCAGAGATTCCTTTTTCTCTTTTCCTTGCCCTGCACCCTGTTTCATCAGTGCAAATAGATGTTTTCTGCAGACATGGCAGCTGGAAGGGTGGCTCTGTGTGACTCTCCACCAATTCAGTAACTCTGTTTTTTGCTTTAGATGAGAATATTCAAAGCCTAACAAGGGCTGAATAGGTGAAAGCAGCAGCTAGGGGTGCATGTGCCCCTGGCCATGTGGTGTTGGTGTTGGGATTGCTTGTGCTTCTGTATGCAGAAGAAGAAATGGTACAGCTGGTGCCCAAAGCAGGTTGAAACTGCACCACAGAAGGAGAGGAGGTCTGTGAGGAGAGGAAGGAGGCAAAGCAGCTGCAGGGGAGTTGCTGGGGCAGGGTATACATTGCTGGGAGAGAAATTACTGGCGAAAGAGAGCTAAGCAGCAGGGAAACAAGTGTGAGCACAGCCTGGGAGAACAGAAGAGCAGCAGAAGGTTGCTGGAGCCAGTAAATCTGGGGAACCTTTTCTTCTTGCTACTCCTGGTAGTTGTTTGAAGAGCTCACTAGCAGAAGAAATTGTGGGAACTGGGTACCAGCCACTACAAGGGCAGCATCACAGGGTGTGCAAGTCTGCTCCTGCTGCAGCAGACCAGAAGGAAGCTTTTCTCCTAGTGTGCTCCCTCATCCTCTCCCTGGTGTTGAACAGACAAGTGAGAAAAGATATAGAGGGAGGAGGGTATAGGGGCTGACCAGATGTGGGGGCTTTGTAGTGACTGCTTCTTTATTTAGTATTTTAAAATCAGTTATTGTTGGGGTGAGCAGTGTTGGAAATGTGTGGCTGGTATCCTGGTTTGAATAGCACCTCAGGTGGGACTTCTGCGATTCACCTGAGTAGAATCATTACTGCAAGACCTCGTAGGACCTAGAGAGCCAGCTTGACAGCATGTAAAGCTGTTTGAGGTTCTGGAGAGACTGCCGCAGAAAGTGACAACAAGGGCAGTGAGCAAGGGGGAAACTGAGGTATGCTGACAAAGTCCCCCAGAAGAGCCACAGGTGGAACCCCTGTCTTCCTTCCCTAAAGCCCAGCTGAGTAAATCAGTAAATAATTGAGGGTTTGATCAACTGTTGGTTTTACTCTGCTGCTGGACATTTTGAATGTGGCTCTGTCACAGTCATGTGACTGTCACCTGTGCAGGTTACTCAGATGAACAGTAGAATGGTGAGAGCAAGGGATGTTTTTTTCTGTCAGAGAAAGGTGGAATATCTTTCACAATAGATGCTTGTTTTCTTCACTGTGGTAGCTATACATCATCCAGTGTTTTCCCCTTCATATTGTGATATATCATCTCATGTTTCATGCTTGAGATGTCATAAGAGGAGTGAGTGATGTTATGTAACATAAGCAGAGAATTATCTTTTTGTGGTCTAAAAGTGACTGTTGGTTTGGTAAAGCAGTTGACTAATTAGTAAATTACCCATTGTTGTTTAAAATACTTGCGCTGCTAAATGTAAGTGAAAAAAATTTCTCCGCTTGTCAGTATGAAAAATGACAATAGCAAAAATAATACATAGGACATCTGCTCTGATTTTTTTTTAAATTTAAAATGCATTTAAGGCAGATGTTGCAGAATTTGAATGGAAATCGGAGTTGATGGAAGAACAAAACATAGCTGTTTACCTTTTATGATTAACATCTGATAATCATCTGATAACCATTTTATGGTTAACATCTGACTCAGTGCCTGTATTTTTCCGCTGTTTGTATCAGAATGAACTGAGTGTTCTTAAAACTGTTGCTATGTCAGGGTGACATATAGTTTCAATATTAACAAAAACCTAAGTATTGGCAAGCCAGTTTGGGGTGCAGATTATGGGGTGTTTTTCTGATCTTCTCTCCCTTTTCCCATCCTTTCTTTCCAGGAGAATACATAAAAACATGGAGGCCGCGGTACTTTCTTCTAAAGAATGATGGTACATTCATTGGCTACAAGGAACGACCGCAGGATGTTGACCAGCGGGAATCGCCTTTAAATAACTTCTCAGTCGCTCGTAAGTGTTTTTACCTGCTCTCTCATCCAGTCTGGGGGATGATGTCTTCTTTTAGTCATAGCACTGGTAAGCTGGGTCAGTAACATCAGAATCTGCCTACTCAATGTGTTTATTTGAAATGATAACCCCTTCATGTGTTTTTCAGAATGACTGTGGTGTGAAGTTTTTTCTACTAATTTACTATTTCTGGGTATAGAATAAAATGGGTTTATTTGTTAATATTTTGTATGTCTGTTATTCAGCAAGTTGCTTTAAGGTGAAAGTTCACCCAGGTGCATGTCTTGATACTTGGCAGGTAGGCACAGCTGAAGTGTTTCAGCCTCTGTTCTGCCACCAGTCTGGATTCTACTGGCATTGACATAGGTCGAAGTTATTTGATTGGTAGCATAAGAGAATGCAGAGCAAGTGCTGTTTTTAATGAAATGCACTCCATTTTTCTGAATTTTGAACACAAACTAGTATTTCTTCTATTAGAGCCAACGAAATGGTTTGGAAATAATGACATCTCCTAACCTCTGCACTCTGTCCCATGCAAACATTTCCGACTTTGCTCAGGTGCTGCAGTACAGGATGTGACAGAAGACTCTGAAGAGAATTTCCTTTTCTTGCTCGTGTTTTTAACCTTTCGCTGTATACTTCCAGCTTTTATTTTTCTCCTGTTCTTAATCTTTCCTGTCTCATGATTTCCCTGTGTCTTGTTCTACCACTTAAAAATAGATCATTGTGTTACCTGTTATTAACAACAGTCTGTTCTGTGTTCCTGGTGACTAGTGGGAGTGAACCTCTGCAGAGAGAAAGGGTAGGGACTTTCCCTCTCCATTACAGGGTAACTTGAAATATGTGGGGTTCATCTTTGTAGTTGAACTTTAAGCAGACAGAATTATTTTGGAGCACCCTGGGTCTGGAAGAGGGCTGGGCAGAACTAGGAATTAATGCAGATATTCATTTTTTTCCACTGGTAGCAATGTATACCAGTTCTGACTGATGATGGGAATAAATAATGGATGTGCTGTTGCCTGGTTCCTCTGTGCAGGATGCCAAGAGTGCTTTGGCGTTTTTGTCTCATTTTATAGAGGGAATTGTTGTAGTGGTTTTGTTTCAGTAATGACACAGTGCTTTCTTCTTTAGACTGGTATCTCCTTATGGATCAAGAATGTAAAGAAAGGCAGCAGAAAGCCATTAATTCATAAATTAATTCAGTACTTGGTCTGTAGCCAGAAGCTTTTAACAAATACACTTTTTGCAGGACACTTCTATACTGTTGCAGCCAACTGCATTACTTAAAATAATTAGTTACTGCAGCTCTGTCCTTAGGAGTAAAAAAGAAAAGATGCATCTTTTGCCTTTGTCCAAGTTGCCTTCAGAATGGGTTAACTTAAGTCGGTTTTTACAACAGGAATATGGTGTGCTTTGTTTTGGCAGATTGAGCCCAAGTTTGTTACCATGGTGTCAGAGCGTTGTCGAAAAAGACTCAACACATGCTTTTAGAATAAGATGTAGCCGCCGTAAGAGGGATGGCGGGGAGGGTGCTGAGTGGAAGGATGTTCCTACCAGTGGGTCTTGCCTGGTGAACCAGTGACAGGTCAGGAAGCTGGGGGGAGCTCCTTGCTAGAAGTCATTATTGCGGTTTTGGGCTCATAGAAGCAGCTGTTGCCCCACCAGGATTTAATTTCTCATGTAGGCACAGGCATGCAATGCTGCCAGCATCTGATGTGCCGTTCCCTTCTGGGTACCCTTCACACTTGAATCATTTGGATGTGTTTTGCACCACGAGTTTTCCCTTTGAACCTTCTTGCCTGGTACTTTCATTTAGGTTAACTTGTCGAGTTAGCATGAGTGAACTCAAGCTACCTCGAGGAAGACTCAGGGCAGAATGCAGCCCTGTGCTGCAGAGGCAGCCTGTAGAAGCCTCCTGCCAGTGAAAGGTGGGGAGAATTCAGATTAAATGTTTTGTAAAAATGAATCTTTTTTTTTTTTTTTTTTCCCAAGAGCTTTTGTTAAAAAAAAACCCTGGCTTTTTTGTTAATTAATGAACTAGATATTTTTTATTTTTTTCCTCTCTTTTTTTAATGAGATGGCAGGCTGTCTCTGTCAGTCTGTTCTTTGGAAGTGCTCCCATGTTTTTGATTAAAATCTTTACCCTCTTCTGTTATAAACTAATGTAGGCTTTTTCATCTGTGAATGTAGAAGTGTTTTTTTTCATAACTAGGGGACTCTTCTTACTTGTAGTGTAAAACTCATACTAAGTGATTTTTGTCAACCCATGAGAAAGAAATAGTCCGTTCAGGCAAAAGCAGTGCAGAAGAAAACATCTAATTATCATCTGTCTTTTCCTGTAACAGGCATGAAAACACTATTGGTAGTAGGTGGAGTGTGTGTTCCATGTGCTTCCTGGTCTCTTCTTTCTTCTGCATTAGACTTCTCCTTTCAGTCAGTGAAGGTTTTGATGATACATCTTTGAGAACTTGTGTGTAGGCACCCCACGGGTAAAGAAAGGCTTAGGGTTTTTTTTAAGTACCTTTTTCTCCACGTAATTTTCAATTTAAAGTAGCTATATTTCTGTGTTTGTAATGTAATGATACGTTTATTTTCCCCAGAGGTTACCTATTGGTGATTTATTAAAAAAAACCCCAACCAAACAACAAGAAAACAAAGCAAATAAAACAAACAAACAAACCCAAACAAAACCCAGCCAACCCAAACAAAACTCCCACCAAAGCAAAATTTAGGAAAGGTTGTGCCTGAGCATTTAACTGTGATTTCCAAATCATATTTGTGTTCATATTCTGTACTTCACCACTAGTAAGGTAGAAGGAATAAAAAAGCCTGTAACTAAACAGTTTGCTTCAGAGACCCTGTAGATAAACAACCAGTAGAGCCTGTGTTGTAAATCTATGAGATAAGTAGCCTTCATACTGATTTTAATCTCAGATTATCATGTATGTCTGCCTGTTAGGTTATAAGCCTTTAAAACCATAGCTGAGAAGAGCAGTATATTGTGAAAAACCACATGGAGGGCGAGGCTATTCCCGTTAGAAAGAAGGGATTATTTCTCCTGACTGTCAAAAAGGAGGGTGAACTGTGGTGGTTTTGTTGTACAGCTGAAAACATAATTGCTCAACAATATGAGTGCTCCTTCTGGGACAGGACTGCATGTCTGCAGTCAAGCATTTATCAGGGGGCACGGGGTGGCCAGATCAGCAGACAGATTTTTTTGTCTGCTGTTACGAGGGGCCATTTTAGTCCAGGTCTGTAACTCAGGGCTCCCAGCTCCTTCCTTTTACCAAGTTTGGGAGTGAGTCTGTATGGCAGTGCCAGCAGAACAAGGGCACTTCAACATAATATTCCTGTTTGCCTTTCCAAAGTTTTATTTATTCATCATTCCTCTTGCCTGATTTACCTTCTTCCCCCATCCCCATCACCTTCCATAAGGAAGTCAAAGCAGAAATGGGAAGCATTCTTCCTTGACATTATTGTTTTAAGTGTGATGTCATTATAGAGGAAGCAGAGTTTGACACTTCCATCGAAAGTAATCTGACTCTTAGCTTAAGTGCTGGGGAAGCAAATATTGTGACATTTTAGAAAGTCACTGGGATAATACTAAGTGTCTTTCAAATACAAAATGGTAATTTACATCTGAATGCCTTGGTCTCTATTCCTGTTAGGAACAATTTCTCTGTCCTACTTACTTTAAAAGACCAAATGCCAGGGAAGAATCAAGAGGTTCTTTAGAGCAATTTAAATAATTTTTAACAGGCTGCTGTACTTACTTTGTTTCAAATGTGAAATACTTATGTTGGCCTGTTTGACAGGAAAAACTGTCTTCAGTGTGGATAGTCGACCGTATTTGAAATGTGAATATTTTTATAGGAGAACCCCCAAACATGCCACAAATTAGACGTAACATTATACAGCGTTTGTATCTATGCTGTAGTGGCGCATGTTGAGGTACATGATATAAGGCAAGTTTGGTGCTTCTCTAGCTTGCCAACTACAGTAAAGAGCACAGAGTTGTTTTTAAAAGTAAGAAAAATTTATGGCTTCATTTTTTCATTGGTAAAATCTATGTGATTATCGTACATGGGGAGAGCGAACTGGTAGCTTCAAACTTCGTGAAGCCTATGTTTTGCAGCACTTTGGTAAAGCAATTTAAAAATAAAGCCGTCTGTATTTCTTGATATGTGCTGTTATGATTGAGCAGGGTAATTAGACAGCATATTGTTCACTAAACAAAACGCTTCTATGTGACATTCTTGAATTATAGTGGTTATTAACTGACAAATCTCTATTATTCATCTTGCTGTATGCCTTAAAGATTGCTGGATCAGCAAACTTAACAAATATCAGTGGACAGTGCTGATTTAGGGGAAAAGTGGTGATGTTTAATTGGTCCCCTTCTATGACAGAAAATGCCTTTTGTGGTTTATTGTGCTGAAATTAAATGGTTAAAGTTTAGAGCTTATGGATAGTTTAAATATCTGTACTGCTATCTAATCTGGAGCACTGAGTCTGAATCTAAAGTCTTAAAAAGGTAAGCAAAACCTCTCAGTTTTTTTCTTCTTAATGTTGCATTTGTGGGTAAGTACAAACAACTTTGGATTAGCATGAGGTCAGAAATAGGCTGATTTTCTTCTTCAATTCTTCAGCCAAATTCAGTATCTGTTAGGGCTGCATTATGCAGGGTCATAGGTAACAACCCCAGCCTTAATCTAATCATGTTAAACAGACAAAAACGGGAGACATAACAAAGAAATAACAAAACCAGAAGAGCAGCTAAGCTAAGGTGGGTGATCTGGGAGCATGAATGAGATCTTTTGAGCTGAATTTATTTATCAGTACTGGGCTGCACCACCTCTAATACATTTGTGGTTGGTTTTCATTGCCATTCTGAGAAAAAGGGTGGAGGTGGCTGGAAGGCTAAATAAGGCACTCACTGTGCAGCCGCGGCTGTGTCGCTGTGTGGAAGTTCTTTAATCTCGGGGAATAAAGGAATACCGTTCATCACACTAAAACCTTTTCATGACTCATTAATAAACTTTCTCTTATCTAATTGCACTGTTTTAGTAGGATGCAGTATAACCTCAGTGTGCTATTAAAGAAAAATTAGATTTTGTTGTCATGAAAAATGCGAAGTTACTCATTGAAAACCTTATAATTCCAGTAGCACATGAGGCATGAAATATATTGCCAAAAATACGGTGCCCAAAACCACTGTCAGTAAATATTTTATTTTGGTGCAAATTAAGAGCTTGAATTTAAAACTGAGCTTTCTAAATGTCCACAGTAATAAAATTAACGATATCAGTGTAGCCTTAGTAACATGCACTGTTACCCTGGCCAGATTCTGTCCTCAGCTTGCACATTGCTGATGGTGGAAGATGTTCACAGCTCTAGCAGTGCGCAGAAATTTCTTGTGTTCATAGTGCCTTTTTACTTACTTGGAAGTTGATACAGAACATGAATACCAAATAATAGCAAGCTTGTGGTTTCATTAACTGCAAGAAATGCTTAATGTAAGAGGAAAAACAACCCAGTCTCTTCTTTGGCCCCGCTCACTTGGTTTCTTAATTTGACTTCACTTTAACAGGGGCTGTTTAATTAGCATTAGATTTTTCTATTAATATAAAGCTGAAAAATGTGGAGTTTTGGCTTCTGTTATTATTTCATTAATTATTTTTTTTTCTGATCCTCTCCTTTAATTTAGCTAGTGGACCCTTAATCAGGTGCATTTTCAGGCCAAAATTTGAAGGATAAACACTCATAACACCCAATGAAGCTTAAAATAGTAGGTGTGATTAAAAACCAAGCAAACAAAAAATGCTCAGCGCTCGAGACAGCATTTTTATGAAGGAAGTGGTGGTTTTGCATGTAACCTTACTCCTGTAGCCTTTTTAGGTTGAGCTTAAATACTGGCAATGATGGAAGCTGTTAGCTGCGTGTCCATACAGCATCGCAGCTGTCCCAACAACAGTGATTTGAACAGGGTCTTTTCAGGGGGTGCCTATGCAGTTTGATGTTCCCTCTAGTGTTTGAGGACTGGAAATGCTAAGGCTTAATTTTCATCAGGTTGCTACAAAATAACTGAACACCCTGCTAGCAACCCTTTGAAAGCCAAGGGCCCGTTTATGCTGGGGAAGTCAAAGGGAGGCAGTGTGCAGGCTTGGCTTTGGTTTCAGTGTATGTAACTCCTGTGTTACAGCATGACTTTGAACATGCGCTCTGCTCTGAATGACCTTCAGCGCGCAGGGTCTGAGTCGGACCAGCTTCTGTGTCATCCCGTAACTTTTGTACTTACTTTTATGAATAGACCAAATGCAGAGCCTTTCTAAGCAGAATTTGATTTCAGTGCTGCTTAGATGACTACCTCCCAAGCTATTTATTGGTTTCATCAACACGGTAAATTGTCTCAAGTCTCCTAAAGAAGTACTTACAGAGATTTTTATGGCTGATTAATTGCAACAGTTTGCTAGATAGGAATAAAGACAAAGGATTATTTAAACCTGTTTATGTACCATGACTTTCTTCCTTGATTGTGGTAGAGTGCCAGCTGATGAAGACAGAACGACCTAAACCAAACACATTTATCATTAGATGCCTCCAGTGGACCACAGTAATTGAAAGAACATTTCATGTGGAGACTCCAGAGGAGCGGTATGTTTCATTCATATTTAATACATAAACTATTTGCAAAAGCAGATGCAAGTGTTCAGCATTAATAGCAAGTCCTTTGCTGAAGCTCTTATTTATCAGATGATGTACGTCTAGACTGAAACTCGACAAATAATTTCTGAGCGTCTCTGTTTTAGTGTGTTCCAGTATAAAAGATACCTCAAAGGGGATTTCATAGAGTGGATTTTGAGTAGTATCTGTAAATGAAGTGCTGCTAGGTTGGGTATCCAAAATGGACGGGTGCAGCTGTGTACCAGCACATAGGTAGTTATTTCTGGAAACCTAAGGCTCAATTCTCACTTTAAATGTTGTGGTATGTGAAATGCAGGGTTTCTTACCTGAAAGTTTCTGGAAGGATGAGCACAAGTGAAACAGAGATTTGGGCAAAGTTGTGTTGTATGAAAATACTGACCTTTTAAAGTCTTTAGCACACTTTTTAAAGGAAAAAAGTTAGTTGTGTCACTGCTGATTTCTAATGTTTCATGCAAATTCGATAATAAAGGTGATAGTTATCTGCTGCAGATGCAAATTTCTGTTTCAGCTGTTAGGAAACAAAGCTGAGAGCATACATCCTGTGCTCTCATCATTGGAGAATTGATCTCTTACCTCCTGAGAGAACAGTTTTCCAGCACAGCTATTCTACAACTACAGAGTACTTAAATATTTACTTGCTCTTCAGGAACTGAACTTAAATTATTCCAGTACTATTGCCCTAGGGAAAGAGGTATTTTAAAACCCTTGTCCTCCCTAGATATGACACTGGCACATGTTTATTTTTAAGATCAGAAAATTCTACCTAATCTTTGCTTTTTTTTTTTACTTTTGTAGCCTTTGCATGCACCAATTTAAATAAGGTTCCTGTTTATTGCTGTTGATTCTATTACAATGATCAGAAGAAGGTAAAATCAAATTAAAAACAAAGAAGAAGAGACTGGTCCTTGTTTCTTTTAATAGCTTTGTGGTCAGTGACCCTAAAGGGAGTGAATAAGAGTTTCCACTTGGGGGAAGATTGTATTTCAGTCTTGTTTTGTTCCCTCCTAACCAATTAAGTCAGCTTTGTGACACTTCAGGGCTCGGAGTGTTAGTCACCTCTGTGTGTATGCCTGAGACATAAAAGCTGAGGGTGAAATTCTGGTCTCCCAGAAATCAAAGATAACTTACTTCAAGAAGGCCGAGATCTTAACAAGTCAGTAACAGATCTTAAAAGAGATGTGAAGGTAGATATTCCTTTAGCTTTCTCTGTGCCTTGAAAACCATTCTTTGTTTTTTGAGAGAGATGGAGAGATAAAAATACAGCAGAAAAAGGTTTTTGTAATCTGAATATGACAAATGACTAGTAAATAAAGGAATGTGTTTGTGATGGTGAATGAAGTAGTCTGTGGTGGGAGGATAGGGAGAATGTTCAGAATGTTTAGCATTACCTTGCTGCCCCAGATAGGGCTGGATAGTGCATGTTCAGACAAAATCCAAAATAAAAAATGTACAGGGCAGGAAAAACCTAATGTGTATTTGGTATAGTTTTGATTAGAATCTTGTGTTGGGTACTATTTCCCATGGACTTTGCTTTCTCTGGGGAATGATCTCCCTGTTCTGTTCATCAGAAAGTGAAATTCGCATGTTCAGATAAGATTTTTTTTAATTATTTTCTATTTTTTTTTTATTTCCAATAATTTTATGGACTCAGTGAAAAATTTTACATTGATAGAAGGATAGTGTGACTTCATTACACACAGTGCATAGAGTTGCTTAACGTCGGCTACTCCTGTTCCTGCTGTAGTAGGAACATGTTTTACCTAGGGTGTCCCTGGGAGAAGAGTTTAGCCACTGTCCAGAAAATATCAACTAAACCATTATTCTGTACAGAAACAAAAGGTAGTAAAATGCAGTAAATTCATACAGTCCACTGAACATGTCTTCAGACCAAGTATGCCTTAAAGCCTGTCCCAAAACCCTGTGAGTCCTTATGAGCTGTATGCTTTATGTTCAATAAATTTGCAGTGAGATGAAGTGAAGGCCAAGAACTTTCACTTCAGTAGTTTCCAAAGGTGTGAGATTTCCCAAAGGACACTGGAGTGGAAGTGGTCTCCATGGGAGTTGAAGGGGTCAGTATCAGAGCACCTATTGCTGAAACAGCTGTGGAAATTTTCTCATAACCAAGACTTGTGCTGAAGATAAAATGTTGCTGCTCTGGCTAACATTCTGCTAAAACAAACACGGGAATTGCTGTACTTCTGTCATCATCTTTACAACACAGGAATAACCTAAGTATCCTGGGCTTTCATGCCTTCTTCTAGAACACTCTTTGCCATTAAAATTCAAGATATGTGTTACAAAGAGAAGGCATAGTGCCCCCAGCAGTTTGATATATGTGTTTCAGTGCACCATAGGAATGGCAAAGCTGTGTTGAATTGTTTTGTGCTGCATGAGAGCCTTTTTCTTTTTGGTTTTGGCAAGTCTGGTTTTGTTATGTAAATCTCTGTATCACCAGGTCATATCTTGAGCTGACTGAATGCCTATTAGAAATTCTGTTGTCTGAAAAGCCTTATATTGTATCCAGACTATGAGGACTTCAGTTGTCTCTTGTTTCTGGTATGATTAATAAAGATGTATGTTAAAAGTGCTTTTAAAAATGCATTTTTACAGTGCTTGAAAATGCACATAATTCATTGTATGTTGCATTGATTCATCAGAAAGCATTAGTTGCTCTGTATTCCTTGGTGGCTTTGCCGTGGCAGACAGTAATCTGAAGTCACGAGTAATGGATGTCTTTGCTTATATTTTGCCAGGGAAGAATGGACAAAA
The DNA here is from genome assembly GCF_033815535.1 of Pezoporus flaviventris. NCBI lineage: Eukaryota > Metazoa > Chordata > Aves > Psittaciformes > Psittacidae > Pezoporus > Pezoporus flaviventris. The sequence continues at coordinate 42,467,810 of NW_026892584.1, read as the reverse complement.
GCCATCCAAACAGTAGCAGACAGCCTCAAGAAACAAGAGGAAGAGATGATGGATTTTAGATCTGGCTCTCCTAGTGATAATTCAGGTGCTGAAGAAATGGAAGTTTCTATGACAAAGCCAAAACACAAAGTGGTAAGTCAGTGTAACTATTTTTTAGGTCTTCTGAAATGTAGGCAAGAAATAGCCGTTGAGACACCCATAAAAATAACATGGTTGTAAATGCAGCTTCTGGAGGAAACAGTTGTCTGAGCTGAGCAGGTACCAGACAAAGCCTGTCTGGGTCCCCCAGTGTTCCGAGTTCAGATGTCCTTGCTGGATGGCTTTCAAGGCCAGCACAGGTCTAAATCTGATTTGCCTGTTTTCCTGTGGTACAGAGCCTGAATTCATAGCTCCTGTTGGACAGTGTGACTGTGAAAACTCTTTGCAGGCTGGTGTAAAGATATTCCAGTGGATTTACAGGACTCAGGGTGATCTAGTGGATTTAATTGCTCTGGGTTAAGGGTTTAGGCTAACTCCCAGACAGCTGCTGCATCATCTCTCCATGGTGGTCCTAGAGCTCAGGTCTTTGCATCAGGCTCAGCATTGTCTGAATGCACAGGGCCATCTCAACAATGGCCTCCCATGAAAGAAGTATCTGCCAGAGGAGAGCTTTACCTGTGGGAACCCTTTTAGGTATCTGTCTTCTAGAATTATGGAATGGTTAGGGTTGGAAAGAACCTGAAGATCATCTAGTTCCAACCACCCTGCCATGAGCAGGGATGCCTTACACGAGACCATGTTGTCTGAGGCTCTGTCCAGCCTGTCCTTAAACACTGCCAGGAATGGAGCATTTATCATTTCTTTGGGCAACCTGTTCCATTGCCTCACCACTCTCACAGTAAAGAATTTCTTCCTCATATCTGACCCAAAGTTCCCCTGTTCAAATTAAAACACATTACCCCTTGTCCTATTACTACAGTCCCTGATGAAGAGTCCTCTGGCATCCAAGACCAAGGAATGTCTTCAACCTGCCTTCATTTCTTTCTACTTCTCTGTGGTCTCCCATTTGGGTTTCCATTTTCTGAGTGTTCCCACCTGTAAGAGAGAATCCCCAGACATAACAAATGCTGCCTGTGTCATCACTAATTATGTGTGTCACCCTTTTGTCATGTCAGGGGTTTTAGACTTATGTGGGTGGCTACTTACATGTCACTCTGAATTGCAATTGCCATGGGCCTTCCGTGACCTTGAGTGAACAGACACAGCTCTTGCTGAGCAGCTCTTCATAGAAATGCAAGAGCCACCCTGTTGGTCACATGCATGCATTCTTCTGAGACAGTGACTCTCTCTAGGCACGATAGTGAGGATAACCAAAATTATTACTGGGGTCCTGGCATCAACTAGGCAGTGATTAGCAGAAAGTTTCCTAAGCCAGTTCTCGGGAGGGATATGGAAGAAGTTTGCCATGTAGAGCAGCTTAAAATCTTTCCCCAGCTGAGGCTGCAGTAGCCTTTGGCTGTATGTCTTACTGTTGCCATGTTGGCAGTGGTCATCGATATGACAATAGACTGTTCTTGGCCTGCAACAGATCTTGATTTTCTCCAACATCTTTCCTATGAATAAGAGTAAGTGGCTAATTTGTGAGGTAGTTCTTTTTTCCGTGAGTTTTGGTGCTGCTTAATGAAGCACAAGAAAGCTGGTCTCCTAGAGAGGTGGGGAACATGAGAAAAAAAAGGTATGGGTTTAATCCCTGGAATTAGAGTAATATGTGTTTTTTTTAGTGAATGTCTGCACTGACAAAGTGATCAAAATGCCAATGGAGTAATAATAGTATGTTGTGTGGTATTTACACAGTTGAGTGTTGAGTCGTGAAAGTGTTCTGTTAATTGAAAACTTACAGCCGAAACAGCCTGGTAGATTATCTTTACGAGTGCACTGGTATTCATTTGTATGGAAGAAGCATTTCTGCTCCTGAATTCTGCTAAGCAAAAGGATTAAAAAACCCCACATATGCAACATATACAGTGCATTCTCACGTGAATGAGAAATTCTAGTCTGAGAATAATATACTTATTAGCTTCTGTAATTCAGTTTTTGTTTTATCTGTACCATTAACAGACCATGAATGAGTTTGAATACCTTAAACTACTGGGAAAAGGCACTTTTGGAAAAGTCATTTTAGTTAAAGAAAAAGCAACCGGACGGTATTATGCTATGAAAATTCTGAAGAAGGAAGTTATTGTAGCAAAGGTGAGTAGATGGGAAACTTGGGAATGTTGGTACAACCTTTGGGAAATTCATACCAATGATTCTCTGAGTGCATGTAAATAATTGCTCTGTTAGTATTTGAAATGGATCTGTGGTCTCGGGAATCACTTTGCTGATTTCCTTCTGCTTGTGTTTCAGGATGAAGTAGCACACACACTGACAGAAAACCGTGTCTTACAGAACTCGCGGCATCCATTCTTAACAGTAAGCATTTCTCCCTCTGCAGAGTGTAACTTGACATCATGACAGCCAAGACTTCTCTTACTTTTTGTTACTTATGCAATACTTCCAAGATCTGTGTTTTCAGAGTAGCTTTGTATTTTTGTACCCTTCCATTTTTGGGAGGCAGAGATTAAAATGCTTTTTTAGGTCTTCTGATTCTTGCAGAGCAGGTCCTCAGTACCTCTTGAAGACAGTGTTTTGGGGTGTGGTTTGACTTTATGGCTCACCCACTTAATGGCTTGCTATTTCTGAGAGAAGTATCTGCTTCCCTTGTCCTCCAAATGTTTGGTCTTCTCCTTGTAGCAGAGATCAGGGTGACCCTGATCTTGTGACAGACAAGTTCAGGAAGATATACTTGGGGGAAAACCCTTTAATTTTGCCTGCATTTGTTTTTTTTTAAGCTCTCAGAAGCAGCTCACTGTGGAATCAGAGCACTGGTAATGCCAGCTAAATGATAGTGGTGGGAGCATGTGGTGTGGGACAGGAAAGAGCAGGACTATGCTTTATCTGCTTTTCTTTTGGATTGGCTATGCTGTAAAATCAAACCATACTCTCAGTTTAAACCTTTAATGCCAGCAGTCTCTCTGGTTTGGGTTCAGATACGTAAGTTCCACCTCAACATTTTGTTTCCAGTATTTATTGCAAGTTGGCTGTGAGTTGTTTCCAACTGCTTAAGCCCTGTAAGAGACTTCTGTGGGATCCTGGTTGTTTCCTTTGTCCAGGTACACAAAGGCCCAGCTGGGATTCAGACCTGTTAAGCGTGGCCTCTGGAAGTAAATATTGGCTGTATTGGGTATAATCAGTAAATGTTTGTTGACATGTCTAAAGCCAGGTCCTCCCTTTCTCTGTGCAAATATGACTGGTTTAAAAATGCCACACTTAGTAATGAAGACAACGACATCATATGTGGTATTTTCTTTTTAATGCTTTCATAAACCCAAATATCCAAATCAGGAGCTGTCTTGAGAAGTCGGCCGCAAGACTGGGTTTATGACCAGAAAACTTAAGACTCTGTGAAACAAGCTGATGTTCCTCTAACCACAGGAATACACGTGACAAGACTCTACAAAGGCACCTTGTGATGCTTCATCACACCCTTCATCTAGTCTGGTTTTGTAAATTGTTCACAAACTGATATTGACAGCATTGCTCAATCCTTTGGCAGGCTGTCAACTGGGAGCAGTTTCAGGCAGCAGGGCAGAGACCAGGGGGCTGATGTGTATAAATACATCTGTGTTTCCTGTCAGAGAGCTTGTAGCCAGTGCAGTAAAACCTTGGGGTTTGGTTATGGCCTCTTGTCTGTGAGATGAAACTGTGGGAGCTTATGGCCTGGGAAGGAAACTTCAGAGCCACTATTGGTACTTCTATGTCACTGTTAATGGACCAAGACTTAGTTTCACAGGATTATAGGTGTTACTGATAGTTTCTGCCAGGGATTGTTTTAATGTTTGATTAAATTTATTTAATTAAATAAGTTAGCAGTGTATCAGTCTTCAGCTACAACAAGGAAATGTAAATATTATATAAGATCCAAGGACAAAAAAAAAATAATCCACTAGAATAGGAATTTTATGTTTCTGAAAATCTATTTAAAATGCTCTTATAACTGTTAGTGTGATCTAAGTTTTGATTTAAATCTGTTTTAGGCTTTAAAGTATTCCTTCCAGACACATGATCGCTTGTGTTTTGTCATGGAGTATGCTAATGGAGGGGAGGTAAGGGAAATGTAATAATGTTTAATACTTTAGGACTTTCCTGTATTACTACTAATTCTGCTTGATGTTATTTAGCTAAGGTCCATGTTTGCAATTCTAGTTAACCCAAGCTGTCCCAGTTAAACAGAGCTGTTTGCAGGTTTAACTAATATTAAGACTCTTAATTTTCTTAACTCATTTTCAGAGAATAAAAGTTTTGGGTGTAGCTTCAGAGTTTGCATGATGGCAGCATATTGTAATCTGACACATAGTAATTCAAGAATACAAGGTTGTTTTCTGGTTGCTCTTCAGACAAGTATTAACACTTTTTAATGAATATTGTGAGTATGTGTTACTTTGGAGGGAAAACTAGGAAAAAAACAAGCTACTGTTAGTCAAGAAGAAAAGGCTGGAATATTAACATGTGAGTGAATCATGTATTGAGCTGTAGCTTTAGTATGTAATTGTACCTCAATCAAAATGGGGTTTTACAATTTTCTGTACATGCGAGAGTGTGGAGCACACAAACTGGTTATCAGTGTGCAGCTGTGAATGTGAGATACAATTGTCTAATCATTTAGTTTGATGCTTTTTAACACATTTGGGCACACAGCTGGGTGCTGGGTGAAGATGGGAAGAGGTTTTCTCTTTGGTAATATCACATTCCAAGCAGGGTGGCCTGCAAAATGTGAGACATAATTCAGAAACGTGCAATCTAACAGTAACAGATTACTGTTCTTGTAGTTATTTTTCCATCTGTCAAGAGAGCGTGTCTTTTCTGAAGACCGGGCTCGGTTTTATGGAGCTGAGATTGTTTCAGCACTGGATTACCTGCATTCAGAGAAGAATGTGGTTTATAGAGATTTGAAGGTATGTAGAAAAACAATACTGTAGGCTTTTTGAATTTGGGCTTTTTGTTCATTAGTCCAAAAGCAAATAAGCCTGAACTATAAGAAAGCCTTTCGCTATTGAACTTTAACATAACAGTTATTGCAGCTGTTGGACTTGACTTTACAGGATGCCTAAACACTTCTATATTAGGTTGTATAATGCATTTATGAGGACCCTGGCAATGTTTCAGAGAATATGAAGGGGTAGTGAGCTGCTTGAGTTGCATTTACGCTTGCCTGCTTATGTTCGAAGAGAAACCCTGCTGGCTCTTCTGCATGGTGGAACATAATCCTGGGCTTTTCATGCCAGGTCTTACCAGATAGATGCAAATTTATAGTACGTGTATGTTGCACTTCCTTGCGCTGTGCTGCGCAGCACTACCTTCGTAGTACGTGCTTGCAGTTAGAAAAAATTGGATAAGCCTCAAGTTGCTTATTTGTTTGGTGAGCACAGAAGGAAGAAAAATAAGCAACGCTTCTAAAACCTAACCAAACAAGAAATCTCAGGGCAGGCAAACTTGGGAAACTGAGGAAAATTAAACAATAGCTTGGTTACTAGGTTTTTGTTGGTTTTTTGTTTTCTGAGAAGTGTTTCCAGGTGAGGTTGAGGGGATACTGGTAGTTCATTTAGGAGCAATCTGCAGTGAAGCTTGCTGTGGAATGTTTTCAGGTTATGTCATTTTGGGATTCCTGCTGGGATTTTATCTCCCGTATCACCATGACTCCTTTGAAGGTGTGTTTTACTTCATACACAGTGGAAACTTTATTCTGAAATCTAGATGGCATTTTAAAAAAATTAGTGGTGCAGGCTAGGATAAATACCACAACCACATGCTGGGTAAGTCTGTATTCTCGTGTAAAGGGTCTCCTTGGAGGTTGTTCCTTAGCCTTGCATTTGATTTTTGTTTCATTTGCTGTCCTTTACTGGTACAGTGTATTTCCTAAAATCGCTTAGAGTAAAAGCAGGGATGAAGTTCTGTGAGGCACAATACTTAATATATGTTTAAAAGAAGCTGTGTTCTGTTGGCGATAATACTATAGAAGCGTTAATATAATGTCTACATTCTGTATTCTCTGTGTATATATAATCAGTTACCAGAGACTGCAAATTGGTGACCTAACGTTTCATAAAGAACTAACGAAAGTGATAGAAATGCATATTTACATCATATGTGCTTTGGCAGCTACTGAGGTTCTGACCCCAGTGAGAAAGAGGTTGAAAACTGATCTGCGGAAATTAATTTCCTTCATGGACTTGCTGAGGAGCAGTGCATGTTCTGTGTAATGATGTCTTTCATTTGGATTGTCTTCCCAGTTGGAAAATCTTATGCTGGACAAAGATGGACACATAAAAATAACAGACTTTGGACTATGTAAAGAAGGCATCAAGGATGGAGCAACAATGAAGACTTTCTGTGGCACTCCAGAGTATCTTGCACCAGAGGTAGGTTTACGTTGGCTGTTGTACTAAATTATTTTCTTAAATGCCATCCATGATAGCAGTAGCGGTACAGAATAATTTCTGTACCATAATGTGTTCATACAGTAACTACTGTTACATAACAACGCATACTGAGAATCTTTTCATTCATCATGTTCTGGGACATATCTTTAGCATAACGATATGTGGCAGTTTTCAGGCACAGTAGTACCTTCCTTCCGCTTTAGGGAGTATTTCCATTTTACTGGAACAGTGCTTGCTCCTTGTGTCAGAAATATAACAACAAAAAAAAGCCCAAATCCTTTTAAATCACTTCTAATTCTACATCTTTGCTTAAGAAGTGAAAGTATTCTCCAGTTCTTTTACTCTTTGAGGACAGCATAAGGCAACATGTTTTAAGAACAGAACAGACCAAGTTTTTTCACAGCATATAGTATGGTACGCAGTAGAAGCATGGACTGTTTTGTGACTGTTAAGAGCCTGAGGTATTTCTCAGTCTTAATTTAAACTTTTTGGTTTCAGAGGAAATATATCCAAGCAGAGGATCTCAGTTCCCAAACCTGATGTTTTGGGGATTTTTTGTACAATTTTTTTTTTGTAAGTGTAAAACACAAACATGTGTTTTCAACTTTCATTCTGGAAATACTCTTCCTGAGAGCTGTGCAACACAGGTGGTGTTATAGCTGTGAGTTAGTTACAAGAAGATCAAAAGGGAAGTTGTGTGATAGAGGATATATGTATATGTGGTATTTTTCAGGCAGACTCTGGTTTTCTCTGCCCACGCTCTGAGCTGTCTGGAAGCAGACTCACTGCATTAGCAGGGCATGGAACCTGAGCTAACCTCATGTGCCTCACAAGAAGGGCTGGTTGCCTCGAAGGGGTGCATTGCTGCCCACGGCGTTAAGACTTCCATCCAGCTTGGAGCACAGGCAGAAGCAAGTCTTGGGGTGCTGGCAGATTATATATTGTTGGCACAGCCAGGATGTAGCCTTTCTTTGAGGCGGGAGACTTGGGCATTGCAAACCTTTCTTCAGTGAACTGTGCAGAAGTACAAAGTATGGAAAGTTAAAGTGGATGAGGAGGAGGAGCATTTCCACTGAAAGCTGGTGCCTTTGCTGATCAGCCTTTGCTGATCTCTGCTTGAAAGCAATGGCAGCATGCTCTTGTTTTTTGTTTGGTTTTGTTTGTTCTTTTTTTCTTAACTGCCAGCTGCTTTCAAGGGCTTCCAGTCTCTGTAATAATGAAGAACGTGGGCACCTGTCAGAGTAGCTTGCATCAAGGAGGTGGAGCCAGTCTCATGATAGCTGCCAGCTCTCCATGGATCACCAGAAGTCTTCAGTGAATCTAAATTGGGGTCCATGCACCACAATTTGAGATTTACTGATGCAGGGAGTAATTAGCAGCATGACAGAGTGTTTATTATTCATAAATAGGGCTTTTCTTTTAGCTTCTTTCTTAAAAGCAGTTGCTGAACTTCAGTTTTTCGTCAAGGATTTTATGAGGAGACTAAAACTATTTATTGTTTTGGTTTTGTTTCTTTCTAACTAAACTCTGGAGGCTTTTGTCATCTGGTTGATAGCATGCAAAAAATCTGGAAATTGTGTGTGAGTGATATTCCATGCATTTAGGGTCACACATCCTTAAAGCAGGGTCTCAATCTTCTTGTCTGCATTTGTAACTTGACTCTGGCATAGCAGCGTGTCTGTACAGTTGTTACATCGTTGGTTTTAGGTTCATACTGGAATCTCGTGCATGGATGACAGTGACTGAACCATGTCAACTTTGATGTGTCAGATGCATCAATGGCTGTGATGTTTACAGCTGTTCTTCCTTCTCTTTCAAATTCCATCTCGCAGCAGTGTAGAGCTGCTCGTTAGGAAATGGTGATCCTATAATGTAAGTGAAATGACCTTGTTACTTTACTGCCCCCCAGCTATTCTGCGTGTGGTAGTAAATCATGAATGAGTGCAATACCTGTTTTGTTACGGTGTATTTTTCATACTAAAACCATTGCTGTGTTTTGTGCAACATGTGTAAAACTCACTAACATGAGTATATGCTGGTTGTGATAAAGAGATTTGAAGAAATACACGTTTTACATCCAGTTTAGGATTAACAGAGGTGAAGGCAAAAGTTGTAGTTAGTAATCTAGATTATAATTCAAAGTATTAATGCGCTTTCTGGAGTGAGTTTCAAAGTATTTGCTGTATTTCAGAAGCAACTGTAGCATTTATTACACACACAGCATAGGCCTTTGTGTTTTCTCTTTCAATCTCTCCTATTGCATCTCTTGCAGCAGTTTAAAAAATAAAAACAAAAATTGGAGGCCTGTGACTGTTTTATTTTCAGAATCCCAAGTGTAGGGTAGTGTGAACAGGAAGTGCTCATTGAACGGGGTAACTCAGAGAGCTGTAACTGCATTGTCACACAATATCTCCTGCGAGCTGCAGGGCTGCGATGCCTCGGGAAGGACAGGGCTGGCTCCTGGAATCCTGTCCGGCTGGCAGCTGTGTCAGCCATATACGTATATGGGGCAGCTGCACAGCCAGCTGTCGTTTAGTGTGAATCATACAGCAGGGGATGCTGTAAATAGACCAATGTGGGGTAATCTAATACCTGGCAGCCTTTTGATTTTACTGCAGGCCCTTTCCCTCTTTCAGATAATTAAGGGGAATAATTAGTGAATAGAGAGAAGCAGAGTGCAAACAGTTGTTACATGGAGTGTCTCGATGCCTCTTTTTTGTGTGCAAAACACCTTTAGCAAGGTTTTGAAGAAGTTCTAATCCTGCTTTTATTAAACTTGCCTCAACTTAATTTGGCTCTTTCACCCTTTTAATTTTGAGCGTACAGTATTCTGAATTGTAGCAGTGTAAAGTTTATGCTGACACCATGCAACAAGAAGACCAGATGGTGGTGCAGTCATTATTTGTGCTCTTTACAAAAGTAAGCAGCTCACTGCAAACCCATGAAAAGAGTAAAGATGACAACTAAAACCTGAGGACAGGGGAAAAAGTAAAGATGACAACTAAAACCTGAGGACAGGGTCTGGAATATGAGACGCTTGGTGTCAGCTACAGACAACTGCACAGGAGACACAAAGTCTACAGAAGTCCTCTAACATCCACTCCATAAGCCACAAAACATTCCCTTCAGCAACCTGCAGTGTGGAAGATCAGAAATGCACTGTGACAGGGCTTCTCCCAAGCAAGCAGGAGAGATGGAGGGCACTGCTGGGGTCTCGAGTCCCTGCACCAGCCGTGGCTTTGTTAGGTTAAAGTATCAAGGGAAAACTGAACTGGGTTGGACTTCTGCTGTGAACCCTGGAGAAGTCCACCCCAGTGACAGATCTTGGGTTTGCAGCTCTCTAAGCAGAGGCAGGAGTGTTAGAGCTAGCGAGTAAGTACCTTTGGAAGGGGGGGGGGGGTAAAGGGAAGGAGGAGAAACATTTCCAGACAATTTGACTGCTGTTTTATGGCCTTACAGCCGGTCAAATGTAAGGACTGGTGTTCTAGCTCTTAGTGTTTAATGTCGACTAGTCATTTAGTATTTGTGGGTGGTCTTTCAGGATGTGCAGAGCCACCATTTGGGGGGTGTAGGTTGATATGAAGATGATGGGAATGTTTGGCTTGTTGCTTGTGAAGTAACAGGTTGACGGTCTTCTCCCTGCACTGGCTTCATGGTAGGTTGGGGTTTTTCTAGAATACTGGATCCCATTTGGAACAGGTTGTGATGAATAAGTGAGAATTTAACAGCTGGCTCTGTAAGGTGAGAACAGTTCTTAGCCTTTGGGGCTTTTGAAAGTTGTACTTATCACGACCATAATGTGAGGGAGGGTGGGAGGGAGAAGAGAAGGAAGCTGCCATAATGTACCCGCTGCTGCCTTTTTCCCTTCTGCTCACCTAGTGCAGTGAACATGGATGCCAGTTCTTTTCAAATGGATCTTCTGCAAATACTCCGCTGGTAGATTTAGCTGTGACATGAAGAGATGAATTTAGTGGAGTAAATTTTCCCTCTCAAGTTCTGTGTTCATGCCTGATTTGAGAATGTCTTCTAAAGCCTTTTCCTTACATTTCTGCAGGTGCTGGAAGACAATGACTATGGTCGTGCAGTGGACTGGTGGGGTTTAGGAGTTGTGATGTATGAAATGATGTGTGGCCGGCTCCCTTTCTACAATCAGGACCACGAAAAGCTCTTTGAACTCATCCTTATGGAGGAGATTAGATTTCCACGCACTTTGTCACCTGAAGCAAAATCTCTCTTGTCAGGTTTGCTGAAGAAAGATCCTAAGCAAAGGTGAGACTGTCGCAACTTTTAAGCATTCATGGCCTCAGAAATACAAAAAAAAAAAAGGGCAAAAAATTTTCTTTTAAAGGGTTCACAGAGAAGTTAATGATTGTGCTTTGCAGAGGCGTGTCTGTGAAAGGGAACTGTTCAAGACAGGTGACTTAAAAGTGACTGTTTTTGTGCCACCATATGAAGTGCCCATATCATCATCATTGAAAAACAGCTGCAAATGGTACTGCACAAAGGGCTGTTGCATGCACACATGTGCTAGCTTTGGTTTCTTTAAAATTGAAGAAGGTATTTCTACAAAAATTGTAGTTTTGTTTCTAATCCATTCAAAGCGATCATCTACCAAGATGCAGCAAGTGGACCTCTTTGTGGTTTAACTTCTGACATGAGCTGACGACAGAAATAGTGACATGGAGCAGCTTTGATCAGAAGGGTGAACTTCAAAATGTGGTGGCTGCCGTTAGCTCAAACTATAGCCTGGGACTAAGCAAATTAACCTTGCCTCTGGTTATAATGAATCCAATGGCTCTTGTGGATCATAAGCTGCTCTCCACTCTCCCTGTTATTTTTTTTGTTTGTTGTGGAGCGGGTTTCCTGCTATGCTGTATTATTTAAAAAGTAACCTTCGATCTAAAAACATGAAAAAACCCCAACAAAACAACAACCAAGAACTCCAAGCCTGTAATGGCTAAATAAAACAAGATCCAAAAAGGATGTTGACCTTTACACAAAGATAAACATCAGTTTTAAAACCTGCCATCCTGTCAATCCAGACTTTTTTAAAACAAATAATGTGACACTGCCTATGATCCCTTGCCCTGAAACTTCCCACTGTAGATGGGCCCCATATAGGAAATCTTTCATGTGAGGTGTAAGCAGAGTATTCCAGTTTGCTTTCTGATGTTTGTTTAGTCTGTATGTGTGCGTGCGTGCACATAGCAGGAAAATGTTTTTTGCCGTATATACTTGTAGCAGGGATTTGTCATCACTGTAGGCTATTTCCATCACTGTTTTTGATGGAAAACCCTGTGGAGATGTCTTGTAATGCAAATCTACAATTTGTACTACCAGAGGGCTCAACTTGGTGATGACATAGGGAACCAGGAACAGCTGTAGTCAGGAACGTGGCCAGCCTTGTACTAGGTGGCAACAGCTGCACACCCCTCCTGAACCCAGTGCCTGCAAGGGAACCTCCAGGAGAAGGTGGTGTAATTGATTAGCAGCCTCCCAGTTTGTTGCTCTGCGAACAAATGTGGCTGCAGCCCCTGCCAAGAGGATTCCAGTCCAGGAAAGCACTGGTTTAAGTACAGTTGTGACCCTTCTGTAGCTTATTCAGGTGGGACCTTTCAATCACTAGAAACACAAGCGGCACCTCTTGTAACTTGTTCTTAAAGGAGCATCTCTGATGACCAAAAATGCAGTTTGTTTACAAAGAATGCCCACTTGTTTCTAGTTACAAGGTTTTCCCAATGCAAATAATTACTCCACAATGTGATCGCTTTATATAGCCACTTCTTCATGTGTATCTTCTGCAGGCTTGGAACCTCCGATGCTCTTGATCTTTTGGACAGATGATTTTTCATGCTGCTGATAGAAATAACTATAGACTACAGACAAGCCTGCACACATGCCTGGAGCTTGCTAGTTACACTGATGCTTCCCAAGCTTTTTGGATCATGGACCATTCTTAAATACTGTTTTTTCACCAAGCACTCTTCACCCAACTGTTTAAAAGAAGCTACAGTTGCACAAATCCCCTACACTTCATGGTGTTTCAGGCAGTACAGAGAACTGAGCTGGGAGCCCAAGGTGTAGAAGTCCTGAGTCCTGGCCTTGTACTTTCATGTTCTTTTTGCGGTGTGATCTGTGTGCTGGGGTGGTGTCCTGGGTTCAGCTGTAAATGTTGTTTTTCTCCTTCTTAGTAGCTGGTGCAGTGCTATGTTTTTGACTTTAGCCTGAGAACAATATTGATAACACACTGTTGTTTTTAGTTGTTGCTAAGTAATGCTTACACTGATCAAGGACTTTTCAGTCTCTAATGCTCTGCCAGTGAGGAGGGGCACAAGAAGCCGGGAGGAAGCAGAGACAGGACACCTGACCTAAACTAGCCAAATGGGTATTCCATACAGAGCATGTCATGCCCAGTATGTATACTGGGGGGAGTTACCCAGAAGGCCCAGATCACTGCTCAGATCGGGCTGGGTATCGGTCGGCAGGTGGTGAGCAATTACACTGTGCATCACTTGTGTTTGCTTTCTTTCCCTTTTCCCCTTTTAGTTTTATATTCTTTCCCCTTGTTATTTCCCTTGTCATTATTATTATTGGTGGTGGTAGTAGTAGTAGTTTTATATTATACCTTAGTTAGTGGACTGTTCTTATCTCAACCCTTGATTCTCCTCCCCATCCCTCCTGGGGTGGGGGAAGAAGGTGGGGAGTGAGCGAGCGGTTACGTGGTTCTGAGTTACCAGCTGGGCTTAAACCACAACAGGTGGGTGCCCGGCATACTTGGTAGTTGACTCATAGGGAGTTCATGAAGCCATACTGAAAAAACCCCAGCCAGATAGCTACAAAAATCCATTGAGTGAAAAGTTAAATAATGTGCAATAGTCTGGTTGACATTAGCCTGCTGATGATGCTTTGGGGAGCCACTGTGTAATTCAACAGAAATTCTCTCTTCCACAAAGCCCAGTGGTGGACAGAAGTTGGTGTCATCGTAACGCTGTCTGTGTCAGAATTGACAGCATTTAGTAACTGCTGATGAACTTCAGAGTGGGACAGAGGAAACGGTGAGAACCAAGAAAAAAAAATGAAAATGGGAGATGTCCTTTCCTGTAAAATCCTCAAAAAAAAAACCCCACCAACAACAAAAGGTTGATATAATGCAGTTCAGTGATGTGGATATTTTAAGTTAAATGTCAAGGAGCTAGGAAACTGTGACCTGCATCAGTGAATTAATTACCTATTGTAACTGAGCTGGTTATATAGAAGCAGTCTTAGCATCTGCCTTCAGCAATGCCAGTTCAGTCTCAGACTCAGGCATATGGGGAAAATGTGGAGAACAGTGAATTGCGTTCTGCTTTTAATCATGGTGTTTCCTAAATTTGGTCATATAAAATCCATTTTGTAAGAGAAAAGGAATTTTGAAGTTTCTTTTGGGATTGCTAGAAGTTTGTTAATCTTGTAATGTGAGCCCTAATTTCCCTAAGAAGGAAAAAAAATCTATTCTGTAAATATTTCCTGTTCTTGTGACCTAAAATTCTCCTTTGTTGCTTTGTGCCATGTATCACATGGAAGGAGGCAGTCAACATTTTTTCACACAAAAACCAGCATATCTTTTAACTTTTCTTATTCTTTTGGCTGCAGATGCTCAGCAGTATCAGGGTCAATCAAGCTTTTACCTGTATGAAAACCAAACTCCTTGTCTTTTTAAGTTGTGAAAGGAGGTGATTTGTAGTTACAGCATTATGTCTGCTTGTGGTGCTCTGCTATGGGAAGGGTAGATGGCTTGAGCAAACCTCTTGGGTGAGAACAGTACACGTGTGAATTTGTAAACAACAGAAATCTGTCACCTAAAAGTGTGACAGTGTCTTCAGATTTGGCCCCCAGTCAGCGTCTGTATTGTGGCTCCTAATATGGTGAAGCACAACCTTATGAATAGGATTATTTGGCAGGGCAGAGAGAAAGTGGTGCTGCCCACTCTCCTCCACTGGGGCTGCCCTTGCTGTAGAAGCTTTTTAACTCTAAAACTAGGAGCTTGTAGGTTTCTTCTTAAAGAGCTGGGAACGGACTTGGGTGCTGAGCACTGTTTACTTTTATGTGGAGAAGCAGAAAAACAATATTTTTCCTGTGATCCACTAACTGCAATCTTCTGGCCTATGATAGCAATACTTCCACTGCTGAATGTGTGTTTAGATGCTATATTTATATTTTTATATATATATAAAAATACAGTACATAAATTTTTAAAGATATTTGCACATGATCTCTCTGTGGATTCATAGCTGATTGCCCTTAGTTTGTGGAGTCCTGTTTATACTATTTTTGGTTCTCCCTGTAGACTTAAATGCACAGAATTTAACCTGATTTTACAAGAATCTTTTCAAGAACTGTTACTCCTGATGTATTTTTTTTCAGTATGTCCTTAGGAAGGCAGAGCTGCTGCTCGTTCAGCTCTTGGTGCTTAACTGCAATTTTTGCATTAGGTGCTGATTTAATTTTGTTCTCTTTGAGAGGATCCTTTCATAATTCTGAAAGGAAAGAGTGTATGTTGGAATAAGTCCATATCCAAAATATGAGGTTTCTATCATTCCCCTGCTCATTTTGAATGGATTTGTTTAATAGTACAGATTTTTAAAAGGTAAGTAAAACATCTGGAGTTTTTCTTGGCATTTCCCTGAGTATGTGTTTGCCCTTCATGGAACGAGGGCTCACATTAGCTAACATATCCTCCAAAACACTCATACGTGGCTGCAGGCAGCCAGCCTTCCTGGTTGCTTCTGCAAAACACAATTCAGGTTCTTTTTAGCTTGTAGTCACTCCCGAATTTCTGTGCAGAAGGGCAGTGTGTTGGTATCTGTGGATAAAGAGGATCAACTCCTTCCTCTTCTTCACTGGCCTTCCTCTTCTTGCACTGGGGAAGCAACAGGGAGCCTGCTAGAGGTTTGGCAAAGCCTCTAGGTCTGTGTGGAACCACCCGAGAGATGATTACTCACAGAGTTTGTCTCTGTTCCCAGGCTGCCCTGGAGTTTGTTTCTGTTCCAGGCTGCTCTGCAGCTGTATAATGTGCTGCCAGGCAGATGGGAGAGCCATCATCTGGCTTGGTTTGGCCTGTGGGGCTCTAGGGTCAATTTAGGCTTGTGGGGCTCTAGGGTCAATTTAGGCTTGTGGGGCTCTAGGGTCAATTTAGGCTTGGTCTTACAGCTTACCTGAGGAAGGAGAGCATCACCCTACACTTTGCTACTGTAAGACTGGGGTACACGTTCCCTCTACTACTGCGCATTTCATGAAGGAATGTGAAGAAGCAGACCCCTTAAGTTACTGTGCAATCATGGGTTCTGAACTGCCAGGCACCTCTGCTGCTTGGTCTCTCTGGTATAGCTGTGGCCTCTTTCAGCTTGCATTCTCTGAAGATGCTGTTTGGGCACAGCTGAGAGGGTTGAGTGCACCAGGATCCATTCCCAGACAGCAGTTTGGACGAGGTGTCACTGAATTTGACTCCTCTGCACTAAATGATTATCCAACATTTTCTCAGTAGGGTTGTCCCTTCAGTGCAGTCTCAGGCTGTAAAAATACCACTTCAGTGGGCTTTAGCACAGCCATCACGTTATCTTTGATATTTTGAACCAACATCCTCCCCTCTGTTCCCAAATAATTATGTGTTAGGGCAGCAGGGTTACCACATGTGGCCTGGAGGAGAGTCAGAGCCAGCTGTTGTGCAGCACGGATGAGGTCTGACCAGGCAGCTTAGCTTCAGGTTCAAAGAACTGTCCTTGGCCCTCTTTCTGTAGCAGTATAGCTCTTGCCTTGGTCACAGAAAGCCATTGTTCCAAGCTCTTAAAATAGGGATAATATCTCAGTTTGCCAGTGGCACCAAGAAGCAGGGAACAGGCAGATCCTAGAGGTCAGCCTGGATGAACATGGTGGCACCTCTTACACTTAAAATCCTGAGCGTCTGCTTAACCTTGTTACCTGAAGTAAGTCTCCTGCTGATTATTTAGTATGTGTGTTGTTTTATCAGTGCATGCCTTTGCTTGCAGATGTGGTTCAGTCTTCTGGAGAACATTTTAACCTCCACAGCAAAATTTAAGTATCTGTTAGCTCAAGACTGCAACTAAACTGATTGCATCTATAAGCTGTGTGGACAGTTTTATTTTGGAATGAAAGTGCTTTATCCTGATAAACCTTAAGTCAATAAAACACCGTTTGTGCTTTTGTGAAGCCAGGGAGGAGGAAAGATTTGCATACAACACGATACTATCACTGCAGTTGTCAACTGTTTAATGGAAATTTAAATCAGGTTGCATAAATCAGTTTGTCTTAAAAATCCTTGCCTCTCTTACACTTCAAAATCAAATTCAGTTTTACTGCTGGCATCTCTCTGCTCTAGAAAATTGTGAGAGGTTGTCACTTGTTAATTTAGAGAGAAGAGTCTGTGGCTCAGACCTTTTATTTGCAGCATCTGCTGTGCTCCCTAGGACAACATCATTCCTGAAGGGCAGGTCTTTGGAATTGTGATTTTATATTTTTTTCCCTTTGTTTAAGAGAGACCTTTATTCTGTGTGTTAGCATGTTTTCAGATCTTTGAGTGGAACTGTGTCGAAGCCTAAAATAGACTCTCCTGCAGCCCTTGCACACGAATATGAAGCAAAGGCTTCCAAATCTATTATATAAACTCAGAATTTCTTTGCCTACTGTTCAGTAAAAATTGTATGAGGAAAAATAACTGTACTCAAACATCTAATTACTTATTTTGCCCCAAACAGGTTAGGTGGCGGTCCGGATGATGCCAAGGAGATTATGCAGCACAAATTCTTTGCTGGCATTGTTTGGCAAGATGTATATGAGAAAAAGGTACTTTTACAACTGCTCTCCTACAGTGCATTGTAGCTGTGGATACACTGAATGTTTCACATCTTGTTGTCCTCTCTTAAGATACAGAAGCCCTCCATGGAAGAGGTTTACAGTTGTTTTTAGGAAGGCTAAATTGTTTCATGTTTCTTAAAATACTGTAGTTGGGTTGCTTTTGAACCAAAGCTGCTTTTCCACAGTGTAGCTCAATGAGATCCTCATTTCTGTGACTAAAGAATTGCTTCCAATCAAAATTGCTTAGAAACTTAGGCAGTATATAAGCTTTTAAAATGGCTTTTCATGTGAATTCTTCTTGTCATTCCTTGCCATCAACTGATGTATCCCTTGTGAGCCCAGGAGCTAATTGTTGGTTCCTAAGAACCTGAAGGGAAACTTAGAAGCAGTAGTGAGAGATGGGCTGTTTGTTCTCCTTTGCATTTTTCCAGTCGTCAGTGATAAAATCAGACTGCATAAGCAAGTGCAGAGCAATGAGGGCTCTTACGTAAACCCGGGGGTAATTTTTTTCCCAACACCCCAGCCAGGACCAGGGTCACCTCACATTAGACCAGGTCCAGCCTGGCCTTGAACACTTCCAGGACTTGAACAGCCACAGCTTCTCTGGGCAACCTGTTCCAGTGTCTCAGCACCCTCACAATAAAGAACCTCTTCCCAATATGTGATCTGTATCTATCCTCTTTCAGTAAAGCAGTTTCCCCTTGTCCTGTTCCTACATGCCTTCGTAAAAAGCCTCTCTCCAGCTTTCTTGTTGGCCCCCTTAGGTATGGAAAGGCTGTTACAAAGTCTCCCCAAAAGCCTTCTCTTCTTCAGGCTGAACAACCCCAGCTCTCTCAGCCTGTCTCCATAGGAGAGGTGCTCCAGCCCTCTAATCATCTTCATGGCCCTTCTCTGGACTCACTCCAACTATTGTCCTCTCAAATTTGATTCTCAGCAGCCACATTTTCCATAACATTATTCAAAATGGAGTGAAGTATAATGTGGGTCTGGTGATTAAAGTCTCCCATCTACTGGTGCTACATGATCTCACTCAATCCCAGCCTTTCCTGATTTCATTCCTTCCTCCTGCAGCCCCTTGTGATACCAGATCCCATTTGATCTCTAAATACAGTTTGGTTCTCCCTCCAGTCAGTTAAAGCAGGTAAAAAACTTAGCAGAAACAGAATTTTAATTCTTTGGATTACTAATACAGTGATCTATTAGCAATGTTTGTATTCTTAAGAAAATAGAGTGTAACACCGCTGGTTCCTGTACAGTAGTGGGAGACCTGTCCAGCGCCTGTATGCAATTATAAGGAGTGTTCTGTTTCTTTCTCTGCTTTCACTTCCTCACAGGTTTGTGTGACTAAAAGGAACCGAAAAATCATAAAGTAAGTTTTTGTGCCTTGAAAGTGTAGATGGAGTTTAGACCTTCAGAGCACCCCTCGAGAGAGAGCTGCGTGCAGTCATGAGGGCAGGAGGGATTTGCAAGGACTTTATTCAGTGTAACCTAAAAAGTAAATCCAAATTACTTTTCTAAATAGGAAAGTATCTCCATTTTCACCCAGCTGAATACTTGAGGATTTGCTGCTTTTTTGCAGTTTTAGGTAAAAAGTTGATAATGGCTCAAATGTCTTAAGTGAAATTACTTGCTCTTTGATGGTAGTGCTGGTTACCTGAATGGAGGAGAAATCACATAGGCTGGAAGCAATTCATTTAGTCATAGAACTGAGAAAGCCTTCATACATTGTCCTGCAATAGCACCGACTCAGTTTGTTGCGGAAACTACCAGGAAACTCCAAATGTTACGTATTTTTGGAGAAAGCAGTGTGCTGAGACTTATTCTCACCTTGGCATATCCAGGGAGGCCAGATTCTGGGTTTGCTTCTATCCCATTAGTTTGTACATCTGAAATAGGTATGCTGTGCAAATGAAGAGATTCCAAAAAGCCTGTGAGTAATTGCTGCCTATTCTCTGGGTGGTCCAAAGAGGATCTTACAGCATTTACCTGAAGTGCAGTCTCACAGATAAAGGCTGAATTTTGTCAGCTGCCTAGAGGTGTTTGTGTGCTAAGCTTGGTTACCCACTGTCTCCAGATAATGTTGAATACATTTATGAACGTAGGCTTGGGGTAATGGGGAGAATGCTTACTTTGTAATTAAGCTTTTTGGAAACATAACTTTGCTTTGAATTATGAGTTTTGAATAACTGGGGTTGTCCCAGGAATTTAAAATATTCATTAGACTCTCCTGGAAGAGGGTTATTTGTCTCTGGTGCAAAGAAAGGTGCATTTTAATTTACAGTATTTTGCCCACCCACAAGCAAAACTTACACAATGAGATTTTAATCACGTCTCTTTTTCTGGCTTTTTTTGTCTCTTAAACCAACATAAGCCTGCGGGTATCATGCTGCTCTCCAGCAGTGGGAGGCTACAGGTGGTACCTCTCTGCTAGTTGGACTGCAGAGCTATTGCAGTGACAGCTTTTCACTAAAGCAACATCTTTGCTTGGTAGAGCCAGCATTAGAGCTTTCTGCGGCTTCCCCTCTGTTTCTAGCTTAATGTTCTGAATTTAACAGCTAGGGGTAAAAAAAGTTGTCTTGTGGGTGCATCATAATCTGTCTCAAATTGCTTTAACAGATACTGAAATAAAAGGGAAAATGATACAGGCAATGCTAGCCCATTACACGTGTTCTGACTTAGGATTGCTGCTCCGAGCCATTCTGATGTGTGTAGTTCAGGTGTGTGCTGCAGTGCCCAAGTCTAAATCACTCTGTGCTGTGCACAGCAAGCCAGAGCAAGCGGAAGCATTGTGAGTGCCAGAACCACCATTAGCTTAAAAGGACAGACAGAACTTCACACACACATGTACGCACAACTAGTCAAAGGCAAACCGGGGTTGGCTTCAAGGAATAGGCAGAAAACAGCTGTAAGGAGAAAGAAAAGAGAGCTGAAATGTGAAATAAGGAATACTCATCCTTAACAGGGTTTTTACATATAATATGTTTGTGTGACTTGATTGAGAATAATGTTATTACCATTATAATGTAAAGCATTCCCTCTCCAATAGCTTCAGGAGGAAGGCTTAGAGTAGCAGGTGATTTTGGGATATCCTCTTTCCTTTTCCATTTTAAAATCAGGGTGTTAAGACAACTTCTGAATACTTGTGTTTTTTTGACAGGAACATTTTCCAGGCTCCTCTAAGACATTTTTGGGCACAGAGGATCATTAGTAATTGAAAAAAAAAAAAAAAAGACAACAACTACATACTATAATTGTGTTTTCTTAATAATAAAATGTTTATATACCTTAATTTTTAAAGATGGATTTTAAACAGCAAACGTTGTTTTGTAGTTGGAAATACTGTTGTATGTGTAGATTACATTTCTTAAAGTTTTTACATGGAAAATGAAGGAGTTTCATTGCATTGTTGTGTGTAAGTCAGCACAACACTCTGTTGGGTGCTCTCGAAACCAATCAGAAAGATCATTCTGGTGACAGGGAGCTTGAAGCTAGTGCTTTTCTTATTTACCAACTTGCCAAGCAAATGATTCTTCAGATCTAAACAGGACGAAAGGTTAGGATGGGAAAGAACTGTTTTGTATGTTCAAGCTTTGTTGGTGTTTTCCAGGTAGTGATTTCTGTCAGGGTTGTTACTGTTTCTGTAGGAGCAGAAGTGCAAGTCTGGGGATCACTGCTTACTTCCAGCTGGAGCAATTTCCCATTTACCTTGATAAACCTTTCCCTGCAGTTCCAGATTGAAAGCTGTATACTTCCTCAATCATACTTCTAGATTGTTGCCTGGCGTGGCTCTGTGATACTAAAAAATGGCCATGCTTAACCCCAGTGGTGGGCGAACTTAAGCCCAGTGCTGAGCTATTTACGTGTCCTCTGTGGGAGGGCAAAGAACAGTGTTTACATTCTGTTTCTAGCCCACCGTGCAGCAGGGAGGTGAGTGAGGTCTGAATCCCCTGCTCCATTGCCCTCCAAAATCGTATGTGTTCCAACTCTGTGCAGCTGTATGCAGCCAGCTCTGCCACCCACTTTCCAGGTGCGCTCCTCCTCCAGCCCCAGTCAAGCAGCTCCACTCCATCTGGAGTTCTTCTTGCCAGAGCTTTCCTAGGTACACATGGATGATTTCTAGCCTGTCTGCCCAAGTGAGTGTCAAGAATAAAAACCAAACAGTGCCACTTGTGGTGTAACTGGAGGAGGATGTTCTTTGCTAAGTGTGCTTGGTTTTTTGTAAGCACTCCGGTTTTTCTAAGTTCAGAGTGGGTATCAGACTGCTTTTGTGGACCAGGCGTATCAAAGCTTATTGCCGCTCCTGCCTTGTCCTCAGTTCCCCTGGGCTGGTCAGTCGTGCAGCACAGTTGTAGTCAGAGCTGCATGGGCTCAGTAATGTAGCTGAGATTTCTTTTGTGACTGTTACGACCTTTGTGATGACATGCAAGTCTAGCTGATCAGTTTGGTATCACTGAACATCTTTATTACTCTTTTCATCCTTCTTGAGCATAATTCTGACTAGATGCAGTTGATGATAATTTCTGTGTCATTAGGTGGGAAACCAGTATATAATATTAAACATCTGTAAGGATGTTATTTATTAGGATGAAGTAACGTTAGGGTTCTAGGCTTTTCTTCCTGCAACTAAATACTAGAGTCAAAATGCCTCAAATGCCCCATAAGTAGGAAGTGAACACCTTTTTTTTACTCTGTATGGTTCCTTCTTTATGAACTGGTGTTTTTTAAACTTATTTCAGGAACATAGGAAAAGGCACTGTAGCTTGTAACTCTCTTGTCAAATTCTACCTGTTTAAAACTACTGCAAGAACCTGTAAATGTATGGTATATTTTTAATTCTTTTCACAGCTTGTACCTCCATTTAAGCCACAAGTTACATCTGAAACAGATACGAGATACTTTGATGAAGAATTTACAGCACAGATGATAACAATCACTCCTCCTGACCAAGGTAAAGTTTTCCGGAATGTTTCCCACTGTATTCTCTAGACCACCAGAAAGCATATGCTGTAATGTCACCTTGAGGTTACTCTTCAGACCGTGTGAAAAAGCATTAGTTTGAACTTGCTGGTTTTCCATACGTGCATCTGACCATGAAGTTGGTAAATTGATGTGAAACTTTCCATGTGTCTTTTCAGTTGGGAAATGAAAAACCTCTTTTAGAAGACAGTGACATTATTTGTACTGCTGTCTTTTCCAAATCTGCACATTCCCATTGGAAAACAATCCTTTTCACGAGTTTTGCACGTGTACATCTCTGCACATGCACTGTCTATGCAAGCAGTCAATTGGATATGGACCAGTGTCCATATTGAATCTAAGTACCCTTTATTATCATGGCAACTGAGCATGTTTCATGCTCTGAAATAGAAATTACTGGAAATTCAGATCACTGAGTATGGATTTAAGTAATGCAGCTCCTAGCAGTTCTGAATGCACATCCGAATAACTGTTTATGTACAACAACCAGGATCTTCTCTGATGCCCCTATTCAGTGGGATGAGATTTAAGACTTCTGTTTCTTTGTCCTTTCAAGTTACGAAAGAAAAAGACAGTGAAATTTTCAGAAATACCTTTACCATGCATTATCTTGCTCTTTGTTTCCTTAAAATAGAGAGCAGGAAGCAAATGTTGTCTCCTCTTCATTTTTCAGATGACAGCATGGATTGTGTAGATAACGAGAGAAGACCTCATTTTCCTCAGTTCTCCTATTCAGCCAGTGGAACCGCTTAATGTTTTGCAATGTTTTCCCATTCAGAAACAAAACAGACTGCATTTTGGGGACCGTACTTCAATGGACACTAGAGAACTTTCTATATTATCTGAATTACAAACTGTGTTTGTATTACGATTTAGATGAATTTGTAGGAAGCCTCACAGATCCTGTATTTAAAACGATTCTTTGATGCATTTTTTGAGAAGGAAAACAAATCCATTCTTAAAGTATTACGTCAAGGCTTTTATGCTGAATGACTATAGGTTTTTAAGAATATACACCAAAACTGTTTACTTTAGAAATAATTAAGGTATTCAACATATCAGCAACTCTGACCAGAAAATCCCCACTTTATTTATTTCATACAGTTCATTATCTAAATATAGAATCTGCACTCTGAACAATTAGATTTATATAGGAAGATATAAGACTTTAGTAGCTAGTGCAATAATATAAGCAACAAAGTGAACAAACTCTGGAGGGTTAAGGTTCAAACTCATTTTGGACAGCAGTGAAAATGTCATCCAACTCCAGAAAACCAACTTTAGGAACAGCATTAATGGCCTCAGTGAGGTAAATCAAAAAGCAAAAGTTATTTTTGTTATAACATCTGCTACAAGACATTACATATCAAACTGAATCCAGTGGAATTGCCATGTAGTACAGCTGAGTATTCCATTTTAGACAGTGCGTTTATTCCATTTGCATAGTGTTTAGGAATACTTTGTAGGATTGGCTTCTCAGATCCTAGAAAACACTTGATTTACCAATATAATATGAAATGCAACAATGCAAAATCACCCACTTTCACAACTGTATAAAAATGCTACCCAGGTCTCAGTGAGAAATCATCTTAACCAGTGAGTCAGGCAGGCAAAAGGACATTTTGGCACTGAAGTAATGACTTGTTGCCACTTTTTTTTTTTTATGAAAAGATATATGAATATATATAAACACTTAATGATTTTTTGCATCATGCCAGATCATTTCTTCTTTCTTGAGTGTGCATTAAAGGTATCAGCCGACAGTTCATGGTGCCTTCTCACTCTTGAAGATTCACTTTAACAGTGTTTCCCATGTATAAGAAACAAACTAGGTTGAAACTTCATATGTGTTTGAATAATAATGGTGTTCAAAAAGTTACTTTTTTTTGGTTTTGTTTTTCATTTTTAATCTTAGTGGAAAATTCCCCACACCCTATTTTTGTTGTATCATGTTTCTTTGTAATTTTCATAAAAGCAGTCTTACTCTGCCTCTGCTGTGAATGAATTTATTCCATTGTAGGTTGCGTTCTCTTAACTTACCTTTTCTTTTTCATTCTCTTGCGTGTATAAAAATGATGACATGTACTGCAGTTAACTAGCATTTAATTTTTTTACCTGAAAGGGAGTATGTTATGAAACCCTTCGCTTCCCCTTTCTATCAGAAACTGCTATGTTTGCACAGAGAGCCCATTACCTTGACTCCTTTTTTTTTAGTAACATTCAACTCTAGTATTTTTACTCATGATTCCCTCCAAATACTTAAATAAAAATTGCTTTAACAAGTTAGGTTCTTATTTCTTGTGGTAGGAGCCTTCTGAATCTGTAGAAATGCAAGAACTGCTCCAGTTTCTTGAGTTTGATGTGCCTGTCACCGAGGGATTTTTTGGAGGGATTCAGGCTTTTCTGCCCCTCCTCCGTTGTTTCATCTCTGTGCTGATCATTATGCAAAGATAACTTTGGAAATTGTTTGTTAAAAGAAGTACAGCCTGTACCAGAAGTAGTTTTGTCTTGAGGTGAATGAGGACAGGCCTCATTTTGCTGCCCCCTGATGCCAGTGAGATTGTGTTACTCAGGCCCTATCTTCAAAGTATTTCTATTCCAGTCTTTTGGGCCAGTGTACAATATATAATACTGTGCTTCCTTTCTAGGGACTAGTATGAATTGATTCTAGGAGGTAGTTATACAAGGCTGGAATGTCTTTTTTCGAACAAGGATACAGAGAAGGATAAAAAAGCACCCAAGAACAACTGCAGTGTGCTTCAAACTAAGCACAGATGTTGCAACATTATTAAACCATTAAACATCCAAAACATTTTTTTGGTTCAGGGAATATGCTGTAATTCCAAGTACAATTTACTGCACATTTATGCCAGGAAGGTGAAAGAAGGGATCTGTGTCTCTGTATGATGCTGAACAGCCTGTCCCATTCTGCAGGTCTGACCTCCTAACTGCACTGCTTCATTTGCTTCCAAGCCTTCATCTGACTTTCCAGCCAGCCCAGGGATGAAGTCCAAAGAGCTCTTCTTCAGATCTACATGCCCTGACAAGTTCTGAACTAAGACACTTCATGCATCCAAATATAGGCAACATGAGTGAGCAAAGGTTACCATTAATCTGCTCCAGGAAAATCTGGTCTTTCAAACGCGGGAAGAGACATAGATCGGATTGTTCTGTTCAGACTGATTATGTCTCAGAACAGTGTTTTTCTGCCAGTTGTTGCTAATGGATTTTTAATTCCCACATATAAAATGGAACTTCACAAAAAAAATGCAGCTGTCAAGAAGTCTGGGAATCGTAGTATTGACAGCAAGAGAGCTGTAAGGGCACACCTGAATGCAGGGTCTTCAGGTCTTCTGGATATTTTCCCCCATTTTGCCTGTAACTGTTCAAAAGGCTCTGCCTGTTGTCTATAATTGAATGATTACTGGTGTTACAGCTCCTACCTGCAGGCATAAAACTTGTTCTTTAGATTTGGCACAGAAACGTTAATCCAAAAGTCAGTGACCTGAGTGGTGTTCACTTCAGATTGTTTTTTGTACCATATATGCTGCTTAAATCTTTCAGCTTCTTCAGCTCCTTTATTTGAAAACCCAAAACCTTTCTAACTATCTGTAGAGCCAAAACCTCCTCATTCTTTCTTTTGGCACTGAAAAATGTCACCTTGCTCTGGCATTTGAACATTGCAGCAAAGATGGTGTTCACTGTGAGGTGTCCCTGCCCATGGCAGGGGGGTTGGAACTAGATGATCTTAAGGTCCTTTCCAACCCTAACTATTCTATGATTCTATTCTATGATTCTGTGGTGCGGCCCAAGTGTAGAACACTGGTAGTACACATATGGTGCAGCCCAGGAACTTGGTTGTAAGCTTGGACTGAGAGAAAAATAGGAAAAAAAAGAAAAAGCCACCTTTGCAAGAGCAAATAAATACAAAGAGTTCTCCATGTGCCTCTGACTTCAGTCAGAAGATGAGGTCAGCTAAGCACTGGCTGAAACAGGCATACGCTGCTGCTTGTGCTGTATGGCGTTAAGAGACATTGGCAGAAGGCAGGTAATTCTGCAAATTCCATTTTACATTCTGTCTGTTACTGAAACATCTAGTACAATCCCATTAGGATATGGCAGGCTGTTCTCCCTACCATGGATTATAGCATTCCTAACTGCACAAACTTGACCTCTCACCTCCCACAATAAACTGTTCTTTCTTCGTTTTACCCTCTGTGGCATCACCCCTCAGGCAGGTGACCTCCATGTGCTCTCCAGCTGCTATACTGCTCTCATGCAGGCCTTGAAAATCTCAGCTGCTGTTTGTATTCTTTCCCAGTTTTCCTCTGAGAAACAAATGACAGTAGTTTCTGGAGGTTTGAGGGCAACATCTTCCTGTGATTGTTTGATTTAGATGATCTTTGCTTCAAGTGGGGTCAATTTTTGTCTGCTACTTTGATTGCTTATGTGCATTTAAATGCTCAGTATGAGAGCACTGTATTCTTCATACTCCTACTTGTTTGTGTTTTTTTTAAATCTTTGTCAGAGAAGATACCCTTTGCTTTTTAGAGCACCTATGCTAATTCAGATTTTTATTTCCAGGAACAGGATTTAGGATAGTGGTCCCAACTGGAGGTCACAGCCGGTATTGGGAATGCAAACTCCAAGGAGATGGAGTTGCGGAAAAGAAGCCCACACACGTAAAGCACCTGTGGGAGTTGCGTGGGTTTCTGCCTGAGAACTTTGGGAAATGATAATTCAGGAGGAAGGTTTGATTTATTTCGCTGTATCTAAAAGCTTCAGAGGTGAAAGCGCATTCAAAGAAATGGGTGAATGTAAAAGGACCTTGTTTCTTTGGTGTTGCAAATTTGTGTGTTTGTCTTCCACATTGGCTCGTTTTTTTAATAACAGGGAGGTTAATTGCTACTAGAAGTAAAATGAGAAGAACACACAGTGCCTATAGCAAACGGGAGCTTATTATCCCCGATGCAGCTGAGTGTACAGACGTTTGGTAGCTGTCTAATGGAACATATGTTGCATTCTAATCGGGTGATGACTAGTTGCTCTCTGTCTGAAATAATTTTAAACAAAACCACTGTGTTACACTAGTCCCTGTGTGCTACTTCTTTCCCTTTTTTCAATAATTTTAACTTTTGTAACTGCTGGTTGCCATCCTGGGTTGTGAGCATGGTGGGTTCGTTCTTGAGGACCAGATCAAGGACTCTGCATGTGAAAACACTACATTCTTCTGTGGTTTTTCAGCAACCTTGTTGGCTGGTTCTCAGCTTCTCCTTCACTGAAGCACGGCTTCATGCGTTTGTCTGCCTGTTACTGCTCACTACCTGTGTCTCTAGAGATGGACTTTCTGAACTTCTTCCCAGGTTTAATGTAACCCCCATCTATGCTAAGATTCCATTTTTATGATTTTTCCCACACTGTTTCTTCATGTCCTCAGTCATATACCATAACTACTTGTATTTTGCATCTTTGTCAAGTTTTTGAGTTTATTTCAAGATGACAACACAGATGGTAGCTGCCGTGTCTCTGAATTCTGGGGGGTCTCTCAAGTTCTGTATGTTTGAAAATAATGCATAATCTTTCACCCAACAGAAGATGTTATAATTGTTTTGAGTACAAGAATGAAAGTTCTTCACAGAAACAGGAGCCACAATTCCTACCCCAAATGTTGTGATCTTTAGTTATTCATCAACTCTACCATATCTATTTCCTTGCCCTATTGTGTTCTTACAGTACTGATGCTGTTAGCCAGAGAACTGTTGTGTAATACTGAGAAAACTTCTGTTGGAACAAAAAATAGTGATTGTGATCTTCAGCAGTGCCTGGGAAATCATTGAAATCAGATTAAAATGATCATAAAATACATGCTGTAAACATTACGTTGTTTGGGGAAAAAGCAAGCCCACCAATACTGGTCTTCCTTCATTTTACTGAATTAGAGTGATTGGAACATCCTGGACTCCTCTGGGGAAGTCTTGCTGACCATGCTTGGAGCAGGGGTGCTGGGCTAAACAGTCTCCAGAAACCCAGCAAACCTCAACTCATCTTTGAGTCTACTTAATGATTTATTTAGGTCCTGGACTTCAGAGCAGGAGCTTTAGTGAAGGACATTCTTTGTGGGGGTTTTCTCAGTCATCTCTGGTATGTATTTGTACTTCCAGACTGACACAGCCTGTCTACTACTTTCATACAATCTATGTGACTCAGCACCAGCCTTGCTTTGAGATGCTTCCAGTAGTACAAATCCTGAGGGTTTTTCTCATTCTCTTTTGTCAGTGCCCCTGGTCATCCCAAGTTTACTGCACTTACTGTTGTAAGCAAAGTATTTATCTTTGTTGGACCTGTACATATTTTATTGCATAGTATTTTTGTAAGTAATTTTCTCCAGGGTATGACGAGTATGTGGTAATATCTGGTGTACTGTCACTTACTGGACTGGAGGTTGTCGGTGCATTCCTCTAAAGCAGGAACACCAACACTTGACCTTGAGACATGGGTCCTGGCAGGACCTTAGGTTTCCTCCTGGTGTGATTAGGAGAGAAAACCCTGAGTGATACTTATTCTTTCAGGACCCAGGATGCAGGTGAAGGATGATGTCTACTTTGCATTAGAATTTGCCCTCTAAAAGGATCCTTTGGCTGTTCCGGAAAGGCTGCAGTAACAGTATCACTCACTGTCAGGCACTTTCATCTCTGCTTGGTTTTGGTGGTTGAAGCTTTTGCTTTCCACAGCGTCATTCCCAAAATAGATTCCTTTAATGTTCTTTTCACCTGTCTGACACAAGTCACTCAGAAGTTGTTTCTCATGCAGACTGGAGCTGCCAGCTCCCTTAAGGTGGCTTGCACCTGGAGCTGCACATCTGTACCCTGAGGATTTGCATATGTTTCCAGTTTGCCAACTCTTAACGCCGGGTTGACTTGGGTGTCCTGACAGAACTGAATCCAGCAGCTTGCCACACGTCAGCTGTGCCTGAGCGAGAGCCTCAGCATGGCTGTGGGCACAGTCTGTGCTGTGGAGGCTCCTTACCATGAAACTGGCTTTTTAATTCAGTGAAGTGCAGCTCTGACTTTCGAGAACTGCAACACCTTTTCCAACAAACACACACAGGCCTGGAGATGATACAGCATTTCAGTGACTTTAGCTAATGATCTTTTCTAATATATTTGATAAATTCCTCCAATGGTTTTTAAAGACTTTATGGATGTGCAGAAAGATAAAAACATAAGCCCTTTAATGACCCTTAATAATGAAAAATGGAGTGATACTATTTTTAGGCTCCTTACCATGGTTGCAGCATATAGTAAGCTTTCCATAAAATATGTTCAGCTGCAATTGTTCCTTATTCCAATATTATTAGGGGAAGTGAAACAAAACAGGACAAGAATACCTGTTGACTGTCCAGTCATGAGTATAAAATGAAACTGCAAAAACAAAGTGAACAAGGTCACTTGGTGTAACTGCAAAGTTGCAGAGGAAGGGAACTATAAGCAAGCAAGCAGAACAAAATGTACTTATTTACACAGGTGATGTTGTCATAAATTTGATGTGTAACTAAGATAAAGGGATTAAACTTAGTACCCCTTTACTTGATTGTAAAACTTGAAATTGTGTTACCTTTCCAAAGTTTTACTTTCTGTGCTCATTTGCTCAGCTGTTAAGGAAGTGGAGATCAAAGGTGGCTGCTTGTTGTTTAAAATGGATTGACTGTTTCTAATTCTAGTAAGCAGCTGAGTTGTGATGAGGGTGATGCTTCCTGGGCAGCCCAGTGGTTTTCCAGGTAACACTGAAAAACACCTGTGCTATGTCAGAGCAGGGAGAGGTATCCTGACATAGGATATCACCAATGAAGTTAATGTGTGTGATGCAGTGTTGCCTGGGGTTCTCCTCTACAAAGGAGTCACTTCAACGTGCTTTTCAGATCACTGCTGGCAACTCTGTTTTTATTATCTATCTCTGAGTAACGAAAAAATGCAGGTGCATGTTACAAGAAAGGAAAAGTCAACAAGGATACTTTTGGAATATAAAGAAAGCCCTAGATGTAAATACGCGTATTTTCCTAACGGGTTCAGCTGAATTTTCACAGCACGGAGATGCCTGTGTGCACAGGTCTGAGGAGCATATGATATGGGTGCGCAGGCTGGTGGAGGCCACGGACACCCGAGGGCTGCTGGAGAGGAAGGCTGTAGCAACACAAAGAAGCTTCCAACTCCCCATCTGGAAAAATCCCCCACAGGAGCACAGGCAATAGCAATGCCATCTGTCCGTCTTCTGCAGAGCAGATCTCTCCTGGGAGCAGAAAAAAAGCTGGCACATGAAGGTGGGCTTTCACTTCCCTTCTGCATGGAGGTTAGATGCAGATTGATGGGTGTTACCTGTAGAGACCAGGCTGCTCTATTCTGTCCCCTCTCCCTTTTTTTTGAATCAGTTTTGTCTGAATTCCAGCTCTTTATTTTGCCTTACGACACTCCTTTCCCTGTCTCTTCCCAGCAGCCAAGGAACAATGGATACTTTCATCTGCTTCTCCCCTGCCTTCTCTGATTCTTTTTTATGCCACCTTAGCCTGTTTCTGGTCTTCTGCAGTCCCTTCTAAAGGGTGTGTTATAAACTGACATAATATCCCTTACAAATAATTATTTTCTCTTGGGTAGTGTCCTGATGCTGAATGCTCATTGGAGACTTCAGAGAACCAATATACATCGAAGCTCCATTTTAAATAGTGCAGGGAAGCTGCAAGACCCTCTTTCCTGGGTGTCTCAGACAAATGCAAATATAATGAGCAACAGGAGGTAGGGAAGTCTCCCATCAGCATGCAAATGTCCTGGCTATAGCCTCCAGTAGGGGCCAGAATTGTGCCTGCTGCTGGCCTGGGTGTGGTGGCAGTCCTAGAAGAAATGAAACACTAAAACCAATTGAGTATGTGACTTCAGGGATGGATGGATTATCTGTACTCAATGAGATGTTAGTTCAGATACTAAAGCTCCTTAATGTAGTAAAGCTAGGTGAGTTTAATTTTTTCACCTGATCCAAACCTATAGGATGACTTCACACTGTCTGTATACATTCTCAAGTTTTCTGTATTTTTGCATGAAATGCTGGTCTAACCAAGGGAAAGAGCATGAGATTTGAAGTTATTTCCTATTCCTATTTTTAGTATCAATCTGCTGCAGAAGCACAACTAGAAATCACTAGGGTAAGAAGGAGATAACTGCCTAGCACCTTTCATCACACACTCTTATGTCTTTGGCAGAACTTGAGGGGAGCCAGTTGCTTAAAAAAGTCTTGCCAGATGTCTGGCATTTATTTCCATTCCAGGGTATCCCTGAATTTGCATGGTTTTACCAGCTGATAAACATAAGAAACCTGGGGAAAGCAAAACAGACCATTTCTCTGTCCTTTCTCTAACTTATCTTTTCATCATGGATTATTAACCTAGCCAGAGTTCTCTATAAAACTACAGTTAAATCCCTGATAAGACTAAAAATTGCTGATGGAAGATGTTTACAAAGTCTTTTCAAAACTCTTAGACAACTCTTTAAAATATGGGGAACTAACACCAACCTTCAGCATCCTCAAGTTCACTACCTCAGCCTGTACATCCCAAGACCTATTTAATCCACTTTTCTAGTGGTGCAGAACACCTGCAGTCCAACTCAACAAAATTGGCTAAACTCCTGGAACACAAGACTTAACCATATCCTTTCCCATCCTACTCCTGCTGAACCACTGAGGCTTTCTACCCCTGGCGCTCATCCCTCGTTATCCCCTGGGTACCCACTCATCTGATTTTCAAAGAGGAACTGGGGGGGAAGTCCTGCCAGGCAGCTCTATGGAAGTTGCCCAAGAAGTTTCAACACCCTACTCCTGGATGATACCGTCCTATCCTACAGTTACCCTGCTTGGCTCCAGCTAGTCTGCAGATGCAGCTTCCAAATACAATGGAGACAATATAACCTCCATATTGCTCCCTTCCCCTTATTTAGGCAGCTAAGTGAAACACAAACATGGACTCCAGAAATTCTTTTGTAATGGCCTTGTGTTGAACACTCAACCAAAGCAATGGTTATCATTAAATAAGGAATGACAACACCAAAGCATAACATATATTCATATGCAGGACAAGTTCCTCAACTGTGTAGCTCAGTTTGCCCACTGACACTAGGCTGATTTACACCAGTGTAGGGCTTGGTGTTGGTGCAATCAATCAGCTAACTGCTAAAAATCCAACAATGAAGCGACACAGTCGTCTATTCAGTGCTACTGCAGCTTGCTAAAACTCTGAATGAAACGTTCTGTAGAGTGTGCAGAAGAACAGTACATGAACATTGGAACAGGCTGCCCAGAGAAGTGGTGGAGTCCCTGTCCCTGGAGGTATTGAAAATATATGTAGATGTGGCCCTAAGGGACATGGTTCAGTGGTGGACTTGGCAGTGCTGGGTTTACTGTTGGACTCAATGATCTTAAAGATCTTTCCCAACCTAAATGACTCTATGATAGCAAATCTTTCAATAAACGTATTCCGTTGTCAAGAGTATATCCGCAGCTAAACAAACCAGACTTAACCAGCTGAAATGAAATACTGCTAGAGATGGGTTTAAATATAGACTGGGTCAAAAGCACTTGAAGGGCAGTTCTACTGCTGTGGCAAACTGACTCTCAGTAATATGAAATGCCATAGGGAATGTGTCAGGATAGTTTGCTACAACAAACACGCACACAGCCCAGCCTACTGAATTTTTCTGGTAATTAATGGTAAAAACTTATGTGCAATCTAGATATTCCAAAAGCTTTCTGCACAGTAATGAAACTTTAGAGCACATGACATTAAAATAAGTATCAAAATAATTATCTTAAATTTATGTCACACCTTCCAAGGAGCTCAGTTCATAGCACTTTTGCTTGTGTGGCATCTGACCAGATTGTCAAAAACCATTCTTAGAGGGTACTGCAGGGTACTATAGCTTAAGTGATTCATGCATGCAGCTGTTGGAACTGCTTGTTGGGTTGTGAAAAAGCTCAGGGTGCCAAATGCTGATCTAAGAGAACTCAGATCTCCATCAGCCGTCTTGGCTTCGAGTCGTTACTGAACAACAGATGGCAGCATGAGTTAAGCAAACTAAGAAAATATTCTAAGTTAAAAGCCTCACAAGAACTGAAATTCTCAAGAAAATACAGAGAACAAGTGCTGAAGTTTGAACTAGTTTTCCTGTCTAAGGGATGTAGGCCACTAGACTTTAAAGGGTTGTCTCATTTCTAAGTGTTTCTGAAGCATTCATAGTTATGAAAGCTTTCATTTAACTTGGGCAGAAGAGACTACGTGTGAAATTAGTATCACAGACATCTCAGATACAGCTCAAAGCCACAACATTTGTGTATTAAGCTATACTTGCACTGTAAAACACAACCGAAGACAATACCTGGCACTAAGGAAAACATGAAAGAATGCCAAAACACAGCATTTTGCAGTAAATTACAAGCACCAGCAGTGATGAAGGGACAGCATCATGAGTTTCTACCACCTCTTCAGCAGAGCAAGGCCAGCACTACTACAAAGGCAAAACTTTTGGTTTGGTAAGGTGAACAGAACTGCACAACCTCTTGCTGTATATCCATTACAGGTAGCATCAGAAGGGACAAAGTCAGTACAAGATGTAAGAAGAAAGGTTACAGCAATGATCCTTAAAACAAATACATGGATACATGAAAGTGCATGGAGTAAACAAAGAGTGGAATACTTGTACCAGTGAAGAGGGAAAGTCCCTCTAACTTGGTTTACAGTAACTTCTAGATCTTGGTCTCACTTAAGACAGTGCACTCCAATATAGGATAGGTGAGGAACAGATGTTTTCAGGACTTGGAGATGCTTGTGTTCAACAGTGCTGATATGACCTCATATTAATGAGGCAGTTTTCAATAGGATAAGAAAGCCCTTGCATTCATGTGAAAATCTGACCTTCTTAAATACACAGGCATCTCCAACTGGCTCTGTTAGTAGCAATACATGCTACTACATGCAACTGAGACCAAGTTCTCTCATTTTCAGAGAGGTGAGTCCCAAGTTTCTAAGCTTGTTTTTTCTGGGTTTAAAAATATTTCAAAATCTAGTTTCGGCAGTAAATAATCTCGCTATTATAGAAAGTGAAATCAGAACAATCAGATTACTCATTTAGTGAGTTATTACTCAGCGCCAGAAAGTGGAGCATCAAGCTCCTAAAACAAAACTTGCTGGGACTGAGATACAAAATTGATGCACTTTTATGTAACCCACTTGTTTGAAAATACTTTTTTCTTTAGGCTGAGAAATCTATATTCTGCAAAGTGCTGCACTCTACAGCTCAGCCCACCAAAACACTTAAGGATATGAGTAAGTTCCATCATATCAGTAGTTCTAGCAGAATAAACAGGATGTAAGAGTGGACATACTCAGACCACATATCCTTTTGCCAGTTCCTCATTTCATGAGAAAAATCAATGCTTAGGAGAACAGAAGATTGCAGCAGGTGTAAGTGCTGAAGAGTTTCAACAGTACTATAAATTCCTAAGTGTGTTCAAAAGCACCAGCCTTGCAACCCCAAGAAACATCATAAAATACTTTTGCTTTTGATAAACTCTGAAGGCCACAAACATGTCCCATGTGTGAACTGAAAGTCACCAGACTTTCAACCCAGCATCATCCAGGGATTGGCTAAGGGTCTGCTCTGTCCCATTGTTAAGGTAATCAGCAGAGACATCCAATAACATCAAATTCCAGTCACAGTCCCTGAGCAATGCTACTGGTAATCAGGAGCTGGCTGAGTTAGCCCTTTGTATCTGACAGTCCAGCAAAGCTTCTACTCACCTTACAGTTCACTTGTCCAAATCACACTTCACCAGTAGAGCTTCTACAACAGCACTTTTGGGTCTGTGTTTAAAGCCTTGCTAATGTCAAGGTGAATGAGATCCATTTTTCTCATTTCACCCAGTGCTGCTCACAACAGTTAGCTTGGTCAGACATAATTTGCCTTGATAAATCTTTGTTGACTGTTTTTAATTATGGTCTTGCCCTTCATGTGCCTGGATGTACTGCTGGACACAGCGCTTGTGAGAATTCACACTGTGATCTTCCTGCAGCCTGTAGTTCCTCAAATTGTTCTCATCAAAGAATAGCATAACCCTCATCTTCTCTCAGTCACCATGACCATCCCCCAGTTGCTATGGCCATTCAAAGGTGACGGACAGGAGCCTTCTACTGACCTCAGCCTGCTCCCGCAGCACCCTCCAGCACATTTTAAAGTCCAGCTTTACAGTCCTGCTATTGGCATAGCAATCACCAGACTCTTCCATATCCTTACAAAAAGGAAGTTGTGCATGATGTATTAATTCAATACAACAAAATGTGGATGTGGAATGTGGGTGTTTTGGTTTTGGGAGCTTGGGGTGGGGGGGAAACAGTTGTTAGAGATATTTTTTTTTCCTTCTTCAAGTGTGATACAAGTTACACATTGCCTGGCATATAAATACCATTGTTTACAATACTGATACCTTAAAATTCAAAGACAAAATTATGTGATCAATTTGTATTTATACATATGCTTTACATTTTGCTTTTGTCTCCATAGACAGCAAAACGTTCCATTTTGAATTTTAGGCTTTATTTTATGAATGGTACACAGTATTTTAGATAAAAAAAAAATTCTGGTTTGGAAACATCTGGTTTGGACCCACAGACTTATGAACAAGGGGGATAGTTAAAACACCCCCACCCACCAGCTGTAAGAGTACCAATCAAGCTGTGAGGTCTGGAAAAAAATAGGAACTTGCGTAGCAATCTACACAAAACTAACCTAGCGATGCCACCCTGTGGCTATAAAGTGAAAATTCTACTGAAAAGCAGGATGAATGGTTAAGTTTTATATTAAGTCTTCTGCACAAGGAGCTGCTGGCAGGTTTTGGAACTTTAGTGCAAGTTTAAGAGTATATGTATGTAGGATAGATCAAAAAGCAGTAGCTGGTGGTACTATGTGTTTTTTTGACGTTGCTGTGCAGGTTATCAAGCGGACATCTACCCCTACTACTTACAACTGTGTGCATCAGGGAAAGAAGAAACAGAAAAATACCCATATTTTAAAGTAACTAACAACTGAAAGAAAAGGGATCATGATTTCAACTATTACATTTGAGTAAAACAATGTAAGAGAATACAATTAAAAAATCCTAGTTTAAAGTAACTCCTACAATCGCAAAATGCTTAGAGAGAAGCAGTAACATCTGTCACTAGGTTTTAAGAGAAATCATAACCATGAGAGCTAAAAACTTATAAAAGTGTAAACTATAATAATTTGATTCCAGCTGAGACTTTTCCTAAAGGAAAATACCAAAACAAAAGCCCAGAATACACAACACTAGCAAACACCATGCAAACTTGTATTACAATGGTAGCAGTTCAAAATGTAATCAACTATAAAAAATACAGTACTTTAATATTTTTCAAAATAAAGTATCTATACAAGAGTTATGTATGTAAGTTGAGATAGTCATTAAAATATAGTGTCTCATCACTTTCCCTCTACTGCAATTTTATTAATGTAAAATAGAAAGTATGATTTAGAATTATTTTCTTTCAATTTTCTATTCCCAAGCAGCACTGGCCTTTGAATTCCAGAGCTCCTATTTATTTTTTTAAAGAAGCATTAACATTTTCTGAAGCCTTTTGGCTACTTTTTATTGATTAGCCAATTTGCTTCAGTACGAACAACACAACGTTCAAAGCTCTTTTATCTTGTCCTGAAAGATTCAGTAATGAAAAATCCTAAAGAGAGTGCGAGAAACAGCACAAGGACACTCAACAACAGGGTACACATGGTCTTTCTCAGCCTCATCTGCTCTCATGAAAAAGCTTTCTGGAAGAAAGATGCTGTCTTGAAAGAGCCTCCCACCAACCCCCTCATTTCACATTTGCAAACCTACAATACCCAATGTTATGCTACCCAGTCATGCTATACAGTCTTTGTGCAACTGTAGCAGTTTTGTTCAGCCCATCTGTAGAGTGTTTCCCTTCGGTGGTTTGAGGCTTTCCTTCCTCTGCTTGGACAGCCCCACATATTTTTACAACAGTTTGGGAGTTAAGCTTAGTCTGACAATCAGTGGCATCTCTGTAACCATACATTTCTAGTGTTTACTTCCATATTAGGCTTAAAAGAAATTGTTTTATAATGACCAGATCAGTGGACTTCCTTTCAGGCATAAAACTGTGCTCTTTCAGTCTTATTTCACCAGTAATGAATGATAAACAGGCCTCAGAAGTTTCTTATCCATCTGTAAAACCATTACTATAGAATGTTTTCACCCCTCAATATGCTGGCTCCTCAGATGACCTCATTCCCTCTGAACAGCAGGCAAACTTTGATTTTTGACACTCTGAACTGAAAATAGGAAGGGAAAAACATATGATGATAACAACAAAGCACAGTATAAAAAAACAATTTCCTTCTCAATTAATAAGCCAGACAACTTCTCTGGCTCCCCTATGCAGTCCTAGGAGTACCCAATGTACAGCTCTATGACCCGCGGCAAAGACAAGGCCTTGCAAGTAAAAGTTAACTAGACAAAGAGACCTCTTCCCTTTCATCAGTTTCTATTTCTGCAGGCCATATAAAGATTTAAAATCGTTGCCAGTCTTACATTCCATTGTTTATCTAAGAACTGCAGGACTAGCACAGGAACTTTCCTCAATAATATTTGAGTCGTTTGGGAGACACAAGCACATAAGAAGCAGTTTTTCACACCTTCTGAAGCCAGAGAAACAAGTGAGCTGGTAACCAGTAAAAAACATTTCTTACAGTACGATGCACCACCCCTATGCAAGAGTTGACAGCTGTTTTGTGCTCCTCCTGCTCTGCTCCTCCCAGCCTCTAACCTTTCTCTTCCAGCCCCCCTGCACCAGGCATCCTAATGAACAACCATCTTTCAAGGGGCAGGCTAGAGGATAACAAATAAGAACTTTAAGCCATGGAATCCATGTAATTGAGGACAGCTTTCTATGAAATACAGCAGTGACTAAATGAGCCAAACATCTATCAACTTCTTTGAAACACAAATTATTTGTAAACAACATGTCTCATCTCCTTGGAAGCCTAGAAGCAAAAGAATATTTTCAGTCTCTCACCCTCGGGAGAGAATGAGAAAAAGCAGACACATACTTAAAGGCTTCGGTTTGAAATATATGCTTCACTGAAAAACATTTCTGTTCATTGCTTAAAGCTTCAAATGAATCAAAGCCAATTTTAAAAATTCTTCTCTAAAATTAACATTTAGATTCAGTAACTCACAGATTCTTCCCATTCATAAAATTCAGCTTCGTATTTTAAGATGATCACCACTGGAATAATGTTTTTATATGCCCTATGATAGCTGACAGCTGGGAACTGCACAAGAGATCTGCCACCATCCAGACTTGATCTATTAGCTTTGAAAAGACAGACAATACTGTGGAATTACTGCACACTCTGAGTAATACTTTAGGCTCACTTGACTGACTTTGACTTTCTGTTTGCCAGTTTTAAAGGTGGGGATAAGATACGTTTTACAGTTACTCAAAATCAAGACTTGAGTAAAAACTAGTAAACTCTCCCATTTCAAAAGGCCAGAAAGCATGCAGAACCAGGAAACAAGCCAGATCCATCAGTCAGAGCAGGCTAGCACACAAATGGCTGACCCAGCAGCGATGCAACCCCTCTTCCCTCAGGAAATCCTGAAGTGCAAAAATGCTTTTAAACTGTTGCTGTATAGTTATACAAAGTATTAAACTGGGGCTAGAAAGAATGTCAACTTACACCTCCATTGTGGCAAATACATTCAAAGCCATCAAATATGCAGCTATGAAGAGGTACCAATAATCAGCAATAGCTATCATCGTACTCTGCTAATGCATTTACCGTTCCATCTTGTTATAGCTGCAGTATTCTGAAACGTAAAAAATACCCGCTGTGCTTCCAACAGCATGCCAAGTAAAGATGTTGCCACAAGAGAGGTCAGTCTCTCAACTTGCACTGCAAGGACCTTTACCACTTCTTCAAACAGAAATGGCTACAGTAGGGGGAAAGAGGTAAAAGGAAAGAAGTTACTCCACATAAAACGTACTCACAGTTGAGAAGACTGGGAAGCATACATGACA
Source organism: Pezoporus flaviventris (assembly GCF_033815535.1). Lineage (NCBI taxonomy): Eukaryota > Metazoa > Chordata > Aves > Psittaciformes > Psittacidae > Pezoporus > Pezoporus flaviventris. Next base: position 42,428,315 of record NW_026892584.1, on the reverse strand, counting down.
AGACTTGACTTTGGGAATTCAGGCAAATAATTTTGGAAAACAGAGCATTAGCCACACGTACCATAAGAATTTCTATTCCCCCTCTCTCCCCAATCTGTTCTTTTCCTACAGTGTGAAATCAGCCATTTAAGACATTTTCCCGAGGTAAAGATGACTGCAGTTGTCTTACACATGGTTGGCTTGCAAGATGAAGAGTCCAGTGCTTTTATTTTTAAAAGCATAGGAAAAATAATAAAAGAAAATTATTTTGAGAGGCTTTCCAGTAGTACTTAATGGTTGTTACTCCTACAGCACAAACAATACTAAGCAAACCTGTCTCTGCAGTGATACAAAAGGAAAATAAGGAATGATCTAGTTTATGCAGATGTACACTGAGTGCTGACCATCTTTCAGACCAGTCCAGGAGCTACCTCTGAGTGAGTTTTCAAGAAAAGATGAAGTTTACAATGTACATAATGAACTTATCAAACAAGCTACTTTCCAAGAAAGTCCTTGCATAAAGTGTATGGTAAAATTAGTCTTTAACATTCAATTATTGAGAAAAGATATTTTGTTGCTCCAAGCCTGGTGTACAAAGTTACCATGGAAAGAACAAGCAAAACTATCCAAACTTGCAATAATCCTAAGTTGTTTGTGACAGTTAAAAAAATTCTAACCAGAAACCAGCAAATTTTCTATTTGAAAAAGCCTGGCTGATTTTTCAAGCTCACAAAGAAAGTGGTGTGTGTCCAGAACAGATTTACCTGCAAGCACAGAAGGAACAACGGATTTCTATTCTGATCCCACAAAAGTGGGTCCTAACATGACCAACAAATGGAGAGACACTGGACAAATATTCTGAATTCTGTATCACATAAGGTGTATCACCAGGCATGAGCACAGAGTGGCCCCTTCCAGATAAGCACATCAAATTAGGAAAAAGGAGAAAGTTGACTCAAAATAATTTGGAAAGCCTCAAAATATAAAACTTTATTTAGCCACAATATAAAGAAGTATAGTATAAAGATATAAAACATAGAAATTTCATAATTAATTCACATGCTAAAAGGATTAATAGGCCAGCGGCAAGGAGGAGACTTCATAAAATGTACAAACATCTCAGCCATAAAGGCCATTTCATCAAGATTCAGACTTGAAATATTGAACAACCACTGCAGAGAACTTGCTCTCCCACATCACCATAACTAGGAAGGAAAAAGAAAAAAAAAGGGAAGTAAAAAGAAGCAAAGTCAGTGTCTCTACTGTTTCTGGAACATCAAGAATGCCATCCTATTCCATTAACACTGTAACAACAGGACTCCCACACATCACACTCTGTATTTCTTGATATTACAAAACTTAACAATGATGGCAAAAATTAAGATTACTACTTGGGAGTGCACTCATTCATCACTGGCCAGCATACCATATTGCTGGTGGGAAAGCAGATTCTCAAACATTTAAAGGAGAAGCTAAACTTGACTTGCACCAAGGCTGATCAGACCATTTCACAAAGACATTTTATTTCCCAGAGTTTCAGAGTTTTACTGCTTCATGAGAAGAGCTCAAATCCTTTGAGTGGATGAGCCAGGTATCTGCCAGGTCCTCATATGCTACAGACAATTTTCAGAGCATATATAATTAAAATTAGCTTAAAGATTCAAAAGGCACTTACTCAAGAGTAGAGCACAAAGAGCAGATAACTGTGTTACAGCAGCTGCAGAGGCTGCTGCAGTTCTGGCAGACAAGCTGGTCACATTGCGTACACGTTTCCTTGGCATCAGTTCTCACACAGGATGAGCAGGCTTTGGAAGCTCTCACGGGTGCTTGGGAAAGATACAATTAAGACAAGATGTACTTCACAGCAAAACACAGAAAGCACCTGGAAGTTCTAAGGACTGCAGAGCGTGGCGTTTCCACTCAGCGTTACAGCTACAGGCGGCAGCACTCTGCAGAACACACCTGGAGGCACCAGCACAGCGCTCACTACTTACAACTTTGTGAGTTCCTTTCCTGCTCAACGGCAAGACTGCTGAAAAATTCTCAAGCGCTCATTCTCAAGCAGTCAATGCAACAGCCTCCAAAACAGTTAGTGAAGCTCAAATTTAACAATTTCTTTTTAATAAAGGACCATAAAGAAAAATAACGGAGAGACACCCTCCCCCCAACTCCACGACAGCCCAGCTCACTCAACATCACAGCGCAGCGCAGCGCCGGACGCCTGTCCGCAGTGGGGCCACTCACCTTTCCCGGCAGCTACAGAGCGCCTCAGCAATTTCCCGTCATGGCCGATGAGCAGCTGCCCGCTCCAGCGGCGCCCCGCACTATCGTGCTGGGCCTCTCCGCCCGGCTCCACCGGGCGGGTCACTGCAGCGGGGCTGGCGGGCCAGGCGCCTTCCATGTACGCCTGGGCGCCCCTGAAGAGCAGCCGCCGGGTCCTCTCTGTGGGGGGAGAGGAAAGGAAAGTTAGGAGCGGCTTCTCCCCATCACCACCCGCCATCAGGCCCGAGGGGAGGCGGCTGGAGGCCTGCGGGTACAGGCCGGGCCCCGGGGCCGACAGCTCCGGCGCTCTCCCTCAGTGCCGCCTCCTCACCAAAGATCTCCCGCCGATACTCTTCGCCCCGCACGCCGCGGCTCAGCTCGCGCAGCCCCACGCGGGTTTTCAGCTGGACCGGGGCCGCCTCCCCGAAGGGGCAGGAGCGCTTCGGCATGGCGGGCCCGGCCCAGCACGGCAGGGCACCACCTCCCACGGACCGCCCCTCTCCGTCGCGTCACGGCCAATGGCGGCGCGGCAGCGGGCGGGGCGAGAGGGCGGGCGAGGGGCGGTGGAGCCGCCTCAGGAAGCCAAGACCAGCACTGCGCTGCCTGAGATATTCAAGGGTCGGCGCCGCTCGGATCTGTTCCCCCGGAATTTTCTGTTCGCTTTTCTGTGCGCCCTGTCCGTGGTGTAGAGAATCCGGCTGGACAAAGCAAAACATGGTTTTGAAACTCGGTTTTGTCAATAAACTTTCTCCCCCCATAGGTGTTTCTGAACTCGTCTTCCTTTCTGCAGATCCTGAGGGTTACGCCTGTGTTCAGGCTCACCTAGCTCTTCCTAAACCACCGGTCAAAGTTAGAGCTGCCCAAATGCCACAGAACCAGCGAAAATGCGCACAAGTGGAAGAATTCATTCACTTTCTCTAAAGCCAGCGAGGAGGCTGGAGAAACTCCAGCTGGTCAGGTCTCCTCAGTACCTGCCAGCAGCGGGAGCGGGTCCACCACTCAGTGCGCAGTGAGGTTTCAGGGACTGATGCCCGCATTCCACTACACCACGGGGCTAAACCCCGAGACTTTCTGCGGTCACTGTGCGACAGGGAATTACTGCAGTTTATTGGAACTGTCTCCGCAGTGAACTGGTGGATTCCTCAATGTCAAGCCACTTAAGACTTGGCTGGACAGGGTGCTGGGACATGCTTTGCCTAGAAAGGTTGGGCCAGATAATCCTTGAGGTCCTTTCCAACCTGGTATTCTATGATTCTGTGATACAATTAAATGGCTATTTATAAGTAAGCTTTCTATAGCAGTCTAGGCATTGTTTCATGGATTAAAAGCCTCACGTTCAATTCCAAGTCACAGTCAGCCTGGTTACTGTGCATATTTTGAAAATACACAGTTTTTCTCTGGGCAAACAACCTTTAAAACTGGTGTTGATGTCCCTAGTGCGATATTTTGTGTGATTTGAAGAACACAGTAAGTCACAACATCTGTATTTCTTCCAGAGAGGTTTCTGAATTCAAACCTTCACCTGAATTCAAACCTTCACATGTATGCATGTAAAAGTCACAAGCAAATACAGGAGTGATTTTTCCATCAAGGAACACCAAAACCACATTTCATCAGCACTAACTTCTGAACTGCTACTAGTTTGCAGGTAAAATCACACCGATTTCATACAGGTTAATGTTATTTTATGTATTTTCTTTTTTTTTCTGTAGCGCCTCTCAGCCTAGCCTTGTGGTCTGTGGAGTAGAGTGGAAGCTCATGCACAGCATTGACAATCCTTTCTGAGCTCCAAGTCTTACTCCTTCCACACTTCCTTTAGCTGTGAAGATTTCTACTTCAACTTTTTCTGCATGTACTTGCAAATGCATGCTTAAAGATGTTCAGCAGACAGCTTCCCACTGAACATTGAAAACTCACAGTCGTTTCGTCCTCTCTAAGGAAATGTCTTTGTGAATATTCATTAGACATAAACTCTGCTCTCCCTGAAGCTCTCTCGGGAATATGCATGAATATGAAGGGAATCTCAGTAAAGACAGAGGGCAGCAGATCATGTGTTTCATTAACAATGTCTAAGATAAATGTGGATGGAACTCGCCTGTCTGAGAGCTGTATGAAACACAAAGAAAAAAGTTGAAAGTGCTGTTCTGCTTGTGAAGAAGGAGTGTTCTAAAACACTCATCTCAGAATATGAAGTAGATTTGAAAATGAGAAGCACATGCTGCAGCAGTGCTGCTGGTGCTGTCACCAAAGGGTAAATTTAAGGTAAATTCCCTGAGGGATGACTACATTTACATGTGCCACCACCACCCCACTGCAGGGCAGGTGCAGAAATCTGTTGTAGCTGACTCAGCCTCAGGTGGTGACATCTCTCAATCTTAACATCTGTTACTGATCAGCTATTTCCTATTTGTAAGATATGAGGGCAAAATAATTCTGTCTAGTCTGTACCAATGTACCTCAGCATTCTACAGGGGGGAAATGGCTCATCTGCCAGTCTGTTGACTTCTTACCCAATAGAGTGATTCTGAGTATTTTATTACTTTCATAGCAGTAAGCCTTGAGGAAGATCCACTGGTGATTTGGAAGCAGAAGAAAGGCTGAGATGTGATTTGGCAAAGCTTGCTGGCATGGAGAATTCACGAAAATTAATGCTGACGATTTCCCAGGTTAGTTAATGAGATTGCATGTTACATTGCACAGCTTCTGAATGGGAAAAAGTAACCCCCAAAACCCCAAACCAGTAATAGTAATTGTGAAATACGATGATTTTGGTTTATCCTTGAAAATGCCTTTGTGAAAAAAAGCAGAGAATAAAAATTACAGTCTTTCTCTTGCCACTTTGCTTCTCTTGTGCCTGTGTGAATGTTACAGACAAATTACCTGGTTGATAGCTTTGTCAGTCACAGAACAAAGAAAAATTAAATTTCATTTTTTTCAATAGTTTCTACTTCCAGTAAACAAATTTAAAGAGCAAAATGGACTGTGCTCTCTAAGTCTGTCTTTCCTTATTTATTTCTATCAGCGCCTCAAGAAAGTCAGGGTAGACATAGAAGAACTCTGGCCATAGTTCAGCTTCATCACTTTTAGCAGTTTAGAGCTCAGAAGTTCTCCAAGCCAAAATTTCTGTCTAGATCTTAATATTTAATAGTTGCCAGTATGCTTGTTCTTCACAAATTTGTCCAGTCCCCTTCACAAAACTGGTAACGTTTCATTTCTTTTACTAGCAAGGTCTGTAACTGTGTAATGTTATTATTAAAAAATGCTTCATCAGGTTTTCTTCCAGTTTGACACCTGTTAATTTCCTTGGGGGCCTCCTATATCTAGTTTTATAAAAAGTAGCAGGTAGCAATTCCCTATTGACTCTCTGCATAACATCCATGACTATAAAGATCCCTCCTGTAACATCCTCCCTCATATTTTATTCAAGCCAAAACATTTTATTATGTTGAAGCACTCGTTTGCACTCTGTCCCACCTCAGATCCCCTGTGCTACATCCCAGTGCATGGCACAGGAAGCCTAAGGCATGCACTGGTGCTCTGGAGAGCGACTGGGGTGCATGGGAAGGGATAGAGGGTGCCCTGAGAGCTCTGGGCAGAAGGGGACTGGATGTCTGAGAACTCCCTGCAAACGTAGGCTGCAGGGTATAGATAGCCTCACTCCTTTTACATACCTCCCATGGTCTCTTAACATCCTTCCTGAAGCTAGGTGGCCAGTGCACTGGCTGTGGGCATGCTGTGCTGGTGGACCACACAAATCCAAAGGTGTTTTCTTCTTGGTCCCTCCCGTAGTAATTCCTAAAATTTTGTCATTTTGATTACTACTGAAGTACCAAACCGGTGTGTTCAGGGGACTATTCATACATGGTTCACAGCATCACTCCCCTGATCACTTAGTTCAGAACTCATCACTGCATGTATATAACTGGGGTTATTTTCCCCCCATGCATACTGCTTACTTACACTGCCAATTTATTGCCTGCTTGGTATTGTAAGAGCCTTGAAAACACACAGCTGTAGTTCATCCCAGTTGGCTTTCAGATTTTACTTTTAACAATAATGCAGCAAATACTGATACCTCACTGCTCATCTCCCTTCCTCAGAGTACTTTATGCTGAGTTGCCAGCAGCTTTCCAAGTTTACCAATAGTCAGGAGTACACCAATCCCTTCATAAGAACTGACATCACATTCCTTTTGCACTGAGACCAAGTTAATTAAATATATCACATTCAGACCTGAACTACAATAGAATTTGCCTACAAAATTTAGAGATTTACATTTTAAGTACTCCACTAAGTGATTACAGATGTTAAGATTTTTTGTTTCTGAACCATCTGTAAGACAATTATAATAAATGTTTGCCTGTCAGCCAATGCTTCCAACTACTCCAAAATATAATCAGAAGTAAACAAGCAGACTGGAGTAAAAATCACAGACAGTGTAAATCACAGGCATGGCAAACCAAGACTGGATGCTTTCTTAAAAGGAAAAGAACTTGCAAGCTTGTAAAAGAGCAAATTGAGGAAAATTATGCCTTCTGGTTTAGACAGGGTCAGACAAAATATCCACAATGGCAGATTTGTGAATCTAAATATTCATCAGTCTCACTTCTTCCCCTCTATGCCTGGCTCAGCAACAATCTTTCTCTGCTTACTATAACAAGTGTTCCATTTTAGGAACAGGTGGCAGATAAATAGCAACCCAGGAGATTATACCAGGTTTTAAACTGCTCAAAATGCCTAATAGTAGGTTCTCATAAGCATCAGAGGGGCCTTAAAAATCATTTACCTTTCTCTCCACCTTCACTTATACCAAAGCTCTCCCCTCCCTGTGCTTGTAGTAAAAATTCCCCATATATTCTATTTTTTCATTATTAGGCTATTTAGAAAAAAATCAAAACACCATGCCTAGATATGGGACTGTTTCTCACACCACTTCAAGTAAGGCATTTCCTTAACAGAATCATAGATTCATAGAATAGAATCACAGAATAGTTAGGATTGGAAAGGACCTTAAGATAATCTAGTTCCAACCCCCCTGCCATGGGCAGGGACACCTCACACTAAACCATCTCACCCAAGGCTCTGTCCAACCTGGCCTTGAACACTGCCAGGAATGGAGCATACACAACTTCCTGGGCAACCCATTCCAGTGTCTCACCACCCTCAACAGTAAATAACTTCTTCCTTACATCCAATCTAAACTTCCCCTGTTTAAGTTTGAATCTGTTACCCCTTGTCCTATCACTACAGTATCTAATGAAGAGTCCCTCCCCAGAATCCCTATAGGCTTCCTTGACTGGGGAGGGACTCTTCATTAGGGACTGAAGTGATAGAACAAGGGGTAACAGATTCAAACTTAAACAGGGGAAGTTTAGATTGGATATAAGAAGGAAATTCTTTCCTGTTAGGGTGGTGAGCCATTGGAATGGGTTGCCCAGGTAGGTTATGAATGCTCCATCCCTGGCAGTGTTCAAGACCAGGCTGGATGAGGCCTTGGGTGATATGATTTAGTGTAAGGTGTCCCTGCCCACGGCAGGGGGGCTGGAACTTTATGATCTTAAGGTCCTTTCCAACCCTAACTATTCTATGATTCTATGATCTTTATAGTCCCCCTTCAGATACTGGAAGGCTGCTATGAGGTCTCCACGCAGCCTTCTCTTCTCCAGGCTAAACAGCCCCAACTTTCTCAGACTGTCTTCATACGGGAGGTGCTCCAGTCCCCTGATCATCCTTGTGGCCCTCCTCTCAATTTATCTCAATTTATAATGATTCCTCTCAATTTGTATTGATATAAAAAGAGTGGATTTTGGCCAACTCACTGGTTATTTTCTACTATTTTAATGCTAAAACAGTTAAAGGAATGTTCTAGAAATTCTTTAAAGCAGAATATATTATATTTGCTGATGAATTGGGCTGTGGAGCTACATGCAGGCTGTGCTAAATCAGACAGAATACCAGGACACACACACATGCTCTGTCACAACTAGAGTAAAGCACTGCACCCCATGTTCTCAGTCCCACTGTACTCTTTTTTTCTATGCTCCGCAATACGGATTCCAAGATTAAAAAAAAACCAACTCCTTGAATAAACCTGTTTTTCCTAGAATGGCTCAGGGCTGTTTTGTTTCTTCTGTACCCTTTTCCTATAGTGCTGTAGCTTGTCAGCCTTAAGAGACAACATGTTTATAACTCAGATCAAAAGACTGCACCCAATTTCAGATGTTATCTGTTTGCAACTGCATGTCATTTCACCCTGAATCATTAGCAACAGAGTTTGTGCCTTCATCTTGATGAGTTGGTTCACACATCAAAAAATATTTGGTAAGCCAGTGATGTGCAGGTTTAAGGGCTGGCTTTTGAACTATGCTGCTAAGCCAAGGTTCTGCCATCCTGGCATGGCAACCCAGTGCTCGCTCTTAAATTAGCACGATGTGGTTGGATTTCATAGCATGTTTCTACTCTGTGAGCTATGAGATAGACCAGTTCTGCTCACTGGATCAAAACTCTCGACGGTCCTGCTCACACTAGAGGGCACTCTCAAGACTATAAATTGTTTTTCGCTGTTGCAAAGATTTTACTGTTTTGACAGCAATGTGCAGGGTTTACCAACACGCCACTTTCTCCAGGCTTTTCTTTTATGGTTGTTGTTCCTGGCCTGTCCAGTTGTTTGCCTTCATTTCTGCTGCACACAGGTTTCTCTTATTTTGCCTCTTTCCAGATTATTTTAATCTATCACACACACATCCCACACCCCCCAAAAGGAAATAGAGCTGACAGTGTTAACTGCCATTCCTGACCTAATGTGGTGCCTCAGTGCTCTGGTTTCTTTCTCTGCAGGGTACAATGTTTTCCATTTAATACTAGGCAGTTGTCCTAAGAATTCTTATAATCTGTGTCCGAATGGTACTATTCCATTATTCAATGTAGATTTACCAGGGAGAGGCTGTAGGTACCTCTGCCCTTTCACTAGCCCCACACAGTACAAAACATCCTCTCCCTCACATGGCATGGAAGGGGCTGGGTAAAACCTTCCTCCCTTCACACCGCAGCTGCCTCCAGCCCTGGTCTTGTTATTTTGCTGTTGAAATGAATCATTGCTTCTAGACAGCTTTGCATGTTGTGCCTCGCATGCTTACCTTAATCCATCCCCTAAAGAATCTCTTTAGGTGGAATTAACTCAGGATACATCCATTCAGCTCAAGGGGACTGTGTAAGTGTATGCTGGCAGAGGACTTGGCTCTCTACACTCACCATGTCTAACAAACAATTCCCCAGCAGAAGCCTACAAAGTGTGTTTATTTTAAGTATGTGTGGCTGTATTGTCAGTCCTGGATAAGGAAGGTATCTGTCCAGAAAACAGAAACTGCACAGAGTCAAAGCACGTTCCCAAACACTGCAGGAGAACATACCACAGCTACAGGGACCATCACTAGGGCTATGTGGGAATTTTCTTAGAACAGCCTTTTTGGTTGAAATCTATTTACACTGAAAGTCTTGAAGGCACTCATTTTCTTTGCTGAGCAGTTCACATGAGTGGTGTGGTATAAGCTATAAAAGTAATGTTCAGTCAAGGCCTAACTTCCAGGGTGTCAATTAATACAGTGAGGCTTTTTTATGCTGCAGGCATGTATCCCCAAATGGAAATCATCAATACATTTTCCGTAGGGCTCAGACTTCCATCAGCACCAGCTTTGGTATTTTAATTTTGTAGTCTGCTGCAAATCAATCTCTAATATACAAAATGTCTTATGCCACTTGTAATGCCTTAACTAGCTAACATCTTTTATTTCTCTCACTTAAAAGTCTTTTTCATGCATATTAAAATGCATTTCAAGGAAAGACTCACTAAAAATATGGAGGTAAATGCAAAATTGGGTAATTTTGCATTTTACCCAATTTTGCATTTATGCAAAATGGATGTAAAAACAGATTGCTCCTGAGTAGCTTGGATAATATCTGATTTTATGGACAAAGGAAATGCAGTGGTTATAATCTATTTAGGCTTCATTAAGCATTTTATATAGAAACATACAGGAAATAATTACTTATTAGTTAGGTATTAGTATAAATTAAACAACTGGATAAAGGGAGATGGAATAGCTGATGCCGATGCAAGCAGTGCAGCACTACAGAAAGAAATACAGAAAGCAGTTGGTGATCAGGACCCAATATCCACACCACTGATGGAGGGCTGTTTCTGACCAGCTCTTGTCTGGTCCTGTGGACTCAACTCATATTACCATCTGGAGCATAACAGGGCACTGCTGGAGAATGTCTCTTGCTCAGTTTCATCCAAAAGGAACCCAGTTTCCACTAGGTGCACTACTTCATAGTGCGAACAAAGCATGGAACAGTGACAGCAGTCATTGCAGAGCAGGATGAAGCCACCACAAGGGCATAGCCTCAATGACTGAACAACTGGAGGAGAAGAAAATTGGAGTACAAAATGCAAAATTCAAAATTTGAATTGCATCGCCTATTTTTGATGCTATAGGGTGCTAATTAATCAGTAAAACTGTAACCGTAGTACTGACATACATGTGTCTGTGCACTGGGACAGTAGCTGGTTTTATCTGTAGCAAGGAAGATTCTTGAAACAAGATTGTCACACCATCTTCCCAGTTCTCATTTTCTTCTTCACCCATTCACTAAGGACACAATCACAATGGATGCTAGTGGACATTTAACATGAATCAGTGGTACTACTCACCAATATGAGTAGTGGAAAATACCTTCCCCTCCATTTCCTGGCCATATCCTTCTGGTATAGGCCTGCTTTATTCAAGATGTAAATGTATCGCTGCCTTATATTCACCCTGGCATCTGCTATAAACCCAGGTCCTTTTGAGCAGAGCTGCTTATAAGCCAGGTGCTTCTGTCTGTACTGGGACATGGGGAACCCTGTGCTTTTTCCTGAGTTTTGTGAGCTTTCCACTGCCCAGCCCTCAAGCTTATCAGTGTCTTTGCCATTTCTTGTCAGCCACTCTGGAATTCAGAACTCAAAGGACAGGTTTCCATTCATGGCAAAGCACTGCACTATTTTAGGAATCTCAACGGAAACATAACTTTAAATACAATACATTTGTAACAAGGAGTTTCCTCATCAGAAACAAAGAATATCATGAAACAGCTTTTCATGACAGTGACTGGTAATACACAGTATCTCCAAGTTTATCATTTTGTCAGACTTCCCAAAGATTGACACCAGGAGCCCTTAAATAGGACCATCTCCATTTACAGGCCAGATGGCCTTCCACAAACCTCAGCGGCAAGCACCATTTCTATACATTTAAAGAATTAGGCCCAGTTAGGATTAGAAGTTTTGCTCATATAGGGGAGAATGAAGGTAGATACCACCACTGTAAGGGCACATATAGCTGATGTATTCTGCAGTCCTTAAGAAAACATGACTCCAGTGCTCCTGCCGAGGGTATTTTAAGGATTTCAGCAGCCACCTCAACTGTATGAAGTGCTCTGCCACTTATCAAGCACTATAAAGGTGCCTCCTGAAAGCTAACACTGTTGTCTGAGGCACTGTTTACAGGCCTGTAATGTAAACTCTGGTGCATGTATTCCACTTCTAAAAGGTGATGCTATGTCAAAGGAAGGGTGCATTAGCTCAAGGCTGCAAAAATATTCAAATAGAAGAGTGTTATTCTTTTTTTCATGACAAAGACATTTCCTCACCACAGACATTTTTACAGACAGTGTTAAAACTGGTACTGTTTCCATCCACTAAAAGATGCAGCTGCTGGCCAAGATCTCCTGTGTTAAAGGAAGCCATAAAGTATAGACAAGATCTTTTTCCCTGTCTGTTTTGGGGGTTCTGGTATTGGTTTGTGGCTTGGTTTGTTTGGTTTTTGTTTTTTTTTCTTTTTTCTTGCAGTCACATAGAGCTGATGGGCAGTCTCTACTCCAGAAATGAACAGGTATTAATAACACCTGAAGGCATTTTAAAACAACTGATTTCCTGTTAGTATACAAGAGATTAAAATGCAAAAATCTTGAAATCCTTATATACACTTTAATGCCTCACTCTATGGCTGACATCTACATGAATAAATTTTTATGTTAAATCTGAGCAGTACATAAGGGTTCAGCCAGCCTGATTCAAGAGTAAAAAGCACTCCTTACCAAAGCTTGTGATGGACCTGTGATTTGGGAAGGAAAGGACCATCTCCTACCTCCCTGAAGCAGGCTGTACACCACCACTTCTCCCACACCATGAATCTCGTGTAGCACTGTGGCAGTCAAGCAGGCTCCATGCCTCTGGCACCCTTTTTTTCACTGGCAACACAGATCTAATAAAGAGACAAAACCACAACTAACAAACTCACTTGAATTAGTAGCCAACAAATCTACTCCCCTGACAGAGTGTCTATACAACAAACAGGACTTTTGTAAAGGTAAGATAGCTGGATGGATACAAAGGAAAATAAGAAATACTAGTTAATTAGCAGAACAGTTCTCCTACAGCTCTCAGACAATGCCCCGAGTTGTGTATTAACCTGCCATCATTTACTGGGCAGTGTGTTCCAGGCTCCTTCTAAAATGGATGAGAAAACCAGTGATTCCTATAATGGCTTCTGGAACCCAGACAGTATTTGTCCGAAGTCCAGGTTTTGGAGGTGGCAATTATTTATCTGAGCCAGTATCTACCTTTTCTTTCTAGCCTAGTGCTAGTTGATAGAGTTATATGGAATTCACATCAGCTGTTCTGAGCCAGCTGATGTGGCAAGAACATTTTTGCATCAATTAGAAAATGTGTTTTTTTTTTTAATCAGAAAACCACTGTTCACTCAGGTGAGATAATGACAGACGACTAACCATGAATTTCCAGTGGTAGAGTTGCATTCCTGCTCCATTTGTAAATGGGAAAGTGCGACAGAGTTTATAGAACATGTTAAAAAAATGCCAAACACTAAGAATCTGTAGACAGAAAGAAAATACCCATTCATTCAGTAATGCTGCTAGGTCTTTTTTTTAAATCTATGAAATACTGAATCAGCTTTTTGTATTTAAAAAAAAAGAAAAAAAAAGAGAGAAATAGAGAGCAAGCAGTTACTTTAAATTGGGTTTAATATCTCTTTCAGGACAAAATAAACAGGTGTGGATCCAAAATTCATCTGAAAAAATCTGCGTAAGGTGTAATTATAGTTTGCACATTACTATGGAAATGCTTAGTTTTCTTTCCGTTTATAAAGTGCATTATGCCAGAACTGTAAGACCATATACAGCAAATTAAAAATTACAAAAGCTTCAAAATCCTATACTGCATGTATTAGAAAGCATACACTTTACTATGAAGGCCATACTGCAAGGGTAAGTGTGAGAAAATATGTCAAACACATTAATGTGCACGAGTGAATCAGTAAATGCTAGTTTTAAAAAACTATAATCTTTACCACAAATTATGCCACTTTGGTAGAAGTTTACCCTTATTCTTCCATCCTGATATTTAACAGGATGATGCATCAACTGGTTTTAGTTGTTATTATTATTGCATTTGGCTGTGGAGAAAGAAGAAATCAAGTTTATCACAGTGATTGTTATTAAGATAAAATTCCAAACAATACAAAATAATACACACGGGAAATCGCAAAAATGAAAGCAAATTTACATAAGAATATTCTTATTAAGCACTGTGTCACTCAGTAGATTAAAGAGGTTTTTGATAAAAGCCTAAACTTACCCCCATTTAACTCAATGACAACACATAGGAAATTCAATAGGAATAGAGCTTTCATTAAAAAAATCTATGCTATGAAATGAAATGCATAATATTATTTTTACAATAACAGAGTAAGATAATTGCCTATTACATCATGGCCACTGACAATGTTACTGGGTTTTTGATGAATCCTTGAATGCAAAGCAGGCAACATGGACTTAATGGAAAAATTACTTAATAGAAAATAAAAAGATTAGGTGAAAAAGAACAAATAATCCTGTGAAAATTAAGCTATAAAACCTAATATTTTCAATATGCCAAATACTTCATTTAGAGTTGTTCATTTATTCCACTTACTCAGCACACTGAGTGGCTTGTTAGTCATTGCGGACTTTGCCTATAAATCAGCCAGAGCTTAAATATAGTGGCTGCCTCCTAGCACAAATGCATAGATGAAGATGGGGCCAAGAAAAGGAACATGTCTAGATCATCCTGTAAACAAGTGTCACAAGGTTAAGCCATGTGAAAACAAAACTTAATTACTGTACCTCCAAGCATCTTTATGCTTAAATAACCTCAGCAAATGAAGCACATTTCACAGTGCTTGTAGCAATTACCAGGCACCTTTCAGAAGTGCTTTGCAAACATTAAGAAAGGTCAGAAATCTCATTGCTCTTTCATTTGAACACCCATAAATTCGAAGCAGACAGCTTCCTCCATGTCAGAGCAAGGACTGCAGGGCTTGACCTGCAGGCCTCCAAAAAGCAGTGCAGAAGAGGTGAGGGGGTATTCCTAATTGCTATTTTACAGATTGAAAAAACAGTAGCAGAAAGATTAAACCACTTGTCAAAGCTGAACAACAATGGAGTTGTAGCTGAATTTAGATTCTTAGCTTTGGGCTGGGGTCTTTTTGTGTCTTTTTTTAAGAGATAAAGGTATCTCCTTGTGGCATAAAGCCACAGCCTGTGCTGAACTGGGGTATAAAGAGACTGCTCTGCAGCTGGAGAGTGTAAGAATTCTGTGTTACAAGCAGCAATACATCAGTTAAATGTAGTGCTTGTACCCTTACTTTTGTAATTACTCCTTGGCACAAATGGGTTTGAATATTAACTGTTATTTAATACTGAGTGAGAAAAGACAAAGGGGATGAGTATGACAGAAGATATTCCAGGTAGGTTTTTCTTTTTCCCCCATCTTGGATGCAAAGAATGTCACCACTTTGTACCCCTGGAGTTATCATCCAAGAAAAAGGGTATTTTCACATACTACATAATGGCATTACTGCGGTTGTGATGCCATTTCCACAGCCCCTGGGAATGATACAAAAATATTGTTCTAGCTCTCTGAGACACATACAGGAAAAGAACATTTACTGTGAAAATTCCGCAGTTAAGGAATAACTCTATTTCTAGTGTACTCTTTTCCTTTTACAAGAGATAGGCCTCTTTTGAGAGCTCTTGGTGTATGACTAATATAAATTAGAAGATCCACAAAGAAATCCAAATGTATTCTTGACAGGTTGGGCAGAGAACAAATTCAGAGCAGCCCTGCGGAGAAGGACTTGGGGGTGTTGGTTGATGAGAAAATGAACATGAGCCAGCTTCAGTGTGCGCTTGCAGCCCAGAAAGCCAACCGTATCCTGGGCTGCATCAAAAGGAGCGTGACCAGCAGGTCGAAGGAGGTGATCCTGCCCCTCTAACTCTGCTCTCATGAGACCTCACTTGGAGTATTGTGTGCAGTTCTGGTGTCCTCAACATAAAAAGGACATGGAACTGTTGGAACAAGTCCAGAGGAGGGCCACGAGGATGATCAGGGGACTGGAGCACCTCCCGTATGAAGACAGGCTGGGACAGTTGGGGCTGTTCAGCCTGGAGAAGAGAAGGCTGTGTGGAGACCTCACAGCAGCCTTTCAGTATCTGAAGGGGGCCTATAAGGGTGCTGGGGAGGGACTATTCATTAGGGACTGAAGTGACAGAACAAGGGGTAACATGTTAAAACTTACACAGGGGAAGTTTAGATTGGATATAAAGAAGAAGTTATTTACTTTAAGGGTAGTGAGGGACTGGAATGGGTTGCCCAAGGAAGTTGTGAATGCTCCACCCCTGGTGGTGTTCGAGGCCAGGCTGGACAGAGCCTTGGGTGATATGGTTTAGTGTGAGGTGTCCCTGCCCATGGCAGGGGGGTTGGAACTAGATGATCTTAAGGTCCCTTCCAACCCTAACTATTCTACGAGCCTATGATTCTGGGACCTCTCCATGGC
The DNA here is from genome assembly GCF_033815535.1 of Pezoporus flaviventris. Classification (NCBI taxonomy): domain Eukaryota; kingdom Metazoa; phylum Chordata; class Aves; order Psittaciformes; family Psittacidae; genus Pezoporus; species Pezoporus flaviventris. The sequence goes on along the minus strand of NW_026892584.1, from coordinate 42,412,143 downwards.
TTCTACGTGTCCCAGCCCTGGCTGCCACATGTCATCCCCTTCTATAAATAGGCATTGCGTTTTCCTGAGAAAGGTCAAAATGTGTGAGGGGTGTAAATACTGCAGCAGTCATCATTAAGCCATGCATTGATTTATTCTTGGAAACCTAGATGCTGTGGAAACAAGTGTGCCTTAGAGCCACAAGTCCTGTGCCCCTCAACAGAGAACTACAGTAAAACTTCGGAAATTACAGTCACTCCACTTGCAGGAAGGAAAGCCTCAGGTTGGCTGAGGAAACACAGAGTACTGCCTCAGCTCCACCCTCCCATGTGTTTTGTACCCAGAGGAACTCTTCCTTCCACCTTCACTCAGTCCTTCCCTACTGCATAAAGACTGCACATCTGGCAGTCTCCATAGGGACTGTCTGTCAGCGCACAGCATATTTGAAAGAATTATTAGACAGGTCAACTTTCCCCAGTTTGGCCCCTCTACAGATGTTATTTCAGATATGGGGATAGGCTCTGTGATAAAAATACTTCAGCTGCACTCCATTCATTTTAGGGCTGTTAAAAAATCATGATATAAAGATTACACATAACTCTGCTTTGCTTTGTGCAGTCAAAAATTAGAACACCCATAAAGCTCTCTAACAAACTTCACTGTATTTTAGGTACTGAAAATCTGTAAAATTCAACAGTATCTGTCTCATTACTGCCAACCTAGATACAGAGACATTTTAACATCTGAAGTTGAAGAACAAATCCAAGCTTCACAATCCTAAATTTACCCAAGTAAGTACTGGAAAAAGGCTTAATACTGGTTTCAGCAAGAAGAAATAACTCTATATGGATGTAATATACTTTCAAACAGCAACATGACTCAAATTTTTTAAAAATATTTTTCCTTATTTTGTTAATAATATTTATCCATTTTGTTTTAGGTGATGGCCTCCAAGGAGATTTTACACCAAATTTACTGAGAACTTAAGTAAAATGCTACAATACAGAATATGCGTTTTGTTTCTATTTAATTCCTAGAAGAACATGTTGGTTTTAAATAGCATCTCCATTTAAAGAGGAACCAGTAAGGAACAGATGAACTCCAAATTGTTCTTCTCATCGCAGAAGTTCCTTCTTTGTTTAAAATAGCTGGATCATTGACTCTCTTGATTTTCCAACTCCGACCCATTTAACTAGGGAGCAAAACACATTTATTAGAACAATTACTGAGAGAAAATATTATAATCAATGAATTGAAACAATTTTCACCTTTCATCACGCTTCACTACAAACTGTCCAGTTTTGTGCTGAAACAAAACACTAGGAAGTTTTACTGTCAAAAAACACTTTACTCCTGCTGCAGTACCTGACTAGAAGTGCAATACTGAAGTTTGAAAGCATGAAACAATTGTATCATAAACACAAAGCATTGCAGATGGAAGACCTAACAGAAGGTCAAGCATGTATTTTGCAGGTTTCACTGTCACTGCTTTGAGTGATAGGATGTCTATCTAAATCCCTGAAGAGAAGAAATCGAGAGCTCTGCCAGGATGTGAAGTTTTCTTGATATGGAGAAGGAGATAGTGATGCACATGTAGTATAACATTGTTAAATGTAAGGCTGCAATTAAAAACATTATCCAGCCTGAGCAGCCACCTCAAATATCATACTATAACTGTTTCACTACAGTTCGTGTAAGTGGAACATACTTTAGTTTCTATAATATAGAAATTACATTATAGAATACTATAGTTTCTCTAATCAATTGCCCATTGATACTATAGAATTGACTGTAGGCAGGTCTCTTTTAGCCATCAAACCCACCAAGGTACCCTGCCTTCACACAGAAAACCAGAGAAATAAAATAAGGGGAGCTTTATTTTCATATCCCATTGCCCACATCTGTGTCTATGATCACACACGGACTATTCACCAAGTTTCAGGCTTCCTAACCCATGAACAAGACTGGAATTGCCAGAGTTGTCAGTATCCTGTACTCCCTAAATGCTACCTTTGAGTGCTTTATGGAAAGCAAAAGCACACATGCCATCTTTCTAAATTTGCTGCTGTGGAAATTCCTACTATTCATGCCATACCTCCTCGCACCTCTAGAACTCCAGCAATTAGGTTTGAAGAAAACTGGGTGGCTTAACCTTTGGAGTTTGATTATGTTAAGATTCTCACTTTTCCAAAGTGGCAGAAGTGGGCTAAACAATCTTACACCCATTAAGCAATAATCTCCTTATATGGGTAAGTATGGAAAAGAGTTGGGAAAAAAAAAAGAAAAAGGGAAGTCTGATTCTATGTTCAACAGGGATGCAAGTGCAGGAAGTGAAATTAAGAGATTAAGACATTGAACTAACTGCACTGAAGCATGGTAGGCAGATCCCTAAGTTTTCACTCACACAAGGCAGCAGTTTGCCAAGAACAATACATGTTTATCTTTCCTCTGGTTAAATCCTTGTCAGACCATCTTGGAGCTCTCTGCAACACTGCAGACCTGCCTGCAAAACACCCAGCTTTGCTACTTTTTGGCAAGCTGTCGTTTACCATCATCAGCCCATCCATAGGCAGCTACATTGCCCCCCTCCCAAACCAAGCCACTCCCCAACTAAGGACTTGAGCACTTTTATACAGCTGTTCCCAACTGCTGTGGCATCCTCATATATACATCTACAGAAAGATCTACCTGGCACTCCAACATGATTTTCCACACAGCGGATGTAATTCTGGGCCTTGGGTGGGAGGTCCTCCCACTTTCGTGCACCAGTCGTATCCGTCTTCCAACCAGGCATTGTTTCATACTCTACTTCCACCTTCTGTAGTATTTCCTGATTAGCTGTGGGAGAACATTTTTGTCACAGCTGATTTTAGCTACTTCACCTTAAAAGAACATACCTAAGGTACTTGACCAACAAAGTCTTTTGACAACATTTAAAATCTCATATATGAATAAACACTATTTCTACTGGTCAGTTCATTCATTCATAATTTAAGATTAATTTCTGTTACTTAGGAAGGTAACTGTGACTCAGGAGGATCCAGGAATACAGTTTTCTTTTCTAAAAACTGTAGGATGCACTCTATGTTGTCATAAGATTAGAGTCTCATTTTTGAAGAAACAAATTATTTGAAGTTTACAGGAGTTCCACTTTTTGGTTCAGGTTTGCACATAATAAAATATAAGTCCTCCTGTAGACAAGGCACTACTGTCTCAAATGCTTTTATCTTTTTGGAACAGTAGTAAATCAAGGTTGCTAAAAATTTAAGTATCTGCAAGCTTTTCCATACAGGAATTGCCCACAGCCAGGAACCACCATGAGTGGTGGGAAAGCCAGCTGCTGCCAGCCCTCCCCATGCCCCTAGAGTCCACATCCTAGCAGGACACACCCTTTATCTTGGCACAGTCTGTTACAGGTATCTTGAAAACATCATTAATGTAAGAAAATTACATATTGCCACATCTTAAAAGTTGTGGTAATCATGTTGATAGGCAATATATATTTTCATTTACTACACTGTTGTTGCTGTTAATTACAGTTATATGATGGTATACCATAAACAGCTTTATTCTGCTTGTATCTGTCTCATTTTTGCACAGCTTAGTCACTGCTTTTGATTTTGCTTTGCTTCATTCAAAGCTTATTGCCAATAATACACAGTCACTGATTCAGTCTTGCTGACTTTCAGATCCCTGGTGTTGCAAATAAAAAAATCTAATAGGACAAGGCACAGAGCCCCTAACAAAAGATTTCATTTGCTCTGAACTTCTTGTCAGCATATGTACAGATGGAAGGTGAATGGAAAATACTAATGTACTGATACAGCACCCTTTATACTCATACTACAGTTCCACAGATTTCTACAGGAGGTCTAACATAAAAGAAATCAAGACTGATTTTAAAAAGCAAACAGGTCTTACCCATCAGGTGTGACTTAACAGGCAGGAGAGAGAAAAATGATCATAGATACCTAACAACATACCTGGAAAATAAGGAATTCTTTTTCCACCCAGTTTGTAAGCAACACCGATTTTAATTTCATCAAGGACATCAAGAATATCCAGTTTTGTTAATGCCAAACTGTACAGAAAACATAAGTTAGTTACACCCATGATGGAACGCCTCTTTAATCCTTTACACCTGTCTTTTTCATATACATACCCTCCCCCCCCCCCCCTTCTAGTTTTGTACTCACAAGTCCAACCAAGGCAACCCAGCAAGCAGAAACACACAACTAAATTAAATTATGAATGCTGCTAATTGAATTAACACCTCTGGAACGAATACATATCTGAGTTACTAAGAATTCCAAATGCTTCGCTGGTCATACAGGTGCGGTGTTCAATTCAGTGCATGAAAATGCAAGCCTATTATGTAAAGTGGCACTTAACTGCACTTGGTCTGGGTGTGTATGACAGCATGTCACTTTACATCACTACTAGTGATTATTTCTGTTACTCCTACTGATTCAGAACAACTTTAAGACAGACTTATTTACTAAACTGCACTTTCAAAACAGACTTCACAAGCATAAGCTGGCTACTAAATCACATACATAGTTCAATAGGAAGGACCCCAGCCTGACTTTCAGTGCCTGGGCTGTGCTACCAAGGTTGTCAGTTTAATGAACCTTTTCTCATCTTGTGAATGAACACAATGGAACACAACAATGGAACCTCAAGAAGACAGTGCAGTATTCACTGATCAGAATAAAGCTGCATTTTAAAACTGGTCAAGACTAGTGCCTGATAAAAATATGAGTAGCTAAGGATTTTGACAGGTAAGTGCATAACAGCCCATGCCATATGTGCTCAATAAGTATATGATGAATGCAGTGATTAAATGAAAAGACCTTTTGGGAAAGAAGCAGTCTCTCCATGTTTTTTAACTGTCACAGTTACCAGAGATGACATAGTTTTGTTGACAGAAGTGCAGTAATAGAACTGAAATGGGAGGAAACATAATGCCTTCCTAACACTATTTCCACATAAACTAGAGCTGTGAAAGTTAAAAGTAAATATAAACCCAAGTAAAAAAAAATATTTCCTTTCTTCTGACAAACTAATGAACAAAGACCTCTATTATTTTGTAACATGAGTAGCATAAACAACTATTAAGTCTCAGTTTATAAGATATTTAAATGCCTAGGCTCATGTGTTTGCATAAATAAACAAGTTTGCCTGAATGCATGAGTAAGTCTACACTTCATGTGAACAAAACTGCAATTAAAGGTTTGCAACTTTCTCTGAAAATATAGATTGGTAATTAGTTATAAATAAATAGCTTGTGTCAATTATTAGCATTAGACAAAAGCTAGCTTGCTAGCATTACGGTCTTGAACAGTTCCTTTTAAAGAACCACTTTTCCTTTAAAATGTCAATTTAATATATAATTTTAATTACAATAATTTATCAACCAAGTAAGTCACTCAGTCCCAAAGAATATAAATCTCAGCCCATTAAATGCATAATTTATAATATATTATATTATAACTTTGCAAATAAATAAACCTGTCAGGACCAGAACGAAAGCTGTGCCACCTGCTGTACACTTTGTGTCATCCTGCTCACGTAACTTAAAGAGGTAGTGGTTCCAAAGGATGCAGAATTGTTCTAACAAGTATGCTACATTTCAGGCAACCAAAGCTCAAAACCAGTAGGTTTTAAATCACGACATAGGTCAGTATGAATGCACTGTATCAAGAACACTGACAGAAAACTGATACATTGACCCAATCTACATCAGCCATCTGATATAAGCAAAGTGAAAACACATTGAAAAAGAACTGCTGCTATGATGTTGTAAAATCACTTCATTTGAAAAAAGTCAAAGGAATTAAATCACTATTAGCATTAAAATAATTTGCAGTTGCCCACTGTGAATTATTTTATTGCTTAAAATGCAACACTTTACTGGACTTATATTAATGTTACCTACATATTTATTCTGTGAAGCACAAAATTATCGCTTCCAAATGTAGCGCAAAATCAGTGATGCTTACGCAGTGAATCCGTTGATCATATGAACATATTTCAAACTGACAAGATCTAACCAGCCACAGCGTCTCTTTCTGCCTGTAGTTACTCCCCATTCATGGCCACGGGACTGTAAAAGATCTCCAATTTCCTAAAATAAGACAAAAAGAATACTGATGGCATTTCATTGAAAAATAGCAGAAAATGAATATAAACAATTACGGATGAATAGCAAGAAAAATATAATTGTTTAATTCCAAGGCCTTTTTGTAGGAAAAATAGAAAAAAAATGAAGTTTTATTAAGAGGGGACTAAGGTGAAGAATAAAGCCCTTCATCCACAGGACTTATGTATTTCAGTCACTAGCATTTCCAAAATACTTATTTAATATGACTATTTCATGTTCCAAGGAGATATGTTTCTTCCTTCTTCCTCTGATTGGAAGATTTCCTTGATGGTACAGCCCTGGTTTTAATTTTGTTTCCATGTCCCTTCTTCATCTGTTTGGCAACTACTGTTTTTTTGTGAGCAAGACTGTAAATGCTTGGGACAAGACCAATGCTTGTACAATGTCCAGGTCAACAGACTCCTTGACCACACCTATGGCTCTCAGGTTCTACCACAGCATGCAACTGCCAACTGCTCCCTTCGGATTGTCAGTGTTTATAATGTGTTAAAAATGAAGAAGAAACTTTACATTCATGATTCATAAAACTAAAAGGTATCACCAATTCACTTGAGCCACTAGAGAAAGGATTTTCATAACTAAATCCTTAAATTAGATTCAGATCACTGACCTAGCGACTGTTGTGTGCATAGCTCATAATCAATACCCTGAGCTTTCTAGTTTCTTGAAAATATTGGACAATCTAAAAGAACCAAAATCTCTTCCCTTCTTTGTATTGACCAATTTGTGATTGACTGGCTGAAGCACACATCACGCTTATTCTACAAATCACACAGAACACAGGCTATCAAGCACAGAAGTTGTATATTGTAATTTAAGATTTCCTGTGATGCACTGACAGTTCCACTCTACAACAAACTCTTACCACTGAAACACACCTAACAATATTACATAAAATGATGAAATCTGGTTTCACATCATTCATTACAACAGAAGTGTGGTCACTGTAATATAACATCATCACACTCACGTTTCTCTCCTCTGAAGAAAAATACCTTAATGTAATTCTCTTCTTGAGTGACTACTCGGCATTATTATTATGGTACTTGTTTATCACTGGTTTACCTTTACCCTATTCCACTGTCCTTATTTTTTGGCTACTGTATATATCACATTTTATAACATTAAACCTACATTAATCTGCTCAGTGGGAAATGCTCCAATTCCCACCCGAGTAGTATATGCCTTCACCACACCGTAAACATCACCAACATGCTGGGGAGGAACACCAAGTCCAGTGCATACACCACCTACAGTGCAGTTCGATGAAGTCACAAAAGGATATGTGCCTGTCAGAAAAACACAAGAGCACAACCCTGTTTCAGCAATGACAAGAAATAAAGATTGCTTTTTCCTTTGTGAATTGAAAGGAGATTTTCACCTGCATGTTTGGCTTTAAAGCTAAACTGAAACAGCAGCCAGAGAGTAAAACGAGATCTCCTTAATACATGTACCCATTTTGCTTTTAAGAGAACATATAAAGCTGTTCTTCCCCAAATTGCTTCCTCTTGTTGTGAATAATACATACTTAGTTTTCTAAAGCTCCACAGAAACCCTTCAAAATGAAGGAGTTTTTCCATTCAAATAGCTGAGTCATCCTGGCAATATGTATAAGCATATTATTAGTGAGCAAGAAATTCACACAGACAAATAAAACACACTACTTTCCTACAGTTTCTTACAATGAGTTTTCAAGTATGCGCTATCTATTCCAATGCGAAAGCTTTTCTGCTTTCATCCTTTGCTACTCTCACTGAGGACTGCCCAGAAGGGAGAAATTTAAAAGCATCTGAATACTACTTAGGCACTGGATCTATTATAGAACACTGCTGCTGTGTAAAGCTTTTTTCACTGTCCTGTGTATCACAGAAAGTATTTCTGCTACATCCACAGAGAGCCTGGTCACAGGCTGACATTCCCAGCGCCCTACACAAGCAGCTCTGAATATCTACAGCAAATTTTCTAAGTCTTAAAAGGCTATTCACATTCTCTACACTGTGACTCTGGGTTGGAGAACCTCTCCAGGTCTTAATTTCATTTTCATGGAGACCTAAGTGGTTTAATTAGACTCTGGGTAAGAAAGCAGAGATCAGCTGAAGAAGCTAGGCTTACAGGTTATCTGCACCAGTTTAATCCTCCCTCCACTGCAGAGTAATTATCTCAGCAGCACTGCAATGGGTGACTGGAATGTATGGCAATGTGAACACACATTTAGAAGTAACAAAGAACATCTGGAATGCAATTTCAACTCCACCAGAATAAACTTCAGTAAAAAACAATATCTAAGCACTTAATCCTGTTAATGATACAATCTGTGGCTTACTGTGCTTTACTTCTGGGTAGATCTGTTCCTATTAAAGACTATTTTGTTGCTGTATTTTCCTGCTCTTTGCAAAGCTGATATAAACACAAATCAAAACCAATCTCCTACAAGTTAAATTAAGTTTAGAATTTAACATACCAAAGTCAATATCAAGTAATGCTGCATTGGCTCCTTCAACAAGAATCTTTTTTGGGGAGCCATGAAGAGCTTCGTACATAAAATAAATGCCATCTCGAACCATGGGTCTTATTTTTTCAGCATATCCCTGCAAATTTAAGTAGAAATGTTAGTTTCCCCAGACAACGGCTGGATGCAGAGAACACTGCTCACTTTTGAAATGCAAAACATACAAATAACCCTAACACACCAGCCTCAATTAACTATGTTTTACCTGAAAAATACAACCATTAGCTTGTATTTCACTTAAAAACCAATAAATGTATTGAACAACTCACATAAGAAAACATGACTTGTAATGGCATTAGAATCCTGTAATTTCTGTACAATTTCTATTCACAGAGATGTTGTAAACCTACCTCTTTTTGTTAATAAGACTCCATGTGTTTACAGTCTAGACACAATGAGAGTGGACTTAGAAATAGTTCAAGATCCAGAAGAAAAAAAAAGTCAAAACCGCTACTCACAAATACTAAAAAGTATCTTTAAATGTAGTACCCTACAACAAGCACCAGCAAAACTTGGGAAAGGTAAGACTTTTTTTAGCATCCTCCTTTACTACATATTCATGAAAGATGTTTTACGAGTGGCTCTTCAGAATTCATTTATAAAAACACATTTTTGAAACACAGCTTCCACAAACAATTCTTCAGTAAGCATGGAAGTCTCTCAGACAGACTACATCAGTCATGGCTGGAGACTGTTAACCAAGAGTGCCACCCTGTGCTCTCTTGGCTACTTTAATACAACAGTTGTTTCATGTCAAAAAAGCAAAGTATTACAGGGGAATTAAATAATAAAAAAAAAATCATTTAAATGCACACATTAAGAGAACATTCTATTACAATGCACAGGTACTGCTTATTAAAAGGCTTTGTTATAGTGAAGATACACATTTTTCATTTAAATTGATTAATTAGTTTAATAAATAGGAGTTCTGGTTTTCATAATTTTTACTTTTAAAATTAAGTATTACTGTTTTCTTCTATATTTTCCCTGAAACTGAACAAATATTACAAGTGTTAAATCCTTACCTTTAGCTTTTTCAATTGTCCTTCTATATCTATTTCCAGTGTGGGAAACATTGACTTGTACTGTTGTGCCAGATTTTTAAATCTGTAAAATATTGAAATCATATCTATGAAGAATATAGTTACTGCTCATAGCACCTTTGGCAAGAACTCAGTTTATGTTATATAAGGATATACTCGGAGCTATACAGAGAAAACACCCAGAACTTTGATACCTCAACCACAGCATTACCTAAAGTACAGAATTACATTTTAAACTGTAAGAAATATTGTGAAGTACAGGAAATAAACATACACATTCTTTCCATTTTTTTTTGCTCCTTTTAGACAATTTATATACAAAATTCAGACACATATTTAAAAAAATCTTGTTAAAAGCAAGTTTGTCAGCCAAAATGTATCACTCTTTGACATAATATTTAGAAAGTAAAACAGTTGTACCTTGAAGAAAATTCATCAAAGTCAGAAAGAAGGTCACAAATTCGAAGGCCTGTGCGTGCAGCTTTGGAAGAATAAGTTGGTCCAATTCCCTTCTTTGTTGTGCCAATACTAATTAAAGATAAACCCCAAACATGTAATAAATATATGCAAAAATACGCTTTATGTTAGGTAATACTATTAAAGCTCTTCAATATACCATACACTGGGAAAGAGGTCTAAGAGAGAAAAAAAACCAACTAAAGTTCTAAATAGTAAAAGATACAGCCATTTTCATGCTTCAGTAGATTTGCATAAATATTGCTAATGTTCATTGTATAGAGTAAAGCTTTAAGCCTTGGGTCTGGCTAACACAAGCTTAATTGAAGCTGTTTGTATATCCACATATTATAAGGTCATAATGGTTATTACACTATCCTGTGGTATTGTACATCCCTTAACACAAACAATAGGAAACAGCGGTCATTTTCGTATTTCCACAGTTGCAGCACTGCCTATAGTTGTAAACAACAACCAGTTGAAACAACAAATCAGTTGCAACAATTAAACTGTTTCCCTGTCCCGTGCCTATCTGAGAAATGCATTTTAGAAATACAGTAATATTGAGATCTTTATTTGTATGCTAAGTTTGACTGAAATTGTTCAATGGATCAAAAACTAATAGGTTAACAGAGAGAAAAAACACAGTACGTTCAGGTAAACCTTCACTCTTTCAGAAACCAGATTAATGAAATACGAGGTTACACACTGCGCTAAAGTGTAAGATTAAAATTAAAATAGGAACCAGTATCTCCATGAAGCACAAGTGAATATATGATAAAAGATTACAAGCACGGAACCTAATCATGCCACTTCAGAGCTGATTCAAAAGAGCATCACTAGTCTGATATCAAACTGGATTGAAAACATCATTTTAATGGAAATGAGTTTTGAGAATTTGGCAGGAATTTCAAAATGTCTCTATATGTTGCAGAGAACTAAAATATGGAAATATGGAGAAATTCATACTCCACCTTTTCAGTAATACCTCAGAGTTTGTTCACTAACGTAAGCAGGAGCAGAAAAAGTCACAGAAATAGTAACATTAGAAAGGCTCTTTTGCGATACATTGCCTTCCTGCTTTCCAAAATTACACTGATTTTTCACATTTGCTTAATTATTAATGAAATGAAAGTGCTGAAAATACTTACTTTTTTCCTTCTTGTGCTTGACGTTGCACTTCCTGGAGCCCGTCTACAGCCTGGTGGAAGTCAAACACTGCAATGGAAATATAATGGACAGAGTGGAAGATCAAAGGAGAAAACTGTTCTTTCACAGACATTCATAATTTCAAGACAAAGTGCCTTTGTTATCATTGACAGTCCACAGGCCTCCTTGTGTGGAAACAGAATGAGTATTACTTAAACATTGTGAAAACATGTAAAACATCACTCTTTAGTGGATACAAATTCCATTATTATGCTTCAGATAGATGACACATAAAGAAGACATATTAGATCAAATACATGACTATTTTGTGGAGTAATAATGTAATTTAGCACCATGAGCTAAGCAAACATTTATGAGATTTTCCCCCTTCAATCGTGACTTACCTATATGTGCTCTATCTGATATAATCAGTCTTTTCTCCCAATCTTTCAAACCTGTCAGAAGATAAAAAGTAGGATTTCAGATGCACTGATTGATCAAAATTTGTTTTTCAATTTTTCTGTCTTCTACTTTATATAGCTTCCTATTAAGAAGACTGCTGACAAAATGGATAAACCATAAGTGAATATCAAATATCAGCAAAGTTTTCATTAACATTATTTTATACTTTTTCAGCTTTCTCATTTTTGGTATGGACAAAGATACTCACTACTTCTTAATGCCAGAACACTGTGGCTTACACATGATTTCTTTTCTGGAAAGATTCTTGTCTAACTTGCTATACAATAAATCAGTTAAACTCCATTTGTGCCTCCGAAAATAGAGAATTTATATATATAAAATCATAAAACAATATAAGATGTGAGGAAACTCTGAAGGTCATCTGGTCCAAAGGTTTGCTCAAAGCAGAAGCAACTGAGTTCATACTCTGGCACAGAAATGGAGACACAGAAACTCTGGGTTAAATCATCTCATTTTGATGTCAAAGGAAGCTTTGCCACACTCCTTAGGACTTACATTGTATCTAATATGGTATCAAATGCCACAGAACTCCCTAAAACCCCATGAGAAGATAGCTTTTGAAAATCTGTGTGAATACTACAACACGATTCCATGTTTTAAATAAAGTTTTCCTCAGTATTTAAAATCCAGAATGTTATTGCACTTCATATTTATGGTCAGACACAAAGGTTTAAGAAAACCCTCAACCTGGCTGCCAATTTAAAGAAAGATTAAGAATTACAAACCTTTCTTTTCATTCTTTTCAGCTTCTTCAAACAGGCCTGGTAAATGTATAACCACTCCATTACCTTTGGGAACACAAATGGTTTATTTTAAAGCAAGAAATAAAATATTCATTCGTAGGATGTAAGGCATGTAAACACCTGCTGTCCAAAACTGCATTTAAAAGGTGAGGCTAAGTTTCTCACATTTTTCACAAAGGATAAATCCTCATTTTGGTGAGGCACCTACAAACCTAAAAAATCAGAAAAAACAGAGCTTGCTTGTTTCAGATGTGAATGCCGGGCGTGCTCCAAAGCCAGCTGAGGTAAGCGGATTCTTGCCTTTGTTTGTGGTGGACTTTGCACCACAACTTCAGCCTCAATTGTTCACTGGTAAAAGCTCAAAGAAGTCCATGGCCTTACACCACTGACAACCCTATGTGACAATATTTAAACTTTCTACAGTATTTGCGTATTTGTTTTAAACTCAGCTCAAACTAGTGCAATCTTCTCCTTTTGTAGCTTTTGAGCTACAATACAGAATTCAGAAGCAATATGGAGCATTACTGACGAGACATGCAGGATTAGTGCTGTAGTGGGCTGAAAACTGCTGCTGTTGGGAGCATCAAAAATATATTCAAGAGCCTATCTCAGCCTAAGTTTAGGATGGCTTAAGTTATAGTTTTTACTACCTGACAAGGGAAAGGAAGACCATGCTCAGCAGAGAGAAAAAAGTTTAATACATTTCTATCATCCATTCGGAAATTAACAAACAGAACAAAACTTAAAGTCCATGACTCACTGACACTCTAAGTCGTTTCTTGCACATTCTGCATATGTTTTTTTCTCTCAGAAACAAACATAATTTTGGGCAATAAGAGGCTTAAATTTGCCTACGACTTAACTATGAGTTTAAAGTCCAGTAAGCAATGTGAACTTTTTTATGATGCCATCTGCGTCCAATATCTTTACAGCAAAATACAACATCACCATAAACAGTTGGTCATGTGAACAAACAGGAGACTGTATTATAACCTTCAAAGCACACCCCTGTATCTTGTGGCCTATTTCCAGAAAACTGGTAAAGAAATACCAGAGATAAATTATGTTATTCATTTAGCCTAAGTGCTGGGGTTTGCATCCTCAAAAAACAGCATATGTACTTCTGAAAGTATAAAAGGATTGTGCAAGTAGAGGGTGGGATCCAAACCTGTACCATAAAGGGTGAGAAAGAGTAACATGGTAGAAAGAGGGGGTTCTTAGTTCCAATTTTCTAGTAGCAGAAACTAAACTGACACTGAAAGTAGCGTAACTCTTCATGTTAAAGCAGATGCAAAAGAAAAGTCAAACAGCTGAAGCTAAACCAAATCTGTCAGCCAAGTATATGTTTTTCTTTGCTGCTATAAAATATGGTTGCATCTACCCACCGTGTAATGTTATTTTATTTAGTAAGTTCCAATATTGACTTACCAATAAAAGAAATTGCCTTTGGATTAATGATGCCACTAGGAAATAGGTGAAAATCATATTCTTTCCCATCAACAACCACAGTATGGCCTGCGTTATTCCCACCCTGCAACAGAAACAAATACCTTAAGATTAATGGTCTTATACCACCACTCTGAAATCTCAGCAGATGATTTGACAAAATCATCTTCTTTTATTTATACATTCATATCTTAGGTCACTGCTTTCTCCATCTTACAGTTTCCTGAGATGCTGTAGTATCGTAAAAAGGGCTCAGAAAGGACAATTAGAGGACTGAAAGATTTCAGCAGGACTGTGTAGTATCATGAAGCAGGACAATACCATGGAGTCAAGGCAGAACTGGGGCAGAGCAAGAATAAATGCAGGAGTGGCAGAAGAACCTAGAAGAGAACTAAAGCTTCTGGGAACATAACTGCACTGAACTACTACCCATGGAGTCCTGTCTTCGACGTGCCAATGCAAGCCCATGCCTTTTCAGGCATCTTCTGTACATGGTCATTTCTCTGAGTTTAAGCCTTCAACACCAAGTAGTTCCTTCTGAGTGGAAGCTCTTCCTGCTTGCCTACCCACAAACAGCTACTGCTTTTCTACGTATTCCAGATGGAAGTTCTATATAAAGTTGGGAGCATGTGTAGTCTTTGCAGATTTGTGGAATCTCCCCATCAAGGGATGATCTACTTTTTGGAGTCTCCTACAATTCACATGTTACACAAGTACCTACGAGACCTGAAAATACGAGCTGGTATTTTCCTCAAGAAACTGATTTTTTGTGAATGGCTTTAAAAGAGCATAATGAGACAACACACAAACTTGGGAAGAGGTGAGTAAATCAAGGTCATGAGGTGATTTGAACAGAAACAGTAAAGTTTAAAAGTTTAAAAATTCAAGGTCCAGTTTTCTCAGCATGCTTAACTTTTGCTGCTTTCTGTTACCATGTAACTTTTTCTCCTGATAGGGTTGGGAAACCTGACTACTTGTCTGCTCTGGTGCTACAGACCTTCATTTTCCAAACAATTACAAATCTTTGTGGATTTGATATGAGGTCTGAATGATGTAGAAGTGTCTGGAATGAGGGTATCTACTGAAAGGAGAATTGAGACTGTCACTGGTAATTTGCAAATAATGAAGAATGTTGGCTGAATACAGGAAATTATATGAAAACACTAGGAAAGGTCAGTAATTGATAAAAATTAATAATATAATACATGTTCTTCCAGAGGTTCATTTACTCATTTGCTCATTTCTTTGCATGTGATATACAGGAAAATGGCAACCAACATTCCTTTCAAAATGTAGATATATGCTGAAACACAACATTAAGAAAATAATAACTATGGGTTATAAAAATAAAAATCAAGCATTTTTTAAGGAGGGGGATGGAGCAAAACACTAGAAACATGCCTTTAAATATGACCAAAGTAATTCCCATGCGCTGGAAGACGTGAGCTCAACAATGACATTTAAACAGACAACCTGCTAAGAACAAGCTGAGTACAAGTTGTAACAGAAAAACTGGTGCATGCACAAATCTCACTTGATTTAGCAAACTGATGGGTATCTCATCCTTGGGTTGGGAAGGACTCTTGTATGTTCTGCTAATGCAGGGTTATAAGTTGTCTGGAGAATCCAGAAGCAAGCAGAACCATCCTATGTACTTAGCTTGCCTCCCAGACACAAGAAGCCAGTTGCAGAAACCTAGATCTAGTTGAAGATACTGAACTAGCTAGCAGGCTAATAAATCAGCAGGAAAGTACTTCACGTGATATTTAAGAGGTCTGGAACTGGACAGACTGCACTGGTTGAAACACTAATTTATTTTATTATAGAGGTATCAAGTTTGAGAAAGAGGCTTGTGATGTCTTCTGAGACAAGCTGGTATGTTGTCACTTACACTACAGTTAAATTATGCTTTTCTAAATCAACATGAGTAGAAACAAATGAAATCAGGCTTGATGACTCAATTTGAAATAACAGCACTCCTAAATTATACTCAGAGGTCCCCCTGCACTGCTACAGGGTGAGAAGGTAGAGAATTTGAGAGTAAAGTTGAGTGCAGGAAGAAGGGAGGAAGGGAGAGATAGATGTTTTTAAAACTCTAGGCTTATTTCTCATTATCCTACTCCGTTTTGATTGGTAATAAATTAAACTGATTTCCCCAAGTCAAGTCTGTTTTGCCCATGACAGTAATTGTCAAGTGAAGTCTCCCTGTCTTGATTTTTACTCACAAGCCTTTCATTATATTCTCTCCCTGTCCAACTGAGTAGAGGAGTGACAGAGTAGCTTTAGTGGGCACTTGGTGACCAGGGTTAACCCACCACAATAGCCTGCAGTGGAAAATTAGTATTCAGCCTTCTGAAAGTACCTACATTGCTTAATAAGTCCGTTTTTTATTAACTTCGAAAGTGCTAGAAGTTGAAGCCCTATTAACAGCATTAATATGTATAACTCCAATATATTTTGCCTCAGGAACACTTTACTACCTTGTGGTGCTGAAAGCTATGCCTTCTTTTTATTAAAACCCAGCAGACCACCAGCAATGTGGTTTAAATTCAACAACCTAAAATGCCTGTCATTTCAGGTTCAAAACAGACTTCAAGTTAATAGAAATAACTGCAATATGTTGTTTTCAAAGAGTTAAACAACAGGAAACATAGTAGACATTATTTTCAGAGCACAGCATCCAATATGGTGAGGTTCAGGTTTTTGTCTTTAATTATTTTTAAAGAATATTTAAGTTGGACTCAGATAAAAACTGGATTTTTCTGGAATATTTTAATCTACATTTTCAGACTTATAATAATAATAGTGTAAAGTTATATATTGTCCCAGTACCAGAAGGAGCTAGAGGAACTTAACACCCTGATGGTTTTTTTTGTTCAGTACATTAATTTTAAAAGAAAATGCATTTCCAAGCTTTTTACATGCTGATCTACTCATGACATTGATTCTTCTACTGAAGTAATGTACTTTGGTTACTATTCCATAGTATGTGAAACAAGAACTATGTCAAGACACTGAACTGAGAAGCTATTGCATCTTACCGGTGTTAACAACTGTCTGCTGATATAAACACTATCTTTCAGAGGATTAACAACGATTATGAACAGGTTGGCAGAGGACAACACATAGTCTTCATCTCTTTAGTAGAACTTACAAAGCAGAAAGAGAAACAAACATACTTTCCAAAGAGCTCTGCCATTTAAAGGCTGGCCTTTCGTTCTGTATTACTTTTTAAAAAAAATCATTCTCTGCAGTAGAAACAACCCAAGGTAGAAATAGAATTTGTATTCAGAGCAGCAGTGAGGCTGTTCAGCACCTGCAGCAAGCACTCTCTTCCCCAGCTGGCCTCAAGATACCTGTTTGAATATGAATGAAATGTGCCCCGATGCTCAGATGTGTTTCTGCTTGCTCCTGCCAGCCAGGTAGCGTGCAGGAGACTACATTCTGCATGTGTCAAGAGGATTGTTTCCAGGTGCTCCACTGGTTTCCACTGGTTAGCACATCCTTCATTTGCTTAATGCTCCCCACAAAGCCCAAACATAACTGAATTAACTAGACTGATACAAAAAATCATCAGAGCACGTGCCTTAAAACCTGATGACAGTTTCAAATTATAACTAGAGGATGAACACAAAGCAGGTGTGTTTCTGATGAGTCCCACAGTGGTCAATTCACACCCTCTTCCAGCTAGTAATGTTAATCAATGAAATTGAGAGAAAACAGAAATTCATTCTTGAAGATACGAAGCCAGCACAGCAATCATTTGAGCACTGTACCAGAAGTACACAGCAGTCTGAGCTCCTTAGCCAGTTGGCCTATGCAGTGAATGTAAACATGTCAACCAGGTTTAGAATAAATTAATTAGAAACAAAAAGATGGGCTGAAATCTGGATTGGAGATATCTAGGCTAGGAAGCACATAGAGGCGTCTGAACACAGTTGCAGTGCTTGCCAATATGCCTAAGGCAAACCTTGCATGTATAAATGGGAATATCAAGTAGGAGTAGAGAGATTGTATTACCTCTCCTTTTGGCAGTGGTGCAACTGCTACTAGAATACTGTGTCCTTGGTACTCGGACAAGATTACAAAATGATCCCCCTCTGGCATTATAATCCATGAATTTATAATCTATGAATTGGAATACCAGATACAAACCAGAAGTTTGAGAAGTCTGCATGTGAAAACCAATAGTATGATTCAAACAAATGCTTTATTCCTGGCAGTGTTCAAGGCCAGGTTGGACAGAGCTTTGGGCAACATGGTCTAGATGAGGCATCCCTGCCCACGGGAGTTTGAACTAGATGAATTTAAGATCCTTTCCAACCCTAACCATTCTATGATTTCTGTCTATTTCTCTTCATTGTAAGTATTTCACCTCTACTAATTCCACCCATCAATTAAGCAAAACATTTCCTGAAATTCAGCTACATCTGCAGACCAAATACCTCTCATCACAGAATCATAGAATAGTTAGGGTTGGAAAGGACCTTAAGATGATCTAGTTCCAACCCCCCTGCCATGGGCAGGGACACCTCCCACTAAACCATGCCACCCAAGGCTTTGTCCAACCTGGCCTTATAGAATCATAGAATAGTTAGGGTTGGAAATCATACTGTCAAAGAGACTATAAAATGAGTTTTCTTATCTAGATTGAGTAACTTTCTTCCATTTACAGCATTTCATATGTGATTCTGAATAAACAAGAAGGAGCATTGTTACATAAACTGCTTGTTCTTTCTCTTCACAATTTAATTAACAGTGGCTATTTCTTTCTAACTTACATTAGCAACTGACTGGAACTAACTTGAGTAAAAGTAGATATTCAGTGTTACCAGCATAACTGGCTTTGACATGACCTTTATAATAATACAAATCCATTGTCTTTCTTGGTGTTTCTCTTGATCTACACCATTGCAAATGATCTTAGAACATCACTGGTTTAAAAAAAATAAATAAAATCCAACACACAGATGAATGCAATGCACCAAGTGCTCTGACCACCAAGGCCCTCAGACACCATGTCACAAAACCACCTGCGTATTAAAGGTTCTCAGATGACTGAAAGTGCTGTACATTACAGCTGTGAGGTTGCTGCCATAGGTTCTAGTTATAGCTTCCTTTACTGCAAGCTTTTCCTTGCCATTTTCTCCAGTTAACTCTCATCTGATAGCCATCAACTCAGTCCCAAGAAGTGGATCACAACTTTTTTTTTTTTTTAAGTTAGCCATTGGAAGGAGCTGGGTTACAGAATAATCACAAGTGTACTCAGACCAGAAGACCTGAAGGAGCAGTGATTTTTAAAGTGACAGTGGTGACAAAGACGTGGAATGAGTTGCAAGTATTTAACTCCTGACAACAACTGTCATCGGTCAAATCTAGTTTTACCTTCCCAAAGAATATGCTTGCAATAAACTTCAAGAAACACTCTGCATAGAACTGCTATATCCAATTCCTGCATCTGGTCAAGTATGTTCCTTCAGTATTCCTTGTCACGTCTCACAGAATAAGCAAAATCCAAAGGATCCCACCTTCCTATTTAAAACAGTGATCTCTTCAAAAACTCCTGAATTCCCATGGAAAGAGACCTTCTAAAGCCTATTGAGACAATTAGTATGATTATAAATACAAACACTCCTGAGAAGAGCTGAGCAAAACTTTTGACCTTTTAAAAAAATATGTAAAAACATTTCTTGCACAAGTATCAAAAACTGAAGCTTAGATCATATTTTCACTAATAATGTAGTATTTTTCCTTCATGACAAATGAAGAGTGGCCCTAACTTATATGGATATATTGGTCTTCCTAAGTGTCTGGAAAATGCAACTGAAAAAGCCAGGTCTAATTCAACTCAGGTTTCAAACAGCAGTCAGTGTAGGCAAACTAGACACTGAAACTCAAGTTATTTTCTCTCAAACAGAATTCAAAGTTTTGTCAAGCCACATAAAAGCAATCTACTACAACAGACCACAGCAACAAAACACACACTTAACTCCAGCAGAAGATGTAAAGAAAGTAAGAAAATCAAGTTATATTGATAGAAAATTCTATAGTGAAAAAAAATTGACTCATAATCCTAAAATAAAGAAAAACAAACATGAAAAACCTAGACATGTCTGCTCATCTTTAGTCCCCTCTTCTGAAGAGGCATAGTCATGCCCCTGTGGGAAGTAATATGATCCAAGGATATGAACATTACTTTTCTTATATCTGTAAACAAGTTAACAACAGCTAGTGAGTTACAACAGGAACGAAATAGAACAGATGTCATTTCAGCTTAATTTTCAGCTGCTTTCTTCTGATGCTTGTAGAGGATAATAAATTCATCAGGCTTTATAAAGGGGATTGAAAATTAAGCTTGCTTTCTTATGGAGATTTGGAAACTTTAAACCTGACCTTCTCATACAGTATTTATAATCCTGGTGGTCCTGAGATGATCTCGCTGATGTCCAAAGGAGAGGCTAGTTTAAAATAGCAATGTCACTATGTTGCTTTAAAGCCTAAAATGATACAGCATAGGATGTAAGTACAAGCAAAATGAAAACTAAAATTTGGACAAAATACCTTACAAGCAACAGATTGCTGCAATAAGGTTTCATTTTTTTTTTAAAGGGTGGAATTCTGTATTGTAGGTAAGGAAACTACTCACACTTCATGAACCCTCCCCTGTGTGGAATAGGAAAATAAATCTCCTTGCTTTTTTGCAGCAATCTTGCAAAAGAATTACTTAAAGAAATGTGCCCATATGAATGTACACATTCTGTAAGTGGGATTATCAACCTTCCCAAATATCGGAGAAATCAAACAGTCCTGCAGTACTGCATACTCATGACTCCAAGGCCACCAATCTCTTCACTGAAGACTGTCAAGCACTAAATCACTAGGAGATTAAAGTATTTACATACTATTTTATTCTGTAGGGAGAAATTATACTAAATATGAGGGTTAAACCTCACTGAATGGAGAGCAACACGTTACATACATACATACAGAGAAAAACAGTATCCAACAAGCACCTCTAATGCATAATCATCACAGAACACTGCCCTAATTTAACACCTGCTGCACACAGTTCCAGCAGCCCATGATCAATAAGGACAGTCACAACAATGTGTGGCTGCTTTGCCCTGCCATGTCAGCCATACAGTAGAGGAACAAAGCACCCTGTCTTGTACCTAAACCACTAAGAAAAACCTCTCATCTGGCATTTCCCCCACATCTCATGTTTATTATTTGATCACTTGCCCATGGTATGTTCCTTTGCATTCTTCAAAGTTCCACTTCCAATATACATGGTATTTACTTTGCACTAGAGCAAGGAAATAAGGAAACTAGCAATGATACCAATAGTTATTTTTATCTTAAGCTTTGGGCACGTCCCTTCACTCTTTGATAGATTGTCTCTAATGTTGCAATGGTATCTCAAGCCGAAAAACACTGTTATGCTTTTCTTACTGGTTAGCCCCTCTCAACCTCGTTAACATCCACTACATCAAGAAAACAAGCCACTCAACACCCTTGGTGTATGACTTAATTAAACCTCTCAGGTTCAAATGACTGTGAACCACTTAATGACAAAAGACCTTAACAGCAAGATTTTCTGGTACCTTTTTCAACCTCCTCAGCTTTTTTTCCAGTATTAACATCAACTATAATTTTTGTCCATCTGTCTCAAAAGATC
The DNA here is from genome assembly GCF_033815535.1 of Pezoporus flaviventris. Classification (NCBI taxonomy): domain Eukaryota; kingdom Metazoa; phylum Chordata; class Aves; order Psittaciformes; family Psittacidae; genus Pezoporus; species Pezoporus flaviventris. Next base: position 42,390,494 of record NW_026892584.1, on the reverse strand, counting down.
AGACAATCCCTTTTTAAAGCCAAAAGCAATTCTTAACTTGAAAGCATACTGACTTAGGTAGAGGAAATATTTTAATAAAAAGTGACTGCATACTTAGTGAAAAATGACAGCACATTAATATGAGCAACTTAAGAAATCTAACAGCTCTTCTTACCGCAATCACATTCCTACAATTTGGTGGTGTTTCTTCAATGCCAGTTCTTAAGGGAATGCTCATAACATCAGACAGATTGTTTCCAGACTTCCAGAAGGCAGAAGTGTCACAGGTCTGGCACATGAAGCATTGTCATGGGCAACACTGGAACAGCAGTGCCAAACAAAGGCTTGAAAAATCTGAGAACCTGTCTTGGACGAGTAACTGCTGCTGAATCGTTGCCACTGGTTTGGGTATGAAGTGCAGGAAAGACATGCATTTGTGCCACAACTGTTAGAGCAATCTATTTGGTAACTGAGATCAAACGCACTGCAGCAATGGTTATTATCACAGGGGCTCTACTAATTTACCAGCAGTATTTTCTGTATCTTTCACATTGAGCTTTTGGAATATCTTTTTCTCTTTCCTCTCCTTCAATTTGTTTTATCAAATTGTTTATGAAGCATTTTTTTATAGTGCTTTTGGATGTTCTGTTGAAAAACAATTTATTGCACAAGAAAACTTCATCAAGAAAGACAGAACTGCTTACTCTCCATTACAACAGGAACTCATAGACATTTTTGGCACGCGCCTGAGTTATAAAACAGAAAGTGCCTCATGAGTAATTTACTATTACTGGCAAAGATGCATAGTACTTGTCCTGCCATATATGACAATGGACACTATTTCCTTTTCCATTCACACCGATACAGAACTGTGAGGTAAATGTTCAGTGAAAAGTTGCTACTACAAGTGTACCTTACGTAGTCACAGCTTAAGGAAACAGCTAGAACTGTATGAGCACTAGCAGTTCTCAGTGAACTGTGAGCTTACTACAGCAGTTCTATATACACCATTTTGGGAACAGATTAGTTTAAGTGGTGCCTCTGGAGGCACATCACCTCAGCAGTTGTGACAGTTGCCCATTTGTCTGATCATACTCCAAGACACGTCGGAGAAATTATCTAATTAAAACCCAGGCAGGTAAAACCAGCCACAAGCTCTAGCTTTGACGGTAACCACACAACAACATATAAGGTGACATGAGAAGCATACAGCTGGAATGAGAGCTGCCACTGAAGAAACCACCATCTGAAACCATGCTTTGAACAATGCCAAACCTCTCTTCATTAGTATGGTATATGCAACCAAATTACTAAAACTTACATTAGGACTTTTGCTTTATGACAACATGCTAAGAAGCTTGGTAAAAAACAAACTTCCTTCTTCAATATTCTAACTGTTAAAAGCTTTAAACAAATGCACAAAACCTGTCTTTGAAGGAAACGATAAAATGAAACATCTGCAATTCAACTCTTTGATTATACTCTTTCCTGAAAAACATACCAGGAATTAAAAAGTACTGCAAAGCATAATGTGACAGTTCTATGCCCCAGGAGGCCACAATAAGAAACAAATATTACCCTCTGTCATTTGCTCCTGAATGCTTTTGCTTGCCGAAAAGGCAATCTAGAGAAAAATGTTCCTGATGTTCTTCATTAATAACCTGAACTTTCACAAACCTACTAGATCCTTAACAGCCCTAAACTGCCTGTTGTTAATATTTAGAAATACCTTTTCTTCTTGTTCATATGGGTATGTGTGCCCTTATATCTGGTATTTTAACGAAAGCAGCCTCTGAAAAGTTTTGTTCAGCATCATTACAAGAATATCCATAAATATTTTAACTTTATTAAAACATTATTTTTCACAAAAAATGCTTCAGGTATACAGGTAAATGAAATTAAACTACTTCAGGTGAGTAAAATTTCATATTCAAATTGTGTCACACATTTCACTTGCTACTAAAAAATAGGTGAATTATAGTGTGCACCCAACTCGTTTGGGCTTAGACTGTATAATCAAAGTACTGTGAAAGACTGAAGCAACGCAATCAACCAATTGAGACTCTTCAATTAATGCAAAATTTAATTCTGCAATCTCAGGAAAATTAAAGTGGCTGGGGATTTAATGCAGAATTTTCTTTATTTAACAGATTTTGAAGCTTCCCTTGTGTCTGTGAAGGACTTCCTATTCCCATTTGCCTGCTTGCCTTTCCAGTACCGGGAGAAAATACCATTTCATTTCCCTGTAGCAATATAAATGGCACAGATTTTTCTCACAAAATTAACACACTAAAAATACATGAGAAATATTTAATAAAAAATATTTCCTTTCATAGAAAGATATAAAGAAGAAGTTCTTTACTGTGAGGGTGGTGAGGCACTGCAACAGGTTGCCCAAGGAAGTTGTAAATGCTCCATCCCTGGCCGTGTTCAAGGCTGAACTCAGGACACTGCCCATCACAGGGGGGCTGGAACTAGATGACCTTAAGATACTTTCCAACCCTAACTATTCTATGGTTCTATGAATCAGGAACGACTATTTTGAGAAAGCTCTTCAAACTCAAATTTGGCCCTGAATTTAAATTTCTCTTCAGGAGGAAATACAAAACAAAAACAAAATAAACAAAAAAAAAAAACACAACCCAAAATCAAAAATAAAACCAATCTCTTTAAAATGATAGCTCAAGGAGTATCTTACAGCGATGAAGAATTAATCTAGACAAGGCATTGTTTTAGAAGACACAAACATGCCCCTTTCAGACATTCATTTTCTAGCTTTACCTGCTTTCGTATTGCTGAGGACTAAAACAAGCTATCAAGCAGTGTTTCCATTAATGTCTTGGAAAACAGAGTATACGGGACATCAGGAAATAACCCTGTTAATCACCATATTCTAAACAACAAAAAAATTCCTGATAGAACCTTTTCTGACTTTTTCCTCTACAGTTCCTGATAAACAAGATATTCAGTTTTTCTAGTTTAAGCAATGTCTTCTAATACACAAGTGCTATTGCACTCTGAAAGTTTTTCTTAGTTTCTAGGAGGAACATGAACCAAGCAAGGTTCTGGTCCAAACATTAAGGTTTTTCATGGCAATACACAGCATTAATGAAGTCCCTCTCAAACTGATTAAGCTTACAAGTGAATGACCTACAACTCATCAGTACTGTTCACATGCTTTAAACAGATGTGTGTCTTCTCTAAACCTTAATGGCCCCATCTGATTTCTCACAGAAGCAAAAATCATGCACCATCATCTACTTGCATGATTGGCTTTGAAAGCATGAAATACTGTACTATTAAAATGGCATCTTTTAAAACAGCATCCTCAAAATTGCCAAATGCACAAACCCCTCATTAAGTATTAAAAAAGCCCCACTTCTGAAGTCGTATCACTGTTGCTACTCAGAAATAACTTGCTACTTGTATTTTGTCTTTCAAATGTTTTATATTCTTTCTTAAACTCTAATCCTGAAGACACTTCCATTAAATCAGTGTATCTGTAATCCTGCTGTAGTCTCATACAGTGTGTGTGTGCACATGTATTGGTTAACACAGTTCTGAGAGTAGGGAGCAATTCTAGATCCACCTGCCTTCCATCCATACCACTTTCATCATCAGGCTACAGAAAGATGATCTAGATGTGCCCAGCAGCCTATTAAACCATGAGCCACTAGCCTGCTGTTAACAGACACCCTTCCAGCATGCTCATGCATGCATACACATGCGAGTCCTGCATCCTTCAAAGAGGCTGCACCTGGGGGCCATGTTTACAAATTAGTTCTCTGGATGCAGAGCAAATCCGGCTTGAAAGCAGCCTTAGGGCATCTCTCAAAAGTGGGTCTAAAAATGAACAATATGACTTCTTGCAGAACTAGCAGTAATCCCATGAGAAAGCACCATTCCAATGGGGCCTATATGAAATAGTCCTCAGCTAAAACATTTAGTTTTCATTGTCTCACCAAAGCAATTATGAGACCTGTCTTTAAATTCCTAGCCACACATTACTGAGGGAGAAGTGGGAAATAAAGATGGAAAAGTAGCTGTAGTCCTCATAATACATATTCATTAACTTCATAAACTTCTCCCCAAGGTGACTGAAGAACTTGGGAGTTTAATGTCCTAACTGAAAATACTTCCTCCACCTTCTAAATATTTAACTTGCATGACAACATTTATTTACATAACATACTTGATTACACCAATGTCCTTGGGTTTATCAGTTAGATTCAAGGATATCTGCATCTTTTTAATAGCTATCACATCTTTAAAGCACAATAAATTTCATGATACATACCAACTGAGCTGACTACTCATTAATGTGATCTCCCAGGGACAACTGAGCAGATTACTAGGTGTACTGGTCTAATATGTTCATAATTAATGTTTGAAAACAGTTCTTTAAAAAGGTGAGTCTAATTTGATTTATAGTAGACAAATAAGTTTTAAGAATCTCTGCATTACAGTCAAAAAATACATATAAGCAAAGCATGTAAAATCATAGAATCGTAAATGTTCCCTGTTTTCATCTAACTGTTTAAATCTTGTACTTTTACATAAGTTGCTTTTTCCATTTTAATCACGCTCCACTTTGAAATATTCTTAGGATAAACTTCCAGGCGTCTTGCGGGGAACACTACCTGCCCATCCCAACAAGCCCCTGTTGTAAAACTCTGGAAAATTCATGAGGTTTATCAGCAGCTGGTCCTCAAGCCGGCTCATAAGTGTGTTTTCCCGGAGGACCAAGCGACCCAACAGCCTCACAAGCAGCGTCACATCCTTGCAAGCCGCTGACCCCAACCCATGCCCTGGGGCTTTGCTTCCCGAGGCAACCCAGCGCCGGCGAGCACCCGCAGCGCGGGCCATCTGGCCCCGGCCGCGGCAGGCCCCGGCCCCCGGCAGCACCGCCCCTCGTGCCCACGCCTGCCGGCACCTCGGGATCCCGTGTCGCTTATCGTTAAGGGTCAGCTATTTATATTTATAGTGCAGGGCTCTTTCTTTTCGAGTGGCATTTCGAGGCGCAGCCTCCAGGGTTGGGAGAGTGCGGGGGCACACAGCTGCCCACCGGGTCGCATTTGTGTCCCGCCGTTCGCTGCGGGAGAGGGGCAGAGGGAACAGAGAGGAGTAAGGTGCGGGGAAGGGACTAAATACCCACAGGAGCGAGGAGCGACACAAGATAGAAGCTGGCGGAAGGAAACAGAGCTGGAGGGGAGAAATAGGGGGAGAGAGAGAAAGGAGCACCGGAGAGAGGGGACCCGGAAGGAGAGGAGGGCGCTGGGCCGAGGGGAGCGCGGGTAAAGCGGTGGCCGAGAACAGCGTGAAACGCAGGGCAGAGAAGCACCGAGGGGTAGCGGCAGGCGAAGCCGGCCTGACACCCACCTGGCACCGACACACAATGTCCGACTCAGTGGCCAGCAGGTCGACCACCTTGCCCTTGCCTTCGTCCCCCCATTGCGCCCCCAGCACCACCGTCACTTTGTTGCCGCCCGGCTCGCTGCGCGCCCGCTTGAGCCCGCCGCCGGAGTGGCTGCTGCGGTCGTTGGACGCCCGGGTGCCTGACATGATGGGTGGGAGAGTGGCTGGAACGGCCGCCGCCGCCTCGCTCCCCCGCCGGCGCCAAACCCTGCCCCTGCGCGTTTCCCGCGCCGCGCCGCCGCCGTCGGCCTTTAACGGCGCCGCCGCCACCCGCCCCACGCGGCGCGCTGACGTGAGGAGCCGGCTGCCCCGCCGGGCTCGGCCGGCCGCCACCGCGTTTACACGCCGCGGTCCGCACGCACACACGATCGGCACAGCACAGACACACGGACGGTCCGCACGCACACACGCGCGGTCTCTCCACACACACACCGAGCTCCAAGGCACAGAGGCTGTGAGGCACGTGCAGTCCTGAGGCACGCGTGTGACACAGCCACCTCAGAGGGACATGGGCCTGTGTCACCCTCAGACCGACATGCTTGTCTGGGGCATGGGCCTCCGGCACAGATGGACAGACAGACCGACAGACAGACGTCGGGGTGGGTCAGCCGGGGCTGCGTCACTGCTAGGAACGCTCACACAAGGGTCTGAGGCTTGTGGCTGTGTCACCTTCAGGGGTTGGAGGCACATGGCTGTCATGGAGGGACACAGCACACATGTCCGAGGCATGTGGCTGTCACTGCAGTCTGAGGCCCACGGGGCTGTGTCAGAGGGACTTGCAGACACATGTTGTCCTGAGGTCTGTGACTGTCACTGTGAGACACATGAGCAGTGCTGACAGTGACAAGACAAATCTTTGCACTGGTCTTGGGCACAGGGGGTGCGTCACTGTGAGACACACTCAAAGTCCTGAGGTGCATGAGCCTGTGTCACTGACAGACAGAGACAGACAGACACCCGCCTGAGGAGCACAGGCTGCTGCCACTGCAAGACAGATGTTGGTGTGAGGCATTTGAGACTTGCTGTCAGACACACAGAGTATCCTGGCACATAAGCAGGTGCACTTGGGCTGTGTATGTAACAGTGGAGAAGGGCAAGCACGCAAGCAGCTCCGGCACACACGGATCATGAGACACAAACATCCACCCGCTGGCCCCAGAAACATGGGCGGGCGCGCTTGGAGTTTGACAGACACACATGCTACCCTAAAATACAGACAACTTGTTACTAAGCTGGCACATACCCTGTTGACAGGCACATACTAGCCTGTTCTGGTGGCCTGAGACACACAAGACCATTTCAGCCAAGCACACACAGTCACCCACGCATACGCTCACACACTGACCTGAAAAAACACTGCACCATCACTGTGAGACAAATAAGCAAGGCACATGGAGCTGTGTCACAGGGACAGGTTTATGTGCCTGCTTCCCTCACATGACAGGCGAGCAGACAGTGCCTGGCACCCAAACCCCCTTCCCATGCACAAGCCATACACTGGGTTTGATTTTTTTCCATAACATGTATCCTCCAGCTCCAGGCACATAGCACCATGTCCTTAAAACAGCAACTTGAAAAGCATGAGCTTACAGATTAGTCTGAGGTACATGCAACTGTGTTAGTACGATGCATATATATGCCAGCACACACGCGCATGCACAGAAGCAAAACACCACTAGAACATACGAGGTTGCAGCTTCAGGCAGGTGGAACTGCTTGCACACTCCTCCTGGTGAGTGCATGCGTGTGATTCCTACCAAGAGAGCAACTGACAGAAATTCAGCATTTTCAAGTGACATATTCCTTCTTTTACTCTGTGGCTTGGATGAGATGCCGTTGATGTATGAGATCACACAAACATGTTGTCTATGCAATGGTGAAAACGCAGAAGGTACTCATGCAATCTGTTACTCTGGTGTAAGGATGAAAAGAAAGTACTGGAATACCTGAACTCCTGAGAAATAAAAATCCAGCAGCATGCGCAGCTCATTTCCAGTATGCATATGTGGGCTCTGTATGTGTGCAGTATGCATATACACAAGCATCTATACATGCTTATACACAGACATGTATATGTATGTGAATATGCATATGTGGGCTCTGTATGTGTGCAGTATGCATATACACAAGCATCTATGCATGCTTATACACAGACATGTATATGTATGTGCATATGCATATGCATATGTGGGCTCTGTATGTGTGCAGTATGCATATACACAAGCATCTATGCATGCTTATACACAGACATGTATATGTATGTGCATATGCATATGCATAGGTGTGCATATGTATATGTATATATATATGTATGTGCATGTATAGAAATAGCTTAGAGCACACTCCAGACTTCAGCATTTTGTAAAATTCATGTTGGCAAACAGCAGATATTTGTTCTATTTCTTTTTTAGCATTTGCAGTATTTCCTCTAGGAAAAGGAGGTAAGGAAGATTTAACACTCTGTATTCTCCAGCTGAGTATTTAGCATTGATCTGTGGAGGTGAGAAATACGGAAAGCTGGAGGGGAGCTCCTAATATTTGAGCCTTCTTCCCCCTGCTACTGCAGTCAACTAAATCACACAAAACTTCACTGCTCCTACAAGAGTTATTCTAGGTAGAAATCTCTGCTAATTTGAAGCCTTCTGGCCAATTTATAGCACATGTTCTGTGCTGATGTTGCCATTTAGTTTAAATACTACTTCCTTTCCTGTGTATGCATTTATAGAAGGAATTACATCCAGTCTCTGGTTTTATTTTGCTCAGCAGAAAAAGACAAGTTTTTTACTTTACTCTGAAGACTGGCTCTCAATTTACTCATTGCTGTCACCTGCCTGCCCTACACATGTGCTGAATTTGGTTCATGTTTCTTAGACTCATAGAATTGTAGAATAGTTAGGGTTGGAAAGGACTTTAAGATCATCTAGTTCCAGCCCCCCCTGCCATGGGCAGGGACACCTTACGCTAAATCATATCACCCCGGGCCTCATACAACCTGCTCTTGAACACTGCCAAGGATGGAGCATTCACAACCTCCCTGGGAAACCCATTCCAGTGCCTCACCATCCTAACAGGAAAGAATTTCCTCCTTATGTCCAATCTAAACTTCCCCTGTTTAAGTTTTAACCCGTTACCCCTTGTCCTATCACTACAGTCTCTAATGAAGAGTCCCTTCCCAGCATCCTTATAACCCCCCTTCAGATACTGGAAGGCTGCTATGAGGTCTCCACGCAGCCTTCTCTTCTCCAGGCTGAATAGCCCCAACTTCCTCAGCCTGTCTTCATACGGGAGGTGCTCCAGTCCCCTGATCATCCTCGTGGCCCTTCACTGGACTTGTTCCAACCGTTCCATGTCCTTTTTATGTTGAGGATACCAGAACTGCACACCATACTCCAGGTGAGGTCTCACAAGAGCAGAGTAGAGGAGCAGGATCACCTCCTTCGACCTGCTGGTCACGCTCCTTTTGATGCAGCCCAGGATACGGGTGGCTTTCTGGGCTGTAAGCGCACATTGCCGGCCCATGTTCATTTTCTCATCAACCAACACCCCCAAGTCCTTCTCCACAGGGCTGCTCTGAATCTTTTCTCTGCCCAACCTGTAGCTGTGCCTGGGATTGCTCCGACCCAGGTGTAGAACCTTGCACTTGTCATGGTTAAACTTCATGAGGCTGGCATCAGCCCACCTCACAAGCATGTCAAGGTCCCTCTGGATGACATTCCTTCCCTCCAGCGTATCAACCGAACCACACAGCTTGGTGTCATCGGCAAACTTGCTGAGGGTGCACTCAATCCCACTGTCCATGTCAGCGACAAAGATGTTGAACAAGACTGGTCCCAACACTGATCCCTGAGGGACACCACTCGTTACTGGTCTCCAGCCGGACATTGAGCCATTGACCACAACTCTTTGTGTGCGGACATCCAGCCAGTTCTTTATTCACCGAGTGGTCCATCCATCAAATTGATATCGCTCCAATTTAGAGACAAGGATGTCGTGTGGGACAGTGTCGAACGCTTTACACAAGTCCAGGTAGATGACATCAACTGCTCTACCCCTGTCCATCAGTTCTGTAGCCCCATCAGAGAAGGCCACCAAACTGGTCAGGCAGGATTTCCCCTTAGTGAAGCCATGCTGGCTGTCACCAAGCATCTTGTTGATTTTCATTTGCCTTAGCATGCCTTCCAGGAGAATCTGCTCCAAGATTTTGCCAGGCACAGAGGTGAGACTGACTGGTCTGTAATTCCCCAGGTCATCCATTTTCCCCTTCTTGAAAATGGGGGTTATATTTTCCTTTTTCCAGTCATCAGAAACTTCACCTGACTGCCATGATTTCTCAAATATGATGGCCAGTGGCTTAGCAACTTCATTTGCCAGCTCCTTCAGGACCTGCGGATGGATCTCATCAGGACCCATGGACTTGTGCACGTTCAGATTTTTAAGATGGTCTCAAACCAGATCCTCTCCTACAGTGGGCGCAAGGTCTTCATTCTCACAGTCCCTGCATCTGCCTTCCAAGACTTGGGTGGTTTGGTCAGAGCCTTTGCCAGTGAAGAGTGAGGCAAAGAAGTCATTCAGAACCTCAGCCTTCTCCAAATCCTGGGTAGCCAGTTCTCCCAAGAGCTTCCTGAGGGGGCCTACATTCTCCCTCATCTGTTTTTTATTTGCTATGTACTTGTAGAATCCCTTCCTGTTATCTTTAATACTCCTAGCTAAGTTTAATTCTAACTGGGCCTTAGCTTTCCTAACCTGGTCCCTAGCTTCCCGGACAACATCCCTGTACTCTTCCCATGCCACCTGTCCTTGCTTCCACTTATTATAAGCCTCTTTTTTTCATTTGAATTTTCCTCAGCAGCTCCTTATCCATCCAAGGAGGTCTCCTGGCCCTCCTGCTGCACTTCCTTCTGGTTGGGATGCAGCACTCCTGAGCTTGCAGCAGGTGATCCTTGAATATCAACCAACAGTCTTGGGCCCCTCTGCCCTCTAGAGTTGTATCCCATGGAACCTTCCTAAGCAGATTCCTGAAGGGGCCAAAGTCTGCTCTTTTGAAGTCCAGGGCAATGAGCTTGCTGCACACTCTTCTCACTGTCCTGAGGATCTCAAATTCTTGAATATGGACAGCTAAACTTTGTACACTGTGGTCCACGTAAAGTTCCCTACTACCCTCTTAATTAAAGTCTTCTTTCAGCTGAAAATATCACACTGGGAGACATTCCTGGACTTGTCAAGTTTCACATATGTAGTGAAAGTTAGCTCCTCTCCCACACTTCTTAACTGCACTGCTGGTACCTCACATACTTAACTCTTTCGAACTGCTACCTCTTTCTGCCATTGCACATGCATAATAGAATTCCTTGGTATTTTGTGTATATACTCACAGCCAGATGCCATGTGCAATCTAACATGGCCTGAAAGATAAGCCCTCCAGCTCAGGTTTCAGAATTTTGCATTGTAGAATTTTAAACTTTGCTTTTATTTTGACCATTATTTCAGTTGTCAGGATGGAGGGTTACTGTGAGGTCTTTAAAACCGTTTGGTTCCTACACATCAAATATCTGGCCACAACTTCTCAAGCATGGAGACCTCATAGCAGGACATGGAACTGTTGGAACAAGTCGAGGGAAGGGCCATGAGGAGGATCAAGGGACTGGAGCACCTCCTGTATGAAGATAGGCTAAGAAAGTCGGGGCTGTTCATCCTGGAGAAGAGAAGGCTGTGTGGAGATCTCATAGCAGCCTTCCAGTATCTGAAGGGGGGTTATAAGGATGCTGGGGAGGGACTCTTCATTAGGGACTGTAGTGATAGGACAAGGGGTAACAGGTTAAAACTTAAACAGGGGCAGTTTAGATTGGATATAAGGAGGAAGTTCATTACTGTAAGGGTGGTGAGGCACTGGAATGGGTTTCCCAGGGAAGTTGTGAATGCTCCATCCCTGGCAGTGTTCAAGGCCAGATTGGACAGAGCCTTGGGTGGCATGGTTTAGTGTGAGGTGTCCCTGCCCATGGCAGGGGGTTGGAACTTGATGATCTTAAGTTCTTTTCCAACCCTGACTATTCTCTGAATCTATGATTCTATGATTAGCTTTATGCCAAGCTCTTTGGGCTTCTTGTCCTGGTGCTGGCCAGTCTAGTGATGCCCAGCATCCCAGACTAGTCGAGCTTGAACTTGTTCTACCTGACACAGGAAAGGACAGCACTGGACATGTTTCTCTTCACAGCCATGCACTGACAGCTCATGGACGTCCTCTGACAAACTTCTGCTCTGCTCTGTCATTTCCTCAATCATTTGCAGCCAACCTGGTCCTATGCAACAGAAATTCTTGTTAATGACTTAAACTTCTCTTTATTTGATACCTTAGCTGCCTTTGTAATTGTACTTACCCTACACTGTGTACCACACTGAGTGTCTTAATGAAGTCCACATCTACTGCGTTTGGTCTGTCTTGATAGTTGGCAAAGGAAGCCAGTGCCAGAGTGATCTGTTTCTACTTTTGCTTGTCCCTTTTGTACTTTATCCCAGTTTAGTTCCTCTTCAGGCTTTGTTTTCTTTCAAAATGTCTTCTAAAGCTTTCCTTACTGTTCCATCAATTCTTTTAGGTTTTTATTTTGTCACTTAATAGCAAAATAATAAAACTTGTGTCATGTCATTGTGGAGTTAGTGTTTGTTAGGCATTATGTTTGTGGTTATTTTTGGAATTTGAAAACATGAGCACTAAGGACAGCAAAATGTAGCAGTGATGTCACTCAGTTCCCTCACACATACACTAATTCTTCTCAAAACTGAGAGATTGTGTGTCTGTTCCACACAGCTATAGTAAAAATAGCTTTTGCTGCAAAAAGTGTATGTTCATGGTGCTGTTTCAGTAGGTGCTGTATACAGCTACATTTTGAAGTCAGAGAGGATCCCACTGTTACATTTATTATGGCATTTAGCATTGCCAGTCTTGCATAACTTTTTCCCTCTCTATACGATACTCTACACCTATTAGCATAGGAACTTAAATCTTTTTCCAGAGTAATGTTATTGCTGTTCTTTTGGTTCCTTGATTTCTGGTTATGCTCTCTCTTGGTTTGTTTTGGTTTTTCTGTTTGGTTGGTTGGTTTTGTTTTATGGGTTTGGTTTTGTTGCTTTTTTTTTGTTTTGTTTTTTTTTTGGGGGGGGGGGTGGGGTGTTGTTTGCTTGTTTGTTTGTTCTTTTGGTTGGTTTTCTTTTGTTTGTTTTTTTTAAGCAAATCATCCTGGCATGACTAGATGTAAATTGTCCTGCTTAAGGAAAGAACTTGGCCTTTTTAACAGGAGATGCATAGTGTTTTCCACTATTTGTTCTTTGTGGCTCTCAGCAACAAGGAATACGTTAATAGCTTTCATATTTCCTCAAAATGACTGGCTTGGTGGAAATTTCTGCAATTTTTTGTGCAAAGAAAAGCGCAGTTTCTCGCTTTTAGCAGCCGGAAAGTGTTCTAACATATTCTGGGGGTTTCTTCTTACGTTATTTCAGATGATGTAGCAAACTTGAATTTTATTTTTATATTCTTTTCAGCATTTCTGCAATCAGTTCTACTGTCATTTTGAGATACTCAGAAACTCCAGTCGTATTTTTTTTCCAGTGCCAGAAAGGGCAAACCTTCAAATTCTTTAAACTGTTCTACATGAAAAAATTACTGAACACTTTGCCAGCAACATGATCAAGCAGGGGAGCACTTCTCTTAAAGTGTTCTCGTCTCTTCTCTATAAAAGTTCAAACCATGTAACTTAGCATAGAAATAATATGAAGCAGTTAATTACTTGAAGTGATTTCTTATTCTTTTACACCAATTTAAAAGCAAACTCGAGTCCACCAAACTCAATGGATTTAAATTCATTTTGATATGTTAGGGGAAAAAAAGAAAATCAAACCTTCAAGGTAGATTTTTCCCAGTTAAAAGCAAATGTTTGACTTATAAATTGACTAATGTGTATAATTAACAGGGAGGTCATGCAGACTGACATGAGATTTGTTAAGAGCTGCAGGTATGCATGTCCCCAGTGAGTCACCTAGTGCTGGTACTGACAAAGATGGGAACAAACCATTAACTCAGTAATCAGTATCTGTCTCAGAGGAGTTGCCTGTTCCTCAGAGCTCTTCCATCAAAACCACTTCACCTGACAACACTTGACCTTTGCAAATTCCCAGAAAAACTGCCAAGCATTTACATTCTCAGACAAAACAAAACAAAAAACCACAGTGCTTTTACTTTAGGGCAACTAATAAGAGCAAAATACAGCCACATGATTAAAGCAGTGCACTTGAGATTTACTGCAGAATAAATTAACCAGAACTGTACCATTTCTTTTCAGAATTACATTTTTACCTAACAGTTGTATGCTCACAGCTGTAATAAAAATAGTAAAGTGGTGCAAAAGCATGTGAAGATGTATCCTTGGGGAGTAGTAAAGAATTATTTCTTTGGACAAAGTGAACATCAAATCGTTAAGGCCCTGTTTGGGGTTCAAAATATTTTCTGTTTCCATGAAAGACCTGGAGTGTGCAATACGGTGCATTTATTGTATGTGCAGATGGCATGAAGCTGGAAGCAACAATTGTCGTGCTGGAGACCAGGATGCTTCTCTGAATAGGAGTCAAAATGCTGCATGGTTGCAGAAGTCAAACATCATGCTAAGATGGAAGAACAACCTGTAAAAGGCAGGAAGATGTCCTTTCACTCTCCTCAACCCTGCTGAACTGCCCAACTGGAGATACAGCACTGTGCTGTGGGGAAGGTGAGATCCAGTTGAAGGAAATCTAGAAAAGTGCCACAAGTGCATGAACACAGATTTGGAAAACCCTAGGATAAAAAAACTCAGAAAGCCCCAGGCTGAAAAACTGAAAAGGCTGGGGTTGTCAGTCTAGGAAAAAGAAGACTAGAGGTGACATGATAACAGCTTCTGAATATGTAAAACAGAGTGGTAATCTATTTTCTCAGTGGTAGATAGGATGAAATGAAAAGCATTTGCGTCTTTTAGTAGACTAACCCACTGATGTGATAAACATGGACATGGACAAACTTGAAGGCATATAAAGCTTTATTAAGCTTGAAACAAGCTGTGAGTAACACCAGCTTTGCTCAAGTACTGCTCCTAAGGATAGCATTTTAGCACCGTCTTAGCAGAGCAACAGTTTGTACAGGCTATGGGATTCCTGTGTCCTTGGGCATTTTTGAGAAGAGATAACACAAAAATGATTCAATGTTAACTGCTTTGAGTTAGACCAGCTTTACTAACTGAATAACTCTCAGTGCTGTAGGTCTTTTCTGAAGACTTTAGCCCAAACCCTCAGAAAGTGTTTATCACCTGTTTAGGTGCTAGGTCTAACACTAAAGCAACACTTAAAAAGCAGTTCAGCTGCCACCAAATTCTGTAATCACGTGTCTGTGAGTGGGCACATTTATTCCACTGTTTGTTGTGTCAAGCTATGAGAGGGGTATCACATCAGGTACTTTGCTACCAAGTCCCTCATGAATAGGGAATATATAAACCAGAGCTAATGTCCCACAACATGGTGTTTGGACTGTCACTAAAGGAACATTTTAATGAAATGAGTTCAATTTGAATCACCTCTCCAGACAGCATAATGAGTGAGAGATTCTGCAGTGAGATGTATGTTTTGAAAGATTAAGGGAGCAATGCAATACGGTTATGCTCCATTTGCCTACGAGAGCATGTCCCGAAGTCTGCCAGACTCCCAGGAAAAGAACTTCATGAAACTCATTGACTCCAGGGCACAGGGTCAATCTTTTTTATAAGAAAATCTTTGCAGTTTCCAGTTCATGTGGAATTAACTTAACTGCTTAACAGTTTCATATTGCCAGATGCAATTAAGAAGCTTTTTCTCAATTATTCACCATCTTCTTTGGGCGATTAAAAGCCATATAGTCTGTCCTTTCAGTTGCAATTAAAAATAAATAAAAACCCCACAACAGTTTTCACTATCAGCACAAGAGAAGCAGTTGCTTGGGATCTTATTTGCTAGAATGTGATTTAAAAACACAACTAATAAGCCTCACAGATTTGTTTATGTCTGTTTACTAAAATGAACATACGCAAAAATGAAATACATCCTGGATTACAAATACATACAAGAGTACAATGCACTAAGTAAGCTCTGCATTGAAAGCTGTACTTGTCATTAATACACAGTTTTTAAACCATTATTACATGCTTTAAAAAAGCAAAGCCAACCAACACAACAGTAACCCAGTAAGCAGTAGGCTTTTAGCAGCAGCTCTTGAAGAGTAGATGGTTTTACTATTGCAAGACCAATTTATGCTGATGACATTTTATCATCTATCAGTTTGTTACTCACAGCCGAATGAGTAAGTCCTGTGTAAGTACAGACATTAAGAATTTTGCCAGAGAAAAACTCTCTTGAATTTGGCCCTGAATATATCAACATAAGAAATTGGTCTGTGGTCTTTGCAGTTGGATTCTGTATGGAGTGCTGGTAGTTATGCTGTGGGACTCCCGTTCTTCAAAATTTACTTGCTTTGGATCTTTTAATAGCATTTTGTTTCCGCTGCAGTTACAATATCAAAGTGACATAATACATAAATTCTCACCAAGTATTTAAGTGCACACTTCTGTGGTTTTTTTTCTAAGTGTTTTTATTCTGTCACTTACTCTGGTCATTAGCTGTGTCTTCAAATTTCCATTAAAAGCAGCTCATTTTTCACTTGATTAGCTAAGGAAACCTCTGTATGTTATTTATTTTGAAATAACACATATATAAATATATTAGATGTTATTTTTTATTTGAAATAAGATCTAGAATTGGTCTTTGTAAGTATCTGATATAATTCTCCTGAAGAATTTAAATGCGCAGTAACCGAAGCTGCTGCAACAGAAACTGGAGAAAGTAAATCAGGATAGTTGTTTAATCCATTATCAGGCATGGAAAAAAATCTCAATGCAAATATATATGTAAACATGTTCAGAGAAGTTGAAAAAACCCTAGATGTCTGGGCCCCTAGAAACAGCAGGAGCTTTATTATTTTGGAAATCCTATCTTAAATTCACAGAAAAGTGGTTTTTAATACATGTAATCAACTAGGATATTGCTCTGTTCTCTTTATCATGCCTGTGGGAAAATGGGGGAAGTTAGAGACTGCCTCCCCCCAGCCCCCTGAAGTTTTAACACTAAGGAAATCTTAGAGTAAAATGCAGCTGCTACTTCTAGGATGGGATGCATGGAATCTACCCTGTGATAGTTCCCCAGGCAACCCTGCAACCTTGGCATATGCTAAGAGAAACTGAACAGAGGGTAGGGTGGAGTGGAGTGGAACCACCACAGCCAGGCTCTGTTATACTCCCTGTAGGAGCGAGAACTTGAAGGTACAATGTGCCGATAGCAGCATAGCAGCTGCCAAGCAAGGAAAATATATTTGCATTTTTAAAAGCAAAGCTACAGAATTTTACACCATTCTGTAGCAAAATATGCATGACTAGAGTCACTCAAGCGCCATAGGCTTATAGTTAAAAAATTGAAACCTGTGCTACTATGGAAAGGCCTGGACAGCTATAAGGGCCTCCTACAAGGTCAGGATAAACAACACTGGCGAACAAAGAACTGATAGCAGGAGAGGAGGCTTTGCCCCTCTATAGGCAGATTAAGAAACAGAGCTAACAAATCTCTAATCAGGAAGGACTGGAAGTACACAGACATCGTCGACATATGGCTTCACACATCAGCAAAGCATGACTAGGGTGTCCTTTCAATGAAAATGATGTAACATTATGTAAATTAACTGACCAATCAAAAAATGTGGGAGGTTCATGGGGAGTTGTTAGTAACCTGAATCAAATTGTATAAATGTGTGAAATTAGGAAAGGAGGGATGACTCTGTTGTAACTTCTGGGATCAGCTGATGCGCTGAACCTGTCTTCTCCCCCATAGGGATGCCTCTTGAGTAAGAACTGTATCTTATGCGTGCTAAATGACTAACTCACGCTACCTGTTATTAGCGATTATAGTCTGGTTGTGTGTCACTTCAAGCCTGTTTTTGCAGACCTCATCACTGGCAATATCTGAACATTACCCTGTCACAAACTTCTATTTTGTGTAGTAAAAGACTTCAGCTGAAGTCTGTTCTGTGCAAGTCTCCAGAGACTTGAATAATTGAAATAAGGGGTTTGAAAAGACATTGTTGGTGCAGGTTCCTGAACAGGTTAGATGAATCACCCTCCAGGCTGTCCAATAGGTTCCCTATAATGGAATGCAGATGGGCTGGTCAGACACAAGAATCTCATCTTTCTTGGGAAACTGCAGGCTGCTCAAATATAAAGGGTCTGACGAAACCTCCCTTGTAATGTGACAGTGTTGGAGGGACAAATTTGGACAAGAAGGTGCAAGCACTACACAATCTTTAGGCATAAATCAAGTCTGAGACCAGGATTGGATCCAGCTGAACCCAGCCCCTCTAATATCAGCTGGAAAGCAAGGGCATGCTTTCTAAACCTCATGACTCAATGGAGGGGTCTCCCTAACACCTGTTGTCTACTGGCCAAAGGCGACCACCCATTCTGTGACAATGCCATACATTTGAATTACATACATTTTGGTAACAACTTCTGACTCAGCTTGGTTCTCAGCAGTCTTTCAGGAGTAGCTGCAAGCCCTGCCTTGTGATCTGTGAATAATATATCAGCAATGGGTACTACTGTCTTCACCTCTTTTGTCTGTCCTTGCCAATTTACTGTCTTTTCATTCCCCCCTCAGAAAATTAATACAAAAGATAATTAACTTGCCAACTATTTGATAAATAAAAAGAAAAAAAAAGGTTTACATAAACTGAAGAATGTTAAGATGTGCTCCAACATCTTGCCATGCCAGATGTAATACACTGTAATTTATGTCACCACATCCTGATGGAGATTAAAATAGATTTTAAAAATGTCTTACTCTCATTGTCACCAGTGCTACACATATCTTTCTAAAATAAGTACAGAAAAATAATTCAGTCTAAATGCTCTCTCAAGTTTATGTTTATGTGCCAAGAATTAAATCCACCTTCTCACAAAGACCAAAAATAATGACAATTCCCTCTAAATTTCATGTTGGAAGTGCAGGAGGTTCTTCTGGTCAGGTGCTTCTTCTCTTCGCAGGGTTGAAGCACATCTTCAATATTTACAGCTCTTGAATGTCACTTTATAATTTTATTTTACCATATACTAAATTACTTTTCTGTATTTACAGCAAAAAGGTTTATTGTTCTAATCTGCAGCCTTACATTAAGCATGTTATGATTACAAAGTACATAAAATATATTTGCAGTGCAGCATATTGTTAAGACAATATTGAAAACTTTGTTTTGGTCAGTTTTCAATGAAGTTTATGCATTTTTAAAATTTATTCCTGTATAATATTCCTTATTATAAAAAGGAGTAACTGTGAAAGAGGAGCTAAAAGAAGATGTCTGATACAAGGGAAATTATAGCCTTCCAGAGGGTGAGCATCTGGTGTAATATCTACTTGAACTCCAATCAGATTTATTAATGCCATTTTTGCAGTGATTCGCTGAAGAATCAAGAATCATAACCAAATGCTATTGGCAGAAATTGTCAAGGAAAGTGGACGACAAGTATTTTCCAAAATAGAATTTTAAAACATACACATGCCAATGGTAGCACTAGAAATGCTTTACACCCAGGTAGGCCCAGCCCAACAAAAGCTTTCCGGTATTTATGTCAATCAGCTGTGTTTCAGCAAAGCAGTCACCCTTTTAGAGCACACTCATAACCACTTTAAGGAATCAGACATCTAATCAGAAAAAGGCAAATGTTGTGGTAACAGTAGCATGTAACATGACTTGCCTACCACAGTGACACAGCGCAGCTTGAAGTTCAAGTATATGCAACTTTCTACACCCTAAAAAGTCTTCCAACAGCTATTCATTGCTATAGCAGGGTATCACCTACCTCCAAGCAAAATAGTAGTAACTTGCTCATTGGAAGTGATGTTTTTTTCTAACATCTCTCTCATGATTTCTTCCAAGAATTCACGTGCACTTGAGAATTTATGTCTTACTATACTATCTGCATGGCAAGCGCATCACCCATGGCTAAATCACTGTCATTGTATTAGATCAACTACAGCTAAACAGATAATTTCCTCCTAGTTAACAAAAGACTGGCTGATAAAATCAGAATTATTTTTTGTTAAATGTACTTCCATACTCTCTCTTTGGCCTCTTTGCATCCTCTTCTTTAAGCTGTTTTTTCCTTTTCTCAGACTTTGCAGCTTGTCCCTTTCTTTCTTGATTTTCCTGCATTCAGACAGAAGGACAAAAAAAAAAAAAAGAGAGTTACTGAAAGAAAAGCTGGTAAAGAAACTCTCAATTTGCAATGAATAGCTATTCTGAATATGTCCTATGCACATTGAAAGCTTTCAGCTGCTGGGGTTCGAGGGTAAATAGCAGACCAGCTTCCCGGTCAATCCCTTGGGCATTCTCCATGTGATGATGTTACAAGCAAACAATTTCATTAGCTTTAACTGAAACATTCAACTATGGACTGAAATGCATTCTTCTTAATTAGTCCATTTGTCCACAAAACAGAACATTATCTTAACTTAATTAGCATGCTAGAAATTTATTCCATAGCAACCTTGATTTTATATTGTTTGCATTCAGGGATTTCTACCAGAAATTTCAGGAACTCTTCAACTTGCCTTAAACAGCAATTCACAGTTTCTTTTCAGGCACCCATTAAATTTGCCAGCTGTATTGCTTCACTAGTGTTCAGTGGCAGACTCAAGGCTGGATGTCTGTTGGTACCAGTCAAACAACTGCCAAGATGGCGTAAATCCTGTTGGGATTTATTCAGACAGGCAGGACTCTGATTTCCACAGAGCTGCTGGTACCAAGATGATATGATTAACAGAGGAAGAGAAAGCAATTGAATGATTACTCCTAATAAAGGAAGACCTTGGCTCAGTGGAAGAGTATTTCTGGGTTTTGGTAAGTATCACAATTGAGAGTAGTTCTGAACAACTGGGATAACTGCAGCAGAACATCCAGATAGCAAAAGCCATTTTCTTAAAAGCTTATGCAGTCCTTGTTGCAGAGCTGCAGTCATCAACAGAACAATGCCACCACCACGTCGAAGCTTGACTGCTTTTGTCTGCTATCAGCCAATAGCTTATCTACGTATTGTTGGTAGATTAGTAGTTATTTGTCCTGCTGTCCTAGAGATGTGTGATGCTAAGAGAAGGGTGCTGCTGTACCACATTACAAAATTTAATAATGCCCAGGAAGATGTTGATGATTTGATGCAGATAGGATTCTTGATGAGACATGTATGGTCTTCTCTGGGGGAGGGGGGGGAGTTTGGCATCAGGAAAGACATTTTCCCATTATAGTGATAGATTTGGTTGATTGCTGTGGGTCATCTGCCACTGTTTCCATAAGATGGGCTGAAGAAGTCCCAGGAAGCATGCACAAGTTTCTTAGAGACCTTATAGAAAATAAAATCCTAGAATTCTTTGGTCCAAAGAGATTTCCAGACAAATAAGGAAAATTTATGAACCTTAATAGAGTTAGTCTTTCTGAAATATAGAAGCATTATGGGCTCAAGGTTATGGTGCACCTTCACTGGATGCCTAAAAGAGGAGAGAAAAAATCATGTACTTTTGACAAAGAAGACCACATATTTGCTCCGAATGGAGGGTGCTTCTGAAAGAAAGAGGTGCAGGTGGTGCTGTCTTATGGGGAGGTTAAAAGCTTTTCATCACTGCATGCCTCCTATGTGCTTGCCTGATAAATTCCTAGCATAATATCTTTGAGATATTATGGCTGTTTAGAAACTTGCAGATCTGTGGGCCCTGGGAGAATATCTCTATGTAACATGCCACAAGGAATAAAGAAGGTGAATTCAGGGGTACATTACTTGAGCAGCACACACACAGTACTGAAAACAAACCGAAATACATTAAGAATAAATTCATGGATTGAGCAAGCCTGAACAGAATTGTTCAGAGAATTTTTTTTTTAAATATACAGAACGATTTGACACAAATACACTTTCAACAGAGTTTCTTCACCATAAGAAAGCTCAACAAGGTAGCTTGGTAACAAGGCAGAGGAATGAGTATTCACAATCACTTCTCCATCTCCTAGATTACTGAAGGCAGCTTTATGGATGAGACTGAATGAAAGACGGTATCACTTTGGATTTGCACTTTGTGGGATGTTAGATATTTGCCTGATCTTTGAATTAAAAGATGCTCCACAACAACTGTTTATCCCCACACTAACTAAAAGCACATCCTGTTCTGACACCATGTGCACCCTACTGAGGAGCACCTGCTCTGGCTTGATAATCCGAGGGGAGAACTCAAAGGAACTATCCCTGCACAGAGCTGTCTATATAACCTCTGTCAACTGAGTACTTCCTAAAGCATATTCTGTTTAACATTTTTCTCCTTTGTCTGAGATTAGACAGCCTCTTTTTTGGGAACTCCCCTCTTTGAACAGCTGCAACTACTAAGGGAAATCAAACGTTTCTCCCAATCTCCTATAATCACACAGTGTTTCTTTTCTGCACAATTTTACAACTCGGTTCTCAGTATATCTCCAATTATGTTTTTTTAACCTTGAGCTGGGAAGCTACTTTCTCCTTGTCTCCTTCCTCCTGCCATCTGCTCCTTTTATTTTTTAAGAGTTGGTGAAACAATCATCAGTCCCAGGTGACAAACCAGCTCCTTTTTGGTTTTGGGGGTAACTTGAGTGACTTTGAAAAGCCCTCCCCCCTCTTCCCTCACTTCAAGTAGATTAAGAGAAAGAGGGCAGGTTCTTACGATAGTAATTTCATTTGTGTAGCTCATTTTTTGTTACCTAAAAAATGAGACACCAGAAAGAACTCTCAGGGAATGGAAAAAGGTTTTGTTTAAACAAGGATACAAACCCGAAATCTTTCTATTTAAGGCTAGGAGATATGAAGTATCAGTCTATATCATAGTTGTTTCCCTTCTTATGTGGTGTGAGAATGGAAAGACAGCACTAGCTACTTTGGTAGTGCTAAGAGATCTGCTTTACACAGAAGATATCTCAAAATATAGGTTACACCTCAGCCTTAAAACTTACATCAAATGGCACTGTAAAGAGATGCACATGGCTGATTCTAGTGTAAAAATGAAAACTGCAAAACAAAAATATGCTTTAAAAACTAAGACCTTCAAGTTTCCAGCATGTTGTCATTTCAAGCACAGAGAGTATCTTTACTACAGTAATAAGAGAAAGCAAGGCAAGAAGGGAGAGGAGATTACATTACAGGTCTGCAATAGCAGTAATAAAGATGCATACCATGGGACTAACAGCTGTGGTACCTCTGAGGTGAGGTGCTGCTGAGAAATGAAACCAAAAATAGGATGAAAATGAGTTTATAAGTTGAGTAGATAAAAAGAAGCTTCTTTCTAGTTGCTCCAACCCAATTGTGAACAAGCAGCACCCAAACAAGTAGTTTGAATCTTCTGAAGCAGTACTAGAACAGTACATAACTTTTATTGGTACTGCTTCTTAGAAGAACTGCAGTTGTTACATTTACCCTTCACAGCAATTTCCCAGTATATGTCTCCACATATGCTGAGCCATTATGTTCTTAACTCTTAATTCTATCATTCCTGCCTACAGCTTTAGGAACTATAAGGATCAAGTGTATTGACAGAAGATCTGTGGTTCATAGGGTTTATTTTCCACACCGTCTGCGGTGCTATAGCATCTCTTTGGAGCCTGGACAGCTGTATTGCTTGCAAAATTGAAGCCCAGTTCCTCACAGGACAACCAGGTAGTGGGAACATTCAGGATATATTTTTCATCTTTCATCTTCCACCACTTCCCCAGAAGCTCCTTTGTTTTCATCTGAAACTATGATGTATGCAATAGCACTCCTTCAACCTCTCTTGCCTTGACATTGCCCAGCATAGATGTCTGTATTCTTGTAATATTTCTTGTAATGTGGATGATTTTCTCTATAAAAGGCAAATCCAGTCTGGGGCTCTCCTGGATTCAGCAAAGGAGTGGGTGATTGTTGCTGTTAAAATACGTAAATCTGAAGCCACTCTCACCTGGCTTAAGGGGTGATAAAAAGGGATGTTAAGAAAACCCTAAAGGAAATATGTTAGTTCAGGAGTGAAGTAGAGAGTAGGGGCTGTGAAACTGTGAAGGCCTCTAGCGAACCAGCTGGAAGGTGCTCTACACAACATTTGTGGTAGAGTTCCTATTTTCTTACTCCTTATTGCAAGCCTTATAAATTGATAAAGTGCCAAATATAATCTCTTGTGAGATACCTTGTTTTGAATGGGACACAAAACGTACTGTTTTGAGCTAACTAGTACAATAAAACACCTAGATGTAAATCTATCTTCCAATTAGATTTGTCTATTGGAAAAATCATCTTTTGCCTATTGGCAAAGCATATAAAGCATGTCAGGCTGTTCATTTTTTCCACACACCACTAAGCTTCTATTGCATTGAGGCCTGATTAATAATTTTGCAATGGAATGGCAACTTGGAGGTTTCCTAGTTCTCCAGAAAAGAAAGAAAAAAAAAAAAATAAGAAAAATCAATCACATTTTATATTTGCCCATGTGCTTATTTCTTGCTTCATGTTACAAGCAGATAAAGAATTACACTCATTTACTTCTGCAGCCGGGGTTTAGCCCAGCATGGAGTAGAAATAAAAAAGAAATTCTTGCTTGCTTAAAAAACACGAAAGTTCTCAACCTATTTCTAAATGGTCACAAAAGGAAACCACCTGTAAGGCCTTGAGGAAGAGCTCTCTGAAGGTTTTCATTGTCCTAAAAACATCTTCTAAAGACAATTTTGTTCGGTCTTCACAAAGATAATCAGCAAGTTCTTCTTTTTTCCTTTCAATGCTGGCAAATTCCTTCTGCAGGTCCTTTGAAGCATCGAGACTGTCCTGAGACACAGTTTACAACAAAGTTTATGTACATATAGCAAGTAACATATTCTGAGCTGCCCAGAAGACTCAAACCTGTTAGAGCAGTTAGTTTAAAAAAACCTGACTATTAAGAACAGTTCACAATATGTGATAGTTTCTTCTTCATTGAACCATCTGCTTTACCCACTTCCATTTGTCCCAAAGCAGCTTATTGCATGTTGCCACTTTCATCACAGCACCGTGTGGTAATTGGCACAACCTGGGATGACTGATCAAGGCAGATATAGCACTAGGGTTTCTGCCTTTTAGCTTTACTTAAGTGACCCTGTTTTGAGAACATGAAAAGCTGGAATGTTTGGAAATATGTGCAAAGGAGGAAAAAAAAAACAAAAACAAAAAAAGCATATTGCAAATCTGTTCACTTTTTTCCCCAAAGAGCATCGAGACAAAATATATTTCCATACTGCACTGTCTGCATTTATAGTTGCATCCTACATTTCATTTTTAGGGCCTTCCTTCCTTCTGCCCACACACAAAGCTGACTAGTCCTCAGCTGTTTCCTCATCACAATACCACATTACAGAAGTGGTAATGGGATATGGGATGCTCCTTCCAACAGGGTGCAGGGGGAGTGTAGCTATGACCTCTTTCCCATAGAGCTCTATGTCCAAATGCAACCTGAATTACAGTGGGTTTGAGAAGAGATTTAAAGTGTTTGGGAAGAAGGATGGGAAGTGTGTCACACCCACATTACCTACCTGAATAGATTTTGCATGCTGCATTTTTACATCATCTGTCGACAAAAATAAGCGCTTCTCTATTTCCAACAGTTTCTTCAAATTGGCACCTGCCTCCGCCCGCATAGCATCGAAGTGGATTCTGAAAGGTCCACAAAAAGGACAGTACACTGAAGGGGTGAGTCTTTTGTTTTCATTAAGTTAAAAGATTATTGCAAACAGTAACATCTCTGCAAATGAATGTAGAGTTAATCATCCAACCCAGACCCTGCTTTTGCAGTAGATCTCTAGATAAGTCCTTTTGGGTGTCCTCAAACCCTTATTTAAGAAAGAATCTGTGCTATGTCTTTGTGCCAGATAAAAAAATACTGAATCGGCAAAACTTGTGTTTCTCAGTGCCTCCAGGTGTGAGCAGCATTAGAAGAGTCCCTTGCAGGGTTTGCATTGTAAACAGCTCTCCACAGGTCAGCTCTGTAAGTTTGACTAAAGTAGAAGGCAATTATTTAAAACCCAGCACATTTCTGTCACTGACCATCAAGATTTAGTTTCAGGTAACAAAAGTATTTCTATTATGACACAACCCCAAAATAAATTCATGTTTCAAAACAACATCCAACTTAAATTCTGCACAGATAACTCAGGAAAGCCATAATATCTTCTGTTGCGCTACTAAATAAAAATACATTAAAAAAAAAACAAAACCAAACCAGCTACTTAACAAATGCTATTTCATTTCCAGGTTTAAAAGTTATCCCTGCTTCTAGATACAAGAAAATCTCGCACATTGCAAGGTTCCTATGAATCCATAGCAGGATTTAAAAATGTTATTTCTGATGCTATAAATGTGGATTCTGATTAGTGTAATTTAACATATCTCTCTGTGATTCTTCTGAGCTCAACAGAAGGAGTTGGCACTAGACTCATGAGGCTTTCAGGCACACAGGGGAAAGTCTGCAGAAACAGACTTTATTCTTTTTACCCAGATACATTAAAAACTTTTGTTAGAAACTTGCTCTAGAAACTCAGGGACTCCTGAGGACCCCCATTTGCTAGTAAATCACCCCAGTCGTTCCCTTCTTACACCAGCTCTGCACGTGTACCTCCTGATGGGCTTGCACATGAATACGACTAAGAATTTCAGGGAAACTGCATGTTTTTATTGCATTATTGAAAATGAGGGAGTTCACCATTTGTGAAGTTTTAGTAATGGATCATCCAAAATAAAAATCCACATGAAAAGTCTTAACCAGATTAATTACAAATCTCAGCGTTATTTGGTGTTAGAAGGGAACCTCTCCCACAGGAGAGAAGTCCTGTGACCTTATTACAGCATCATAAAATGACTCAGCTCCTTGTTAGCTTTAACGAGGTTAGTAATTTATACATGACAAAAACCAAACAATAATGTCCTACCCTGCTGCCTTGGAAACAAAGTCAAGATCTTTGGGAAGCTGCAGCAGATCTCTGTGGTTCTTTTCTATCTCCTAAAATTGAAGTGAAAAATGGTTACCTCGCACAGTCAGTCAAAGAGTATGGAAGTTTTTCAGCTATACAACATCATGATTGAAAAATTAACACTTCAGTTTTCATTCTTATAAGTGTAGGGATAAATTTCATCTCATTCATTCTTTTTCTCAATTTGGCATGCATAGGGAGTTAAAAAGAAAGCAAAAGGTCTTTTAACTGCTCAAGCTTACATCCCATGTGCTGCCACAGTGCACAAGCTGACCCAAGAATTTGTCATCATACCACTAAAATTAATTTCATTTGACAGACGAGTTTGGAAGAAATGTCAACACAAGACAGAAGCTGGAGAAGAAAAGATAGAAAACAGCAAGCAGATATGTTAAGTGAACTTGAGAAAGGAAATTTAATATTAACCCTCTAAACATTAATTTGGATTTGATCCCATCTGCACAGAGAGATGTGGAGAAGTTTTCGGTGTATTTCAGGCACAGAGGCTCACCTCCAGATACCTACAGTAGGGTGCTACTTAGGTCAAAGCCCCTTAGTTTCTGACAGATAAATATTTGAGAATAATGCACACAGGAACAATTTCACAGTTTCGTTATACCTCCAAAATATAGTGAAGCAGAGTAATGTGGCTTTGGTTTGCTTTTGTTTCTGTTAGTCTGAGCAGGGCACTGATTTTAAAGCCTCCAGCATCTCCAGTGTGATGCCCCTAGAAGATACAGAAAAATATTCCTTCCTTCGATTTCCAAGTCTTGCATTTGTATTTTCTGTTAATCTTTAGAAATACAGCAATTAAAGAAATCAGTTTACTTACATAGTTCAGAAAGTTTCCAACTTTAAGAATCAATTGGCAGAAAACTAGCAGTCGGTGACTGGTAAGAAGTGCTGAAAAATAAGAAGAGAGACATTTTCAATATATTAAATTATTTGAAACAGGATTTTCCTTAGGTTTGACAGTGGCAGTAACAAAATTCTTATCCAAGATTACATCAAGCCATCGTTACAGATTTGGAAATGCACCAGTACAGAAATAAATCAGCTGAATGGAAGTAGAATGAGTAAGTTTCTATTGTGATCTCTTCTCTGCAAATGGATGGAAAACTAGTTTTCCCATCGAGTTTGGAGTATAGATGTGTCATCTCTGCAGCTGCTTATGAGGGAGAAGTGCATATGAAAAAGTGTATAAACTTGTGAATGACTATAGCCCTCATTTCCAGCACATACTGGTCTAAGCTAAGAAAAGCAAAGGGCTTTTTGCCTCATTTTCATCCTTAGTGAGAGTGATAACTAGAAGCTGTGCATTTTAGAAGGAGAAACTGGGTCAAGAATAAAGCTTTTGGGAGAAATAGAACAGAAACCCTGATCCATGCAACAGGATGGACGGAGAACAAAGATGAACAGTTGGGACTGCAGTGTGCTATTGATTGCAGTGCAGTAAAGAGAAACTATAGCACTGACACCAGACAGCCAGGTATAGCCAATTTTGTGCTCAAACATAAACAAGTTTTGAAGTTTAAATGTTCAGTAGCAGGTCACTGACTCTCAAATTACTGAACTGAAGCAAGAATCCAAGAGCAACTTCAAGAAAGATGACTTAAAACTAGGACCAAAGCTAATTTTGAGTGGAGGGGGTTCCTGAAACACTGGTGAACATCACTTGGGGCATCCATTTTGGAAGGCAGACCAGATTCTGGTATGTCACTGAGGCCTGCTACACTACAGAGCTAAGCTGGACTGTGACCAGTGTGCACTAGAGGAAAAACTGGAACCAATTTATTGTTACAGACAAAAATCTCCACTGCACATCAAAATTTGACCTATATTCAAACAGAATCTGGCATGGACAGAAAGGAAGTTTCCTTCCTCTCTGCAGAACCACTGATAGGAGAGAGGTGTGTGTTACTCATGTTGACAGAAGGTCCACTCCAGAGCAGGACAGCACAACTGCAATTCTGCAAAATGAATCCTAGAAGAAGGAATCTGTAGAATAACTTTTACATTCATGACATATTCAGCAATTAAATAGAGTATTTTTATTGGATTGTAGCATATGCTACCACTGATGCTATTCAAGTAAAAGAGAGGCTTCCTACGACTGTGCCTGGGCATAGGCACAGCACTGATGCACTTACTTTCACAGGCTGTCCTGATGGCTTGTGCTTTTGGCCACAGACACTCCAGCTGAATTTTTGTTTCCTCACAAATCAGCATACATTCAATCCGCAAATGATAGCTAAAAGAGAAAAAAACCCTAACGAAACAACCCCACAAAAACAAACCTCACATGCCAGATTAATTGACTTGTGTTCAGCCCATTTTTAGGCAAAGCTCAGTACCAGCATTATGTTCTCCTTAATGCTCTGACACAAGAACTGGATTATAAATAAATCAAACACATACTTCCAAAGATGTCCTAGAAACAATTGTCTCCTCTTTCAGAAAGCAATGTTGCACTGACATCTGGCAGTGACTTCCTTGCATAAGGAAGCCATATTTTTTTCCCAGTTCCTAGGCAGCACTAACCAGGATTTTTGATCCTCCTTTTAACTTCCCAAACAGAAATTTAAAATATTTTTGCAGTGATGTCCTTTAACGGTATTTATGCCTCACCATGGATTAAAGCTGTGGAAGAGCCATGAAAACATTTTCTAAAGTACTTTTAAAGGTAGATATAAGTTTTAGACAATTAAAAGCCCCATTTTCACCGTGAAATTTTTGAAAAAGCATCTCTGGTTGTGGCATGGCAACCGATTGGATTTATGGAGGGCTATTGCTATGAATTACAACGTATCAACATGTTTTTATGAACAGCATAAAGATTTCTCTGTGTATACCTCATCTGACTGGGTGAAAGCACAGGCACTGCAGTGATTCACTCATGGGTTTGTGGGCTGTCTTTGGCAGACTGGAATCTCTAAACCAGTGGTGCAGTGAATCAGCAGGCTTGTGGTAGGATTCAGTCTGCAACTTGCTGCCATACAGATAGTTACTGTACACCAGTCAAGAGTTTCCTCATATCAAGGTTAAATTAACTGTAGTTTGCCAAAGGTGTCTGAAAGCCTCTTCAGCCTTTGGGAAGAAAAAGTTTCTCAAACCAGCTCTAGAAATAGCAGTCAGATGATTTATCCTGAAGACTGAATATCTGGAACATCTTTCTAGCACAGGAAACAGAGGTCTTAATTCTTACAGACAAACCTTACAAGAACCACACTCATAGATTGAAGACAAGGAAAATTTTGCTTACCTAGGAACTTCCAAGAGATGGAGATAAAACTGATCAGCATTTGCTAATTCTGTTCTTTCTTCTTTGAAAGACTTCAGGCTATTTATCTAACAGGGAATGAAACAGTAAAATAAGCACACAAATATTTCTGGTGCCTATTGCTTCATACAAGCATGAAGCTGGGTTTTCTGAACTTCTTGTGTGCACAGACAATAGCAGTAAGGCAGTTATACAATAAATCTCATATATGAACTGGTTTGTAAGGGCAAGCACATAGGTTTTGTTTTGACTGGAAGGTCACCTGCATTTGTACAGCATCTTGTAGGATGAATCCCTGATCCGTAGGCAGGGATTCAGCAAGTTGCAGTGCACAGAAGTCCAGCAACCCTTTGAGAAAGATAGGTACTTTCCCTTTATCCTCACTGAAACCTGCTCTGGAAGGCTTTTTATTCACCTAAGTCCGCAAATGTTAACGTACTTCATCCATCTAATTAAAACAATGTGAATAAAGAACAGCACTTGATCTACAGCAGTGTTGAGTCTCCCAACAGGCTGTTGCCTAACCCCTGTGTGAAGAGACCAGTCTGTTGCTGGGGAAGACTTCCCACCACTCTACCTTAGAAAATCATTGACTGAGATGGTGCAGGGGTTGTGGATTCCAGTTGTAGCTTCTTGCTTTTGTAGTGATAGTGTTTTAAGCTGAGCACAAAACACACTGAACTCCATCAGAATAACACACTTAATAGATACCTCATGGTCTTCAGGCAGCAGTTTAAGTAGCTGCTTCAGTATCTCAGTGTCCAACTTAGAACTGTCCCCTTTCTGAATCATGGCAGCAATCTCTTCATTGGAGCTGTATGAAAGAGAAGTGCTATAGAGCAATGGTGTAGGGAGGAGTAACATGACAAACAGAAAAGATCCAAATCTCTCAGCTAGCACTTCAGGAGTAAATGAAGTAATTTTTATTATACCTGCCTCACATTACATTTTGGACTTAGTCCTCAGAAGTACAGTGTAGATATGAAAAAGCAAAGGATTTTTTTAAACCTAAAGTAGTGTTACTTGTAAACTACATGTGCTTTCTGGGCTTTGTTCATCTTTACACAACAAACCCTGAAGGCTCTCCTTTTCCTGCAGGCATCCAGTGTCACTGAGAAAAGATTTACTTTTGAATTTCTCCACTCCTTACAGCAAAGCCAATGCTAAAACCAATGGCTTTCCTCCTGCTTAGAAGTATTTATAAAGATCCCAGAAGGTTTTACTGCAAATCCTTTCCTGAAACTTAGGCAGACAACATGTCTTTGAAATGGGTCCAGACTGCTCTGGTTTGGTCTCTGGAGAGCTTGTTTCCTGGTAGCTACCAGTGCTAACAGAGGCAGCACCCAGTTGCAGAGCAACCTCATCCCTCATGAGTGCAAGCAGGGCTCAATTCTTTGATCCCACAGTCACTAGCTGCCAGGAGAGCTTAACTGCTGCCCAGGGAATCATGCAGAGGGAGGAAATAGCAACTGGATTAGGTTATGCACAGTTTTTCCCCACTGAGACGCAGTTTGCAATGAGAAAATAATAATATAAAAAATAAAAATATTCCTCTGACCGATTCAGATTTATTCTTAGCACAAAGGAGCTTCTAGGCTGAGTTTCTTTTTGAAGCCCTCGCAATACAGGCCATTGCACAAAGAAAAGGGAGAGCGCAGAACATGCTGCAGTAGATTCAGAGAATCTAGGAGTAAAGATATTTTGCCAAAAGCTAGAACAGATTCTTTTATTTTGTTTGTTTGTTTGGTGGTTTATTTTTTTTTCTCTCCCTGTGAGGACTGTGACTTGGTAAATTTCCATTTGTTTAATTATAGAAACCGTTTCCTATTTATAGAAAATCTGCAGATATAGACTATATACCATATTGGATCTGAACCCCTGGAGATGCCTCTTTAAAATCAATTAAATAACTTGAAATTTCCAGTCAGGAATCTTCACTAATGCTTGCTGCCAGCAGTTCATATTTATGTCAATAATAGCAAAGACAAATATGTTTTCACATGATTTTGCTGTTAATTGTGACTATTGTGTCTTTAGGAATTAGTGGTCCATTTTATGTCTAATAACAATTTGAGACGTGGTATTAATTGTCTGGAAAGAGACTGCCAAATCTTATTGGTTTATTGTTTGCATTTGTTTGGGTTTTTTAAAAAATAAAATAGAAATTTGACTCCTTGCTAAAGAAAGATAAAATATAAATGTAAAGTATTTCTGCCAAATTTACCTCATTTAATGTCTCAATAAACAGAGACAACATCAAATAAGTAATTCACATGGAACTCTCCAGATCTTACCACTTAAATTGCTTCAGAAGTATACTCAGAAGGAGGCTCTTTTTTGGAGCTATGAATGTGATCTGTGGGGAGAAGAAAAAAAAGGCAGTGAGCTAGAAATACCCTGATTTTAACAGAAATTTTAGAGCTCTTGTTTGTAGGGCAAGATTAATTCTTCATAATAACATTATCAACACTCTTCCTTCATAAAATCATAGAATGGGTTGGAAAAGACCTTTAAGATGATCAGATCCAACCAATATTACCCAGGACTGCCAAGCTTATCAAACTCAAAGCAATTTGAAACAGTACAGGTCATTAGATCTGTTTTAGAAAGAGGCAAAGGCACAGAGAAGGGAATTGATTTGTCCAGAATATTCCGATTGATAAGAGTTAATATTGAAATTCCCATGTCCTCCTTCTCTCAGATGAAGACCTCTCCCTCAGCAAAGTTACTTCATGTTTAATTCTAAACCTCTCAAATGCTTCTTTTAGATAATCTCAGGAAATGATAAAAATATTTCAAGCTTTCTTATTATGAATTATTGACAGCAATAAAGAGTGAATAAGCTTTTAAATTTCAAGGATTTTGCCTGGTTCTACAAAAAGTGAGCAGTCCAAGTACCTCTTTTATTTTCTTTATTTTTGGCCTCATTTTCTCCATAGGTGCTGTTGGTGGGACAGAGAAAAGTAGCTCCAAGCTTGCATAGTCAGGCTCTACAAGCTCCTTGCTGCTGCTTGGCATCACAGCCCACATGGAGCGGCTTTCTAGAAGAGAGAAACACAATAAAGGACAGTTGCAAGACACTCACCGGTGATGGGCCAGGAGTTCATAGGAAGAACCATGGGGCATGACTGTTCAACAGATCTTTCCACTCAACACAAGAGTATTTTGTAATCTCCAAGACGGACCACAGAGGTAAATGAGTACTTTCAAGGCAGTGTGATTGTGGAACACACAATTTAGAAGATGAATGAAATAGAACGCTAATTAGTCCTGGACAAATGTTAATTATTTAAGAGTGGCAGCTCCCACAGATAGCATCCTAAAGATTTGAAGCCTAATTAAACCTGGAAAACTATTGCTACATTTGATTCACTGAACCAAAGACAGCAGATAAATTTAATGGGCTGCTTCACATTCTCTCTGCTATTGCTGACTGGTTACACATTGCACAGTTGTGGTACCCAAAACAGGGATGTTGCATCCAATTAGGTAAATGTCTCTCTTTGCAAAAGACAGGGACTTCCAAGCCCAACCTTATTACCAGAATCATCAGGAGCCATCTGAGTAACACATGGCACTTCAAAACATGAACTGGTCTGCACCAAGGATCTCGCCTCCTTTTTCTTTAGGAGAGACTGCCACAGTGAAACTGAAGATACTGGGAATGAATCTGAATTTAGATCTCTGCCCAAGAAAACATATTTTGGTTTTGTTTGTTTTTTTTTTACATGCATGTTTATATATTTTATCATAGCAGCAAGTTCTTATTCCCTGATGTCAAGGCCTAGCCCCTCAACAGTATTGTTTTATTTGGATGCGAAGTAAATGAACCAATCAGCCCAGGGATAAAAAGAAGTACGTACGTCTCACCACATCAGAAGGGAGCTTTTGCCAGTGAAATATCTTCATCCTCAATGTTGGCGTCTTCTTAGGGTGAGGCTGCCCCCCATAGCCACAAGTAAGATGGTTGCATTCAGGATTGCTGCATGGCTGGAGAGGTGGGAGTGATGGTGCAGTTATGCCAGGCACAAGAAGTGGTGGAAGAGGCACTTTATTTCCAGGGGGTAAGGGTGGAGGGGCTGGCAGCTGTGGTAGCAGAGCCGACAGAGCAGACTGTACTTGGGAAGATGAGGAAACACCTTGCTGGGAAGGTAACATGTTCCCTGGACATAGCTGCAGCTTCCTGGAAAGGCCAGTTGGAGAAAGGCTCAGGTCTGCACTGGGGTTCTCCTCTTCCAAGTCCATATAAACTTGAATGCATTTGTTTACCTTTTGAACAGATCTTTTAGACACTCTTTTGAGGTGATTTGGGCACTGCATGCTTGATAGCAGGTTCTCTGTGGCTTGCCCCAGTCCCATTTTCCTGCTCTAAAAAAACAAGATGGTGCATGGATTAGCAAAGTTCTTCACAACCAGTAGCTCCCACAGAGAAACTGAAATAACAGTGACCTTCTCATTAAGGTAACAGAGGAAATATTTTTATCTGCTTTGCAAGCGACATATCGTGGTGCTTTCAGCTGCGATAAGTCAGGAGCAAAGCAGTACTGCTGGTTATAAGACTCCTTTCTGAATTCTCGTGATCCTTCTGCTTTCTTGTTGTGACATTTAAAGAAAAGAAGAACAAATGCTATCAGCACAGTAAATTTCTACCTGGTTGCTTTTTTCCCCTTGTTGCTCAGCCATTCAGGGGGATTTTTCTCCTGAATGGGTAAATAGATGCCTCCTATGGAAGTTGCTATAGCACTCTACAGATGGAACTTCTCAAACAGCAAGGCCACACTTGTTCCTGAGAACCCATGTTACTACATCTTATCTTGAATGCAGAAGGGTGGGGATTTTGAGAGAAACTCTCAAACTAGCCTAACAAATAAAACAAGCTACAGCTGAGGAGTATTCAGCCTGAGCTGCTTAGTGGCCACCCAGGGAAAGGATGGGTGAACATTTTAACGAGTAAGATGGTTTTTGCCCTGCAACCAAATCTTCATCTAGGATAAATCTTTACATTTGCACTAAATCTATACAGTTTCTCTCAGAGTCTCTTGCAACAGACTGTGGAAGTCCCCATGTTGTAGGTATGCCCAATTTTACGCATGGAAGTGGACCAACTGAAGTTAGTAAAGCACTTGCTGACTCAGAACTTGGTTTTGTTTGCTTGAGTGAACAAACCTTTCTTTTGCAAACGCTTGCGTTTCTTGTGGATGAGCAGTGTCCTGAGGCACTTCATTTCAGTAGCTAGCAGTTGTCTTCTGATTTCTCTCTTTATCTTCTATAGCAAGGGTCATCAGCAATGGTAGAAACACCACATGTTAAATGGGGAGCAATGAGCAGACCATCAAAACTTCAGAGATGACACAGTGGGTGCAGCCTTTTTGAGACTGTATGTAGACAGGAATGAAGACTCTTGTCATCCTAGCCCTTGCACAAGCCTTTAACGAAACACACATTAGTAGCATCAGCAGCTTTAATGGCATTAACTATATGGAAACTTTCAATTTTATGTTTAGTGTATGATCAGGAAGTAATGTTTATGTTTCCAATGGACTAGATACATGGGGAAAATACTTCCCTAGTTAATAGTTACGAATTACCATTTTCCTCCTGACAAGGTAATTTTAAGTAATGACTTAATGCAGAAAAAACCTTTTTAACGAAGATGCATCTCTAGTCCATCATACAGCTCTAAAGCATCCCCTGTAATCTGAAATAGCTTGATTTTGAAACCTAGAAGTTCATATTCAGCTCTTACAACAGCCTCAGTAAAATTGTGAACCAGTGGATCCAAGGCAGAAGAAATTAAAAAAATCTTTTGATTTGTGTTTTAAATCTTAATTTAGTAAGAAAGACCTACATAAAAAAAAAATAAAATTAAATCTACTAGAAAATAACACTTGATTTACATACAAAGTGGAAAGTTAAAATAGCTGAGCCAAAAGCCTATCACAGAAAATGAGCATTAACTATATTTGCTGTTTACATGAATTAATTTGTTGGCTTCTGTAAATACTTTTTGCACAAATAAGCACTAACACTTCCCCAAAGGTAAAGCAGGCTTACATTTAATTTATACAAACAACTTACTGTATCCTCTTTAGGACTTCAAAATCTCTATGCTAAACTTGTACAGATGTCTGTAATTACTGTAACAGGACAAGTGAGGGATTCAGCACTATGAAAGAGCCTAATGAGAAATAAGCCACTTTACACTAGAAATATTACAAGTAAAATGAGCTGATTAAAAAAAAATCTTATTAAAAGTAATCGTTTTAGGATTCTGCTGCTTGTTTATTTTAATTAAACTCTTGGAGGAATCACTAAAAGACTATTAATTAGGCAGCTCTTGTTTTTTATTCAATCAGAGTGATCTTCTGAATTGCTATGGGGGTTGTGGAAAGGAAAGACTTGTTTTTAAAGATCCTAACAAATAAGTAATACAACACAAGAAACAGCTAATACACCTTGAATGATAAATAGGCTTATAATAATGTACCTCCAAAGATTATACTTTAAAGACTGTAGAGAAATCCATGCTGTTAGGAAGATTAAAGCTTTGGAATAGCGTCAAGGCAGCTGTAACTTGCATTGCTGATCATGTTCAAATAAGCTTGTGGGTATATTTGGAAAATAAAACAAAACAAAATTTCTCCTTAGAAAGTGTGAAAAATCACCTCTGGTAAATATACACATATATACACACACACACCTCAGTTCAACCAGACAAGGACTACCATACTGCAGAAAGCTCCAAAAGCTCAGTAATTGGCAGGCACCACTTTTGGCAGGGCAGAGAAGGGAGATGATTGACTCAATGCACCAGCCCAATTCTGATGATCCAGTTGAAATCAATTAACTTGCAATTAACTATGAAGCTGTTTTCAGTGCTTTGCTACTCTACCTTTTGGGTTAGTGGGAAAGCTGCTGATGTTTGAGGACTGTTACAATACAGGCTTTCCTTTCCATCTGCTTACTGACATGCTGAAAAATAGGCATATTTTTCATTAGCCTGAAAAGATAAGTATGTTGATGGCATAGGGTTTAGATTTTTAAGTCAGATCTAAAAAACATCTTACCTCTGTGTCTTGGGCCACGTAAACACTCTTATTATTTTTGTTTCTGTTGTTGCCAATGGGCTGATGTGGGGCTATGTTATTTTGCAAAACTTGATTTTCTTTGTAGCTGGAAGTTCATTTATTGGTCATTTATTATGCTGGAAACAGGGATCTCAGTGAATGCTTCCGAAAACCTGGTTATTTCCCCTTGTGTGCTATTCCCAAAGGGTTTCTTTGAAGTGGGGAGGAGTAGTTTTTTAAAACTTATGCCCCATACACTTCCATGGTAACCATCAAAAGTGTAAGTATAAAGTCAGTATCTGCAATGCAAGAAGTCTTTGAGGGTAAGAAGGTATACTGCTTACCAGATGGATGGAAGTGAGCTACAGGATATATAACCCAATTATGGAGAGCATTAGTCACTTGGTTATGCAGGTATATGGTCCCTAACTGGTAATGGTCTCTAATTAAAACAAAGCTACCGGTCATTGCTTCCCAGTGCTATGGTTGCCCTTGCCATGGTTTGGATTTATAGATCTGCTTGCATTTCAGAAGCTCCCAGTGCGATATTCTTCACTGTTGACTTTTCAACAGGTGTAACCTGTTTTGATGTTTATGATTCTTACAGGAGTAAAAAGTAGAAGAAATTAGAGATCTTAATGCTTTCTTGCACAAGCAATCTTGTTGCTATAAGAGTCATCTTCTTCATTTCAGATGCATTCCTAGAGGTTTCTAATGGTTTTCTGCATTCTGGATTCACAGAAGTCTTAGGGGAACCACAGTTCTTTGAAAGTTACCCTCTTCCTTTTGTTTTGAGGCTAACATGGCTGCAAACATGTGTTATCAGAAAAGAGAAAATTATAAGGTTTTTTTTTTTTTCTTATTACTAACAGTATTTCTTTTGTGGTGTTTTTCATCAACAGTTGTTCAAGTATTTTAAAGGATATAATTGCCCCCATTTTATAGATGTGGAAGCTAAGGTACAGAGAAATGGCTTCCACAGTCACTTAGGAAGCCAGCAGCATAAAATGA
This sequence comes from Pezoporus flaviventris, assembly GCF_033815535.1. Lineage (NCBI taxonomy): Eukaryota > Metazoa > Chordata > Aves > Psittaciformes > Psittacidae > Pezoporus > Pezoporus flaviventris. The sequence continues at coordinate 42,352,627 of NW_026892584.1, read as the reverse complement.
GTGATCCAGTAGCCCAAGTCCCCAGCATATCATTTCAATGCTGTTTAGTCTTTGCAACCTAGCAAGTTACCCACCTCTCCCTTATTAAGATCCAGCTACTGCCTCCATTTTCTTACATCAAAAAGCTGGAAACACTTTCCACTCTTTAACTGCCTCCGCTGCTGGTTGGAGCATGTCTGTGAAGTCTATGCACTTAATGCCTCTGGGCTCGGTGCTAGCAATAGAGTTAATGAAAAAGCCCTCTATGGGAACTGGCTGCAGCTTTTGGCAGCTGGTGGGAAGGCAGGAGCCTTGGGATCTGCTGCAGACGGAGCCTGGACCAACAGCAGCTGCAGGCTGCAGACACTAGGGGAGACTGCTGCTAAGACCTGGTCTTTGTGCGCTGCAGCAAAGTGGTGAGGCAGCTCAATCAAGGAACCATATGAAGGTGTATGTAGAGCATGGAAGTGTGATGTGAAAGGTGAGAGGCTGGGAGAACATGCATATTAGCACCAAGGGCTTTGTAGAGAGTAGGAATGAACTCTTCAAAATTGAATGTCAACAGTTACTTTAATTGGGGCTTGTATAGTTAGCTGAAGGGATTAGTGACAGGATATAATAGGTGTAATCTTTGGATTAAAGCTATTTGGATTTGCTAGGTTTGAGACACGTCATGATTTGAAAGAGATTATTACCATGTTGCTGTCATTTGATATACATGCAGTTATGCTATGGTCTGCACCTAGGCCTCTGCAGGCAGCCAGCAGCACGTGTCATAGAATGTGCCTTGCAGAGGTCAAGCCTCCCCTCTGTCTTCTAGACCCCTACAAGCAAAGTGGAGCAGCTGAAAATACCTGGAGGGATAAGAACCCTTCTGTCCTTCTGTTTTTCCTGAGGTCATGTCAATTAAGGAGGTATTTTAGAAAAACAAGCTATTTGTTTGTGATTCAGGATGGGTTAGTAGACTGTTACTGTAGTAAATGTAGTCAATGCTCCTGGGGCATATTCTTCTGAGTGTATGATGCTGGTTCACCAAAGAGGATTAACATATAGACCTGAAAGGGTTTCTGGACTCTTGCTACTATCTTTTCTAAACTACACTGCTTGTCTTGTATCTAGCTCTTGCCAAACAGAGAATCAAAGAAATGTTGGTTGGGAGGCACCGTGAAAATGGTCTTGCCCAAGCTCCCCTTCAGGGGACTATCGCCACCACAACAGATCAGATCAGCTATGGTTTTGTCTACTTGGGCTGTGAAAACCTTGAAGAAGGGAGATAATAAAACACGGCAAAGAGTGCAAAAAAGATCTGTTGCTGTCAAAGGATCACTCCTGGAAATTGTGTGCTATTGGGGGTTTCATTTAGATTACAGAAGAGTTGTCAGTTTTGAAGGATCACAGCAGCAGACATTGTAAGATGTTACCTTTTTTACCTGTGCTGCCTATTTTTCTTTGCACAAACACTCTCTCTAGTAGTTCTGACTTTCTCCATCTATTCTAATGGATTTGGTAATTAATTGTCACTAATTCATGACTAAACTCATTGCAGATTATGTTGTACGAAGCTGCGGAAGTGCTAAAAGACACATAGGGTTCTGCATGCCCAGAGCAGAGCAAACTAACCGTAACCATCATGTAGATGGTGCCAGCAAAGACTGCTGATCCTAGAAAAAATCTACTTGGACAGGCTGAGAGTCTATCTAAACTGATTTGATAAGAGCTGACTATCACAGACTGATTCTTGTCTTCTGACTTTGAGTAATGTAAACTGAGTCTGCTTAAACTCTCCATGGCAGAGGAGCAGACCTCCTGCTAATTCTTATTGACATCTGTCTCTGTGTGAGTTGTCACGCACTGTTCTGGCAAGAGCTGTTCATGCTGCAGCAAAGAGACGGCTGGAGAGTCCCTAACATGAATTAAGTACTAGCACAGAATGGATGGAGGAGTGACTTATGCTTACAGTGTTGAATATGCTGATTAACTTGCAGTGATTAAATTCTCCACTAGTATATAAGGTCTGCTACCTGCTCTACACTAAGGAGCTGGAAACCTTCCTCTACTGTGGACCTTATTTCCATTGCAGATCCTGAAAGCAATGCTGTTAGTCTGCAAGATTGTTACTGTGTAGTAACTGCAACCACTTAGAGAGGTCCTGTCATTACCACCGTCCCATTTTTAACTCTCTTTATTTGCTTTTCTAGATATGGCAAAGCTGTCTTTCATATCCCATCTACAGCCTGATTATGAGGTGACCAAACAAAATGTGGTTTGTGATGGCTCATGACTGTATTTGCTTTCAGATACATTAGGTGAACATAACTAACATGTTCACCCATATTTCATGGCTGTGACTATTACCACATAGATAGAATAAGACTGGTACAGTGCTGACTTTTATTGGCAAGCTTGTATGTTGTCCTCGGTTGACCACTGTGTACAAAAAACTAGAAACGTGAAACTGTAGATCCAGGCTTCATGTTTGGACAGAATGAAAACTGGTTAATTTTGCTGAAATGGGCTTGTGCATTTTTATTTCATCTCTCTTTCTAAGCAGAAGGCATTTCTCAGCCCCCTCCGTGAAATACATTCTCTACTGAATGTAGGAGAAGATCAAACGATATGCCCGAACTTAAAGATATTGGCATACCTTTGGACACAGATTTCAGCTCTGCTTTAAGTACAGTGCAACACTGGTGATATCCATGTACTAGGTATAGCTCCATTTATACATCACTTTTTCTTTGAGAGAAAACAATGGGTAATTATTACTAAGCATACAGGACAATTATACGCTTAGGTGCCTTATAAACTATGTGGAAAATATAGGACTTTGGTGGACAAATTCTGGTGAATCATAGGTCTTCCTCATTCCCACAGGAGAAGGGGAACTTATCAAATACTTATTTTATTCTAAACTTTGATGGGGTTTCAGTATTGAAATAAAAAAAAAAACTATAATCCCCACAACAAAACAGAAAATAAAAACAAAACTCCCAGAAAACTAACCCTAAAAATCCATCTCATTAACACATGTGAATTCTGATGTGAAATACTTGGAACAGACTTATACTGATACCTTTCATAGCTTCATTTTATCATATAACCAATGCTTAGTTAAGGAATACACAGTTATTTGGCAGCTAGAAACTTGTGGCATTCACAGCCTGGTTTACATACTGGACTCCATGTGCAGTTGCTGTAATATACCAGAAAAAAATCTTTTCTGAGGTCCAGACTCATTGTTGACTTAAATGACCACAGACCTGTTCAAGTAGCTGCAAGTAACATTTTTACCTGCAGTTAATTTAGCCTTGCAAACACTGAAAAATCTTCAGGATTGTGAACTTTATTTTAGGGTAAAAATGGAGCAAAACTGCACATCCCAGTTGAACATCTTTCTTTGACCTGCTTTGGTTCTGTCCCTCTGTTTTTCATAGTCACTGTAATGGAAGCAGAGCTGCTCTGGAGTAATAAATTATAAATGCTGTGCTTCAGCCTGCATATTGGGATATGATTGGGATATGATAATTTAACATAGTTTTCACAGATGACTATGAAACAAATAACTGGCAGTGGCTCAAAATAACCCATTTTTTCATAAACTCTTGAGGGCAGTGGAAAGATAATGCCAAGCATCCTCTCTTTGATGGCCAAGGTAAGAACACAGCAACAAAATTTCTGGCTGTGTGGAAAGAGCTGCTCTCTCTAGGTAGAAATGGGGGATAGCTGAAAGGCCCAGACAGAGAAGTGGACACCTGCTGAAGCAAGCAGTCTGCAGAGCATTAGCAGGTAAGGTTCCCTAGGTAACACCCAGAAAGCCTGTTTGTTCCCGAGTCTTGAATCTCCAATGATGTTCCTATTGACAGAACAGTAGGGTAGGGAGGAGGAGGCTGGCGAGCCTGGGCTAGCAGAAACACAGAGATTGCAAAGTTGCTGGGAAAATGTGTTTAATAATCAGATTTTTGAAGCCTGGGGTCTAATCTGAAAGCAGAGAAGCCAGACTAAAGAGCAAAAGGATGATGCTTGGGTGATGTGCTCTGAGACAGGAAAAGAGAAAAAAAGAAATGGGAAAACCTGTAAATGTGATAGAGCCAGTCCTGCAAGTCAAGCCTGGGGTGGGTTACATGATTATCCAGGAAACGGTGGGGCTCTGCCTGCTTCTGCCAGCCGGGAATGGAATTTCAGTTGACAAAGGGCTGTGCCGCTCTGTGGGGTCTTCTGAACTGAAGCTGCCCATGTGTCTACTCTCAACGCATCTCTGTTTTTGTTTACCGATTCTCAATATGCTAATGCCAATGCTTTGGTTAAAATAATCCAGTGATTTAATTCTTGATTTAACTTCCAACTTAGTCCAGAAAAGTTTTTACAAAAATAAGTCCTGTTAAGCAAAGCAAAATAAGCTTTAGCCTGAACATTAGTCTAGCCACAGTGAGTTACCATATAAAGGCATAGTTCTTAGATGTATCCGGCTCTTCCACTTTGATTCATGTTTCAACACAGTATCACACTATAGATTCAACAAACACAGATAATTTTAAATTGACAGCTATGTACAAAACTATGATACAATGTTATTACAAAACTTAAGAAATAATCTCTGAATTTTGAAAACACAATACTGCACATTCCCAGCTTTAAAGCAAAAGTAACATGAATCTACACATTCTGCAGCTTGGACATGAAGAATATTGAGTGCAAGCAGCTGACTACAGAATTCAAACCCAGAGATCTACCAAAGGATGAGCTGAAATGTGTCTGATAAAGCACTCTGGAAAACCTCTGTTGCTTTAGTAAGAGGAACTGGGGCCCTGGATCTCTGAAAGTTCATGGATGCATCTGCGTGTGTAAGAAGACTGCAAGACTACTGACGTGCTTCAACTTGCACATAAGCATCATGTAGAACCAGACACTCTTTATATGGCCATATGCTTACTAAAATACATACCTTTTTTTTTTTTTTTTTTTTAATTTTTTTTTTTCTCCTGTAACCAATTTCCCTGGGTTTAAATGATTGAGAGTGAAAATACTTTTCTCTGATCTGGGTCTTGGATCTGGTCCTATATAAAATTGTCAGTGGGCGATGAGAAGAGGGAGTTAACATGCTTCCCCCTGTGATGGCACAGACACTGCTTAATTTATACCCTACTTTGGTTGAGGCACTGCTATTTTTAAGATTCCTCTGAGAGCTAAACACTGAGGTCCTTTCTTGGGCCATACTTGGCTGTCGTTTCAAGTGGAGTTTGGCCTAAGAGCAGGTTGAAAGATCTGGTTTCCAGGGCAGCAGATGACAGCTCTGACCCTTTCATGTCACCATGCACAGAACTGGCCCCCCAGCCCTGTGAGTGCCCAGCATGAGAGATGAGGCGAGGGGTCCAAAGTCTCCAGGGAGGCTCTCTGCGTCTTGGGGAGGGAGCAAAAGGCTGCACGAAGAGAAGCAGTGAGTCCTATTGGGCAGAGGTGACAACAGTGGCATTTTGGCGATGCAGAACCTGGCTTCTGAAAAGCTGGCAGCGCTCTTAGGACACGTGAGTGGTTCACTAGGTCCCTGTTATTTCTTCTGCCTTGTTGTGACACCTGCAGGAGGAGGGGAAAATGCAAACTGTTTGTAACTATAAGACAAAAGCAGTATGGTTTTGCATGTGCATGTATCTAATGGTCAGCGTGCTATTAGGGAAATCAGACTCAGGTTCCCCCAATAACCTAAACCCAGGTAGAGCTAAATGTTTATGTTCTAATAAAAGCTTCATGTTTCCAGAACTGATTCTGATGTTCAAGATTTTGGGCAACTCTGGTTTTAAGCTGGGTGCTAGTTCAGTCCAACAACATGAGTCTTGTGTTTTCCAAGCAGAACACTGGAATATGCTTCAAGGTATTAAATTGCTGAACTTACTAAACCTAGAGGATTTAGCAGGACTGTCAGAAGGATGGGGCTGCACACTGTCATTTTAAAAGCTTGTCTCACTCATAACCAAAACAAATACCATTTCTAATGGCAGACATGAAGGCAAAGGCCATACAGGAAGATGAGCATTAGCTTGGATGCATTACCATGGTCTATAAGAAAACTGCTCACAGACAATACTGAGTCCGCAGAAGCAGATGTGAAGCATCTGTTCTCTAGTATTAAAAGAAAACAATTTAAAAGAAAAAAAAGGAAAACCTGGACCCTCAAATCCTGATGTGTCTGTGGGAAGAGGCTGACGTCCTACTGTGCCATGTATTTGTCATAGCTGCTGACAGTATTGTGCTCCCCTCCTGCCCTCTGCCTGCATCGTTACCAGGCTGCGGTTTTCAAGCACTGGCCTATGCTCCCAGTTTGGTTTGTCCTTTTACTTCATAGGGAATAAGTCAAGTAGATTTGTGAGCAGGGAAACTGTCAAAGCCTGGTTGAGACTTGTGCTTTCAAGACTTTTGTTTCCCCTAACCTTCCTAAGTGACATAAAGATGGGAGGAAAGGAAAAAGGAGCTGCACAAACAGATGTGAACATTTGTCTGTAGCAATCCTCTGGGGTTTAAGTCAAGGGAATTCAAAGAGCACCTCCCCTGAGTTCAGGCATTTGTGCAGTCCCTTCTGGGTTTGACTGTCAGCTTTTGTTAAACGGTCCTTCAAGCTTTTTCAGATTTGGTAGGAAATGAGTTCAGATGTTAACAGGGCGCACACAGAGTGTGACACCGGTGCCTTGATACCACAGAAAAACCAGCTAAACCATTTCTTTCATGAATACGGAGATAATGTGGGATACCACTCTTTGGGTGTAAAAGCTGACATTTGAAGAATATTAATATCAATACAGAAATTGCTACATAACATGATACAGTCAAGGTGAGGCAAGAGCTCTGTACCTGATTTTAACAGTGTTTTACTGCTCTGAAATTTTATTTTACAGGCCCTTACTCTGCTGCTGTTACAGAAGCTCTAAAAACTGGTAAGGGGATTGCGTCTTAATCCTTGCAGCTGGATCTGCGCAAGAAGAAAGAAGATTCCTACGACTTCACTGAGACCCATCAACTTCCACATCCAGCAAATCCACCAGAGAGAAATACCCTGTACGAAAAGAGAACTGGTGCTGTGACCTGACCAGACCATGTGTGTTTGGGACAGAAAAGAAAATAAAAAAACAAATCACGTAGAACATCCTAGAAAAAATATTGACGGCAGCACTCTAGGCTTGCTAAGTCTGTCGTATCAAGAGGGACAGACTTGAGCTGCATCTGAGTAAGGAAGCTGGAGATTTAAGAGAAGCAAACAGGTTTTTGTTTCGGCTAACCTTTCCAAGTGACATAAGGATGGGAGGAGAGGAACAAGGGAATTGCAGGTTTCAAGGTGCAGCTCGTCACTGCCCTCTGGGCACCAAAGCACTGGTGGGTGCTGCTGATGCAATGCAGCTGTGCCAGGCACTGCATTTTGAGGATGTGCTGGAACTCCTGCCTGTATCAGTCACTTTATAAACATAGTTTGTCCATGCATTCCTCTGTGTTGCTTTCCTATGTCTGCTAAGGAGAATGCAGAGCTGTCTATGTCTGTTTTTTTTTTTTCAACTGGGACTGTTTTTAGGCCTGCATGTTGGAATCCCTGTGCTTAAAAATACATAATGTGAATTATGCTTAACTCCCAGTTTCAGCTGCCCTCCCTGGGCATGGCTCCTGACATACTTCTTCCTTATGCTTCACTGCTACGATTTTCTGCTCTTGCAGTAAATCTTCCATAGGACTTTTAAACCAACAGAGCTACTTCCCTTTTCCACTTGATATAATCCTGCAGCACATCACAGAAAGGGCCAAGAGGAGGGCAGGAGTAGTCAGGACTGTAACTACCTAATTAGTATCTCATTTTCTCTTGTTAGAAATGATGCTCCAGGTGAAGGAACAAAAGCAACCCTGTGTGGAAATCCTGCAGACATTCCTCAGTTCTGCCACTCCAGGAGCTGGAGCAGATGGGCTGTGTGGGAACAGGGCTCCCAGCTGGGCCCCCAGCCCCAGGCACTGGGGGAACTGAAGAATAAATACATTCCTTTCAGGAAATGAGACAGAGGGAGGTTTGATGTTATTGATTCAGCTCATAAGAGATGCTCATCAGCATGGAAAGGACAATGCATAACTATGCAATTTCAGTACAGCGGGTATTTTGAATGTTTATTTTTCTTGCTTTTCTTTCCACTTGCTGTAAAAACAGGCAAAGTTTTGCAAATGAAAATCTCATTCTGAAACTCCTCAAGTTTTCTTTTGAGAGGCAATTATATGTTGCCAGCATCAGTGAAGGATGCAGCAAACTTGGTACACTGTTTCACTAGAAATTTGGTTACCTGTATTATTTTTTTTGGTAACAAAAGCCAAATGACTTACCCCCACCCCCATCCCAGAAAGCTGCATGAATGCACCTAAGAAGCATGCACAGTCTGTTTGCTCCAATGGACTAGTCTGTGTGCAACTCTAGAACTGAATTTAGCTTTTAGTGGGAGTTCGTGTCTTACCCCAACTAGTACTTCTCCCAGGGTTCAGTGTTCTACTCCCTTTTCCAGGTACCTATATTTAAACAGTGCTATAGGAAGTGATCACCTGCAAGCAAACCAAACACTGTACTTTGCAAGGAGTAGGTACTGAAATTGCATTTTTACAGTTTATGAGAAAATAATGGGATCAAAGCAAAGACTCTTTATCACATGAAGCTGGATTCACTTGGTTAGAATAATGACTTTTAATTATCTGCAGGGAAAGGTGGTTTGGTCGCTGCTGACACAGAGGACAGACATGTGGGCTGCGACCCTGTGTCAAGGGGAGATCAGCACTGACTCCACTCAACGCAAGATCAACACCCTGGAGAGGAAAAATCAGAGTAACAAATTTATTTTACATGTATTTGTGATTAGACACAAGGACAAAAAAGCTTAGCTGATATGCTGAATACTGATTAGGTCTGTAAAGTCCCAATGCTGTGGTTAGTTCACGTAAAAACACCTTTGCGAGTTACATACCTCATTGTACCACACAATCTTTTTTTGTTTTATTATCTCCAGTATCAGTCTCAACCTCTGCTTTTAAACAAAAGAGAGACACTAAATACATCTGATCATGGCAAGGCAAATATAACAACAGGGAACTTTTTATGATGAAAACATTGTCTAGTAGCAGACAGTTTCCTAAGATGCCATACCTGGATGCCCAGGGAATCCTGTGGCTTTTGGGGGAGTCAGTTCCTTAAGCCAGAAATACTCATTTCAGACGTCAGGAAAGCATCACCACGTGGTTCCATGCTGGGAGCGTGGGCTGCTCCCATTGCTGCAGCTCCTGCTGCCTTGTGGGAAGCAAGTTTGGGAACCACTGCTCCACAGAAACCACTTCTGGTTTGTGAAAGTGGCAAGTTTAGAAATGTAAAAAACTATAGCTCCAGGGCATACTGGCAGTATAAGTTAAGTCCCTCAGTGGTAGACACTCATGTTTCTGAGCAGTGGGTATTCAAACCCCTCTTTCCTTTCTCCTTCACTTTCTTTGGAAGGAAAATCATTAAACATTGATAAAAAGACACTTTCACCACTTTTCTGCCCATTTGACCCCAGGATCTTGCAGAAAACAGGCTTTGGACAGTATATTAGTATACTGTGTCTTTCTAAAGGCTGACAGACCCATGTGTCCTCACTGTGAGACACCTCTATTTTAGGATTCAAGTACCCACCCAAGGGTGGCTTCAGTTCAGTAGACTTTGAGGGACTTGGATGCACCTCCCAGGTTTGGGACCAGCAGTGGACATCTCCCATGAGGCAGAGACCTGGGTGGCTCCATGCCTCCCGTGGCTGAGCTCTCTCCCAGTACCAGTGGGGCAACCCAGTGTGAAGGATTGATTTGGCTGACCAAAGCCAATCCTTCACAGAAGCATTAGCAAGATCACCTTTTCTAACTGCTGACTTTCCCCCCTCTTCCTATAGTGATGATTTGAGGGCCTGAAGTTCAGGCCTCACCTAAGTCCCCCTGTGGCAGGCTATCAAGTGACTGCAGGCAAAATGTTGTTGCAAGGAGGCTTTAGGAGAGTTAAAAACAACCAACCCCAGGTCAGCACTGATGTTGCTGCATTTATGTGTTTGTAAGTAGTTGGGAGGAGGTGATGGCTGATTAAGTACGCAGTATTAACTGCTCCTAATCACTGCTCTGGAGTCTAATGGGGCTCTTGTTTGCACATAACTGTGCCTTGTAGCTGTCTTTAGCACACTTGACAGATGTGCTTATTGCCATCTTTACTGCTTATGTGTAATGGGCTTTTTAATTATTGATTCATCATTACCCTTTTATAAACTACTTGTAAATGTCAAGAGAATGAACTATGCCTATGTTTTTCTTTTTCAGTCTCTTTCAGGTTTAAAAAAAATAACAGCTCCATGAAACAGTGTGGCTCTAGGGGCAGGGGGCACTGGACCTTGAAGTGGGGAGGAACAGATGTATACAAACATAAGAGGAAGCTTCCCCAGTTTAACTCGGTCCCCAAGCACTATATGTGAAAAAGGCTACCTGAGTAGCTTTTGCTGTGCCTCTTCTTCTTCCTCCTTTTCCCAGATGACCTCTGCTTTTCCCTGTCGGTGTGAGTTTGCTCTGGAGGAAGTGTTGCTGAACAAGAAGAGTCAGTGGCTGGCTCCTCCGAGAAGGACTTCTCTTGAGAGGTGTCCAACAGTGAGTTTGCACCAGGGTCTTCATTTTCTTTCACCATCTCTTTTGACTCTGCTTGATGAGACCCACAGAGAGCAGACTGAGCACTGCCAGGGTCAACCCCGCTCTTGCTCAGCTGGGTTTCTGGCTCCTGCGCCAGCCCATAGCGCTCCAGGCCATCAGCTGGGCATTCCTTGTCCTGGACTTCTGAGATGGCCCCGCTGGTCCATCTGTGTTGGTCTCTCAGAGCAGTGGCGGAACTACTGCTCACAAACGTTATCCCTGTACCCATGTTAGCAGTAGAGAAGGCAATGGAGCCGCCCTTTGTGCTTGGCTGGAGGCTTACCCAGCTGTCTGTCTGCTTCATCCCAGTGCTTGGCATGGGCTGACGGGCCCCATCAGCTTCTACCAAGCTTACTGAGGGGCTTTCCATGGGGGTCTCTGGTGGCAAATCTCCTCCAGCATTGTGTTTAGACAATGCCTGGTTTGAAGCTGAAGCATCTGTAACATCTCCACCCACCTCCGTCAAAGCAGTGTTTGATGGGGAAGTGCTTTCTGAGGGATGACCATGGTTGTTTTCCTTGGTCTTATCATCCATCTCCTTTCCTGCTGCTTGTGGATCCTTAATGCTGTTTCCTTTGAACAAGAAACATGCAATTAGCCACAGATGCAAAGTTGCATCTGGGATCAATCAATGTGTTTCTGCCACTGAGAATGCTTACTATGAGCTAGCAGCTGCCTGGGGAGGGTGCACTGACCCTAAAGAAGCTGTGCAAAGGCAGCACCATTTTATCCTCCTTATATCCATGTGGCCACCCCAGCTGGAATCCAAGGCTCCAGCTCAGCAAAGCCTCTGCTCTGTTTTCAGCAGGTATTTCTGTGTCTTTGCTGCCAACCAGCTGATTTCCATGGAAGCCCCTGGACTCAACAAGGGTGCCTGAAAGCCTATGGCAGGAAGAGGGAACCCACCTGCGAGGTCCAGAACCAGGTGGGATTGCTGGCTTGGCTGCATGAGCACTTCAAAACTGCCCATCAGCCAGCCTAATCCTGCCCTTTCAGAGCAGGTTTAGGAGAGCCACAGTGCACAACTCAGGTTCTATGGCAGGCCAATGTCCTTAGACTTACCTAACGCACACTGACAAGGTCAAAAGACCAAACAAAAGCTAAACCCAAGGGCTGTTTCCTAATAAGCACATAAGGACTTAGGTCTTTCTGTAATTAAGAGTTTTTGAATCTGTTTTTTTAAGGGGTTCTTTGGGCTTCCAAACAGACTAAGACAGGGTGCAGCAAGCTCCAAGGCAGTGACAAGCTGTGCTACTGAGACTTGATAGCACAGAAGGGACTTGTGTGGGGATGACACCAGTGCCCCATCAGAACGGTTGTGTGGCTGACCTGCAGGCCATGCCTCTCAGAGGGTTTATCAGCATGGGTGCAAGGCCATACTGCTCTAAATTGCTGCTAATTCTGGGACAGACCTGGCTGGCAACAGTTCAGGGCTCTGCTCTTCCCCACAACACTGCCTGCAAAGCCTCCTTAAATAAAATGCCCCAAATACAAACATAAAGGCTTCTTGCTTATGTGCTTGGCTCAGGCTCAGAGGCAAATGGGAATGAACAGCTGCAGGTACAGTAGCATCTGTGTTCTTACCAGACTGGCTCTCCTCCGGGCCCTCTGCAGGCAAGGTTTTAGGAATTGCATCCAACTCGTGTCTGTTCTTTGTCTTTCTCAGCGTGAACCCTTTCCTTATGTCAGCTAGCAGCGCATCGATGACACACATCTCCTCCTGCTTCACCACCCCCTTCTTAACTGGGAGAGAGACAGATTGGGGTGTTAAATCTGCACATGAGGTGGGGCAGAAGGAGACTGCAGTGATGCTATTGCTTGGGGTTGGTACTGCTGTGCTGGAACAAGCAACCACTGGGCAAAACCAAGGCACCAATGCCAGGCCTGGCAGCAGCCCATGCTCCTTGCCCCCGCAGCAGTGTGTCCATTCTGAAGTCAAAAGGTATACCCCAAACTCTGGGTGCTACAAGCTGGCACCAGCTCTGCCCAGGCTTGTGCCTGGTTGTACCATGACATTGAAAAACCTCCTGTTTGCTATCCATGTTGGTGGCAGCCTTTTTTTTTTTGGAGGGAAAATAATACAGACTTTTCTTTCAGCTGCTTTCAAATGTACTTTTCAGTTGTGCCTTTTATTTTTGCACAGAGAAATACAGATTGAAGTTACCTGCAGGATTTCTGGGCTGATGCCAACCTCATGAAGTTTAACCAAGCCAAGTGCAAGGTCCTACACCTGGGTTGGAGCAATCCCAGGCACAGCTACAGGTTGGGCAGACAAGAGATTCAGAGCAGCCCTGCGGAGAAGGGCTTGGGGGTGTTGGTTGATGAGAAAATGAACATGAGCCAGCTTCAGTGTGCGCTTGCAGCCCAGAAAGCCAACCGTATCCTGGGCTGCATCAAAAGGAGCGTGACCAGCAGGTCGAAGGAGGTGATCCTGCCCCTCTACTCTGCTCTTGTGAGACCTCACATGGAGTATTGTGTGCAGTTCTGGTGTCCTTAACATAAAGAGGACATGGAACTGTTGGAACAAGTCCAGAGAAGGGCCACGAGGATGATCAGGGAACTGGAGCACCTCCCATACGAAGACAGGCTGAGAAAGTTGGGGCTGTTCAGCCTGGAGAAGAGAAGGCTGCGTGGAGACCTCATAGCAGCCTTCCAGTATCTGAAGGGGGCCTATAGGGATGGACAATTCATTAGGGACTGTAGTGACAGGACAAGGGGTAATGGGTTAAAACTTAAACAGGGGAAGTTTAGATTGGAAGGAAGAAATTCTTTACTGTTAGGGTGATGAGGCACTGGAATGGGTTGCCCAAGGAAGTTGTGAATGCTCCACCCCTGGTGGTGTTCGAGGCCAGGCTGGACAGAGCCTTGGGTGATATGGTTTAGTGTGAGGTGTCCCTGCCCATGGCAGGGGGGTTGGAACTAGATGATCTTAAGGTCCTTTCCAACCCTAACTATTCTATGATTCTATGATTTTTGGGATATCAGTAGTCTGTGGTAAAGAGAGATTATTCAAGCGTATATAGGTATTTCGGAGGTTGGGGAAGTCAAATGTTTCTTGTGAGATCTGGAATTCAAAAGTTATGTTTAGAAACAGAAAAGTTAACTGAAATGTTTCAATTTGATTTTTTTTCTGCTATTCAGTCAGCAAACCTAAAATTAACTTCTCTGCCCAGCTACAACTGTGAAATATCAGTTCTCAGCTACGGCTGAAAGACATTAAGGCTAAAAGCTTTTAGTCATCAGCATGTGGAAACCCACAAAATAAATTACCACTGCCGGTCCATTAAAGCGGGGCCAGTAAAAAGCTCCTCTCAGCTCCATCTCTCTTTTTTGAAGTCCTTTCAGATACTCACTGACTTTTCCATTTTCTCCCTTCTGTCTTTTCCCTTCTTCCTCTTCCAGCTGTTTCTTTCTCTTCTCTGCTTTGGCAGCTTGCTCCTTTCTGTCCTTGTTCTCCTGCAGTGAGGTAACAAGGGCATGAGAAGAGTGGCAATGTCTGCTAGAGAAGCTGATGAAAAGAAAGATCCAGAGATTGTTGCAAGGGAGGATGAGAAATTCTGGCCTTATCCTGTGCAGTAAATAAAATGGGCATATGGAATAGGGGTTGTCTTGCCAAAAGCCAACACCACCGGGCTTGGCCAGGACTCAGCCACATCCCAGTGAGAGGTAACAGTGGTGAGCTGTCCAACACAGCTACCTACCAGTGTGCAGATCTTCCACCTGACCTTTAGCTGAGACAGAAGTGGAAGGTACTGAAGCCACAATTCCCTCCAAACTGCTGGCTTCTTTACTACACATCCCTTTTCTGAGTCTGTTTGCTCAGGTTGGAGTAAAGGGTTAAGTTTTATTAGCCCCTTCCTCTAAAACTTGACACTTGACTGGAGTCAAGTCACACTTGACTCCAAAGCACCTTTGTGACTCTGCAGCTAAAGTTGCACCAAAATCCCAAAACACCAGGGTCTGTGCCAGGCCAGGAGCACCAGCACTGCATGAGGATGCTGTGATCAGACACCTCTTCACTGGGTGACGTCATGTGAAGCACTGAAAGGAGGAGGCCATAAACAGCATCTTCCCCTCATTGGATCTGAGTACCTATCCCACCACTGTCAGAGAAGAGGCATGCACCAGTACTAGGGATGCTCAGCATTGTGTGTGCAGATGCCAACCTTCAGGACTCGGATGAAGAGGTCTCTGAAGGTCTTCATGGTGTTAAATATGTCCTCTAAGGACAACTTGCTTGGGTCTTCACAGAGATAATTTGCAAGTTCTTCTCTCTTCCTTTCAATGGTTTCAAATTCTTCTTCTAGCTTTCTGGAGGCATCAATGCTATCCTGAAATGCATTTAATATACACAGTAAAACACCATCCAGAGGACAAGGAGTGAAGTGCACTTAAAGGAAAAAGGATGTCAGTGTTAAGAGCTTGGAGTAGGCTGCAGCTTTTATCTGCATCAGAGCTTAAAATGTGGGGAGAAACTAAGAATTCCGGATGACATTTGCCCCTGCCAACCGTGCTGTGCCAATTTACAAGGGTGGCTTGGGCAAGACATGATAAGCTCAATGTAAAGCTTAATCTCAGCTGAAGGGCTTTATTATGTGATCCACATAGAGGGTGAACAACTTCACTCAACGAAGTCACTTCACATACCATGTGGAGAGAACAGTCGGGGCAGGTGCCTTAGGAAACGGCCTCACCAAAGGTATCTAGGTCTGGGGTGGAGCTGGCAATAGGACACTAATGGGTTGTGTGGCATTGTAGCCTATTTCCAAATCTGAGAGCATGTCTCCTAGCAATATTTTCCACCCTTCATGAGCTTACTCAGCTGCACATGTATTGCGGACTGCCTATGTGTGTGTAATGGGAGAGATACACCAGAGCTCCATTACTGACCTGGATAGGTTTCTCATACTGTTGTTTCACATCGTCGTTTGATGATAAGACTTTTCGCTGAAGCTCTAGCAACTTCTTTAAATTGGTACTGGACTCCATGCGTATAATATCAAGATTAATTCTGAAATCACACAGAACCCCCCCATTAGCTGATACTCCAGCATCTTGTGCTGACCAAAGAATGGACAGGTCTGAGCTGGCAGCTTGGTTGTCTCTCTGCTTCCCATCACTTCACTGAACTGAAGCCTGCGATCTGAACTACCATCTATACAGTCTGAGCTCACAGAAAACAGCTTCCCTCCAGCAGCACCTATGAAAAGGCTGCCAGGTCTACCTACAATTTTATGTAAATGTCAAAAATAGCCCACCTATTCAAAGGGCTGTTCTCCACCCCCAGAGCTTGGCATTAGCTCACTTTCCCTGGTTGAAGGCATTTCTGGGTAGCTGGCCTTCACAAGCTCCTGGTACCACAAAGACAGTACAGATATTGGAAGGGCCTGGGAGGCAGCAAATTAGCTCTGCAAATTTCAGCCCTAAGTGTTGCCAGCTGTGGTAGAACTAATCTATATTAAAGGGGTTTCAACATTTGTCAACCAAATCTTTCGGTTAAAACTAAGTAAGATGCTGTTTCTTTAATGTGCTATACCAGCTGTGTGTGTCCTAATTTCTGGTACATTGTTGATATGTATGGGATTTATTTTTATTTTGAAGGAAGTGACACACAATTTTACCCTGCTGCTTTTGAAACATATTCAAGATCCTTTGGCAGTTCCAGTAGGTCCTTGTGGCAGTTTTCTACTTCCTGAAGTGGAAGAGAGAAAGAAGTGTTACTTGCTGTAGCAGGAGCTAAGAGAGGAAGCTGAGGAGAAAAGACACAGGCAGAAGTGCTTGGGAAGGAGGACTGTGCCAAGTCCTGCTGCTGCCCCTCCTCTGCAGTTTGCCAAGACACATTCAAAACAGTATGGCACATTCAGAGGGGAAAGGCATTACTCCTGGGCTATAAAACCATACAAGAAGGCTGAATGTTCAGAAATACTTATAGTTCAAAGCAAAGTTGACCTGCTGCTAAGTTCTTTTTCTCCTTATCCTGAAACAGCTACTCTTGACCATGGGAAGAGGCAGAACTGTGGTTTGATGCAGTTGGACACTTTCTACAGTTCCAGAAGGGTTTCAAAAGGGCTTGAATCTTATTTGCATAATTTACTTTCATGGCTGTGCTTGCTGAAGCTACTGCTGCCTAAAGCAGGGCCTGAACTTGCGTAACTGCAATGGAGGGACTTTGATGAATGAAGGTGGCAGAGCAGAGCATGGAGAAAAAAGTTAAAAACAGTGATTCAGAGAGCAAGAAAGCAGTTGGCGCTTAGAGAGGAACAATAAAAGCTTGAGCATAGTCACTTGGAGAGAGGAGCAGCTGTAGAAAGGCAGAAGGGCTGAATGGGTACAGACCAGCCAGGATAGCTTTGGTGGCCATGTGCTCTGTGGTTTGCAGCTGATGGCGTGCAGATTGCACAAATATGAAAAAGGAAGTTCCAGCCATTGAGGGGAAAGACGCTGGAGGAAAGCAGAACAAGTCTTAAAACAAGGAGCTTCCTGAACAGTGCCCACAGGCAGCCTCCACCAAGTAATTCCAACATTCCCAGCTTGTGACACTGCAGCTAGCCAGAGGGGATATGAATATGAGAGTGTGGCTTTAACTGAGAGTAGGAGAAATGGTTCATTCATGATAAGTCTCTCCCCCTTCCCTGTCACCCAGGACTTGGCATTTGTACCTCCAGAATGTGGTGCAGCAGCGTAATGCGGGTTTGGTTTGCTTTGGTTTCTGTTAGTTTGAGTAAAGTGCTGATTTTAAACCCGTCAGCATCACCTGTGTGACTTCCCTACAAGATAAAAACAAAGCAGATGTAACTTCTGTGTCCATTTAAATGATAACCTTAGAAGAGACCACCCACACATAATGGGGGCATAAGAAGACAAAATAAGTACTTACATAGTTCAGGAAGTTTCCAACTTTGAGAATCAGTTGACAAAAGAGCGGCAGGCGATGACTGTTCAGAAGATCTGAAAAACATAAAGGACTTTTAAACAAAAGCCTCTGTTACACCAGAATATTTCCTAAACCACACTGAAATAGAGGT
The DNA here is from genome assembly GCF_033815535.1 of Pezoporus flaviventris. NCBI lineage: Eukaryota > Metazoa > Chordata > Aves > Psittaciformes > Psittacidae > Pezoporus > Pezoporus flaviventris. The sequence continues at coordinate 42,334,931 of NW_026892584.1, read as the reverse complement.
TCTGAATTCCAAAATCTAAATTCAAATCTGATATTTCAGCTTTGAAGCCCAATGGCCCAACTTGCAGAGAAACTGATTCTAGATAGATTCAATTCCATGAGCTGTAAAAATTTTCAGGGACTTAAGTTTCTTTCTTTCTTTCCACCTGGTCTCTCAGTCCTAATGGAAAATAACCTGGAGTTGGAGGCCTCTCACTCACAGCCATCAACTTGCTGCCTTGTTTGGAAGTACCCTGATTTACTGTGGTGTAAGCAAGGGTAAATGGGCTGCAATTTTAATCTTGCAGATTCCATTCAGTTGTGCAGTGAAACCAGTTCTGACAGCCCTGTGATTACTGGCTGGCTGCTAAAACCAGACACGCTCACCTTGTTCTTGATCTTGCATGGTGGAGGTGATTATCAGGGCACGAAGGATACAGTCCTTGTCCTTATTCTTATGACAGGGTGCTGCAGTGGTGTGCTTTCTGAAGCACTTGGCTTTGAGGCAGGAACAGGTCTCAAAGGACAACTGAGCTCATGGGAAGACACTTTTAGGGGAAAGCTTCAATTCATTCCAGCAGGCAGCAGTGATGCCAGCTGGAGAAACCCCCAGCAGGCAGCTGGGGAAACTGGCTCTGTTGTGTTGACAGCACCCGATAGTGTCAAAACAGCATCCTGCTCTCAGCAGAGTGGGACCTGAGGTTTCTGGCATATGAAGCCAAAACCTATTGCATGATCTCTCCGTGTACACACAATAATTGAGCATCTGCAAATTATAGCCCCCAAAACCAAACTTTTCATTCTGATTCCATTTGTAGGCAGGGAAGAACTAAAGCATCACTACTTCCTGGGGAAAGTGCTTTCCTGGCAGCAAAGAAAATTGCCATGTGAAGGCCTTAATGTGACAAATAGTGATGGATGAATTAGCTGTAATGGGACCAGCTCTGCTGTCTGAATTCAGCTCCTCTGAAAGAGTTGATGAGCTTCCAATGCTTCACTGTTGAAAGTGTTTCAGAGGAATACATCTGCTGCAGCAAAAGAGGGCCGAGTGTTTGGAAAAATGATCTCTGGTCCTATTAAAGGCTTTGACCACCAGTGGAAATGCCTAAAGCTGTACCCCAGCGCACCAGTGAATGAACCACAGAGGAGTTTTTCTGGGAGCTGGGTAGCGTAGCTCCCCCTGGAGCTTTGGGAGGTTTAAAGCTTCTTGTCATGAATAAGACATAGAAATAAAGCCAGGTCATTTACCTTCACAGGCTCTCCGGATGGCTTCAGCTTTCGGCTGAATCATGTCCAGCACAACAATGGTCTCTTCACAGATCAGCATACATTCAATGCGCAGCTGGTAGCTAAGGAAAGAGATTGAATCAAAGCTTAAGGCTGATCTCAGCCAGCACAGCAGCCCTCCTCCCACATCACAGGTAAGACTGGCCACCCCATAACATCACTGTCAACCACATCCACATGACACCAGTGTTTGTGGCTTGTGAAGGGAGGCAAGGGGCTGCTTTTTGCCTTGGGAAACAGTGGGGATGTAGTTTCTGCTGTCACACTGTGATCAAAGAGAAGACTGATCACTGTGTGAGATATAGGTTCCTCCTTCTGGGCAAGTCTGACCCTGTGTCTGGGCCAGTTTCTGCTGCTTCAGAGGGAGAGGAGGTGCTGAAGCAACAACAGCCCTTCATCTAAGGGCAATGAGGAAAGGGATGGCTCTAAGGTGGAAGGAGGAATCCACCAGCTATATCCATCAGTGTTGGTCTGTGAGTATCCTATAAAGAAACTTAAACTTCCCAGAGGTAAACCAAGAAAAAGATTAGGCTGAAGTTCATGAGCAACACCCTTACCTTGGAATCTGAAGGAGGAGAAGATAAAACTGATCTGCGTTCGCTAGTTTTGACTTCTCTTCTTTGAAGGCCTTCAGGTTTTCTGTCTAATGAGAGAAATAAAGAATCAAGACTTCACAACTGCAATGCATGTTCAGCCTTGGAACTAAGGTTACCATTTTTCCTCCTGACCTCATGCTTTTCAGGCAGAAGCTTCAGCAACTGCTTCAGAACCTCAACGTCAAACTTGGTCCGGTCCCCATTCTGGACCATGGCAGCCACCTCTTCGTTGGAGCTGTAGGGAGAAAGAGCAGAGTGATATGTCACCCAAAGACCCGTCTTCCACAGCTGCACACTACTAAGACACGTATCTGCTTAAGCTCCCTGCATTTTCCCTAGTGAGAGCCACAATAATCCACAAGCTAAGATGTCTCCCTATGATATGTCTCTGTGAACTTAGAACTGGGACCTGGATCCCTGCTATGCTCCAAATTTTGGTTCTGGCCCTGGTCAAATGACTCAAGGCTAGAGATCAATCCTGCAACTCAGATCTCTGTCTCTGGGGATTTGAATACCTTAAAAGAAATCTAATTCTTAACTTTTCCACTGCCCTTGTTTGAGGAGGGATTTGACCTCCAGGGGTGTCTCACAATCTATCACCATAAAAGTCTGTGCTACAATATCATCTGTAACTTGGTGTGCTGGTTTGGCTGGAGTAGTTATTTTCTTCATGGAGGCTAATATGAGGCCATGCTTTGGATTTGTTCTGGAAACAGTACTGATAACACAGGGATGTTTTTGTTACTGCTGAGAAGTGCTTACAGAGAGTCAAGGCCTTTTCTGCTCCTCACCCCACCAGCAAGGAGGCTGGAAGTGCACAAGGAGTTGGGAGGGGACACATCTGGGACAGGTGACCCCAAGTGACCAAAGGGATATTCCATACCATATGGTGCCATGCTCAGTTATACAAAGCTGGGGAAAGAAGAAGGAAGGGGGGACATCTGGAGTTATGTTTTGTCTTCCCAAATAGCCATTATGTGTGATGGAGCCCTGATGTCCTTCCTGGAGATGGCTGAACACCTGCCTGCTGATGGGAAGGGGTGAAGGAATTCCTTGTTTCACTTTGCTTGTGTGCGCAGCTTTTGCTTTATCTATTAAACTGGCTTTATCTCAACCTGTGAGTTTTCTCCCTTTTACTCTTCTGGTTCTCTCCCCCATGCCACAGAGAGGGCAGTGAGCAAGCGGCCGAACGGTGCTTAGTTGCTGGCTGGGGTTAAACCATCATATATGGAGATGTAACACCTTTGCAACATATGGGGATGTTGTATGTAAAAACATAATCAAAAATTAAGCCCCTAAATTTAGTATTTTAAAGACAGTGTAGGAGAAACTGGGAAATCTTTAGATGTTTCAGTAACACAGATCAGTATTGGCTTTTTAAAATAGATTTCATGAGGAACTTCCAGATACTATGCAAAACCCGTTCAAAACTTTGTCAACTGTCATAAAAAATTGCCATATCTTACCATTTAAATTGCTTCAAAAATATGTTCAAATTGAGACTTTTCTTGGAGTCCAAAAATGTGATCTTCATTAAAGAAAAAGAAGATATCTCATATTAGATGAGCTGTTTGTAGTGATCTTTATCCGAAAGAATGAGAGGGAGCTCCTCACCTCCTTTGGTTCTGCCTTCACTGGTGCAGCTGTTTTCTCTTTGGGGGTTGCTTGTGGAAAGCAGAAGAGCTGCTCTATGCTTGTGTAATTTGGCTCTATAGTTTCCTCACTGCTGCTGCTCACGGAAGCCCACATTGAGTGACCTTCTGAAAAGAGAAAAGGTGTTCAGACTGACTACAGGGACAGCCGAAAGCTCCTGGGTTCTGGGACAATGTGAGTTACTAGAAGGGACGTCTCTCAGAAGTTGAATCAAATAAGAAGAGATCTTATTCCTGGACAAATGCTAATTATTGAGGAGCGGTAAATCCCACAGGCAGGATTCAAAGGGCCCAAAGGGTAATTAAACCTGGTGCTTTACCCCAAGATATGCTGGTAAGGGGATGCAGCACTGGGCACACAAAGGCCATACAGCTCATATAGCCTCCCTACATGACTGCATTCTACTCCACAGAAGGCAAACTAGATCAGCATGAGAAAGACCTTGGCCCTTTCTTTTCTGGTCCCTGACTGATGTTATTTTTGCTTCCTTGCATGCTAGCTGAGGGACTGGCCACCACCTGGGTGTTTTCTGACTGTGTCCTTCCTCCATTTTTCATTTTGTAATTGAACCTTCTTGTAAAATGCTGGCTATAGGACTGCTTGAATTAATTCTCACTGCACTTGCTTAAAAATATTATATTTTCTTTTTAAATCACCTAAACATGCCTGTAGAAGTCTCTACTGAAATAATCCCACCAATTAACTTCTCTCGCGATTGAAAACAAGCTTTATTTAGACTTCACCTATGCCAGCTTCTGTGCGGACTTGCTTGTCTAGGACAAAGCTGATGTCGCCTGTCCAGGCTTCTCCTCATATTTCATTCTGGATCACTCTTTGGATCCATTAGGAGAGGGAAATGTAACCCAAAAATCAAGACACAAGTCAGGGATTCTCACAAATCTCCAGTTCTTTCAGTGTCTTTCTTGAACTGTGATGTGATCCTTACCTGTACTCTTACTCATGACTTTAATATACCCAGATACAACTATACATGAACTAGGGAACGAAGGTCTGGGGAGCCCAGATCAGAGGCTGTTGAGAACACAAGCCTAAGGCATGTCATGGTGGATTTGGGGAATGTTCCCATCCCTCCCCCTGCTTCTAATTTCAAAGTATTTCAGCTATAAACCAGCTATTATAAACTACTGATTTAGTTGGAATGGTTATTTTATCAGTAGTTTTGTGCTACTATTAGTTACTTAAGCTCTGCAGGTTAGATGTAATGGAAATCAGGGAAGTTCTGTATCCAAGTGGAGTCAACCACATTTGACAAACTCAAAGACAGTGTTTTTTCCCTGGGTCACCTTCAAAGCAGCAGTGACTGTGCCAGAAGCACCCACCTCTCACCACATTGGAGGGCAGCTTCTGCCAGTTCAGTTTCTTCATTCTCAGTGTTGGCGTCTTCACTGTCTTGCGCGGAGGCCTGCCCAAGCCAAGAGGGCAGCTGAACTGGGTGGCCACCACAGCTTCTATATGCTCTCCTGCCATGCTGGGCAATGGGGGTGGAGGAGGAGGCATGCCCCCCATGCCAGGCAATGGGGGTGGAGGGGGAGGGATGCCCCCCATGCCGGGCAATAGGGGTGGAGGTGGAGGGATGCCCCCCATGCCGGGCAATGGGGGTGGAGGAGGAGGCATGCCCCCCATGCCAGGCAATGGGGGTGGAGGGGGAGGGATGCCTCCCATGCCGGGCAATAGGGGTGGAGGGGGAGGGATGCCCCCCGTGCCAGGCAATGGGGGTGGAGGAGGAGGCATGCCCCCCATGCCAGGCAATGGGGGTGGAGGGGGAGGGATGCCTCCCATGCCGGGCAATAGGGGTGGAGGGGGAGGGATGCCAGGCAATGGGGGTGGAGGGGGAGGGATGCCCCCCGTGCCAGGCAATGGGGGTAGAGGGGGAGGGATGCCCCCCGTGCCGGGCAATGGGGGTGCAGGGGGAGGGATGCCCCCCATGCCGGGCAATGGGGGTGCAGGGGGAGACAAGTCAGGGAGTGGAGGGACTGTAGTTGCATTCATCATGGGGGATGTGGGGGTCACAGCAGCTATGCCAGAGGCTGGGTGTAGAGGTGGTGGTGACGGTGGTGCCAGAGCAGCATTGGGTGAAGGGTTAGATGTCTCTGGCAAAGCAGAGCAGGCTGTGAGCTGGGAACATGAGTTCTTTTCGTTGAGAGGTGGCCCTGAGGGAGTTGCTGATGCCTTGGAGGGGTTTGAAGATCCTGCTGGACTCTGAGCTGCATGTGCACATGGTTCTATCTCAGCCTGGAGGTCTTCATTCACATTCCCAGACAACCGGTTTTCAGCTCGCTTTTGCTTGTTTGGATGTTTCTTGATAGACAGCAGCCTCTCGATAACTTCTTCAACTGTGTTCCCCTGGACTAGAGAAATGAGTCAGAGGTCAGAGAAGGGGATGAAGCCCAAAGGTTGGTTCATGCTATTCAACCCTCACCAAGGAGCAGATCTGAAGCCACAGAGACCACTGCCTGCTGTCACTTTACATAACTGCACTTCTAGCTTCCAGGCAATTTCCCATGGTTCTGACCAACTTTTTTGAGCATGACTGCCAGCAACACTGCCCAGCAGTAGCAGCAGGATGCCAACAAGGACAGATTCCCACTGACTCCCACAACCCAAAGCTCAGGGCTTAACCATCAAAGCAAGACTATGAATCCTGAGCCCACGGCTAAATGCGGCCAGCTTTCACTGTCATCCGCATGGCTGGGGCTTTGCATTGAGACTTGACTCTGCGCAGGAGATGTAGCTTTGTCCCACCTTCAGCTCTTAACAAGTCCCATAGATTATTTCTTATACATTTGGGAAGGACTTTGTTGGGTAGTGGGTAGGACAAGGGAAAACAAGAGGACAGCGTGAGGCTGGAAGGCTGGATGGATATGTCATTCTTACTGTCATTTGCAAGCAAAAGGGCTCTGTTCACTACTGCATCCAAGGACTCCCACAGCAGGAGGCTGGAGCGATGAGATGGTTCTAAGTGCAGCAGGCTCTGGAGGATGGACAGTAGTTGGACGGACACCGGAGAGCGGCTCACCTGGAAAATAGGGCAGCTTTCTATTACAGCTAGGCTGGGTCCAAGCAAAGTGTGTTAACTTTGTCATTGCATGACTTTTCACCCCACCTGAGGGCCTACTTACTTTATTGAAGAGAGATGAAAAGACCTCATGATGATCGTTCATGTTTATCCCATCACATATCTTTAATAATTCCTCATCATCTTCTATTTTGAACTCCTCAAATGTATCACACTGGATAAGCAGATCCTCCTCCTCTATGTCTCTGCAATATTACAGCATTCATTTTCACTGGAGAGCCCTTCACTGATTTTCAGATTATTATTTTTGTTTACATGGCTTTTATCTCTTTGCCTCTCAGACTCAGACAGTCAGTGTTGAAAGTAACCAACTGCACCTTATTTATAAAGGACCAAATTTCATCCGAGCATCCTTTCTTGAACGGAATGTACCTCTTTCTAGAGTTAACGCATACAAATTAATGGGACTTTTCATGGCATAACCTGGCCCTGTGTATGCTTTGTATAGACTTCTCCTTGGAGCTGTAACAGAAGTGGCATTTCCACGTTTTTTGTAACTGGGCCACCTTTATTTATTTATATATTTTTTTAATGTCAAGGCAAATTAAGAATATTCCAGTGACATTTCTGTTTGAAAAAAAACTTCCCTCTCTGTTACTCAAAATTGGATTGACAAAACTCCAGCCATTCTAAAGCTAACTTTTTCAGAACTCTTGAGACAACTCAGAGATGGAACTCTATGCTTGCTAACTGGCACTACTGAAAAATCTTCTCTTCCCTAATTTTTGTGGGGTTGGATGGAACAATTCCAGTTATATGGATAACTGCAACTCACATATAACGCATTCTAGGATTTACCATGGGTGTTTCTGACAGAACATTATTTTAAAATTAAGACACTGCAAAGAAGTTATGTCAGATATGCATTAGTAAACTGCTTTAGTTGGATGCTTCTGGGAGAACACCAGCAGTGAAAGGGTTTGAATGTAGCAAGCCACTCATTGAGCTCTCAGCATCACTTCAGGTTCAGTCTGAAACACAGCCTCAACAAGGATGTTGCTGAGCCTTGCTCCATTGTGCCCAGAGACGCTGTCAGTGCCATCTGCACCAACAGCTGTCCCTGTGACACTGCAGTTGGCAAGAGCATCTTAACACTGGCCTAGTGCCTCCAGTTCCCATGTAATGGGGGAATACAAGTGTAGTCCCCTCCACCCAGGTACACTTGACTTCACACAGCTGAAAGGAGATAAGTATTAAGTTTCCACACCTTAAGTTACTATGAATCTCACTTATAAAAGAAAATTTAAACAGTGATCCTTACCTTAGCTTGTCTAAAATATCCAACAGCTGAAGACCTGGGAGAACAAAAAAAGTAGGTATGTTGGCATTATGACCTACTTGGTATTGATCTGTTTTGATTTTTACATAATGTTATGTTCAGAAACACTTTTTGCAGAGAGAAAATGTGAAAATATCTTCAGATGGATCACACAAAGTAGGTAGGGTGATTTGGTAAATGAAGAGACCCACGGTACACACGTCTGCAGCTGTGTGAACCACTGCAGCATCCCCCTGGAGTTACTGAGGGACACAGGCAATTCTGGGGCATGAGCTACCTCATTACAAACTAGACATCTAAAATCAGTCAGATGGACAGTGTGGTCAAATGCCCCTTCCTATCAACAGAGAGAAATGAAGCTCAGGCTCACCAGCTCACATGGGTGTATCACGTGAGGTAAGTCCTAACAAAGGTACCTAGGATCCCAATATTCAAGCAGTTGGAAAGTATTTCTGTACCACAGGGCAGCTTCTGTGGCTAAACTGAGTAGACACAGGGTGAAGAAACCTTATTTACTCTTACGAGGAGTTGCAACATATGCAAATGTGGCTACATAAGATGGCTGGCTATAGAAATGTATTGAAAAGTGACACAGTCCTGCTGGAATTCCAGAAAAGATCAAAGCTATGAGAAAGCAGCAAAGTTAAAAAAGTCTGGTTACATAAAAGTTACTGAAGGTAACAGAATTTAAAAAAAAGGAAAATGCCTTTAATATTTGCAGTTTTGCTCCCAGCCCTCTTTAGTCACCTTATGGATACATCCAAAAAAAAAAAACAAAAAACACCTGGCAACTGATTTTCTCCAGAGAAAGTTAAATGCAACAAACATCTTTACCAATGAACTCATTTCTGATTTGTGTCCTTGTTCTTAGCTCTTCTTTCCCCAGTATGATGGCATTGATAGCACTCAGCAGTGTAACCATGTACGGCACGTTATCTGAGTTGGAGAGCTCGTTCATTATAATGCTGAATCGATATTGCTGGTTCTTCACACTCTGTTAATAACACAAGTGATATTTCTATTCAGACAGTTCAGAAATGAATACCACTTTGGTGCAGGCTGTCAAATGGAATTAAAACCTCTTAAAAACCTCTCAGTTTACCCCACTGTGCACAAGACAGGAAAATAGGTGAAAACAGCACTCCTCCATTATGAAGCAGGGTCTGGTTGGCAGAGAAAGTCAGTGAAACTCCTCTTGGATCTCCATGCTTTCTGATAACTGAGGCACCTATCAGAGCTTGTGGCCAGTGAAACTCATAGATGTGGCAACATCTTTTTTGCTAATTGGGTTGTGCTTTTCCTGCCAGAAATGACCTTGTGGTTGGCAGCTGTCTGTCCAGACAAGTCACAGTGCCACAGGTTTATGCTGAGCAGGCCAAATTTCCTATCGTTATCACCCCATAAATCCCTGCCTCTCTTATTGAAATGATGCAAAATTACCTTAACTCTCAGCCCTATTTTGTGGTACATGGATCTACCTGCATGGATAAGACCAGAGCCATACCTCCTGCTACAGCCCAACACTTGCCTTGTAATGGTCCAAGGCATCCAAAGCCAAAGCGTGGCCATCAGATGAGTAAATGCACAGTGCAGCCAGGAGCTCAAATATTTGCTTTTTGACCATGACATTAGTTGTGTCAAGTGCTGGAGGAAAAACAAAACAAAAAAGAATTTAGAACGACATTAATGTTCTGAATATCAGTGTCTTTTGCTACATGGGTCATGATCAGTGGTAGAAAAAGGACTCAAGAAGTGGAGCCACTACATGGAAGATGGGAAGAGAAATATCCCAATGCATAGATATCCCATCCCAATAGCATTACGTGATGTTAATTTCTAGTGTGAACAGTAAACGCTACAGGCACCCTACTGGCATTTTGCTGCAGCTTGCATCGATTCCATGTACCAGGGGCATGCTGCAACAGCAGCCAAGATTTCAGCACCCACAGTCACACATCTCATTTCCCATTTTCACATATGTGTACTTTCCAGAACAGCAGATGAATCATTTTCATCAACTAATGAGCCTTATTTTTAGTGCAGAGACACCCAATGTGCATATCAAGTAGGCCAATTGTTCTAACCAGGCCCCATGAATTCCCCTTTTCCCACTTCTCTTTCTCTGTCAGCCCTTAGAGCTAGAAGGGGGTGGATGAGACCATCTTATATTTTTTATTAATGCCCAAAGAAGCTCAACCACTGAAAAGCCCAGGTTGCCTCCCTGTTTCCACAGCACAAAAATACAGCTCTGAATTTCACATGGGTTAAGAAAATGCAAGGTGGAGAGGAAAAAGACTTCAAAACTGAGGAGGGGAACAAGCCAGCTTTCAGACTAAATGCATTTTGAAGAGCTATTAATAAGGGTTTCTGGGCACAGCTGTGATCTCAGCTCTGTGGAGCAGCACAGAAGTTATCCTCCCAGCAGCACCATTATTAAGTGCTATACAGTAACTCCTAGGAGATGCCCTGATGAGTTTCATACCTAATGACGAACCAACTAAATGGCAGCAGAAAGTAAGCGGCATTAGCTACCCACTTTCTAGATGGAACAGACTGAGCAGCACAGAGAATGGACTTTTCTGAGTCTAAACCATGCCACCTTTCCTTATCTTTACAGGCTACAAGTCGTTAAGCCCTTTCAATTCCTCTTCCTTTGCCCTTGGGCAAAGACTAAACAGCAAATGTCTGCTGACAACTGCAGGGTTGAGGACTTCTCATGCCCACATAAGCTAAGTCTGGGTTTATCCCTGGTTTCTCAGTAAACTATGAAGATATTGTGTGGAAATCGCATTGCATAGCAAAGGCAGCATGATTTCAAAGCAGTATTATTCTAAAGAAGAAAACAATGTCTTTAATCAGTTGCAACCAACAATTTCCAAGAAGCCTGCTGCAGGGCAGGAGAATAAGGAACAGGAAAGTCTGCCGCATGCTGCATATGACGGATGAAGGAGGAAGGTGCCTTCTCACCTTGAAAGAGTTTTCTGACATAGCCCTCGTTGCTCACAATGTATTCGATGCCTCTCTGGGAGTTCATAACCGCTCGCACACAGCTAATGCAGGTGAGCTGAAGCAAGGCATCAGAAATCCTGGCCACTCCTCTCCCAGACAGCCTGTCCAGGGCCTCCAGAAGGAGGTCCAGCCCACACAGCTCCAGGAACTGGACCATCCAGCTATCGTCACTGTTCTCCAGGCGCTTCTTCAGCCCAGAGTAGTTCACCACTGATGGCATTTGCAGGAGACGGATGCACAGCTCTGGCTCTGCATTTTCCAGGTTGGCCTCTGACTGGTCAGTCTCCTGGGGTCCGAGTTTCTCCTTCAGGGCAGCCCACTTCTTGTGGGCACCTTCCTTTTTGATTGACATAGTGAACAGTTTGTCCTGAAAGAAGAAGAAAAGACAAAGTAAGAAGTTTGTCTTGACCGACCAACAAGCCTTCAGCAGACAGCGTTTTTCTCCTAGAGATTGGGATGTAAAGCTCAACTGCAGCAGGTCCCCAGCTCTCCAGCATTTACGGCCCACACTAGAATCTGTCCTTCCCCAAAGAAATTCAATATATCCCTTCCTTAACCACATACATTACATTCAGGCCCTGAAAACTCTGTAGAGAGACTCTTAGTACATGTAAGCCAGCAAATACAGTTCTAAAAGTAGCCAATTTACATCAAGCAAAAGGATAAGGTTGGAAGTGGCTTTATCAGCTTTGAACTTCTTATGCCTATTAAACCACTTCAAAGTCTCACTGTGCTGGAGAGGCCATGCAGTTTCTAAGCATTTGCAATGAGATGGAGAAGTAATTTTGAGCATATCCTGCTCATAAGAGCATCTGATTACCCTGTTATTTTTTGCTTTTATGTCTTTTGACTGATGGAGGTTAGTTTTATAGCACTCAACCTCTTCCTGTGTGCTGCAATAGCAAATGCGCATGATAATGTGAGAGCACAACTGGTTGCATGTGAAGGGACAGCAGCAAGAGGCTATGAAAACAGCAGTGTGTCTTTTTGGAAATGGGTACCATCTCTTCAAAGCCCATCTCCATGGAGGACATGGCCTATCTCAGGATGCTGCTAGCAGCAAGGGGGGTGAGGAGCTGATTCAACACAGAGAAATAGCAAAGCCAAGTCTAATTAACTTTTGGTACCAAATTTTATGGTTTTAGGCAGGATTATTACTTCTAAGGCCCATGGTGATTAAGTTATACAATGCAAGTCCTTTTCAAAGCTGAATGCAATCGTTTTGAAGCTGAATTGCTCCCAGAAAGGTCAGTTTGTACCACAAAAGGAGAGGATAAACCTGCTCAACCCAAAACCAGCCACTAACACTACCTTCTCCTCCCTGCCACACCACAGGGTCATTAGCTTCCCTGGGCTGGTGAGCATGCACAGGGATCAAAATAAACTGGAGGCCAATTGGCCCCCAAAGCCCAGCACTTGGGGATTTAAGGGATTATAGGAGAGTCTTGCTTTCCCTTACCAGCTCAAGTGCAATAGGTTTCTACCCCTGCAGCATGTACAGAAAGAAATGGGAAAAAAACCCAAGAAATCTCTGAGAGGTTTCATTTGCCAGAAAGCCAAGATAAAGGATGGACCATTTGGAAATAATGGATGGACCAAGTTGGAAATAACTGTTTTTTTTAAAGCTTGCCTTCTGACATTTCCTGGGGACTGCACTGTTGAGAAAGGTCTTGGCTGCTTTGTTGCAGTAGAGCATCATGGCTTCTGGTTTACCAAAAGCCTTATTTTGGCAGTCACCCCTTGGCAAATATACAGCTAAAAAGTTTGCTCATTTGAGATACGCATCATATTACAGGCCTAAACATGTCTCTTGGAAAGATGCAAAGTGGGACAGGACAGGGTATTTCAGAGAGCTTGAACATTTCCCCTGGGAAAAGGCAGTGGTGGAACTCTCTGGCAGTGGCATTCAGCTCACAACTCACAGCACCCGTGTTGAGTAAGGGTCAGAGGGGTGATGGAATTAGTGGAATACAGTCACAGCAAATCCTTTTAGAGAGCTCTGAAGAAACCCTCTTGCAGAGTTTCCCTTTGTTTTAATGGGGAAACAGCTGCCAAGTGCCCAGTTGTTCACTGTTCTGCTATCTGGAAAAAAATGATGGTCATAATCGAGAAACATGAAGTTGCAAACATATTATCTAAGAACACAGTGGTAATAAAAAGCACCATATGAAAAAAAAACAAACCAAACCCAAAACCCAAACAACAAACCCTCCTGCCAAAGTACAGGCTTGAGTTTCTAAGATTTGTCATCACTATGTGCAGGCCAGAGCCCTTACTCACTCTTGCTGAAATTCTTGTTGGAGTTAGTCACCCCCAGTCACTCCTTTGTACTGCAGACCAGGAATTTAGGTTAGCCTCAGTGCAAAGGAGAAGAGAAATTCTCCCTCTCCAGAGGGAGAAAAGCGAAACTATCCTGCCCCAAGGTCACAGCCCTGGTGATGGGGCAAGGTCCTACATCTTTCACCACAGCTAATTCACAGCTGTGGGGCTGGAGAGACACTCTTAAGGAGCTGTGGTCAGATCCCACCCCATTCTGTGCATGGAACCCAGCAGTCCTCTTCCAACTCCTGGGGTCAAGCCCAGACCTTCAGCATGGGGCAGTGTTGAGGACCATCTGATCTGGATGAAGTGCAGCTCATCCTGCCCAGGCCCATTCTCCAGTGCCTTTCACAATAATCCAACATCCTTCAGCCTTCTGCTGGGAGGATGAATCAGCTGTCCTGTATTTTTTCCTTCTGCACAGGGATGGGCACAAACCCAAGCCCTGGCACTGGGGCCAAGCCCTGGCTTACTGGGTGGGACTCATCCTTCTACTGGCTCTGCTGTAACCCAGACTCTTTCCTCTCCACAAAGTGAAAGCATGCATCAAGCAGAAAATCTGGTTTTGGGTCCTGTGTGTTCACAGCAGAGTCTTGTGGTCCTACTGGTGAGAAAGACTGCCAGTGTAGCTGCTGGAGGAGGATGTCCTCCTGGATCATGCCAGAGCTTGTGCTGTCTACCCAAGGGGCTGCAGAAGTTCCTATCAGCCACAACCTCCCTGTCTCTCAGGGTGACTTGTTTTTATACTCAGCAAATCACTATTTTTACTTGTATATATTGAAATGTTTCTTATCAAAACAGATAACAAAACAGGCTGGCTTTTTGCTCCCAGTTTTGCAAATACTTCATTATATATCAAAGACAATAAAACAGCATTACTGAACTTAGGCTCAACTGATTTCTGAAAATCAAGCACAACCAAGTGCAACACGAGACAGGAAATACTGATGAAGCATCCTGTTTACCAGCAGATTGTTCTGAATTATCCTTTCCCTCCCACCTGCTCTGTACAGATGTTAAGAGATAGGAAACCAAGGCAGGTACTTCTCCAAACAGTACCGGCTTGTATTTTTATGTGCTAAGCTGAACAAATTGGATTGATTAAATATTCTTTCCCACAGACAGTGTACTCTTTTTGTAGGGAAGAAAAAAAGACAGCTAATGTATTTAATCATAAAAAAGGAAACAAAATAAATAGGAGCTGTACTATATAAATGGAAAGGAAATAAATATGGAGGAGACTGCAGTATGATTCTGCAGATGGTGTGATAAGTCTGTTTACAAACATAGATATGAGTGATACATTATGAATGCAACATCTTTCCATTCTTCCCATTAAGCACAGTGCTGCAAAGCCACTCAGATACATCTTTAAAGGGCTGGTAGTTTCACTTTTTATCTCTGACCACAGGAACTTATTAGCAGGTAAATGATCTCAGCAGAGTGAGACAGATAAGGGCTGAAAATGGAACGCATCTGTCTGCTGTCTCACAGAGGCCATTTAGACTATGCTGGCTGAGGGAAGGAAAGTCCCCTGACAAAAAGAGACAAGATGCTAGATTTAAAAGGCTGAATACATCTTGCCTTGTGCCATTAGAGGGGCATGGGGAGCTTTGTTTTTTGCTGCCCAGGACACAGAAGAGGATGTGATGGTGGAAGCAATGCCCCCAGCCTCTGCAGCTAGCCATGCCTGCAGCACCCACAGCCTGTTCTTCACAGCTAAACACTTGGCATCGGGACTGGGTGCTGGGTGCTGCTCCCTAGGGCACAGCCTGATGGTGCCTCTGTGCTTCCTGCTGTGGGGACACCAACAGCCACGACATTCACTGTGATAAATGCAACCCTCTCCTCATCTTGCTTCTCACCCTCAAAGGTCAGTTAGTCCTGATGGGGAATGACAACTAAAGCATCAATGCAAAAAAACTTTGAAGAGATTCCTGTGGGAAACATAAAGGCATCATAAGACTTGTCCTCCTGCAACCAGCCACAGCAACATTGCAGTTCACGGTGCTAACTTTTTGGATCACTGGCTTTGCAAAGCTGTGATGTTCCCTGCATTCACACAAACCAGTTCATAAAATTTCCTCCATTCTTTCTGAATCGGGTGCTTCCCAGAATCAGTTTTCTGTGCCCTTCTGTCCTTCAAGTCAGCTCCTAGGGAGATGACATCTGTGGGAGGTAAATCAGGGCACATCAATACTTTCTCCATCCTGTGAAGCTGTGGAGAAGAGATTTGCACAGCACAGCTTTCAGCTGAAATTATTACATGCCTCCAGGATGACACGGATCACAGCAAGGACCCAGGAGGACTTGTAAAAAGAGATTTCTCAGGGCAGCTAAGTGCAATTGAGTGAAAACAAAAGGGAGAAAAATTACAGCTCAAAACCATTCTGATTTTTTGGGAGCAGACCTGCTGCCCTTGCTGCAGGATGGGCAGGGGTGAGAGGAAATAGCAGCTCCTTGCTGCCCTTTGAGGAAGTCTGAAAGGACCCTGCCCTAGGGCTGCCCTAGCAGCTGGTGCCAAGGAAGCTCTTTTTCTCTGCTCAGTCCCTCCTTCCTTCTGCGCCTGTTCCTGACGCTCGGGAGCCCGTTCTGCCTGTCTGACTGCTAATGATAGGTTTTGCTTCTGGGTAGTTCCAGTTTTCACTCTGCTGCTAGGAATATGCTAAGTCTTTGCATTTTGCAACATGTCAGACAGTCACTAAAAAGAAACAACATCCTGGCTTTGTGCTTTCCAAAACTACTGCCAGAAGCATGATGGGTTTCTTCCTTCTCTCCTCTTGCTTTCACTTGTACTGTTGTGTTTACCCATGTAGTGTCTGAACTGCTCGCGCACATACAGGCTAATGAAATCATCCTCCCAAGTACTGAAAGAAGCAGGGACAGGCAGCAACACCACAAATCTCTGGTTTAGAAACCAACCTGACCCCTTGGTGTGGGCCCACCAGCATCAGTAGGAACCGTCAGTGTAATGAGTCTCCTAGGGCAGCTGACAGTAACAGCACTATAGGAAACTGAGGCTTGCAAACAAAAGGCATGCTTTGCCCAACAGATCTCAGCATGCAAACCAGCCACTGCTCCATCCTTTCTTCTGCCATAGCCAATAGACTCAGTGATCTTCAGATCTATGTATTCTTGATCCTCACCTGTATCAGAGGCCAGAATGAGTGATAAATGCTTAAAAAAACGAAATGGTCTTGGAATGAGTGCCCAGTCTTGCTCCACATTACTGAAGGAAATGAATTCTCCAGCACAGTGTGTTTTACTTTGGCACAGCCTATGTATAAGGCAAAAAGGAGCTCCCAAAGCAGCCTAGGTTGGCTTTGTCCTCAGAGGCGCTGCACTGTTACAGGGAGTTTTGCCTTTAGCAAATGCAGGAGCACAGACATTCGGGCTTCTGTGGCTGGCAGGAAGGATTTGTGCCATTCACACACTGCCTGGGGCTGGCATGGGGCTGACAGTGGCTTCTTCCGGAAATGAACTCCCAGGAAAGGATTTCAGTGCTTAGACAAAAAGGACTGTGGCAATACTGGCATAAATATATATGTATTTTGCCAGTATAGCTCATTACAAAGAAAGGAAAACCACCTTGTCCTGATTCATTGCCATTCACCACTACTGGAATTATGTGTGCAAGCACAGCTTCTCTCCCCTGGGTAAACACAACCTACAATACCACGTGATGTCTTGCACAAGGGGTAAATATGTCCATTCAATATACATTAGTAGTGATGGGGTTACACCAGGATTAACCACACCAGTAAAAATCATCACTAGTGCCTTCTTCCTCACCAATAAATAAACAAGTAAATAAATAATCAGGCTGCTATCAGTACCACATACAAATCAAGCTCAAGTGAGATGCTTAAGGATGTTTATGTTAGGACCTTCAGTGGCATCTAAACACTTATTTATACTTAACGGTTGTATTAGCTTAGCTTTAAATGGGTTTAAACCCACTCTTTGTTACAACAGTAACACACTCTAAAGACACTCAATATCCAATTTACTTTAACCTGGTAAGCCAGGTTTAAATCAGGTTGGTGCAGCTGTCAGACCTTTGCTTGGGAAATGGCCACTGCCACTGGGAGACCTGGCCAGAAGCACCTCCACCTGCCAGTGATCCTAGCATCATTCAGCATTTTGGGATGTAATTTATTATGATGATTTGGGGGTCAAGTGAGAAGCAGAAACCCAGCAACATGGACAGTCTGGCAGTAACTAAGACTCCCGCAGCTGCCACTCAGTAGGAAGCTGTCACACAAACAGAGGAGAGCCAAAACCCTTTTATTGCCTTTTGGGGGGTTAATTTTAAACACCTCCACAGGATGCCAAGTGGAGAGAGAAAATGGGCAGAGAGAATAATTCATACCTCAGAGCTGAAGCCAAATTATTTCCTTGTCTCTCTTACACGGAAGGATCCTCTTGACTGGTTGTGTGAGCCTTCACTTCACTGACCAGCTCATTTTCTTCTCTGCCAAGCAACCTTCAGTCAGCAGTCTAAATCCCCACACGAGCATGTCTGCAAATCACAGGCTCTAAGAAAGTTCAACAGGATGTCAGCGTCTAATAGCATGTAAATACCAGTCTTTGGAAAGGTGCAAGGAAGTCATTTTTCTGTAGCCTCCAGGGAATGCATTTGCATGTAACTTGTCACCCTCTCCATTCACTGCACTGGCAGCTGGGAGGGTGACACTTCCCCGTGGGCTGGGGAGGAGGTAGGCTTGCACCCCACCACAGCTCCACCCGCCAGCATGAGAAAGCAGTCCAGGCATGGGGTGACTCAGAGCAAGGAAATGATCAAAGCAGGGAAATGATCTGGTGAAAGGAAGGGGGGAAAAAATTAAAAAAACCCCAGGACAAGGATGGCCGGGCTGGGTGGGATGGAGAGTCTGAGAGAGGCAGGCCGTGGGGGCAGCCCCTTCACCTTGCATCAGCTGCGTGGGGGCTTTACAGCTTTGTGGCACTGGGCCTTAAACAAACACTGCAAGATGTTTGAAACCCTGAGAGAGGCAGGACAGCTTAAAATTATGAGGATATCCAACCCGAGGCAGCCCAATCCAGGATTAGCAGCTAGGAGAGGCATAGCAGGGCAAAGGTTGGAGGCTCAGGCAGTGTTCCCCTGCGCAGGGGCTCGATGATGGGAATCCTGCTCTCATCATGGCACCCCTAAGGTCCCACTGAGCTTCAGACCAGCCCAGCTTTTGTGGGCTGAGCAGGCTCTGAAAATTTTCAGAGCTTTTTGTAACAGAAAACTTCTCTGTGCCATTATGGTCAAGATTTCACGTGGAAACAAGTTTGTAAGCCACAGCTGTAAAATGCATCCATTCAGCCTCTCAGGAGGTGTTAACTGAAAGCCAGTTATTATTAAATTGTGAATACTTCAACATGGCCCATTTTAGCAGAGACCTCCTGCCTGGCTCAGGGTGGCAATTAAGCTTCAAATGCTGCTTTTTTCTCATCCTGTGTGGTCTCTATCCTGAACTGAACCCCCTAGATTCAAAGTTGGAGCCCACAGCAAGAGTCTTCCTGCTTGTAGTGGGGAAACTTGGCCCTTGTGTACACAAAAGTGCATCTCCACCAATATTAGAAATACACTAATTAGTCTGTCCTTCAGTTAGTCTTTAAGAGACAATTGCCCTTGTGCTTTCTAGTTAAGGCAGTTTCACCACAACAATTCAATATCCAGGGAAATGATCCTGCACAGATCCCCATTCCGCCTTAGGAAGCACTCTGAGGGCATGTTTATGCAGTCCAAACCAAACATTAATTCATGACAGGTTTTGCAACAGAAAATGAATGTCACTTCACATTACATGCCCTCCTAAAGTATAATCCCCAAGTCCTCAAGCGATTAGCCCCTAATGTGGCTCTTGGGAGCAGGATGGGGCTCACAACAGGTTTTAGGGAGAATATAAAATGTTAAGAGAAAAAAAAAATATCCTGAAAAGAAAGGATTGTTGATGTTGCAAATTTCTGTTCTTGCAACCATGGAAGAAATTTAAAGGGCTATCAGCTTCCATCAAGCTTCATCTGAAGCCTGGACGTGTGAGATATGCCAGAAATGTCTGTGTTCTTAGAAAGGCTGCACCATCCCTCCCATAAAAAATAAGCAGAAGCAGACAAATCTGGCTAAAAAAGCAGAAAAAACAGCTCTAAGGCTTCAGTGTACCTCTGTGGGTCCCATGGCACATAAATAGCAGCAGCAATGGGCAGTAGCTGAGAAAAATGAGGGGGTTTGGATCCCAGCTTCTGCTCCCAGGTTGTGCATCACTTGTGTTGCTTCCAGGGGCTTGGAGCCGTGCCTGGCTGCTGCAGGCAGTTGTCTGTGCCCTCACCAGGCTCTAACGCCAGCCTATGTGAGGCTAACTCACTGACAGAGAGATGCTTCTGCACCCTGCTGAGGTCCATCAACCCAACCGTCTGTAACTTGTCACTAGCAAAGGTATTTGTTTTTCATGGCACAACCAGAGAGAGTCTATGCATAGGGTTGTGTCTCAGACTGAATGCTTTGGGCACTGACTAAGGAGTGAGGGTTTCCTCAGCATCCATGGCCTCCCCTTCCCTTGAGGGAGCATCGGCAGCCCCATGCTGATGTGCTTAGAGAGGGGTGCCGGTGGGGAGTCCATCCCACCCAGTTCAGCCATCCTTCTTCCTCTTTTTTTTACAGGAGAGCTGAGTGCTGTCCTGGGGAGCAATGCTTTGCCCCCAAACCACAAGGATGTAGGATGGTAAGGGCATGAATCATTGAGGCTCCATCTCTGCATGTCTGAGCTTCTGTTCCACCAACTTTGCTTTCAGATTGCTCAGAGAGAGGGATAATGGTTTTCCCCCAGCAAATTAGCCCAGCTTTACCCCATTTTTCTAGCAGATGATTTGGTGGCCCTCTGAATAGCAATTACGTCAAAATCAGACATATTAAATCAAGAACTAAGAGTTTAGTCACACATTAGGTAAAGACGACCCAAGACCATCTACGGCTCCAGTATCACTCTGCTGCCTCTGGATTGCAGCGTGGTGGCTCCCCTGCCCACATGGCGGATCCACAAAATCCAATTAAACAGAAATAAATACACCCCATTTGCCCTCAGGAATTAGATTATTCCTAATTACAGCAATCAGTGTCTTCTCACTGCTCTACATTTACATGAAGAATCAGCTCCTGTGCCAGTGGCTTTTCTTATAAGTTGTGTCAAGGATTTTGGAAAGGAGACACCCAGCTTATTTCTGGCTGGCAGGGAGAGATGCCAGCCAGAGGTCTGCTGCGGTGGCTTTTTTCAGTTGATCCTGCCTAAAATACCTTGTTTCATCTGCTACTAAATTACTAAACATCAGCACAGCCAGTATTCAAAAATTACAGGCGAAACAGTCACCTCTGCATCTCTGTGACTAGCTTGTTGGGTATTGCAGCTCCTACGGAGCCAGTGAAGACAACATATTAATAGGGGAAAAATTAGGGTACTGGAAAGAAATCTGAATAATACAACAACGTTCCTTTATTCACCTGAGAACTGAACTCTGCGTTAAGCAACCAGAAGTATCAAAGAAAGTGCCGAAAGGGCACTGAAAAGGTATATGGCCTGGTGAAGGCATACAAATTTAGGAGAAGAGCCCAATCCTCCCCCTGCCCACAAGGAAGAGAAGATGTCTGGCCTTTGCCATAGGGACAGCAGGAAACACCAGAACAACTGCTGGGTAGCAGATAGGGTAGGCCAGCAACGACCTTCCCAGGCACTGGAAGAGCACAGCGAAAGCAGGCGGTTTGCTCCCTCCTTGGGAAGCGGAGACACTGAGCATCCTCAGGAAGTCACAAGAGTAAGACAGGAACTCAGCAAGATGCTGGCTCTTCTGCTTACTCAATTTCTCTACGCTCCTTGGAGACTGACAACCCTCCCGCTCTCTTGTCACAGACCAGCTCTCAGACTGCTTTTTTGCTGAATACATTCACTTTATACGACACTATCAGAAAAAAAAGGAAAAAAAAGCTCTCTGAAGTAGTCTATCTGATGGATACTTCCAATAATGAAAATAAAGGACTCTGCTACTGCCAGCACGTGTGTATTTCTGGGAGCTTTGTATTTAATGGGGTTGATCTGCTTTAAATATCCAAAATGTTCTCTCCACAGCTCCTTTGGTAGGAAGCTTCTGCAACAATAAAAACATCCTGCTTTGGGGAGGGTGCTTCCAACTGGGAAGATTAAGCCATTAACTGCAGGGAACTCAGCGCTTTGGACAGGTGTTGACAAAATTTTCTGCCAAAACGCCAAACTGCACCAGCAGTTCTACCCTGAGCAAAGGGCACAGACCTATGCATGGGTTTCGAAAAGATTTATGTGCTCCTAAATGCAGGCTGAGTAAAGAGCCCGATATTTATTCAACGTATTTATTCTACACACCTATATTACACCCATGCTAAGGCTTCAGGGGAACCACTTAGGAACTGCCAGGATGAAGGCTGCCAAAGCAGCTGAACTCTGCTCCCTTGCACACACACTGGGGCTGCAATGGTGAGATGTAATTACAGAAAAAAACACCTTTTGAGCCCTGCCCCAGTGGGAGGGAGGCAGCCAGGTCTTGTGCAAGGTTTAGCTGTACTCCTCCAGCACAGGCACAAACTCTCCTCACTTGCTCAAGTATGAAGATCTTCAGGCAGGGAATAGCTCTTCCCTAAAAAAACAGTTTGAGGCAGGAGGTCCACAGGGAAAACGGTTATAGGCACCACTAAGCCAAAGAGCTACCAGGATCCATATTAACATTTACAGACATCCCTGCTGAAAAAAGCTATGAAACACCAGAACAGTATATAAGGAAGCAGTGTTTTTCCAGCTGTTCTCCAAACAGGCTACAAATACAACTCCCTCCTATCAAGATCAGCTTTTCCGTTCAGCTGCTAACGAATCATGGCTGCTGGTGCCTCATCTGGTAAACAGCTCAAGAGCAAACATCATGAGCATTTTTGCGCAGATAAGGCTGACCATAGCCCAGATTCCTAACGGCACAGGAAAAGTACATGTTGCACACATTAAGGAGAACAGGCATGGATACTGCTTGGTACTTTTCTGTGAGCTTGTCTGAATATGGACGTTACTAGACCAGAGAACATGCTCAACTGCTAATTCAAGAAGTTAAGCATCTGAGCCGTTTAAAGAAATTCTTGCAAAAAAGTGGCTTAGCATGGTTTCCAAACTAATCTCCAAAGATGCCTTCGGACTATTTTCTCTACTGCTGGGTGAAAAAGTTTGAAGTCCCTATTTTATAACGCAGTAATCCTAGAATATTGACTGGCTTAACCCTTCGCTTTGCTACAGTAGTTGGTCCAGCTGTTTCAAGAGAACCTAAAGTTGTCCTTCTAGATATGATCCTTCCAGTTCTAACTCAGTATTGGAATTAATATTGAGTGAAGGGATTTTAATATGGCCTCACCAGACGGAGGTTTATGATGGGAAATTCTCATGCTTAGAGTGACCTTACCACACACAGGTCTAACTTAGATGCAGGATCTCTTATATCAATACTTGGATCTCTTTTAGTTTTTCCTGTATAATAGTTTAAGTCACTTTAGAAACAAGTAGTTGATATTGTTTTTTTCTTTGCAAAGAAATCAGTTTTTCAGTCATATTCTCAGGTTTGCATAGTCCAAAGACCTGCAGCACTTTACGCCAGCTGAGTATGTGGCTGTCACTGATTTTCAAGACTAAAATCACTATATTTATCTGATAAATAAATATACAACTAATACCAGGATATCATTTTATAAGTGATTCATCTCCACACATATGGCTTTCACCAACACATACTTGGAACTGTAATCAGAATAGGGGTTTGGGAATTACAGGCTTGTAAATCAATTTAGCTTTGTGATAGTCCTTTCTCTTACCTTTCCTCTAGGAAATAGAGGCCATACTTATGGCTTGCTAATGGTTGTGGAGGTTCGGTCCATTTCCAGTAATGGAAATAACAAACCCCAGAATTTATCCCCAGGCTTGTAAAAGAAGCCTCAGGACTGGGTAAATACAAAATAACTCATGAATATCAGACAGCTTGTTCTGAAATGTGGAACTACAGACCATCAGTGCATAAACAAGTGAGCAGAGCCAAGCAGGCTGGAAAGCAGCCTCCCAGGGAAGAAATGGAGCAGCTCAGCCAGGCTTCGGATGCAAGCTACTTGCGAAGATGTGTGCTACATCAGCATGATGTAAAGCAGAAGGGAAACAAGTTATAAAACCTATCAGGGAATAAAAATATTTATTCCCCAGTTCACCTTCATGGTGGGCTCGAATTTGCACGACCTGTCGTATAAGTCAAGAACAAGTCACAAATACTTCCTAAATCGCAGAGCGCACAGCTGAAGTGCCAGGTAAATACTGCAATCCAGTTTCTTTTTCTATGAAAACTTTTTTGCCCTGGCTCAGAGCACATTTGTCTGACTGCATTGAACAGGCAGCCGAAAGTTAAGCTGACCAACTCTAAAGGATATTTTTTAACAACAGAAGTAATTAATCTGCTTCAGAGAATGAATCAGCCTTTTCTGAGCTAGAAACACACAAAGGAGGAGATTGTGGCTGTTTCTGGGTTGTGAGGGAGGATTACTCACACAACTAACACAGCAGAGGCAGCCACCCAGGGTCCATAGTTGTGGGCAGCAAAGGGGGCAAAACTCCAAAGCTGAACCCCAGAACCTCCTGCTGCCACACCATGCATTCAGGGGACCTGCTGCATTGGAGGGAAGGAGCTGGAAGAGATGGGGCTGCACAAAGCTAATGGCACGGGGAAGGCTGTGTGGCTTTGCCTCTCCTCCTGCAGTCCCCCTGGGCTGCACCCCCATCACATGAGGGGCTGTACCTGCCTTCAGAGTAGACTCTTGCAGCAGTAACCATCCTTTTATTTAGATGAAGTACCTTGATCTGGGCCAGGTGGTGCAAAGAGCTGATTTGCCAAGGCTTGGGTTGTTTTCAGGCTGTGGGAAGAAAGACATCATTCAACAAAAAGCTGCTACCTTGTACTATGGGAACTTGTGTTATCACCTGGGGCCTTTGTCAGAAAATAACACTAATGCTTAGCTCACTGCTTTCAGCAAACGCCATGCAGTGACTTAACAGAAAAGCAGGATGGACGAGTAGACAGCTCCCAGATAGGGGAAACCAGCACAACAGAAGCAGCATGGAGATAGCTGCCTTATTAAAAATAATGCAATTTAAGACAGAGCGGAGGGTAACAAAGTTATTCCTTTAGCTACACTGACACAAACAGACCTGCTCAACAAAGTTATAAACAAATAAATAGAAATTATGCCATTGTCATTCATTGATCTGGAGAGAGGAAAAAGGCTCTGCTGCTGCCCAAGAGCTGCTGCTGCTTCTCTGCCTTAGTCCCTCCCAAGCCTGCTGAGGCTGGCTGGGAGAGGCTGTGCCTCCAGAAAAGGACAGGACTGCTGTGCAGTCCTTGGGATGGAGATGGCATGTCCCCCTGTGTGGCACCAGCCCTGCCAAGGGGCAAAGCAGAGGCAGGCAGTCCCAACTCCACGTGGAGAGGCTCACTGCAGACCAGAGCTGCAGGTCTCCAAATTCATCTGACCTCTGCAAGGGCAAAATAACCAACATTTTCCATTTCAAGCTACAACTAAATTTAGAGGTTTTATGGTTCCAGGGTGCCTCCTTTCCCACACTTTCCTGGAGTGATCTCCAAATTCCGCTGCTGTCCTCACTCATTAAAACACAACTTGGCTCTCCCAGCTGGAAAAGCGGAGACCCACGCAGTCCCAAGGTGGCCTGTGATGTCCTGTGTCAGCATTAACTACCAGCTTGGGAACAGCAGAGGCAATTTGCAAGGCACATTTGGGGAGAAATCAGTGTTACTGAACCTGTGAGTATTCTGTGAGCAGCTATGCAACCTATCAACTGGATTCTCTCATGTCCTTTTTGGGACAGTCCTCCTAGCACCAAGGACTGACCGAGGACACCTATACAACAGATTCTAATGCAGCCGCAACACAAAAAGCAAATTCCTCCTCTGCCCTTATACATTCCCCCAAATTAATACCATGTACTCCTCAGCTGAGGCAAAATAATGGTCATGGTAAGAAAAATAAATGGAAGTCAATACAAAATAGCACCACTTGGTGACACCACTTGGTGAACATTGTACCCCACCAACTACAAAATTTGGCAGCTTTTCATTTGCCTTTACTTTTTTTTTTCCTGTTATAGTGCTGAAGCAACATCCCTTCTGAAGTGAGCTGTTACTTTTAGAGTATTTAAATATTTTGGAATGAGTGGCTCCAACGCTGGGATGAGGACTTAATCCACTGCCTCACAGTCCTCCTTCTGGCTTTGCCTGCCCTCCTTTATCAGCTCAGCAGGTTTCTCAGAGCACCTTGAAATACACCATGAAATGCTACAAGAGTTTTTTGCAGACGCTATTGCTTGCTTAAGATTTCCATTGATCTGTGGCTTCAGCATTCCCAGCACTTTGAAATGTCAGCTCAGGTATCAAACTGGTGGAAACAGCTGAACCTGAGCAATACCTGTTCATTACATCAAACAGAGAAACCATCATGCCGTTAGGCCCTCTCCTGATGCTTTCTGCAGATGTGAAAGGCTACACTGACAGAACAGCAACAAATGTTCACCTACCACATAATACAATTACTTACTTTTAACTGCAGCTACTCTTTTAGATGCCAGGCTATGACTCAGGGGCTCATGAACCCCACACACCCTCTTCCTATTTGTTTCCACATTCTGTTCCATAAAATCAGCTCCTTATGTACCACTGACGACATCTGGTAGCGATCATAAGGCTTGGCTGTTGCTCACTAGTTATTTTTGATTAGTAAAAGGGAACTAGATGATGCTTGCCCTTGACAAGGATCCTGAGTGGCACTGGGGAGCTGCTGAAATGTAGTGAACCATTTTTTGAATCATTCCCATCCTGTGCTTCACTCCAGTTCATATAGCACCTCTGGAGAACTGGAACAACTGGAATAACATGACAGCCCCACACCAGACCTATCAGCATGATGTTGCCCTTGGTTAGAAGGAGAAAGTCACGGCTCAAAACTTGATGTAACTTTTTTCCTTCTCTCAATTTGGTCTTCGCATCTTGGTTGACAGCACAGGACCCAAGTACTCTCTGTCTGTTAAAATACAGATTGCCTACTCTGTTCCAGCACTTGGTGCTCTCAGTGCTTTTCCAGGCCACTGGGAGATGACAGCACAATGATCACAACCACTGTGTGATGAACTGTGGTGGCACATGCAACGCTGAGAAACACTGGTATAAACTCCAGTTTGGTGGGTAATACCAGGGAGATTATACAGAAAAATTCAGTCATTCTTGAGCCTCCCTCCTGCACTGAACACTAGGTTTACCACACTGCAAGACTTTATCTACCTTCTGCAAAATATTTAGCTATTTTCCACCCAGTTAGATAATAAGCAATGTACAATGTTAATGAATGGAACAGGGATAACTCCTTGTGATGTGTTCACTTGCACCTACCGATAGCAGTATTTTGCACCCAGCAGAGCTGGATTTGTTCAGTGTCACTGTGTGAGCCTGTGAGTTGACTTTGTTGATGCAGTGGGTGGCATTTCCTCTGAATCATTATTGATAGATCTTATTGCAAATATTAAGAGCAAGGATATTCAACTGGGAGTTAAATCTGAGCTCATATACGAGTTTGTCTTAAGTTCCCCCAACTGTTTCAGCTCTATGAATATTGTTTGCTGCCCAATCTATGGCATTGCGTTACTACCCACTGCCGAATTACACCCATCATCTACACAGGGTTCTTTACGGTACAATGGTGGGACTAAAAACCCCTTGTCAACAGAATAATCATTCCAGAAAAAAAAAAAAAAAAAACAAAAAACCAAAAAAAAATGAAAGTAAAAGAGATGGGAGGGAAGGGGGATGAAGGACAAAATGCAACTTACATTCTACTCAGTTACTCTGGGAAACTTATCTGGCATACCTAGCACACAAGAAAGGCGTACAGTCCAGCTTCCAACGCATCTGAATTGCGGCCATTTGCTACACAGCTCTGTGAAACTGGGAGGACACAAAATTCCCAGTTTTCTTAAGTTATGAAAATATGTAATAACTAGGGTACAGACCTAAAAGGATCAGACAGCCTTCCATGGAAGGGATCAGTCTGAGTTTGGCAGTGGACAATACTGAAAGTGAGGGAGACCCCAACATCTCCCTTAACAACAGAGCAAGTGGAAGAAACCTGGGAGAATACCATACAAACACAGAAATGGATACATGCAATAAAAATAGGATTAATAAGAGGGATGGAATAAGATCAGTGCTGACAGCAGGAAACAGAGGTTGGACAGACACCTGGGGATGAAAATCCCAGTTTCTCATCCCCATCATAACATAGGAGGGGTCTGAGAAGGGGTTAATTGCAGTACCCACCAAGTGAGGTATTATTTCTAGGTGAGGTGTCAAACAAACACTGAGCCTTGCAGCTCTGCTGTTCCATGGGGAAGCTGGAGAGTAAGAAGCCTAGCACAGGACTGCCAGGAATCAACAGAAGCTAGAGCCTGCTTCATGAAAGCTGACAGCAAGTTCTAGCTTGTTTGGCATTGCAGAGTGAAGAGAAAAACATGCAACTCCTATTTCTATACTGATAAGAGAGAAAAGCATCTCTCTAACTAAGCAATCGCAGGGCAAATACAAAGTAAGAGAAAGTGACATATTGGGGAAAAAAAATAGCATCAGTTCAGAAGGGCTCTGAAAATTTCCCTTCCTGGGCAACTGGGAAGGAAGGAAGTACAGCGGAGTGCAATACGCGTAATACCATTCAGTAGTTAGATTTGCTGACCTGTCTGGTGGCTTCCTGTCCTACATTTAGGATCTTTTACACAATAGGTCTTGTACACTGCTTGCATTTTTGAAGCAAAATTCTTGGATGACAGCCTAGAATTGGATTATTAACTTCTAACAGGACAAAAAAATTGTGTCTCCTCATAGGTTCCTGTAGTCCTATCCCCCGCCCTCCAGTTTTGGCAGGCAGTGCTCCTCTGTGTAGTATTAAAAACAAGCTAAAGTGGATGGAGAAGAAATGAGATTAGCAGCCAGACAGCCCAAATTTTGAGCAAGTTCAGTAGGATGACTGCAACTGTACTGTAACTCTCTCTAACTTTTCCTTCTGACTTAGGCCAGAAGTTTCCTCGCAGTCTACCAGGGAGACTGATGTGTTTCGCAGCCTACAGCGTGTTTACTCAGAGAAATTCCTCAGTCTGGGGAAATCGAGAAAAACAACAGAGCTCACAATGCTAATCTGGTATGGGAAGGGAGGACCATAAACACCATTTTGGGTTATTTCTCCTAAAATCAGTGTATCGGAGCACTCCTTCCCCACCCCCAAGCTCTGGAATTCAGGTCTGGGTGCTGATGTTGAAAGAAGCCACGTTATTGCAGAGCTACTGAGCAAAAGGGAGGATGAGGCACAAGAGAAATATGTGAGTAAACCCAGGCAGCACTTGGGAGACCTTGTCCAAAAACCACTGGATAACAGAGTATTTCAAAATGAAAGCCTGAAACTGTCTCAGCCCCAGGAGCTGACACAGCAGCCATACGCTGTATGTTAGGAAATGCACTGTGACGCTCACGCACAGTGGGACACCATCCTACCTGCACATCTCACTGTCACATACCTGCAATCTGGACCACTCTGCACCTACACGTCATACCGTTGCACTGGAAACCTGGACCACATTGCACCTGTACGTTGTGTGCTTTCACCTGTGATCCAAACCACATCCAGCCCGCACACGGCATCCTTGCAACAACTCAAACTAACTCCCACCTGTATTTTCCACCGCCGCACTTGCAATCTGGACCTCGTCCCACCTATACACCGCGCTGTTGCACCTGCACTCCGAACGGACTGCCACCTATCTGATGGACTATCAAACCGGCAGTCGGGACCACGTCCCAGCGCTGCAATCAGACACCACGCCTGCAGCCCAGCCTAGCCCAGGTCCCACATACGCCTCCCTGCCGTCGCACCCGCTGTCCGCCCAGTCAGCCCCTCTCCACAGCGCCGAACAGCCTCCCCGGGCAACCTGCGGAGCCCGGCGGCTGTCCTTCCTCCCTTGACACCAACACCGTCTCACCAGCTGGGACCGGGGGACATCCGAGGGGAGGATGCCCAGCCGAGCTGCAACCCCAGGAGGGGAGAGGGTTCAGCCCAACTTCTCCCGACCTAGAGCACCCCGCTACCGCCCCCGGCGGAGCTCGGTCTTACCGCGACGGCCTCCTGAGGGAGGGGAGCGAAGAGACGAGACACCCCACGGTATTCCTTCAGTCCGCAACCGCCGGGCTCTGCTCGCCCGCGGGAGCCGCGCCCGGTTCCGGGGCGGAGCGCGGGCGGTGCGGCAGGCGGGGGGTCGGGAAGTTTCTCCTCGCCGGGTGCGGGGTCCTGCTGCTCCCCGGCAGCAGGGGCCGCTCTCCCGGGTGCACCCTAGAAGAGCCCCGGGCAGAGCCTCGCCGGAAGAAGGGCCGTCCCTGCTGTCCCCCCTCGCCTCCCCTCTTCCTCGCCGCAGGGGGGACCTGAACCTCTCGGTGGGGGTCCCCTAATGCTCCTGTTTCTGCCTTCTGCTGCAAGAAGCGTCTTGCAGCCCGAGCTGCTCGTTGCCCCGGCGTGTGCACCCCGTGCCCGGCGTGGGGCCCTTCTGCCCATACACGGGGGCTTGAATCCATGGACAGGGGCTGGGACGTGTGTGAGGAATCACGGAAGCCGGGGACAGATCCTTTGCATCGAGTAGACCTGTGCCACCTTTGAGGGATCCTGATTTATGTGATCCCGGTCGCCTTAAGTATTTCACTTCAACATTGGTGCGGAGAGGGATGCCTTCACCTTTAGTGAAACACATTGGCTCTACAGATGAGCAGCGAAACAGTGGAGTTAGGCTAAATATTATCAGCCAAGTGGGGAGAGTTGGGTGGAAAAGTTTGTTTCCCTTTGTGGATCAGGAGCACTGTCTCCTGTAGGAATTACGGGCTGGAGATGATTCTTGTTTCAGGCAGAGCCACTCAGCTTTGCTATCCAGAGAGAAAACGAAGGGAAAGTCATGGTTGAGAGTGAAGGGGATAGCTGTCGGAAAAATCATAATAAAGTATTTTGCAAAGGGCTGCTGCAAGCCTGTGTGAGCTGAGCTTAGACCAGTGAGTGTGATTACAGGAAACTGGAGGATAGTTACAGGGTAAGAACACAGTGCTGTGCCTCTCTGAGACTTCAAATTGGAAAATGAGACCTGAGGCTTTACTGTTTGCTCGTAAAATGCTCCTCAGTTTTTAGTGGAGAAGGAGAGAAATGGAAGAAGAGTGCCTCTCTCAGGGATGGCGGTTCACCAGCGTGGCTCATCAGGTTTTCTTTTACTCAAAATAAATGTCTCTGATTGGTATCTTCTGCAATTCTCAGCAGGTAAATATTTTGTTTTGCAGATCTGCACAGCAGAAAAAAAAAATTATGTATCCCGTGGAATATTTCTTTGAGGGTATAAACCTGATTTTGAAAGAGCTATTTTTTATTTAGGAAATAGTAATTGTCTTCTGCTGCCACTGCTGTTTTTCCTTTAGCCTTTTTTCCCTTCTCTGCAAGTTTTTGGTACTTTGGTGTGTGAAGAGGAGCAGGGAACCTGAATCTTTCCTACTCAAGTACATTGTTTTTCTCCTTTGCCTTTGTCTGGTCCCTTTTCATCCTGGGGCAGCCTTGCATATGAGCAGGGCTGGCCACATGGAAGGCAGGCAGGATGCTTTGCTCTTGACTATGCTGGGACCTGCAGAGCTGCTCCCCAAGCTGCCTCATGCCTAAGCTCATTTCAGGCATTTTCAGTGTCTGATTTGTGGCCTCTTTCCCACATGGTGACTGTGTGTGCTGGGGCAGTTGGCTGGTGGATCTTTTGATCCACTTACCAGCTACGTCCATAGGACCATAAAGTGGCTGGGATGCTGGGGAGCTGTGTTATGTGCAAGAGACCTGCAGCTCAGTGCCCTTGTACTTGGGGCAGACAAAGACAGCAAGGGAGCTCTTTGCCTTCCTCCATATGTCACTGCTCTGCTCATCTTTAATGCTCAATATTTGTCAGTCATGCTTTCTGAGCTGGACATGACAGGGACAGTACCCGTGGACCTAAAAATTGCTTGTGGAAGATAAACTACAATTGCTGGGATATAAAGCCTCTCGCCATCATGTAGGAGTGAGGAACAAAGCTCAGCAAAGACAAGACAAGACAAGAAAATGAAATTCTGTGTAAATACCCCACATTTTCATCAAAATCCCTTTTGACCGAAGCAGATATGAGCGTGGGGGTGAGCAATGAACACAAAAATGCTCCTTTCTTGGGATAAAGCCACATTGTGCATATGTGTTCAGAGCTGGATGCTCATGTGATGTGGCTGAGGGGATTCAGGAGCTGATTTGTTTCCCCAAACCTGTATGTGCAGTGTGCTTTCCACCTTGAAAATCTCATATCCTCTAAAAGAAGGCTGAACCCTCCCTGGGCTCTTCATCTGCCTGCCTGGAGAGAGTGTGATCACCGAAGGTGTTGTTAAGTGCCTATCTATCTGAATTTCTGTTTGGAGCTATCACTGCCAATTATATTGGAAATGTGTAAATGGAAGTGCACCAATGGACCAAATTCTTCTTTGGTTACACTATAAGCCACTTTTTCTCTTCTAATC
The DNA here is from genome assembly GCF_033815535.1 of Pezoporus flaviventris. NCBI lineage: Eukaryota > Metazoa > Chordata > Aves > Psittaciformes > Psittacidae > Pezoporus > Pezoporus flaviventris. The sequence goes on along the minus strand of NW_026892584.1, from coordinate 42,303,014 downwards.
CACAGCTGGCCACTCTTTTGCTTTGTTTCAAGCAAAAGAGCTGATGGCAAGTCTAATTTTGTTCAACAGCACCTTTGTGCTGGTCCTTGGTTGCTTGGTCCCATCATAAAAGGGATGAAAAGAATCACCACTGCAGTTGGAAATGGGGCTTGAGGATATTGTTGCACTGACTGGATTGAGTTCTTAAAAAGCAATTTTTTTCAGTGCAACAAGCTACTTCCAAATCCCTCTTAGCTTGTATTGCTCTATGTTCTCATTACCTATACTAATACAGAACAGAACAGAATAGAATAGAATAGATTAATTTCAGTTGGAAGGGATCAACAGTGATCATCTAGACCAAATGCCAAATATTTGGATCAAAGTTCTGTTTGTTTTTCTTTTCTGATCTTTTTCTACTTGCTGTCTTGAGGATCCATGTCAAGTGCCTGATATTTTACCTATAGCTGTGCCTTGCCCCTCAGGGGACTGAAACATTTGTATGGGGCTTATGACATGAAGGCAGTGCTTCCGGAGAGCTCAGGAATGTCTGAGAGACGCAATGTTTGTGCAGACATTCCTCTTCCTACCAAGTAGCTGAATTTTAGATAGAGATCTGCCATGCTGAGAATGTCATTACTGCATAGCTGCAGGAATCGTTGTCCCAAGGTCTGATGAGAGCTGGGTTTGTGTTTGTCCCTGCTCAGATTAAAGCAGGACTCGTTTCCAGCAGTGATGAAGGTTAAGAATATGTGTGGCACAGAAGGATTCCTCATCTTTTGTTCCTTCACTTCAGCCCTTTGCAATGCTTACAGCAAAGGTCAGAACACAGAAGAAAAGTGCTTTTTGGTTTTGAATAGAAAAGCTGTGGCAGTGGTTGAATATTCCTGAGGGAGGGGCCCTGGGAGAGTTGACGAAGGTATTATGTCTAATATCAAGCGCACAATAATCTTTGTGTTTTAATGTTCCCTGAAGCACAGGAGATTAAGTAAGAATGCTGGGAAGCAATCTAGTATTTGTAAGTCAATAATGGTGCATACATACACAAGGATTTAGACGCACATTTTCAGTTGTTGTAATGGGAAGATGAGAAATAACAAACGCATTTATGAAGCCTAGAGACACAGAATGGGTGAAATGCCTCAGATTGTGTAATTTAGGTAAAGACTCGCTGGTGTCCTATTATATAATGTAGCTAAGCACAGTCAATTTTTCTAAGATGTTTTCAGCCTGCCTCATATTTTGTTTTATTAGAGATGACACTTGGAGAGCAAGAAAGTCCTTTGTTTTGTAAGAGGCCTCATCTGTTCCTCTTTCCTACTCCCCACTTGAGAGTGTTTTTTTACTCATGTGCCATCATGTTTATTTCCCCAGCAACAACAGTTGCATCTCAGCCATGATTTCGAAGACATTAAAAGCTTTCAGAGCAAACGTCCACTGCTGTTAAAGAAGAGGCTGAAGTCATCTTCCCCTCACCCCCAGATTTCTACCTAATTGCAATTTAGAATTAATGGCTATGTTTCCTGTGTAATGGATTTATAAAGCGCTGTAGTTCTGGCACTGATTATTCAGGCACACTCAAATCATGGACTAGCAGGACATAATTTTGAACTGATTCAGTGCTCTGGCTTTCCTATAAACTTCTTAGTCCTCAGTCTGTCTGGTACTCTTCCAGGTACACAGCAAAGCCGCACTTGCTGGTACTTGCCATGGATGATGGAACCATTTACAAACTTAGAAGCAAAGGGTACAGGTGATACGTGACTCCCCACCCCTATCTCTTATCCAGCTAGTGTACAGATTTCTAAGTCTGCCAGAGCTTGGAAATGTTTCCAGCTCTGACAGGAAAGCCTTCTGCTTTTAAGTGCGGCTTGCTGGAGGTCAGGTCCCCTTTGCTAATAACTCAGCTAGGGGCATCCTTTGAAATGCTGTGTGTAATTCTCGCTAATTCCCAGAATGGTGAATTTAAAGTGGATCAGAAGGGGAATGCTACCGGTGGTCTACAGTGTGAGATTAAAAGACTTTGGCTGATATAGCATAACAAAATGAGAGTTGAGAGAGGATGTGATCATCTGCGAGTATTTTAGGAAAGGTGTCAGTGCCACACAGGAGCAAAAGCCTCCCCAGCTTTTCAAGCGTATGAGCTATACTGACACAGGAACAAATGGGTGTTAATGAGAAATGAACACATTCACACTGGAGAAGAGAGCAAGTTTTTTAATGGTCATAAAAATATTATTTCTGCCAGGAGATAAAAAGGCCAAAAATCATAGGCTGAGTTAAAAGGGAGCTTCATTTCTTTATGAAAAGTCATTGAAGAGGGGTTTGCCTGCAATACCAAATGCCAGTTTCAGTGACCACAAGGGGGTTTGGCTCAAAATTCCCCTTGCCTTTTACTTAAACCTCTTTCTCTGGCCTGAAGAAATGAAGAAAGGCTGTGATACATAGTTCCTCCCCCCCCCCCCCCATTTTGGGTCGTGATCAAGGGCAGCCACTTTTGTAATGTGGAGTGGGCTGTTTTTGGATAGGCCACCCCTCCTTTGGTTCCTTCCTCATTCCATATGTCAGTCTCAGCTCACATCTCATGCCTTGGTTGTGGTTCACTGGTGGCTTCCTTTCTCTCTTTGCATCCAGCGTGTCTGGTGCGTTTTACAGACTTTGAGATGGAAGGTGAAGGTTCATGGGTTATGTAGGTTTGACTGTGTCTTGTCATAGAAACTCCCTCCATCAACCTTAGGATGACCAATCCACAGCCACAGGAAGAAAAACCAGCTATCTCAAGATAGCAGTGTGTTAAAGGGAATAGCTGTAGACAAATTACTGCATTAGTGACACAGCTCCTACCATTTTGCCCTCCCCAGAATGCTGGAGTTATTGGACACTGTGATTGGATCCAGCAAAAGAAATAGAACCTCAGAAAAAAAATAGTAGAAAAGCTCAAGGCAAATAACAAGAGATGATTCCTCACACAACATGACAAGTTATGAAACTCCCTGCTGCAGTATGTTGTGGACATTAAAACTCATTGAAGACCGATTCATGGGAGAAAAATAGGCCAAGGACTGTTAAGATAATGCTTCTGGCTCTGCAAGTCCCTGAGATGCAAAATGCTGGAGGCTGAGGAGGGCATCATTACATGCTGTACTTTGACAGGACTAGCAACTGTGTGGCATCTACTATGATTACTTACAGAGGCTAAATATGCGGCTAGTTGGATGGAGACTTTGGTGTGGGCCAGTACAGGTGGTTGTATGGGTTTGGGCTTTCTTCCAGCCTGCTTGTTATAGATGGAGATATCCCTTCACCATCTGCAGGTCCTGGGTCACTATCCATTCTTTGAAACAATGTCTGCAAAAGTCTTAGCTAAGTGACTTAGTAGAAGACTGATTAAAAAGATACGATGTCTGCAAAAGGCTGTCTCACTTTTCCCCAGAAGGTCTTTGTTCTGATTTTGAGCAAGACATGGGATTTTTTGTTTTCAGAGAGAGTTAAGCTAGCACTGATTTTGCCAGGTTGCCTGAGCTGGTGGAAGGATGAAAGTACCCTGGCAGGGCAAGGCATGGTTCCTTCTCCTTTAGTATCACTGTTTCCACTGAGCTTGCCGAGAAGCAGCATGTTGTGCATGTTAAGTATCAACATGGCACTGAATTTCATGCACAGTTTTGATAAATAAAATCTGTGTTCTAAGCAAAGGCACCCAGACAGAGCCCCTTTGTAAAAGTGAGACTTAGACCTAGTGTGTGTCTTTGGGAGAAATGCAGAATTCATTTTGGGGAGGGAAACTGATATAAACAGCAGGCCATTTTCCTTTACAAAGGCTTTCTTTTAAAGCTGGTGCATGGAGCAGAACAAAGGCTGACCCCATAATCTGTACTCAACAGTAGCTTGGAATATTTGATAATTTGGCTATTGTACATGCATACATCATGCTTGGCTGTAAATAAATAGGGCTGTGATTGGATCCACTGAGGATATAGTCAGCCTGTTTCCCATTACCATTCTGGTTTCAAGGAAATGCTTATTTTGTGTTTCTGTCTTCTCCTGCTCAAACTAAGCCCATCCGGGGCCAAAGGATCTCTAATTTCAAGCCCAATAATAAAGACATAAAATATTTTCTACCATTTTAGAGAAAAATATCTTTACTGATGCAAATCTGGTTCATCGCTTTTCTCTTTTATCCCTGTAACTTCTGTTTTCTTGGGGACCTTTTCTTGGCTAAATTCTTTCAAGGCAAACAAGTAGCCCAAGAAGAACTTGGGCCTTACAGGTAACTTTAGGCCCATGTTATGGTGAATGTATAGACTAATTCTCTACACTTCGGTTCCTCATGTGCAAAAGGAGGAAGGTACAGCTTCTAAAGCTTAGTCCTTAGATGCCTTAGATGCTCCAACAATAGAATAGTGACACTTGCTCAAACATGTAAAGCAGTGGTAGTATGCAGATTAGTGATAGTTTTCGTTGGGTTGATGCACTGAAAACAGAAAATTACTGCCTTAAGACACAGTGTGTTTGCAATGTAAACATTTGAGCCTTTGTTAATATAATTGGCTGTAAGTGCAGAACAAAGTAACCAGAATGAAATTCTTACAAAGTCATCAGTTGTTTTACTGGATGAAACATGTTTTACTTGGACATTTTGATCACATTCAGTTCATTGGTTAGTATTAGGTAGGAGTTTCTGCAGTGGCAGTTTTCAGAGCTTGGCTTGAATGACTCGTTCTCTATGACATAACATCACATGGCATAACAACCCATAAACATTCTTCTAATAACTTCAAAATCTTTGTGCATGTTTCAGTGTCGAGGCCAAGAGCACAGAGATCTGTTGCAGCAGAAGAGCACATGACATCCATGACTCAATACATGGCATTGCCTCTAAATACATAAACACTTGACTACTACTAGCATTTACTCTGAGACTTTCTGACATTTCTATAAATGGATCTCTTTTTTTCCTTCTTTTTTTTTTGAAGGAGTACATTTTGCATTCCTCCAATATTGTGAAGATACATGGTGATGAAGGAGCAGATTTTCTGGAGAAGACTCAACAGCCAGGTCCCTTAGGATCGGAGTCTAGAAAAGCATAAGAGAACTACATGGAAAACTTCAGACTGTCCTTGGAAAATTGGTAGAAAAGAATAACAGAGGATTAAATTAGTGGTCAAAGGGATACATATAAAATAAACGATCAACAACCTAGAAAAAAAAGCAACTTCCAGGAATTGAGGACAGATTAAAGCATTTTTCACAACTGAGAAGGAATGGACTAATAGACTGCTATAGTGATTTATCTTGGGTTGCTTTTCTGTGTTTCCATAAGTGATCTGGAAGAGGATTGAGTAAGGAAGTGGCAGCAGTTCCTGATGATGCAGAGTTTACTGAGAATAATAAAAATTAAAACTGACAGTAAAAATTAACAGAAGGATCTGATGATGGCTATTGGTTGAATGGCAGAATAATAGATGCAATTCATGGACTTAAGGGAAAACAAAACAATCCTAACCATACACAGCAGTGAGGTCTAAAATTAGCTATTGCCACTCAGAAATAAGAGTTTAGACTTGTCAGGTATAACGCTATGAAAATGTCAGCTCAGTGCTCAGCAGAGAGAAAATGGCAAAAAATGTTAGGTACTGTTCAAACAGGACAAGAGCACAAAAGAGAAAACATAACAAGTTACTCAAGAAAAATTTTGCAGTCACTGCTGGGATGCTGCACACCCAGAGCAGAGCATGCAATTCTTAACTCCCTTGCTGAAAAAAAGAAAATAAGCTGAAGTACAAAGAATGTGGATAAGGACAACAGAAATGGTAAAAGGAATAGGAGCACTTCTCATGAGAAGACTCTTTACTGACTAGAAAGAGATATGATTGAAAGGCGCTGTCTTTGAGGCTGCAATGTCATAAGTGCAATGGTGAAGGTGAATAGAGAACAAGATTATTTACGTTTTTTTCCCCAAATGAGAGCCTAGGGTCATATACTGAACTCATTTTTTTTCAGTAACTCAGTTTTTAAACAGACAAATAAAAGTACTTTTTTATACAGTCTGGCATTAAACTGTAGAGCTTGCTGTTCTGGTGTAGATGCTGAAGAATAAAGGGCTTCAAAAGGTGATTAGGGAAATTCAAGGGAGAAAAGCCCATTGAGGCTATTAATCATAACGATTTTTTAAAAACTGTGGATCAGAAAGCCTATAAACTGCACATGTATTAGAAAAGTATTGGGACTACCTAAGTGTTCACTGCTATCAAAGGCAGGATACGGGCCTATATCACACATGGGGCATGCATGGTCCCATAGTAAGTGTTCTTCCCCTTTTCCCCGAACTATAAGGAGCTCAGTAAACTGGGTGCCAGGATTTTAAAAACTGACCTTCATATTGATTCTAGACCTTGAAACTCTGACTTTTCCCATATTACAGAGGAAGATGGCATCAGTTAGCAAGAGCGCTCAGATCACCTGTGTCCCCATGGGATCATGTACCACGGAACTAGGCAAACCAGTCCATCTCCCCATGTGCAGTTCTGCTTCTGTTCTTTTCAATTAAGGTACCTTTTAATCATTTGCTAACATTTTCAAAACATTTATCCCCTGCCACTGCCAGGCTTTGAGCTAAGTGTGGTACAGAGAAGCTACTTTTTCAGAAACATCTGAAGACAGCAATCACAAAGCTGATGTGACAGGGAGTTTCCATAGCTTACTCTTGCTGCACAAAGGCTTGCTTCTTATGACTCAGCCATTGATGTAACTTGGTCACTCATCAGAGAACTGTTTGAAGAAAAGACTAATTTTGAGTGGAATTTGATTAAGATCTGAATGGTGGAGCTGGGGCAGAGGCTCAGAGCTGGGAATAGTGGTAGGATGGGGTAAGGAGGACTGGCAGCTTTCTGCATCTCACTGGTGCCAGCTTCTGCTTTCAGAAACCCTTCCCTCTTTCCAGCCACACAACAGCTGCGCTGAGCCCCAGGGGTTTGTGTTAACCTCAGAAAGCAGCATATTTAGCCCTGGAGCCCGCTTAAGGGACATGCCTGACTGTGTTCTCGACTGTGTGTGGACTTACATGTCACCTGCTCTGGCTAGGTAGGCTGCATGGGGAATATGCCTCATCTGCACCCCATGTTTACAGGACCAGGCAGCCAAGCTAGCATGAGAAAGGCTGTTATTTAACATTGCCTTGGGCCAGCTGTAAATGCATCTTTTGGTTTCAGGAGGAAACCAGGGAGGGTGTGGTGATTCATGGTGAACCTCAGTCACAAGGTTTGCAAGGGTCATGCTAGGGTAGGTCAAGACATACCTTTACTTGATGGCAAGCCTTCAAGTCACTCTCTAGCTCTCACTTCCCTGCTGTTATCATTCTGTGCTGTCTTGTGCTTGCTTCATTTGTACTGTATTACCTTGCCCTTTCCCTGACTGTTAAAGAGTGAAAATCATTTTCATGGCCTTGGTGTTGTGCAGTGAATTGCTCCAGGCTGGACAAATCCGTACTCTCTCTGCAAGGCCAGGATCACAATGAAGGATGGGTATTGCAGAGGGCTTTTGTTAGCAACTGCAAAGCAAAAGCAGTGCTGACGCTTGTGTGATGAGAGAAACTATTGCAGGTGCAATGAAGATCTATGGATCTGGCCCTCCTAATCTCTTCTTCGTAACATTTTAAGCACTTCTTGTCTCTTGATTGTCCAGCAGACAGGGACCAGAAGGGACTGGTGAAAACAGGAGGGAGAAGTGTGGCTGCACAAGGGGAAGCTTTGCCACTTGCTTCGCCAGAAGCAGAAGCTGGCCCAAGAAGGAAAGCTGGAAAGGCATTTATTTCCAGTGTTGCTTTCTCACACATTATGTCTCACACAGGTTTCAGAGGAATCATGCCTGCTGAATAAGCACAGGCAGGCTGGCAGCACTTGGACTTGCTTTCCCCAACAAGGCTTCTTGGGGTGGCTGGAGTAAACACTGATGATGGTTCATTTCAGGCTGCCAGATCTTAAGGATGATGTTCTTGTCTCCCGGTGCACTGTGTAGATCCTACAAACCACAGCAGTGTGGGCTGTTCTTGGCTGCAGACCCATAAATCTTCCCCAGAGCAGAGGAAGACCTGAATTCCAAAGGCCATCCTGTAGGAATTCAGACCGATGCTGCTGAAAGCTGCCATGGTCTCCCTGAATATTCGTGTAGCCAAGTATCGCTGTAGCTCAGTGTCCTGGGTTCAGCAGTAGCAGTCATGTTTTTCCTTTGTGTTAACTGGTGCAGTGCTGTGTTTTGACTTCTAGCTTGAGAACAGTGTTGGTGAAGCCGATGTTTTCGGTTGTTGCTAAGTGATGTTTACCCTGACCAAGGACTCTGTGAGCCTCATGCTCTGCCAGGGAGGAGGGGAAGCTGTGAGGAAGCAGAGATGGGACACCTGACCCAAACTGACCAAAGAGGTATTCCATACCACAGCACGTCATGCCCAGGATGTAACTGGGAGTTAGCCGGAAGGGCTGAGAGACTGCAGGGTTGGAGGTGGTATCGGTCGGAGCTTGGTCGGGCTTGGGGGGCGAGTTATCGGTCAGCTGGTGCTGAGGTGTTGTATTCTGTTCCCTTGTTATTTCCTTTATCATTATTATCACTGGTGGTAGCAGTAGTGATTTGTGTTATACCTTAGTTACTAAACTGTTCTTATCTCAACCCGTGGGAATTGCATTCTTTTCGATTCTCCTCTCCGTCCCTCCGAGAGCAGGGGGAGGGCAAGAAAGGGGGGGGAAGTGAGCGAACGAATTACCTGACTGGGTTTAAAGGATGCTCTAAGGATGTAAGCAGTGTGAGACATGCAGGGAGAGAGATCTTTTGTTATACTCACTTCGGTTTTATTTATTAAGAAATATGTGCAGGGTTTAGGAAAACTGGCCTTTAAACCTGTCATCAGCTTTTAAAAAGATGAGACCGAAAGCTTCAGCTTCTTGTTATCTGACAAATTTGTAAGACAAAAGCTGGGGAGTTGTGTAGGTGCTGAGCTCCATTTTCAAACTCCATGAATGGAGCTGTAAATGAATGGGGAATGGATAGGTCAGATCTACCTGCATCAACAGCTCTGCCAGAAAAGGGTCTGTTTCTCTACTGAGCTCACCCTACTAGAGCTAGTTTTGCTGGTGTAAGACACTAGTAAGTCAGAACAGCAGATTTGTCCAATTTCACATGCTGGGCATGGGATTTACTCGTTTGACTTCTTCCGGTTCTCTCCCTGAAGTGTTCATGGGGCAGTATTGTACCATCGCAGCTCCTCCATGCTGGGGTCCCATGTGTCTGGTGCAGCTGCTCTGCTTGGTCTATGAATTCCCCATCAAACATGTAGAGAAGATCCCAGATGGGAAGATACAGGCAGGTCTTTTACAAACAACTTGTACTCATTTTCACTCCAGAGAGTCCAGGCGAGTAAACATCATCCTTGAAGTGGTTTTGTATAGAAACAGCATGCTGTTGGCCCTGAAAATTAAGAGCTTTTTCTCATTTTCAGAAGCAGCATGATAAATATTTTCATTTCAATATTAATTTTTATTTTTAATTGGGAATCACTTTTATTTAGCTTCTTATTGCAGTGACTTTTGGGGCTAAGAATAACTAGAGTCTAGCGGCTTCTAGCTGGTGAGGCATATATTTTGAGAAATGAGTTCAAACTTGCGTTACTCATAAGTAAAGAAGCAAAAGCTGCTCCTGCACTGAGCTCAGCTCCCTGTGGGCCTGAGAAGAAGATCAGTTTTCTTTACCTCTTCAAAGTGAAGACCATTAGGAATACACAACTACTCCAGCCTCTTTGCAATGAAGGAGCTTGGTAACAAGCAGGACAGCAATAGCTGCCTTCAATCTCTGGCTGGACATAACTGCTGCGTTTCAAAGAGCCACTGCTGGAGATACTCACACAAGGCTAATTTGTGAGGTGCTGGCTTTTGTTCTTTTGGTTTGAGAAGACACTCTAGGTTTGCGAAGACACTATACACAAACCTCTGTGTGTTCAAGTGCAGAGAAGCCCTTTGCAGCTGCCAGGTTTGCAGTTCACTGTAGGCATGGCCTGATATCCTGCTCAAGCAAGGCAGCTGTAGCCTTTCCCCAGCAAGGAAGCTGCCTTGGACCTTGGAAAGCCACTGTACACAAGTGCAGAAGTGTGAGAATATGGCTGTGTATACTGGCCAGCTTTTATCATCCAGCAGTGGTCAAAAGAGTTGTGAAGACATAGTAAGGCACTGTCCAGAGAGCACAAGCCAGATAAAGAGTGTGATCTGTTGGTTTGGCTGTGAGAAGAGCTGCTTCCTCAGATAGCTGGATTAAAGCTAGTTCAGTCCTTGGGCTACTGTCTCACCTCTGTTTTATAAGACGACCTCCAAATTGGTACCTTAATTGGTCCTGGAGGGGATTTTTTTGGATCTTTTGACCGCCAGAGGAGGAAGAAGGGAGATAAGGCTAATTCTTTTCAATTAGAGGAGCTCAGCAGGGTTTGAGCTCTGGCTGCTCCAAGTACCCAGAACTGGGACAAAAGGCTTCCTACCAGGCAGTGTTACAGAGCTCCACAGCTTGGACATCTGCAAAGCCTCAGGACAAAAGATGGAGGCGGTGCTTTCCGAAGGAGAAAGGAGAGTCTTGCCTTTCCCGTGGGGAGCAGATGAGGACAGCATGAAGAGGTCTGGGTTGCCTGTAATGTGGGAGGTAAGCAGAAATGCCAGAGGAGTCAGGCACTTGGAATGGGAGGGGAGAGATAAAGCTCATGGGGCAGTCCTAGAAGGAGCAGGAGGCAGTGTGGGAGGCTTCACTGCCATGCCAGGGCCAGGGGAATTGTGGAGGACTCCAGTTTTCAGCTCGGAGATGGGATTGCAAACCTCAATACTTGCTGGCTTCTTCAGGCCCCAAAAAGTTTATTTTTTTTTCCTGAAACCCACATTTTAGTGTGAACAGGACACAGAAAAGAGATTAATTTGTGTTAAATGAAAAAAAAGGAAGCAGAAGCAAAGATGTGTGCTGATGTGTCTGAAATATGGTATGAAATGAACGATCAGTTTCTGTTTGGAGTTACAGTTGTGTAAAGGCAGTATCATTGCACTGCAGTTGATGAGGTTTACAAGATTTCTCTGCTGTGGATGATATTACACCCCTGAGAAGCCAAAAAGGAAGCTGTGAATCTTGGCCACTTTTAGAATCACAAATCAGTATATGGGGGGAGGAAATTTGGGCTCTGATTAAAAACAGAGCAGGGACAAAGCAATAGGCAGCTACTCAATGTGCTGATGTCCCAGACATACAAGTGTGACAGGATGCTTTTGAAATGGGAGCACTACAAGCAAGCTGTGGTGCTTTCTGAAAGGGTGTAGGAAAATACTGATAGTGAGCAGAAGCAGAGAAGTGTAAGAAGGTTTTCAAGGTTTTCACCTTGTGTGAAGGAAGCACTATCACACTCCTTCCTGTAGCAGGTATTAGTGTGGTACAGCCACTGGGGAAATGATAGGGGCAACCAGGACACAACCAGGAGAGCCAACATCTGGCCATACTTCTGTACCTAGGTGGTGGTGTGACTCTCATTTCAGAGTCCGTTAAATGTGTGAGGGTCTTTGGAGACATGTATCTTTGTCCACATGTCCTTCTGTTAAATATAGACATCCTATTTGCCTGTGTTAAGTGCTTTGAGATCTGCTGTGCTCTTAAGCTCTGGGTAATGATTTCTGCCAACTTCTCTGTGGGATATGAAAGGGGCTTGTTCACAGACTGTGTGATCACTCTGCTCAAGCCATCACTGGGAGGATCTGGACAACCATACCTGACAAACGGAGCACCAGGCACTGATGTAAACATCACAGAGGGTGATGTACTTTGTCTGGACAAATGACTGTTATTTCCAGGAAGATATAAAAGGGTTGCTGGCAGTTATGAAATAAATGAGTTGTGGTATCAGGAGGACCGAGAGGATGCCTGCAGAATTACTTTCTCTCTTTTATTTCACCCCTTCCCCTCACATTTAGTAAATAGTGGCTAGAGAGAGCTTAAGCAATGCCTTCAGCCTCTGCACTGTGCAGGTCAGATACAGGGTTAGTGAAATCAGCAGAGGCTTCCTTAAATTCCCCCCTGAAGATCAATCTGTAAACAGCAGTAACTCTAGCTGTGCTGGCTAGCCATAGGCCAGGTGGGAATTTCTGGCCACAGATGGAAAAGTGAGCTTCTGAAGAGCTGGGCCATCATTTCTAGCAGAGATACAAGCACATGTGCTTATTGTGCCTGGAACCAGATATGAACTCCCTTCTTGAATTCTTGCTGATTTAGAAGAAAAAAGCCCCTCTTCAAGCTGTCTTTGGTTAACAAGATGAAAACATGCCTTGCCAGCTGATTTAGTTCTTGTATAGGGTTGGGGGTGAGCAGGCAGTCATGTTCTTTGTTTCAAGGTCTTGACGCTGCCCTGTGAAGCCCCATGAGTACTATGGGCAGCTGTGGACCCAGGGGAACCGCAGGTCTGGGACGCAGAGCCCAGCACTGTCCCTGCAGGACAGGCAGGCAGGAGGAAAATCAATAGCACTGAAACTGGGAGAGGATGGCTTGTGCCAGGTGCCAGGAGAGTGGTGCAGCTGGTGGCACCCATGGGCATGGTGCAGGATCTGTAATGCTGCAAATGGGCACTGAGGCAGTGAGACCTGGTCCATACTGTGTGTCCATGTGTGCAAAGAACGCAGGTGGGGTAAACCCTTCAGGATGTTGCTGTGCCAGAACAAAGAGGCGGAAGGAGAGACCTGAGGATTGGTACCCTGCCTCAGCTACTGACTCCTGCTGTGAAGCCAAGTTGTGCCTGTCTGCACCTACCATGTGTGAGTGTTTACATGTTCATGTGCCCACATGTGCATGTGCCCACATGTGCATGTGCCCAATGATGGCAAAGGCAGAAGGACTTTACTTTGAAGCACACTACTCAGGTGCAGACTTGGGTGCTTTGCTAGAAAGAGCCATGGTTGAGTGGTTCAGACCAAACTGTGCCTGTCTTGGAGGTGCTCATGGTTCAGAGTTATGCCTTTCCTGAGACTGGATCCAATGCATATGGGGCTGAGCTGAAGATAAGGTCCCCACAGCATGTGTGTAGACTGGCATGGCACATCAGGGCTCTTGTTTAGCCAGGTAAACCCAGTTCTGGGCTCAGAAACCTCTGAGCAGAGACATGCAGGTGCTCATTCCCCACTCTCATACCCATCTGTGCTGCAGTGACCACAGACACAATGCTTTTTTTCTACTTCCTATTTTTGCAGCTATGGTTTGATTTCTCAGGCTGGCTGACCTTGCTGGGGACTATGGGGACTATGACCACCCTGAGAAGCTCCAGCTACTATTTAGGAAGAGCACCTGGAGCCAGAGCTCCAGGAGGATGCTGTACTTACGTAGTTGGCAAGAAAGTATTTGAGCCCTGTCTTTCACTCTTGCATGAAAGCTCTTCCTCTCCTGAAGATGAAGGATGGGGTATCTTAGGCCTGAACAGGAATGACTGAACCTTCGCCTGTAATGCTGGCAGCAGGACAGCTCCTTCTCCTTAGCCTGGGTAGAGGAGTGCATTGGCTTTCTCATCAAAATTACATTACATTGGGCAATTAATTTGCATGTAGAGGAAGAGGCTCAGGCACTCCCTTTGGAGCCCTTGATGCTACTCTGTGCTCTGTTAGCACTGTCACCCCAGGGTGAGACAGGACAAACCAGCCACAGCTCTATTTAATTTCTCCATTTTCTGAGAAAGCACCAAGTGAGGTCCCTAACTCTGGGGCAACAGCTGAAAATGCATTCCTTTTCTCTGCTTCTGCTTGCTAGGGCAGCTCTCTGCAGGGCAGATTGTTTCAGTTTGACTGTCTTCCCTAATGTGTGTAGTGATGAGGCTGCACAAATGTGAGGACTCTAGGGCAGTGCTCAGAGGAGTGGGAGCACTGACCCACTCACCAGTTAGCTGCCCAAATTCCTGCACTGAGGAAGAGAAGGATTCCCTTGGAGCAGTAGTCAGGATGGATACTGGACTAAAGGGGTCATTAAATCACTGTCTAAATCTCCCCTCTTGCCTTTTAGGGCATATATGGAGCTTCATAAGGAAGCCAGAGGCTTCCTCTTGTGCTGCAACGGGAGACATGGCACTCAGGGGCGTTCAGGATTGCACCTTCAGCTGATTTACTGCCATCAAGAAACAGGCTTCCAAAATATTAATCCAGATCCTGCAAATCATCTAAGTCCCCTTCTGGCCCTCGAGTCAGTAAAACATGTTGAACCCACCTTAACTTCAGCCTCATGGCTAATTGACATACCTGTGCATTGGAGTGTTTTGTTGAAGTAGCAACCAATTAAGCCACCTTCTAAAATACGTCAGTTTGGCTCAAATTGTAACCTCTGGTAAATATCCCTTTCAGGGACTTTACTGAGTTGTCAAATGAGGACCTGCCTATATTAAGAGTGCCTCAACTTGTCCATCCCTTCTCTGTGTCAACAAGCGAGTGCCAGCATCATTTTCCACACTGTTGGTGTCTCTTTCTCTCTGGTACCACACTAGAGTACATCTTCTCTCTCATTTGCAAAGGAGTTATTTATTGCCGCCAGACTGCAAGATGGTGAAGTGGCTCATGGCTGCCATATAAAATGGCTTACAGATCATTGATTGCCACAGATGAGAAGACAGCAATTACACTGTTTACACCACAGTTGTTTTGGTTTACAGCCTAATTCACATTCATTCCCCTGTAACAAACTCAAGAAAGAAAAAGCACCAGTTCATTGGTGTTACTCATCTGTGTAATTAAACAGTAAATGCCTGATCTGTCAAATAGATAGAGGCTCATTCAGGTTTTGCTTGCAATGAGTTTGCTCAGTGGAAGGGTGGAGGCCTTCAGAACTGGCACAGCTCCATTAAAATCAGCTCTGTTAAAGTGATGGACTTCTGGATAATTACCCATGATGCTCTTACAATGGGCAAGAGCAGTTGATTTCAGACAGCAAGGTGTTTGCTTAGGTTTTTGGGCTATATTAGCATCCCAAAATTTTCCAGGTTGAGTAGGCTGAGCATTTCAGCCATTTCAGAAATAAAAAGAACCAAGTATCTCCCCCATCTCCAAACCATCTCTCTTTCCCGGGATGCTGGAGAGCATGGGAGGATAACCTCTTCCCTTGTTGAATCATAACTTGACAGTTTCAAAATGGAGATATCTTATTAACAGCTCCTTATCATCTGTATTCTTTGCACTTGGATTGTGCATGGGGAATGAATGATATGGATTACACCAGATGGCACTGCTATTTGATTTCCTGGTTTATAATTGACTTGCATTTCCTAGCTGCTGCGTGCTCTTTGCTCTTTACAGGGAAACAACACAATGGAGCCACATGGGCACAGCCCTGCCCCAGATCACCCTGTCTGTGAAACAACCCTGAGGGAGACTGAATCATTCTGTTCTGACCACATATCCCAAGGAGATGCAGCCATGAGGCTCTAACCCTTGCTAGTCTGGCTTGCAGTGGCTGATTTATTAGCGTTGGACAAACTTTGCCTGCCTATGTTGGACTAGCTTTGCCTGCCTATGTTGCATTCCTTTAGGTGGTCTTCAAGGCTCAGCATCTGCATCCCTAACAGAGGCTGAAATCCCTTTTAAGTAAGACCTCTTATTCTGCCTCTTCTTAGGTCATTTGGGTGCCAATGAATTCACCACAACCATGCAAGACCATATAATCCCCTTATAATGACCAGAGCAGTGCTCCTTTACTTTGTCCAATCACTGCTGTCTCTGCCTACCTTTTTTTGCACTTCATCCTGTTGCTGGAATTCACCAGACCAAATCTGCTGAAGGGGCATAATCCTACAGGCTACACTGAGTAATGTTTGCTCTGGCAGAAGACCAAACTTTCAGTGGAAGATGCTTCATATAAGCCTTTAAAGGGAAACCTATGGAACAGGCAATGTATATCATATGCAATGGACATGCCTTTTGAGGACAACCAGAGCAGGAGCTGTGAGTGCTGCAGTTTGTATTTATCCAGAAATACTAAATGAATATGCACTGAATATGCAGGCCTTTGGAAAATAAGGTTTCCCTCCTAGAATATGAGAACAGGCATATTCCAGGTTTTTCTAAATCAAATCAAGTGTCAGACTTATTTTGGGGATTTTTTTAGGGTTTGTTTTTTTTTTGAGAATCACATATCTAGTTCTGTGTCCTTTTATGGTTTTTAGAGAAGTGATACCTTCAGATTGAATGCCTTTCCTTCCTGTGCAGGCAACACTGGGGGCAATGGGTAGTTGACTTGCAATAGGTATGAATCAGATCTGCTCTGTACTCCTGTGAACTTAGAAAGAGGAAGTGAAGCCATTTGAGATGGATCAGTTCTCCCTGAGTTACCCACACACATCCTCCAAACTTCTGGCACCTTGGCATATGTTGCTTACCATGGGTACTGCTGGTGAGGCAGAGAAATGCAGTGCTCTTCCCCATTTAGGTGCATGTACCCTTAGTGCAACAAATGTATGTACTTCACTAAGGAGGTGTTTTACATGTATTTATCTCTTTACCTTTCTATCAGAACTTGATTGGCAGCCACAAAACATGTGCTCAGCTTTTAGGTTAGATTCCTAATAAAACATTGGCTTGGATGCCCAGCTTGGGAAAACTAAGCTTTCAGTTGCTTGGGGAGGTATTTTTCTACTCAGAAATGTAGATTAGTTGGATAAATAAACTGTTTTGCTGAAGTCAGAAAAGAAAAAATCTGGTATTTTATTTAATCTGTTCTTGCTAATGGCCCCCACTTTGTAGACTTCTCTCTTTCCTTCTTTGGCACCCCAAACCTCCCAGAGCTGCTGTAGGTGAAGGTGATAGATCACCATGAGTGCTTGGGCAATTAATTAATATTCTCCCTTCTGCCTGCAGTAATAACATTTCCTCAGCTTTCTCCCATATCTCCTCTTTGAACAGAAATACTTCCTAAATGTATAAAGATTGCAGAAGTTTCAGGTCTTTAATATCCTTTCTTTCTTCTAGATGCCCACAGAACCTCCTGCCAATTTGTGTCCTTTTTTTTTGCCAGAAACTTAGGTTTCACCTAACCAGCAGTGTCTGAAGGTTTTAATAAGCTCCAAGGGCAGGCAAAGAATGGTGCTGGGATAAGGACAATGACCCTTAGGCTTCCTCCAGGGAAGCAAGAAACCTTTTGAGGGGCAGGGCAAGACTTCACTGGCATTACACTGCAAGGACAGTCTAGTACTCCTTTTCTTGCTGATTTTCTCTTAATGACCTATGGCACTCCATTGTCAACCTGTGAGTCTGAGAGCTTAATTTAGTCTGAAATTCCCTCTCTTCCTGTGGTCTCTTTGTCCCTTTTCAAGCAGCAGCAAAGTCAGGAGGTAACTTGTGAACTGGCTAATCTGGACACATTTTCACCGGCCTGGGAAAGCCCATGTTCATGACTCAGAAGTTACTTCACTGGTTAGTTTCACATCTTGTCCCTAAACTGTGTGAGAAAGGAAATTTTGGGTTTTGCATGGGCAAAGCAACATTTCCTCCACCTTAGCCTTGTTACAAAGAGATAAATTCCTTTCTGCCATGTTTCTTAAAGCCAGACTAAGTCCCCAGATATTCAGCCTGAAATGTGTACAAAGTGGATAATACTTCAGCCCAACCAGCAGATATTTGAAAAATTATAGGGAAGAAAACCGAGGTAAGCATAGAGTAACCTTCCTTGAACCAGCCTTACCAAGCTGATCAGTCCGTAGCAGTGTTGCTCAATGTGTGTTCTTGTTCTGGGTAGGCACCACTGCACTTAAGTGATTAGATAGTCTGTGTCTGCAAATCCTACTAAACACATATTGAAACAGCAGGTATCTTGCAAGGAGAGGTTTATCTCGGTTCTCAGGCAATCTTTCTTTGGGTTCTTAGCCCCTTTGAGTTAAGATGGGGATAAGTGACAGCAGGAAAATAAGCCACCAGAGTTGTTAAATTTAAATATATCACTTCTCTGCTGTAATTCTTGAGTAGAGGAAACATGAAAAGATGTTTATGTCCCTAAGAAAACACTTCCTTTAAAACTAAGGAAGTAGATACTAGGAACTTCATAGAGTAGACAATCTTTCTGATGATCTCTGTATTGTTATTGCTGTATTGCTCTGTATTGCTGTTTACTGTATTGCCCTGTATTGCTGTATATGCTCTGTATTGCTGTTTACTGAAGTTGACGCAGTTCCTACTGAAATCTCCAAAAAGATTCCTGTTGACCTGAGGGGATTTGATCCAAGCTCCACACAGAAAATCAATCAAAATAATCCAAGAAACAGCTTGTCACACACAGTAGTTTTCATCCCACCCTCTGAGAGTTGTCTAAAGCTGCATGTACTCTGTTTTATTTCTCCAGGGTCTTGGGCTACTTGTCCATATTTGCCTTCTCTTGCAGTGTGTCCTGTTCTTCCACAGGAAAAATATGCTAGTTCTATGCACTGGCATATTTTTCTTGTGGATGCAAAGCTTGTTGGTAAAAGGGAATGAAGGGCTGGAACATGCCCACATCCAGCTCTGATAGCAAACTGGGAAGTGGCTGCAATCTGACAGCTCCCAGATACTTCAGCTTAGATTTATCATAAAGGAACATAGGCAAGTTGGTTTAGGGACTGCACTATTGCTCCTGCCCTGGAAGTAAGCCAACAGAGCCATGTTGATTTGTACACCTTAAAAACCAAACAGAGAACTCAGCCAGAAAGCCACCTTGCAGTAGCTCTGCAAAAGGACAGCTTATTACACTTGGTACTGCCGAAACAGGAGAAGACCCAAACTTGGAGCTGTGACAGTTTCACCATCCCCTGGACTCATTAAACAATAGGAAGAGCATTTTGGGGAAGACATGCTATAGCGTAGACAGCAGTGACAGGTATTTTGTGGTGATGTTACCTGTAACAGTCCAAGAGTTTATAAGAGTAACTAAGTCACCTTTTCTAAAGGAATTCCAGGCAGGTGTGATTTTGTTCAGATTATTCCCAAATAACAATTTGAATGTGTACGCCTGAGCAAAAGAGCTTTTTGGTGACTGCATAGACTCACAGAACAGTTAGGGTTGGAAAGGACCTTAAGATCATCTAGTTCCAACCCCCCTGCCATGGGCAGGGACACCTCACACTAAACCATGCCACCCAAGGCTTTGTCCAGCCTGGCCTTGAACACTGCCAGGGATGGAGCATTCACAGCTTCCCTGGGCAGCCCATTCCAGTGCCTGACCCCCCTTACAGTAAAGAACTTCCTTATATCTAATCTAAACTTCCCCTGTTTAAGTTTTAACCCATTACCCGTTATCCTATTGCTACAGTCCCTAATGAATTGTCCCTCCCCAGCATCTTTATAGGCCCCCTTCAGATACTGGAAGGCTGCTATGAGGTCTCCACGCAGCCTTCTCTTCTCCAGGCTGAACAGCCCCAACTTCATACAGGAGGTGCTCCAGTCCCCTCATCATCCTTGTGGCCCTCCTCTGGCATCCTTCCCTGTGACCTGTTCATGCCTCAGTCAAGACCCAGGCCTGGTTTTGTTGCAGCCTCCAGGAGCCCCATGTCCTGAGGGCCTCATACAGAGCTGTCAGGGGAACATGGCAGGGTGATGGCCTGCCAGAAGCAGCAGAGCAGTGCCCTGCTTTTGTGTCCCCACTTGCCAAGTGGACCTCCTTCTTGGCTTCTCCAGCAGAGAAGAAGCATTTCAGAGCAGGGAACTGAACAGGACCAGGACAATGTCCAGGTCATGCTGGCAATAAGATGTAAGGAGGTTCCCTTTGCTTCCCTGGCTGAACACTGTAAGTGCTAAGCTGTTGTAAATAGACAATCCTCCTCTGTGACTACCTTGAGGCAGCTGTGCCCACAGGCTAGGAAGACTGATGTGCTGCCTGGTTGGACACACAAGCCAATGGCTCTGCTGCTGAACCTGCTCTAGCGGAGTGAAGTGAAACATGAAGTTGCTCAATCCTAACAAGCCTGGGCACTGCAGCCTTAGAAGTGCTGAAGAAGGAAATCTGGGTGTTTCTGTCATTGGGTAATAGCTGAATGAAGACTTACTAAGCTGAGACCTTGACTTTGCACCAAAGTTTATCTTAAATCCTTTGTCGCATCAACTCCTCATTCTTGGTCACAGTTTAGATCCCTGTCTTTGCTACACATGAATATTTTCATACTTCTTAGAAATGCATTATTTTTTCTTTATTATTTATCTAGTTTTACTAGTTGCCAACATTTCTGTTCCATGTTTGGGACCTCTCCCCTTGTCCTCTCCTATTATAGTGTGATGACAGTATGAATAGTTCTGATGTGAATGTTTCTGTGTTCTTTTTTTTTTTCTTTCTTTTTTGTCACGCCAGTCTATAAGAAGGGCAAGAAGGAGGACCTGGGTAATTATAGACCTGTCAGCCTTACCTCCATCCCTGGAAAGGTGATGGAACAACTTATTCTTGACACCATCTCTAGACATATCAAGGATGAGGGGGTCATTAAGAGCAGCCAACATGGCTTTACTAAGGGGAAGTCATGTTTGACCAACCTTATAGACTTCTATGAGCAAGTAACTAGGTGGATGGATGATGGTAGAGCAGTGGATGTGGTTTTTCTTGATTTCAGTAAGGCATTTGATACTGTCTCCCACAGCATCCTCATAGATAAGCTAAGGAAGTGTGGGCTTGATGATCAGGTAGTGAGGTGGATCAAGAACTGGTTGAAAGGAAGAAGGCAGAGTTGTGGTCAATGGGGCAGAATCCAGCTGGAGGTCTGTGACTAGTGGAGTCTCTCAGGGGTCGGTGCTGGGACCAGTGCTGTTTAATATTTTCATCAACGACTTGGATGAGGGAACTGAGTGTACCCTCAGCAAGTTCGCTGATGATACTAAACTGGGAGGGGTGGCTGACACACCAGAGGGCTGTGTTGCCATTCAGCGAGACCTGGACAGGCTGGAGAGTTGGGCGGAGAGAAACTTGATGGAATTCAACAAGGGCAAGTGTAGAGTCTTGCATCTGGGGAAGAACAACCCCATGTGCCAGTACAGGTTGGGGGCTGACCTGCTGGAGAGTAGTGAAGGGGAAAGGGACCTGGGGGTCCTGGTGGATAGGAGGATGACCATGAGCCAGCAATGTGCCCTTGTGGCCAAGAAGGCCAATGGCATCCTAGGATGCATTAGAAAGGGGGTGGTTAGTAGGTCAAGAGAGGTTCTCCTCCCCCTCTACTCTCCTTGGTGAGGCCGCATCTGGATTATTGTGTCCAGTTCTGGGCCCCACAGTTCAAGAAGAACAGGGAATTGCTTGAAAGAGTCCAGCACAGAGCCACAGATATGATTAAGGGAGTGGAACATCTCTCTTATGAGGAGAGGCTGAGGGAGCTGGGACTCTTTAGCTTGGAGAAGAGGAGACTGAGGGGTGACCTCATCAATGTTTACAAATATGTAAAGGGTGAGTGTCAGGATGATGGAGCTAGGTTTTTTTCAGTGATGTCCAGTGATAGGACAAAGGGCAATGGGTGTAAACTGGAGCATAGGAGGTTCCATGTGAACATCAGGAAAAATTTCTTTACTGTGAGAGTGACAGATCACTGGAACGGGTTGCCCAGGGGGGTTGTGGAGTCTCCTACGTTGGAGATATTCAAGGCCTGCCTGGACAAGTTCCTGTGTGATGTACTCTAGGTTACCCTGCTCTTGCAGGGGGGTTGGACTAGATGATCTTTTGAGGTCACTTCCAACCCTTAGGATTCTGTGACTTCTGGCATATTTTTCAACACTCCCAGGGTAGATATCTGAGTTACAGATGCTCAACAGACTGGCTCTTTCCGTACAGCAAAGAAGATGCTCAGACAGGACAACGTAAGCTCATTTTTACTTTTAGTGAGTATCCAAACAAGTATTCTTTTCCCAGTGGGAACTAACTTTGGGTCAGGGCCTGTTGTTGCTCAGTTTTTAATTCACTGTCCCCTGGACAGGCAGGAAACAGGGCAGACTCCTGCTACACTGTCCTGGACAGAGGCTGGCAAACTCATCACAATGATTGCTGCTATCACCTGGTAAATGCCAAGGTATCAAAGAGCATTTCTTTGCCATTTAGTGTTTTGGCCTGTCTGCCCTCATAAGGATATGGGCACCTAATGAAAGAAAATAATTTTTTCCTAGTAGTGTTTTCATGTAAGAGGTCTAACTTTGGGAAGAAGGGTAGAGAGGAAACTATCAAACCATGTTGGGCTACATTAGCAAGAGCAGAGGCAGCACAGTTCCTTTCGCGCATGAGATCAAGAGATGTTACTATTAGACGCAGTTGCACAGACAACCATACAGTGCAGAGAGGAAACACTAACAGACAGGAAACCTGGCAACCTCCAGTTTGCAGATAGGGCATTTCTGCGGCTTTTGGAGCCTATCACAAGCACGCTCTCCCTTAGAGAATACAGAAGGAAGAGGAAAAAAATTAAATTATTTAAATAAAGCAAATGTTTCCTGCATGTCTGTTGTTTACTGCTTCCATGGGCATGGTGCTGGGGCTGCCTGAAAACTTCCAGCAATGCATTCTTTATTTTGCAAAAGGAAGCTGGGGTTTGCACAAAATAAGTGTCTTTTGAATGTCTGCTTTCTGTATAAAGATTTAATTTTGGGTTTTTGGTTGATGAAATGTGTCCATGGGTTTTCATTGGAGTGCTGCCTTCAGGTTTTCCTTTTTTTTTTTTTTTTTGAAGGTCTACAAAAGCTTCATTTTCCAGATTAAATTTTACCTATATTCAACCTGTTCTCCAGACCACTAGGACAGGCAAATCAATGGCTGAATTTTCATTTGACTGTTACAGTCTGAATCTCTCTTATCAGTGGTTGTATAGTGGTGACCAGAACACATTCCTGTTCAAAGCCCCATCCAGGAGGAGCCTCCCTCGTGGGTGCTGGCTGGCAGAGGTGCCATGTTCTGGGAGGTCTCATGGCACTCAGCTCCTATACCCTGAGCAGTGTTCGAAGGTGATCCAGGTGGGCATGTGTTGGCCCTGCTGTGCTGTACCTCCTTTGCATAGGGAGGATTTCAGCTCTCAGATGTGTCATTTCTGCCTTGTTTGTGAGCACTTGACTCAGCTAAAAACACTGGAGTATCATCTCAGAAGTTGTATCTCTGTGGCCACTGTGAATTCAGCTCAGCTGCAGCACCCCAGGAAAGCAGGTTTGTCTGGATTTCTGGTCATATCAGAGCACTAGCAAAGTGTGTGTGGTAACTGTGATGGGGGTTGGGGGGGTGCAGATTACTGTCTCCATTATGCGGGTGTGGAGCAGATGCAACACTGCTGAGGCTGGTGCAATTATACACACACAGCTTGGATCAGAATTCAACTCTTGACATTAAACAGCCCCAAGTGATTCCACACCCCTCACCCCCAAACCCCAAAGATTTATTTTAGAATAAGATCAGCTCTCTAAATAGTTTTAATGGAAAAACATTTCAAAGGTGCAATTTCCTTCTACCAGTCTTGCAGTGCAGATACAGTTCAGTTCAGGAGCATCTCTGCTTTATCAGGTGTCCAGGTGTAATTTTTTCACTGGCTTGACAATCTACCACCATTCCTGATAGGGACACAGGGACTTCCCAGTTGTTCAGGCCTCTTGTGTACTGTGATTTGATGCTACAGTAAATCCAGATTTAGGGTACCAGAATAAAAATACCAGAATCCTATGCTACAAAGCGCTGATGTTGCATAAACTCCCTCTGCCTGTCCAAGCGTTCACTGAAGACACTGCTGGGGTAGCACTGCATGGACAAGCTTTATGCCACATTGGCTGTAATCTAGGTGCTTTCCTGCAGCTGGAGAAACACCAGCCCAGACTCTGACTTGTGCTTTCTGCCCCACTGTAGAGATCAGATGTCTCTGTCTGATGCAGATCCGATTTACACTGATGAGTGCTGGGATGCAGCCCTGCTGCCTGGGGAACTGGACCCAGAGCTGCAAAGCTGGCCTTGGCTCTGACTTGCCTAAAAACAGGCAGCGCAGCTCCACGCTGTGGGGAAGGAGAGGAACCAGGCGGGGAGCTGCTACGGAGGATTTTTCCGCTCACTGGCACCCGGCGGCTTCATTCTCTGCTGCGATGCTGAGGGGGATCTGCTGGCTCCCTCCACCCTCAGGTCTCCCCTTGTCCCTTCTGTGATGCGGGACTGGGAGCCCCTCAGACTGCTTTGGAAATCTCCCCATAGATGTGCTGCCGCTCTTTCACTTAACATTGTTTAACACTTACAGGGTTGGAAGGCAACAGCAGGTGACCTTGGGAAGATATCAGACATGGAACCTACAAAGCCCCAGGGAGGACTTTGCTTTCCATCACTTAAGGTGTGTTTCTGCCCACAGGGGATGTCAGTGCAAAATTCCCTATGCCTCCATGGGGAGCAGCCCTGAGAATGGGTTAATCTTCAACTGCTTCACCTGCTGCTGCTGAAACTACATCTTCCAGGTGACAGGCCCAGCCTTCACAAAGAAGTGTCTTCTTGCCCATGTGGTGCATAGAAATTTCTAGTACCATGCAGCTGGGTCTGGCTCTCCACTGATTAAAATTCACTAGGGTACTGATAAAGTCCTGAGCATCCCTAGTCCTGAGCACTGCTGGCCCTGGCAGAGGGTCAGCTGAGTAGGGGATGAACTCTTTTCTTAGGCACTAACTACTTGTGGCAAGGCCAGTCCACAGTGCAACAGGAAGTCCTAGTTATGAAACCAGGCTGCTTCTGCCAGGGCTGTCAGCTCTCTGTTATGGGATGCCTATTATTTGGCTGACAAAACCAGTTGTATCCTTAACTGTCACAGCTTCCAGAGCGTACTCCTAAATGTCATCAGTACTCCTAAATATCATCAGCAGTGACAGGAATTCCTGAGAGTTCTGTTAGTTGTCTTAGTGGTGGCATCTCTATTTTTGATCCCAAATGACAGTCTCAGCTATATCTGTACTTTGATCCTGGTGCTCAAAACAAGGAAAGGAGGCTGTTTTCCTTGCCTCATAGCTCATGCCAATCTTCAGTATTCACATACAACACTGGGGATATCTTACTTTCTTTTTGCCAAGTCAGGTAAGGTTTCTTTTGTGGTAGGCACTTGGATAGAGATGTGTTCAGTGCACTATTTAGCTTGCTTGGATCTGTTCAAATGCACAGCTTGTCTGCTGTCTTGATAACTGTGCCATGGCAGGAGACTCTGCCCTGAGCTGCCTTTTGCCATTCATTGTGTTGATCTCATATTTTCACTTAACATGCCATGTAGTCAGTCAGATACCTGCTGCCTGCTCATGTGCTTGAAGACTGGCGTCTTTTAGCAGCTTGAATATGAGGAGATTGGGAATGTAGCCTGCTTTGGTTGCATGTTTTTATTTTGTTTATGTTTCTACCATATTAATATTCCATTCAAGGTTTGTTCTCACTTGGATTACAATATTACACAATTTTATTGAAGCTGCTGTAACCAGTATCAATAGCAGTCCCCTTACTTCTTCCTCCCTTCTCAGGCTTGTCATGTCCCAAACCCTGGTGCCATGCGGCAGCTGTTTCACAGGTAGCTTATGCATCATGTTGTGACACCTATCCTGGCCCTTCTCACCCATGGTGATACCTCCAGTTGTCTCACGTGCTGCCAAAGAAGGTACTTGAGTGTCTGAACATCTCGTGTGTAATTTAGAGTCTCCTCAGGGATATTTGGCTCCTGCCAAGCTTTAATTTGGCTTTGTTTAATTGCAGGTTTGGTTTCTTTTCTGTGTGATGCTGAGAAACGCCTAGAAACCCAACCTGCTTACCATCAGTCCTTCTGCCTGTTTACCTTCTGCTTTCTTCTTAATCCGTATCACTTCAAACCAGTAATACTTTTTTTCTTCTCTTTCCTGATGCTTTGACATAATGATTTCTCCTGCAGTAATTGCTGTTGATGACCTTGTGTGGCATGTGCCATATACCCTGCCCTTCACCATTCAGAAGCAAAGCACTTGTGCTTTTTTCTTTTTTTTTTTTTCCCCAGCAGATTTTCCTCCTCTGCTTTGTCCTTTGTCCTCCTCTGCATTTCCTTGTAAATAGCTTCTGGTGCTGTTTTTCCATGTATTTCTGGGCCCTATCCAGGCCTGCTTAGTTTGTGCTTCATGCAGGCTGCCTTTGGAGGGGCTCTTCTTGATTATGTCGATGCACATCTCCAGCTCTTGGGTGGCAAATGGAGTTTGAGTATTTCTGATCACTGCCTTGGCATCTAGGTATTGTCTCTGCTACCTGTCAAGGACACACTCTTTCCCCTCTGCTGTGAGTCCACAGACCATGTAAGTCTCTCTGAAACAAGTGACTGAATTTCTTCTGGCTGTGACTCATGCCTCTGCCTCCAGGAGGTCCCAGGAGCCTGTTTTTATGGCACTCTTGTGCAGATGCTGGTTGTGTGTGTGCAGTAGGGGAGCTGCAGCGTGTCCCCCTGCACGTAGCCACACGCAGCTGGCAGCTGCTCCCCCTTCTCCTAGACGTCATGCCAAGCAGGGGATATGGCCACTGGCCTCAGGAGAGAGCAGGGCTGGCTGCATAGGGGCATGAAGCTCCTCAGAGCACCAGGATTCTGCTGGGTTCTGGCATTTCAATGCTGGAAGGTGACTGTGAACACAAAGGTGGTTGCAGTGTTCCTGAGATGTGCAGATCAGAGCTACGGGTGAGCTAAACTCAAATACAGACCCAAATGCCTCTGGTCTCTCTTGGAGAAATGATAGAAGGCTGTGGTATGTTGTGGGCAGACCAGTGTGATGAGACTTTGGCTCAGCTCTGCTACCTTGCTGAGTGCCCTTGGTCTTGTCACTTTCCAGACTGGGATTTCTCTGTCCGTTACATGGGGATTTTGTGGCTTTGTGGTATATTTTAAGATCAGCAGACTGACAGCTGTACAAAAGATGAGCCTTATTGTTGTATCAGCATGTTTCCTTCAGCAGGGCTAACCCTAAGCTAACCACTGATCCAGACACTCTTGGGGGTTTATACATAATTTCCTTGCTGATGTAGTGTCACGTACAAATTGTGATTAATGATGCTTAATGCTCTCTCAACACCTTTCTAATTTTTTAGTGAAGATACTTTTGTGAGGTATTCCTCCCAGCCTTGTTAATGTGTTTAAGGTATTAACAAAGTAATTGATGGAGCAACAACTTCATTCAGCTTAACAGTTTAACAGACTGGCATGGCTGACAAGGAAAACCTGTCTTCTCTGCTGCTGCCTACAGGTGGGGGAGTCGGGAAGCCAGAACAGCAGATTAGTAACCACTCCACTGATGTCTTTTTACTACATCATCAGTATATTGGCAAGGAAATTGCACTCTTCCTGCTTTGACATAGTTATGGTGATATATTAGGTATACAGAAGAGCTTATGATGGAATTAAATGGAGTTATAATATATGTTAGATCTCTTTCCCAAGGTTAACTCTGGATGACACAACAAAGATATAATAACAGGAAGGTGTCAGATAGTGATGGGCAGCATGCTGCTGAAGCCTGAACGCTAGCATTTTTTAAGGGCATACAAAGAGAAGGAAGAAGATAGGAGCTTTCAAGTTCATAATACCTCACTGCTCTTGGTGGAGCCCTGTTTTTAATAGGCAATTTTGCCTATTGCCACCCTGATGATGAGCTAACCCCCACACCCCTTGCACTAATGTGCTTCATTAGGAAGCCACACAGGTGGCACAATGTGAGAGCTGAGCTCTGGGTGCCACAGACACACATCCTGTGTCCCAAAGGATGGAGACCTGGGCTTTTCAGATACTGCTCAACAACTCAGGAGGCAGTTCAGTTTATATGGCTACAACCCAGTCTCCCCTGTATAACCTGGGGCAAGTAATTCGGGTTGCATTTCAACAGCGACTGGTGATTTTTTTATTCTTTAAGCACTTTCATATTTTATTGTTTAGCTTGGGGCAGCTAAACTGGATTCAAGCCAAGACTGCCAGCCTCACCTCTGCAAGCAGTGCTCTCTCAAGTATCCCAAATATGGGACTCCATTTTCCGTTGCTTCTGAAAAGCCCATCCTTACATCCTCTGCCTCCCAGTTCCCTGTGGTGCACACAGAGATAACAGCGCTTCCTTTGCCTCCAGGGCATGGTCACAATAAAAGCAGAAGAGCACTCTCAGACTCAAGGGGATCAAAAAAGGTATCTTAAATAGATTTTTTAAATTTATTTTATTGCATTTCCAAAGTCTTTGTAATTACTACTGTATAGAAGTCATACAGCTCTGCAGGCTTTGCTCTGCAAGCGGCTGCTACGTAATTCCAGAGGAGCTGCACACCCTGCAGGGAAATGCTTTGTGAAGTGTTCTTGAGAGACATCCCTGTGCTTTCTGAGTAATACCAGAAGTTTTATTCACATTTCACCAAGTGATCTTGCCCGGAGCAGCCGCTCTAAAGTCAAGTCTCTACAACTCTGCAAATTGTGTGTATGCAGAAGATCTTTGTCTCTACTGTTTTTCAGGTGAGGATGTCCTTTTTTTAAGGTGAGGGTGTTAAATTGATCAGTTTCCATCCCCCTTTTGTTTGTAATTTCTAGACTAAATGGAAACGAGCTGGCTTTGCTTTCAATCGGTGAGCAAGGATGTCTGGCTTCTATGCCGATAGCAAAGAGAGGGGATGTATGTTCCCATGGGAATGCCTGGGCTGTCCCATCTCTGTAGGGACTCTGCAGGTGCTGGGAGCTGCTGCTCCTCAGGAAGGAAACATGTCTTGTATTAGGGCACCGAGGTTCAGCCTTGGTGGAGTTAGGGCTGGGGAGCTCAGGCAGTGGCATAGGAGGGGACTGTGTGCACGCCCTTGCAGCTGGGGTCTGCTTCTCTTCGTTGAGATCGAGCTGGCCCTGCCCTGTGGGCAAGTGTGAATGAGTCATGCAGCCAACCCGCAGAACTGGTGGGACGGGGGCATCGCAGGTCTGAATGCCAGACCAGACCAGACACTATTTCTCTCTTCCTCATCCTCCCGATTGCTTTCTGTGAGATAAATTAATGTATGGGGTTTCTTTTTATTCCTGTTAATTTCCAGCCCTTGGAAAGCCCTTCCCGGTGGGAACGCGGCTCTCCCTACTCTCTATTGCCTGGGGCTGCGTTCCCGCTCCCTGGCTAAGCCGCACTCGGTAGTAGCTTGCTTGTGACACCAGAGGGAGACTCGAGGCCGGCGAGGGGTCGGCACGGCTGGGCCAGGCCTTCGGGTACAGCGCATGGGATAGCGGCGGCTTCGGGAGCCCTCTGCTCGGTGCTGGCTCTGCAAAGGCACAGTACGTGCCTGCTCGGTTCCCCTTCCCCACTGGTCACACCGAGGTGGCGTGGTCCGCAGCGCTAATGCAAGCATCACAGTATTCACCTGATACGGTAGCACGTTGGACTAATAGCTATTTCTATCTCAAGCACCAGTGACCCAGAGAAATAATTTGCCGGGTCAAATCTGACCCACACACCACCAGCTGGATGAAATGAGGAGGGGTATGAAGATGTACCTAATTTTTCGGTCATTTGCCGAGGTATCTCCAGAGAGGACACCTCCAGCACCGGAGTGAGGGGAAATAGCAGCATCCAGGGGTCTTGATCCTGAACGGCGAGAGCCACCAAGGGAGCTCCAAGACCTCGCCAGGACTTGCTCAGGAGCCGGCAGTGCTGCTGACAGGGCCGCTGACTCACAGGGGCGGTGCCAGGAGAGACCTGAGCGCGTAAAGCACCACCCTCCGGAGCGCACTGGAATGGGTTGCCCAGGGAAGTTGTGAATGCTCCATCCCTGGCGGTGTTCAAGGCCAGGTTGGACAGAGCCTTGTGTGACATCGTCTTGTGTGAGGCGCCCCTGTTCATGGCAGGGAGGTTGGAACTGGATGATCTTAAGGCCCTTTCCAACCCAAACCATTCTGTGATTCTATGTTTTCAGCATTAAACTACCTTCAAGTCCTCTTTGCCAAGCATAATTTACCTCGAAATTTTATCAGGTAGGGAAATATAATGCCTATAATGTTATATACAATATTGACATTCCCAGTCCAGTGGAATCCAAGTTCTGAAGCAGCATGGATTTCCAGTCTGCTATTTCCAGGAGACAACCCCTGCAATGCCAACCCTCCCCCCCAAAAGACACCAATAAAGAAAAAAAAAAAGGGGGGGGGGGAAGGAAAAAAATAAAGAAAAAAGAAGAATTTAAAAAGGAAAAATAAGAAGAAAAAAGAAAACAAACCCGAAGAAAAAACAAACAAACAAAAAATAGGGATCACAGCACAGCCAGCAAAACTGAGAAAGCACAGCCTTGTTGAGGTGGTGTTGCAATGAAGAAAGGAACAGGTGTCTTGCTGCTCTCTGCATACTCTCCCATACTCTCCCATCCCCTAGAGAGTGTTTTGCAGCCCCTCCAAACCCCCAGCTAGCAAGTGCATGCTGATGCAGGTTGGTGCATTCCCATCCCTTGTCTTTGGAGCATGCTGCTTGTGAGAGGCAGAATGAAACTAGGACCATTGTCAGCCCCCATGAAATCCCGAAAGAATGTGAGCTCTCTGCAGTAATGGAGATTGTTACTTTAAATGACTCAATAATGCTGCACCTTTTCTATCTCCTACTCCATAATATATAAATTCTTTTACAGACCTACATGGAATTTCTTTGACATCTCCTCAAATTGCATTGTTTTAAGTTATTTTTGCATTTTTGTTGGCAACCCAGTTGTAATAGAGGGAATCCAAATAGCATTAATACTGCTTGCTAAGAGAGCCTGGTAGCTGTGAAATATAAACCAGCAAGGTCTTGGACTATTGCTTAATCTTATCAGCACAATTCAGGTAGCCTGAGGCAGAAATTGTGCTACTTACAAGTGTTGCCAACCATCACTGCCTTGATGAAATGGGATGGAAAAATCAGAAAATAGAGCTGTGTCTGTATCTACACAGATCCTGAACACAGCAGCACAGAGAGGAGCTGGCTGTGCCAGGCAGCAGCCTCATGATTAAAATAAACAGTTCTGTGCTCCTCATGTGTTGTAATGCTAACACCACAGTGGTAAGCCTCCCAGGCCATGAGACATCAATCCTCTTCAACTACCGAGAAAAAAGGCAAGTGATTCTAAGAAAATGTGGATGGTTTGCTGATGTTTTTAGAGACTCTTCTTCTTCTAGGCTAAGAAAGGAGTGAGTGCTGTCAGTGCCTTGGGGATTGCTGTGGGTGTAAGTCAGCACCCCTCAATTTATTTCCATTTCCTTAAGAGCAGGTATATAGGTAAGGCATCATTTTAGCTGCTGGGATTTTGATCTCTGCAGGCTTTTTGAATGGCTGACTGTGGGTTTTAATATCCACTTCAGAAGATGTGCAAAATCAACTCTAAAAGCTTGCCAACACCATCTCTTAATGGCACCCCCACCCCCATCTCTCCTGTCTAATGTCCTACCCTGTGGTGCTTTTTGATTATTAGGCAGCCTACACGGCCAGTTTAAACTGGAAGAATCTGTTTCTTAACAATTCGTAACCCCTAATTATTAGGGTCTTAAGGTCACACAAGCGTATATTCATAAGGTAGCTCTTTGGAGAGCAGGAGGTGACTACTCAGAAATTACTGCATTTAGCTTGGAAATTTAGCTCAGAAAGAACAACAGAGAGATGCTTAAAGGGGCCAGTTCTTGAAGTGAGACAGCTGGGGAAATTTAAGGTATGTCTAGCCTCTCTGCTTCCTGTAATCTTAAAAGGGCTGAGGTGCATTCACTACCCTTCTCTGGCTGCCTTAACCGTCATGGTCCGCAGCCAGATATCCATGCTAAGGGAAGCCAAATCTGCTGGCTTTCAGAACACAGAGGGTTTGTCTTTCCCACTTTGATGCATCTCATACCCCAAGGTTTCCTCATATCCCAGCTGTGCAGAGTCAGGCTGCAGCAGTCCTTCAACTCTAAACACAGCCAGGAGGGAGGCAATGCACACAGGTGCAAACAAACTTGTCTGAGGCATCTGGCTCCAGATCTCTTGTCCAAGTCTTTTTTTGTGCTGCATCGTTGTTAAGCCACCCCTATGTATGTGCCATAGGGTTATTCCTCTCCTCTGCTCCTCATGTGGTCCCAGAACTGTGAGATGATCCCAGCAGTGTCACTGGGGCATTTGTACATCCCTTGCACCACTATTTGTTCCCAAGGACTGTTCTCTAACGGTCTAATTAATCCCTGCTCTAATTAACTGTGTACCATTTGTTGTTCTCTTTCAGTTGATATTCATCCTGTGGGAATAGGCAGCTCCTGAGAGCTATCACACATAAGAGCGTTACAGGGACCCTGGGGAGAGTTGTCATGTGTGACTTGAGCTTTGGTAATGGCCCAGGAAAGGAAAGGAAGGGGGGGGGGGTTGTGGTGTGTGGGAGGTGTGGTGGTGCGGAGGGTGTGCTTTTTAGCTGGCACTCCTCTCCATCTCTCCAGTGTTACAGGACCTGTGCACGTACCAGCCATCCCAGTTGCAGGGAGCCAGGCAAAGCATGTCAAGAGGTATTTGCCAAAACATGTCCAGCCAGAGACAGCAGGAGGGTGGAGAGGTGGTTCTCAGAGTCCCTCAACCAGCAGCAGTACTTCCCTGTGTGCAGTGGCTGACGCTGGGCTGCAGGCACATGTGTGGCACTTGAGATGGTGTGTGCAACCAAGACATCTGTGTGGCCTAGGCAACGGGCTGCTCTCATCAGCAAATGTTTCTGGGACGAGAAGCCCTGGAAATTTTTGATGGTGTGCTAAAAAAATGGATAGCAAAATAACTCCCCTAAGGGAGCTCCTTTGACTTTTTTGTTGCTCAGAATTCAGAAGCTTGTGGCAGTCTCAGTCCTTGATTTCTCCTCTATGTTCCAATACATTGGCGCAGATGAAGCACCCACTGACCTTGGTGAGAGTTCAGATGCAGGGACTCCTTCACTGGCCAGAAGCACGATATAAAGTGTGGCCTTTCTGCTCAGATGCTGCATAGCACTCTCAACTTTTACCATTACACACCTAAAGAAATGCCAGTTCTCACAGACTGATGGATTTGAACATGTCACCATCGCTAAACACACCGTTTAGAATTTTTAAACGTTTCATTTGTAGTGATGGAGACTAAATTAAGAATTAAAACCGTGCACATCAGTCCCAAGGGAGTTCCCCCCTTCCCTCCCACTCCAACTGGAATGAAGAGGAGTTGGAATTATACATGAATTAATGAATAAGTAATAGAATTGCACAAAAAAAATTCAGATGCAAGGATTATTTTTTTTTTAAATCATCCACAAGTTAATATTTATTTATGTAACATGCAGAATGCCAGCCAATGGCTGCATAAATATTAATTACTAATTAAACTTTAATAGCAAAGCAAAACCCTTGCATTTGCTAAATGTATGTATTAAAGCCATCATTATTTGTTTGGAGAACTGGGTTTGTTTGAGACTTCGGTCAAGCAGTGACAAGAATACAATTTCAGAGCAGGAGACAACCTAGGTTAATCTTGCTTTTTGCTTTCCTTGCAATTGCTCAGAGGATGAATTAGTTTCTTTTTTATTTTCCTCCCATGAGGAGATGATAACAAAATTTAAATAGAGTGCTTTGAAAAACCAGGGTATCACTGTACCCCCCAGCTGGGCATCCCCGCTACATTTTGACTGATTTCCAGTACAAAGAGGAGGAGGAGGATGGCTTCTTAGCTAGTCAGCGCAGCTCTGCTTGCTGCAGTAGCTGTACTCCTTTAGACCAGCTGATGATTATCTGGTCTTTGGTGTTAGTTTTGCATTTATGTGCCTTTTGACAGCCTGAAGGCTCACCTACAATTGCTGTTTTTGCAGGCTGTTGTGAGTCATGTTACATTAATGTCTTGGGTATGTGAGTCCATAATGTCCCTGTGTATTGCTTTTGGTGTGTGCTGCTAAACTCCCCTGGGAAGGAGGTTTACAGAAATGAGCTTTCCTTCTCAAAGAAAGTGGGGGTAAAAAGCTGGGGAGTCTCTGCAGAGCCATGACTCAGTTCCAAGTCTTCCCTGTGGTGTCTTGCACCATTTTGCTGTCTGTGCTGGTTGCTGCCGTTTTCCCTGCATGTTATCTTACTGCTCTGCGGCACTTGTGGGGGTTTTTCAGTGCCATGGTTAAACCAGGGGCTGTTCCTTGTGATCCAGACTGGCTGATACTGTCCTGGTTCCCAAACAGCTCTTGTGGGAGCCTTGCTGTGATTTGACTCCTTTTGGCTCAGGAGAGGGAAGCAGGTGAAGCAGCTCTCACCATAAGGGGCCTGTGACTAAAGGACATGGCCAGTGGTACAGCTGGGAAAGGGGTAATTTTGCTGAGCTGTGACTTCAGCAGCACTTGTGTTTGGGTGGTGTATTATGAAGTGAAATTGCCATGTGGTGTAGCAAGCATCTAAGGAGTAAATAGATCTAAGATGCTCTAAGAACTGAATGTACCTTTGAGTAGAATGTGGTTTATAAGTATCTATGAATTTCTGGAGGATTCAAGCAAAAAAGATTGCTCTGGCATTCTGTGTAATTTCATGCAAAGTTGATGGTACCACCTGTGGTGCATCGCTGCTCTGGGGAGTCAGGGAGATCCAGTTGCACTGTGGTTTGGGTTTAGATTTGTGCTTTTCAGCTTTCTTCTTTTAAGCCAGTAATTACAGAATTAAGCTGGTGAAACAAACCCTGAGTAAAGCACATTAGGCTTTTTTATCCTTGCAAGGAGTCAGGTTCTGTGTCCTTGTATGGTCTCACTGTGATCCCCCAACCCCAGAGACTATTGTAACTACAGTCTTGGAAGTCAGTGAGGTGAGGCCTATTGCTCACTGGGACACACCTGTATAAGCTTTTGAAGGCTCAGGGCTTTAATAAGAATAGGGAACAGGTAAAACATCTAATGCAGTATTTTCTTCTTGGGCCTCATTTAATTACAGGGACACTACTAGTTAATTTAATAAGCAATTTTCTTACCCATTTTGAAATTGATGGTGCATACAAACACATGAGTTGATTAAAACCAGCAAGGCTTCACCCAAAATTCAGAGATTAGTAATCTGTGAGGTCTGAAAAATAAGTACATAACTCAAGTCTCTATGCAATAGCCCCAAGTATCTCCCCACTGAGCTACCCTGAATAATGTGTGCTCTTTGGTTCAGTAACAGTGGATGGCCTTTGACTGTGTCTGTTTTAACTAGAAGGAAGAAGGAGAGACAGAAAATAAATTAAGATGGTTACAAGCACAATAAAATGAAGTGCGCAAATTTAAATGTAAAACATTGAAAATGTACCAGAAGTAATAAAGACAAACCAGTGATAGGACTCTGAGTGGGAGTCTTCGTTAATTCTGTACTGCAAAGATATAAAAGAAAATCAGTATAAAAAAAAGGGACCTTTAGCATAGAACCTGTTAAATGGTGTATGCAACAATTTAAAAGAAATAAGTTGGAAGTTAGAAGTGCAGCGCAGAAACATCTACATAATTGACATTTAAAGAATTAACATAAAATTATTCCAAGATAGTGATGAAAGTAGTCAAGCACTCTTCTAATGCTCATGTAGCATTTTACAGTGCGCCCTCAACCTTGAATGCATCTGCTTAATGATTAGCCTTGTGTCCTAGTTCTGTATAGGCAATATAAGCATTCAGTAATATGTGGACCAGCCTGTATAGATCAGACTTTTTTTCTTTATTCTTGGCCTCAATATTAGGCAATGAAATGGCAGGCCAACACAGAGATTGCTTTGTCTCTGCTGTTCCTGATATTAGGGAAAAAACTCTGGGTGGACACAGAATTAAATCAGCATCACTATAATAAGCCATCACTGCTTTTGAGAATGGCTTTCTCTGTCAGTGGTTGACATAAAAAAATAGAAAATATTATGGTATTGGCATGCATCCTTCATTGATCCAAATCTTTATTTCAGTATGGTGCTCTTCTTTTCATGTGATGTCACAGATTTTAATTAAACAAATACTAATTTAAGCAAAAGCAAAGTCTGTCTTTTTCTTTTTTTTTTTTCAGTTTCAGTTAGTTCTCCCTTCTGCATCTAGAGCAGGTAAAAATCAGGAGGCAATACCAATGCTGGTGTGCACAGATCAAGAGATTTCTGTGGCTTAATGTCTGTGCAGTGATGCTGAGTTGGTTTTTGGACTTCACAGGCAGCTTTGGACTGGCACAGCTCAACACCAGACTGGGTGCTAAGGACTTTTAAATATGCGGTAGACTGAATGTACTCTACTGCAGGGAAATGCTAACACTGAAATGGATGCCTGTGCAGCCAGGCCAGCTGTGAGCTGGTGTTTGCAGAGCCAGGGCCTCCATCACTCAGACAGTGAGATTAGGTCTCTCTCTTTACTGAGTTACTCCAAACAGGGCTCTGGGAAATGAGCCACTGCACCGCCAAATTCTGCTTTCTCCCTTCCCACATACACAAGAGTGATTGTCTTTGGCTGACGCAGGCTGTCCACGGATCAAGGTATGGGAACATCTTTTAACTGCTTTGATCAGTGCAAAAGAGGTTTTGTCCCTCAGTCAGCTAAAGGTCCCCAGGTGGCTGAGGCATAACATACATCAGATCTTCTCTCTAATAAAATATACACCATACACCTAAATCCTGTCCCGTAACTGGTCAGCTGTCTTTTTGTTGTGTAGTGGTGCAGGTAGCATAACATCTGAGCAAGGATACCAGAGAGCTATGTCCCAGTGTTTGGGATTCAGACTGCTTACAAACTGCGGCATTTCTCAAGGACTTTTTTGCACAGGCTTCATGTTCCCAGGGTTATCTTCAGAATTAGTGGGATGTTACTAAACAAGATACAAGATTTTTAATTATTATTACAGATCTGTGGAACAAGGCTGATAATCGATATGCTTGATACGAGCACCAAGTCATGCCTAAACCAGTCACTCTCCTCATGTGGGCTGTCTGGCTTTTCCATAGACTCAGACATCAGCCTTGCATTTAGGACATATTGCTTCTCTTGCCTTTGTTTGACCTTTTATTTTTCATGACACTTGTAGGAACTTGCATATTCTTGAGATCTTAGCACTCTATGAAATATAGACTTGGCCCCAGGGTTTAGAGTCTACCTGGGGAAAACCTAAACACAGTGATAGGATTGTCACCTTCTTGTTTCTATGAGAAACCATCCTAAAACGGAAGCCAGGAGTACCATGATGCCTGCAGGAGTCAGGAACAGTCCCACAGCTTTGCTTATGTGGGTAAGTGAGTCAAAGCCAGGAAAGAGCAACATACCTTCAGCCTGGGTGTGTGCCACTGTGGTAAGTTTGGGCTGCACTGCACAGCCCTTGCAAAGCCAGGCACAACCCTGTTGCCGTGGATGAAGCTGGGAAATTCCGAACTGTGAGCACTGTACTGCATTTTCCAGTTCTTAGAACCCAAATAATATGTTAAAAAAATGTTTATACCATTATTTTTTCTGCTTTCATTTCCCTTTTTGTCTGTATGTAACTGCTGTAAACATCCAGGGCGATTTTTTACCATGCGTGAGATTTTTCTCCCCTTTTTTCACCTTCATAAGCACAATTTTTCTAATTATCATTTTCAAAATAATACGGATTTCTCTGTCTAAAGTTTTGCTTTCTTTTACTTGAAGGCTGGTTTTCTTTTTCGTGCTAGCTCTCTGTTTCACAGTTTAGCTGATTTGGGAACTGGGATGTGTTAATTATTCAATGATTTAAATGAAATATCAAAGGAGTTTTTATTGATTTGCATATAAAAGTTATGAAACCCAATATATGGCACAACAGACAAATTAGTAGGCCATAAAAAGCATGAGTGAATTACTGTCTTATTAAAGCTTTAAGATAACATGCTGTATTATGTGAAAAGAAAGGTCAAAAGGAAAAAAAAAAAAGGAAAATTTAAATGCATGCACATTAATGGACTGGGAAATGTGGCTTTACTAATAACTTCTGTGCATAAAAATTTATAGTTTTCAACACAGCAATCATTTCTTTTACCCTGTTGGGTATTTTAAATGTGCTCCTGTGTATATAATATTAATTTAGTCATAAAATAAAAGGCAGTAATTCAGACAGTAGCCCATGTGAGCTATTAAATTCAAAGTACCATGTGAAGTATTTGTGGTTATGATTCCTCACAGTTCTGGGTAGGACACAAACAAACGACTCCTGACAAGATGAAAGTGTTTGCTTTCACAGTACCTGCCCATGCCCAGCTCCATGTTCCTGTGTTCTCCAGAGCTGACGCTATCTATGATTAGGTTGTTTGGGTATAAATTATGAGTGTGTTCGATGAAAAAAAGCACAAACTGAGGATTTGTGAAACAGCTGGGCTTTTAAAGGGGGATTGTAAGTTCTCTATCTAAAGTAGTAGTGTTATAGTTCACTTCTTTTTATGCTACATCAGCAAGCTTTGCTGCCTTAGGAAGTGAAAAGATGTTTTCGCTTGTCCTGTTCATTCACTAATGCAGGGCTGAGAGTTAGCCAGCAGCAAATGGGCTTGACTGCGAAGCCAGTCAGCTGTGTAAAACATTTTCATGTTGTCTTTCTTAAAAGCTTGAAGCAAATAATTCCATCCGCTGCAGCAGCAAATTAATACACAGCAATTAATCAAAATTCATCTTGCTTTCTCCGTGCATGTACCCTTGCATTAAGTCTTGGAGTGTTTGGTTTTTCTCCTGTTAAATGTATCTGTGCTAAGACTCAACACAAGCACTTCTCAGCAAGAGGATATTAAGCCTGGATGCAGGCTGAATCCTTCAAAGGCTTGGCTCAGCACTCGCAGCTCAGCTAATACATATCTGTCAGAGTCCAGCCCTTAATGGTACTGGTGCAAAGACTCAGAAATTCCTTGTAAAACCTTCTCTACGGATTCTCACTATATTAGGATGTATCATCACGTAGCATTTCTGAGCTGTATATCAACTTTTAATACAAGTGCCTTGGAGACAGACCACCTTCTTCCCCTGCCACCTCTCTGTACAGTGGTTCCAGGCTCAAATTTGCTGCTGGGAATAGCCCTTGGTATGGGAGTTCACAAGGAAAAAAGGATTTCCATGGATCCTCCTTCCTGCAACACACACAGCTCAGAGGCCACATAGCACTTTCCTCTAAAGCCATGTCTGGACAGAGTATACCCATGTGGGGCAGAGGATGTGCATTTACCATAGCTGAGACACAGCAGCATCTACTTACGCAGCTCCTCAGTTCCATAGTTCCCCAAAATAACTGTGTGGCACAAATCAAACACAGACAGTAACACAGTAGAAATTATATCCAAAAAAAGTGCAGATGAGGCTCTCAGTGACATGGTTTTGTGGTGGTCTTGGCAGTGCTGGGGTAAAGGTAGGACTTGATGATTTTAAAGGTCTTTTCCAACCTAGCTGATTCTATGATTCTCTTGCCATCCAGGGGCAATTCAAAAGCAGTTGATGAATTCAGTGCGTGCTTTGAATGCTTGATTCTTGGTGAAGGCATAGCTGCAGCAAGAAGTTGATAGCAACTGCTTTCTGATGCCTCTGTCTGCTGGCTGTAAAAGAAGAGATAAGTGGGTTCCTGTAGGTGTCACAACAGGATGGATAATTGTGACTTTTCTGGCAGACCTCAGAAAAGCCCCAGCCATATGGCAGGGCTGGTGGCTTGACCCAGGTTCCTTCCAGCAGAGCCAGCCCAGCTCGAGCTCCTCTGCAATGCCCCAGGCTCAGACGGTGAGGCTCTGCTCTGTGCTGCCCGTGGTCTTTGTGGTCAGAGCTTGGACTAGCCTGCCTCTGTTATTGTAGCTGTCTTCAGTGTTCCTGCACCTCATTGTTACCTTCCAGGACACTGAACGGTCTTGCAGGATATGAGAAATGTCTCCATTCAACCTAAGCTCTCCTGTCAATCAGAAAGAGGAAGAAGAATGATTGAATGTCCATGCCAGTACCCCAGGGACTCCTCAGTCGTCAGTCCTCCCAGACAACTGGTCCTGTTTGCCCTGAGACTCCCGTCCTGCAGAGAAACACGGGAGAGCCATTGCCAGCATGCTGGAGGTGATCTGAGGGCACATTTTTGTTATTTGCTGGTTCCAGTGAGAAACAGATCCCAGCTTGGCTGGGGAAATCAGTGCAGGCCACCCCCATATCTAAACCAAAGGGTTAATTCACTGCCAGGAGAGAAGAGATGTGCGTGCGCAGGCACAGCATCCCCACCTCTATGGTGAGTCAGACCCCCCAGAGATTCAGCCAGCAGACAGTGAAAGGGAGAAGTAGGTCAGAGCAGACAAAGACACTGAAGGATCCATCTGCCAGATCAGACAAACCAGGGAATGGCAGCAGAGGGGGTATCTGACCTCCTGCATGGTTTATATGAAGAGCAGTCGGGAGAGCATTCATCATAGGACAGCCTGGTAGAGGGGTGACATTTGATGACTGGCAGCTGGAAAATCAGGTAGCAGGCTGACAGGAAGGTGCATGATAGGGCTCCACCTAGTCAAATAGCTGGATAAGACTGCAAAGCAGTGAGGGGGTCCTTTAATTATGTGCTTGCTGCATCAATTAGTAAAGGCAAAAGCATTGGCCTGTCTACTTTAAATGGCAGAGCCAGTGAGGAGGGCATCTAACATGGGTACCCTCAGACTCCCTGGGGGCAAAGCAAGCCCAAATGACTCCAA